>NC_134682.1:2676000-3345000 GCF_024713945.1 Dermatophagoides farinae
AATACGATTCGGATCTTTCGAAACCGTAAGATTTTTATCGATTCTTTTTTATTCATCAGGCTCTAATTCATTTTGAGTATAGAATACGAGTTCCTGATGTTCCTATACCGGTGACCTATCCAAAAGAAGCTGATGCTGGCCTATGGGGAGGTGAAGGTATCGTCAAAGGTTATGTAAAACCTAGAAAATATTTTCAAGCTGGTTGGCCGTAAGTATAAATTCGTGTGATATAAAATTTATTTTCAACTTATTCTCAATAGACGACCAAAATATTGGTTTCCGAATTTAAAAAAAGTCGTAGTGCATAGCGAAATTCTAGACACTCATTTTCAAATTATTTGTACGCGAAGAACTTTATCATTGATCGATGATTATTATGGATTCGATAACTATATACTTCGATCGAAGGTACAGGATCTAAAATCACAGTTAGGTCTAGCACTTCGTCGTCAAATGTTACTAAAATTAGCTCGAAAAGAATTTAAAGATAAAGATCATGAACAACAAATGTTGGAGAAATATGGTGATTGTATCATACCGGTAAGTGTAAATATTGGAGCGATTTTTTTCTGGCTATAATTCCATCAATCTTCAATTATGAAGCTTGAAGAAGCTGAATGGTTTGGTCTCACCGTACCACAGGCGATAACAAGACATAAAATGATAATGGCCAAAGAAAATCAACCTATTCCATTAAAATATGAATTGGCTAGAAAACTATTACATGATCTTGAACGTAAGTTTGTCTCATTTGTATTATGTGTGGAAAATTTTTTTTTTGTTATCATTTTGCTCGAACTAATGATGTAGATCCACCACCGGAAACCGATGGTCAAAAAGTACAAACAATAGAATCAGGGTATGATACGATCATCTTCATTTATCGACAATTATCATTATTTATCAATCAATTTTGTTTATTATTACTCTCTTCCATAGATGGTTCAATAAAATCAAATCCACATTGGGACTGAGTAAATCATCATCATCATCATCATCATCATGATATCATTTTTTTTCTGAATATTTCTTATCATTGTTTCGAAATAAATAAATTTAATTATTCGTAGTAGTTAGAAGAAAATCATTTCTTTTTATAATATAATCTTATCAATTATAAGCGCCTGTACCAAGATTGTAAAAATAAAGTTCGTATATGAATAGAATGATGACATGATCACGGTATTGAAATGTTGTTGTTGATTAGGGGAATGCCCAGTGTGAGAATGTATCGAACGATTCGATTCAAAATGATGATACGAATAAGAAAAATTTCAAGTTTTCACGTAAATTTTTGCTTATTGCCACTCTTGTTTTTGATGATATAAATCTTGTTTTTATTTTTATTTTTGTATTTGTTTGTATGTGTGTGTGTGTTATGATATGATAGAAAAAATAAAATTGCTTGGTAGTTTCAAGGACTTTATGTGCTGAATTTTAATTTTATTTGCAGTTACTTTCCGTCCATCCATCATCATATTTATTTTTGCGTAAATTTTTACCATCATTTCAGGCTTCTGGTTTTTAGCAATTTGTAAAAAGTGTAAAAAAAATGTCTAAAAAAGTGTTGGTTATCGGCAATGGTTCACGGGAACATTGTATTGCTTGGAAATTATCACAATCACCAAAGGTTTCGAATATAATTGTTTCACCTGGAAACGGTGGTCTATCACAATGCGGTGGTAAAATTTCCATGATTGGTATGTATGGCATTTCTTTACATTTGATTCAAATTTTATGATTTTATATCTCTATTGGTCAGATTTAAATTTATCGAATCACAATGAATTGATTGAATGGTGTCGAAACAATCGAATCGATTTGGTAGTTGTCGGACCTGAAGATCCTTTGTCGAAAGGCATATCCGATTCATTGAATTCAAATGGAATTGTTTGTTTTGGACCAAGCCAAAAAGCAGCTCGCATTGAATGTGATAAAGCTTTTGCCAAGAATTTTATGAAAAAATATAACATCCCAACGGCTGCTTTTGAAAATTTCACCGATCATGAACGAGCCAAAGAATATGTCCGTTCTAAAGGTGCATTGGTCATTAAAGCTAGCGGTTTAGCCGCTGGTAAAGGAGTGATCGTTGCAAAAACGGTTGATGAAGCGTGTGAAGCTATCGATGATATGATGCTGCGTAAAAAATTTGGTAAAGCTGGTAATGAGATTGTCGTTGAAGAATTTCTTGATGGCGATGAAGTTTCTGTGTTTGCCATGACCGATGGAGTGAATCATCGAATCTTGTTGCCGGCACAAGATCACAAACGAGCATATGATAACGATGAAGGTCCAAATACCGGAGGCATGGGTGCCTATTGTCCATATCCATTTTTAAACGATGAACAATTGGATATAATCAAAGAAAATATCATTCAGAAAACCATCGATGGTATGCATCAGGAAGGACATCCATTCGTTGGCCTATTATACGCTGGTCTAATGATTACACCACATGGCCCAAAAGTCATTGAATTTAATTGTCGATTTGGTGATCCAGAAACACAATCAATTCTTTCATTATTGAAATCAGACATCTTTGATCATTTCATGGCCTGTATGTATGGTCAAGTGGATGAAATTCGATTCGAATGGGATAATCGTTATGCTGTCGGCATTGTTCTTGCAAGTGGTGGATATCCAGGACCAATAGTCAAAAATATTGAAATACATGGCTTAAATATTTTGAATCAATTAAGTGATGTTCATGCATTCTACAGTGGAACTGCTTTGAAAGATGGTGATCTTGTTACAAGTGGTGGTCGAATTATGACCATTGTGGCATTAGATCATTCGTTGAAACAAGCGGCCATCAAAGCACGAAATGCCGTATCGATGATCAAAATTGAAAAAAGTTTCTTTAGAAACGATATTGCCAGCAAAGCAATTAGACGGTAATTTGATAACCAGAATGAGAGAAAATTATTTATAAAATAATAATATTTACCTTTGCTAGATTGGAGACACAAATTGATTACAAACAAAGCGGTGTTGACATCAATGCAGGAAATCAATTAGTCGAACATATCAAAGAATTTGCTCGACGTACAACTCGATCCGGTGTTATGGAACAGATTGGTGGTTTTGGCGCTCTGTTTGATGTGAGTAAACTTGGAATGCAGGATCCAATTCTTGTATCCGGTACTGATGGAGTCGGAACCAAACTGAAGATTGCAATCGATACGGGCATTTTAAACACGGTTGGCATCGATTTGGTTGCCATGTGTGTCAACGACATCCTTGTCCAAGGAGCTGAACCGTTATTTTTTCTCGATTATTTTGCTTGTAGTCGATTACGGGTGGATAAAGCTGCCGATATTATCAAGGGTATTTCCGATGGATGCCTTCAATCAAATTGTGCTTTGATTGGTGGAGAAACGGCCGAAATGCCTGGCATGTATGTTGGAGATGATTTTGATTTAGCCGGATTCGCCGTTGGTGCTGTTGAAAGAAGACAAATGTTGCCAAGAAAAAGCTCCATTGCTGAAGGTGATGTCATCATCGGTTTGACATCAAGCGGTGTTCATTCGAATGGATTCAGTATGGTCCGTAAAATTATGGAAGTCAATCAGGTCAATTTCGGAGATCAATTTGATGAACAAAGAAAATTTCACGATATTCTTCTGACGCCTACGAAAATCTATGTAAAATCTTTGATGCCTGCTATTAAAACTGGAAAAATCAAAGCTTTGGCACATATAACAGGCGGTGGTCTTATCGAAAATATTCCTCGTATTTTACCGAAAGAATTTGGAGTCGAATTGGATGCAATGTCTTGGCCAATGCATGAAATATTTACTTGGCTTAAACATGCCGGTAATGTTGCCGATCATGAATTGCAAAAAACATTTAACTGTGGCTTAGGAATGGTGCTGATTGTCAGTGCTAAAGATGCCAATGCTATTCAAGATCAAATTAAAACTTCAAATGGTGAAGAAAGCTATCAAGTGGGCAAAATTATTCGAAGATCTGATCGAGCTGTAATTGTTAGAAATTTTGCTCAAGCAATTGAACGTAATTCATCGAAAATAACGATTAAACGAACAGAACGAGAAAAGAAGCGTGTAGCTGTGTTGATTTCGGGCAGTGGAACCAATCTGAAAGCCATAATCGAATATGTCAATCGTAATGCACATAAAACTTGCATCAATTTGACCATGGTCATATCCAATAAAAGTTCAGCACCAGGATTACAGTTTGCCCGGGAAGCAGGTATTCCAGTTGAAGTGATTGTCAAGAAGAAAATACAATCACGCGAAGAATATGATCAATTATTAAACAAAGCATTAGATGATGCTCATATAGATATTGTTTGTTTGGCTGGTTTCATGCAAATGTTGACGGAAAATTTTGTCAATAAATGGATGGGTAAAATGATCAATATTCATCCATCATTATTGCCAGCATTTAAAGGAATGGATGCTTATGGACAAGCATTACAATATGGTGTAAAATTTACTGGATGTACGTCACATTTTGTTGTGCCAGAAATGGACGCTGGACCAATCATTGCACAGGGTGTAGTAGATATTCGTCCAGGTGAAACACATGATTCATTGGTTGAACGTGGTAAAGCGGTTGAACATCAAATTTATCCAAAAGCATTAGAATTGGTTTGCAGTGGTCAGGTGAAATTTTCAATGTAGAATATAATTATTTAAAAATGTGTTAAATATAATTTGATTTGATAAATGAAAAAAAAACTTCTTTTTTTATGTTAATCACAATCATTATTATGTGTTATCATTATCAAAAAAAATGAAATAAAATTGAGTCGAAAAAAAAATCAATTGAAAAAAATTTTATTTTTTGGCGCCATCACTGAATTTGTAGCCGAAGATTGAAAAAAAATCAATCGGTAACGTATGTTATGAGTGTTAAACCAATGTTTTTCTATGTGTATCTGTTTCGGTGATGTGAATTTTTATAATAAATTACGCGATCAACGAAGAATTTTGTATCAATCTTTTCATTTTTCTGCTGAATCCTTTAGTGTTTTTTTTTCTGTTCGTTTGTAATATATTACTGTTTCATTCAATTTAAGTATATTTATAACACCTCTCCAATAATTGATACAATACAGTGAAATGTATGAAAATCGAATATATTGATAATCATCAAACACGAATATTAATGGCAAAATTATCGCCGAACAAGAATTATTTCACTAACATGGATCATGCAACGGCCGCTACTGATGTGCATAACAATGATACATTCTTGGATTGTATGATTCTGAAATTTTATAAATTAGATATTGAACCATGTAAATCACGCGCAAATCGGTATGTAATTTTATTTTATTTTCTTGTTTTTATTTTTCGAAATCATATATGACAATGCAATTTTATTTTACATTTTATTTTAGTAATTGTACTAATAATGCACGTTGCCTTAAAGGTCTTGGCCAGGCAACGTGGCTGATTAATCAAGTGGAAGATATACAGGAAGAGGATAAAAATCTAGCCGGTGAAGAACAATTTTGTTTTCGTGGTTTAAAAAATCTTGGAGCCACATGTTATATAAATACATTCCTACAGCTATGGTTTCATAATGTCGATTTAAGGCAAGCAATATACAAATGGCGACCAAATGCCATATCAAATTTAATTCCAACATCATCGTTATCAGAACAATTTCTCGTAAATCCAATCACATGTCTTCAATTGGTTTTGTCTATGATGCAATACAGTGTACGATCAGTTGTTGATCCAACACCATTTATCAAATGTCTAAATTTAGATGCATCACAAGAACAAGATACTCATGAATTTTTAAGTCTTTTCAATTCATACATACAGAATAAATTGAATCATGAGAATGATAAATCTATACAGAAAACAATCAATCAACAGTATTGTATGAAAATTGCTTACATAATCAAGTGAGTTTTCACATTGTTTTTACCATTTGAGCGTTTGAATTTATAATCATAAACTTTTTTTATTTATTATCCAATTACAGATGTAGCAAATGTAAATTTGTTAGTGAACGTGAATCAGATTTCTACGAACTTCTTCTTCGTGTTAAAGGATTCAAAGATATTGATGAATGTATTGGTGATTATCTGAAGGAAGAAAATCTTGATGGAACAAATAGATATGCATGTCAAATATGTAATGGATTACAGGATGCTAAACGATTTATTGAATTACGAAAATTGCCACCAGTTTTGAATCTACAGCTACTTCGTTTTGAATCATCGAATGGCCATAGTCGAAAAATTAGTTCATTTCTCAAATTTCCTAAACGACTTGATATGAGCAAATTCGTGCGGCCAGAACAAACAAATCCCACCAATGCAAATGTATACAATCTGTTTGCCGTTCTCATACATGAAGGCCAAACCGCCTATTCCGGACATTATATAACTTTCATCAAAAAAGATAACTTATGGTTCAAATTTAACGATGAAAATGTTGAACAATTAAAAGATTTTAATCTGAAAATCGATAATGATGATGATTTTCATAGCGGCCAAAATGGTGGCAACAATGATGGCACTGGTAATGGTCGAAATGAAAAAGGATTCCATAAATCAAAAAATGCCTATATGCTTGTTTATAAACTGGATACTGAATCTAATAGACCATTACTGAATGAATTAAGGCAATCCAATCTACCCGATTATCTTGTTGATTATATTGAAAAAGATAATCAAAAATATCTGCAAGAAAAAGAAGATTTACTAATTCAAAAAGTTCGTATACAAATTTGATTCTGTTTTTTTTCTAAATTAATATTTTTTCCTCCTTCAGTGTCAAGAACGGCTAAAAGAGCTTAACCATCAGAGATTGGTCCGTCAAATTTTCTCCAAAATGGAACTGATTCAACCGCAAACAAAGCAATGTGATATAACTGTTAGTAGCAATATGAATAACAATCAAAATCATAGTCAATTAAATGAAACATTTGATGCTATCGATAAATCATGGTTGATGAATTTTTTTCGTGCATCCACATCGGATGAAGTGCCCGCTATCGATAATAAATCATTATTATGTATGCATGGAAAACTAAATGTAGATTCGTCATATAAATGCATATCAACAGAAAGTGCCGATCAAATTTATTCATTATATAAAAGTGATATTCGATTGAAATTACCCGAATATTTCTGTAAACAATGTATACAATATCGAATGTATATGTCTAGATTGAAACAGACGATTGATGATGATCAAAAATTGATTCGTAATCTTGGTAAATTTAAAAATTGTCAAGATGAAAATCTATATTTTGTGGGCAAAGAATCAATGAAAAAATGGAAAAATCTTCGAATCGATTCTATTAAACGCCAATATGAAGTTGATTTTAAACCTGGTTTGTATTATTCATTTATATTTCAATTATGAATTCAATTGATTATGGAATTTTTTTTTCTGTTCATTTTTACATTTAGCTACTAATTTTAATTTTAATGAAGATCTTCTTTGTCAACATGGACAGCTTTGTTCTGATTCATCCAAACGTACCCTTATTCGTCATCAAGCTTGGCTAATATTAAGGAAACATTTTCCTGGATCACCAGAATTTGATGAAAATGCATCGCCTTGCTCGGATTGTTTGGTATGTTTGATGAGAAGAAATCTTTTTTTCTTAAATTATTTTAATCTTGAATTCTGTACGTAAAAATAGGAAATCGATCGTAATAGACAAATTATTCGTGATAAAAACTATGATATAGCTTTGATTCAACGTTCTAGTCTGATTAATCTTTACAATGGTGAACTTTTTCGTTATTGGCCTGATTTACTTGCCGGACATTGTTATCATATGATTGCAACAAAATTCTATATGGCATGGAAAAAATTTGTTTCACATCCAAATACAACGCCATCACCTGATTCATTGATGCAATATGAATCGAATATTATTTGTACCAAACATTCATTATTCATATTTCCACCATTTGATGATAAATATGTTGGATATGATAAAATGTAAGTAAAATAATCATCACACATCATTGTCATATGATCGAAATTTTGAATATCGTTTTTTCTTTGCGTTAGTTACCTTATTTTAGACCAAAATGAATGGACAGCTTTGACAGAATTTTATAACTTTTCCATCGATGTATCATTTATTCGAATAAATGATAGTGAAAATTGTGATCAATATGAATTAAAACCAGGATTCTGTTCTTATTGTCATCAGACATTTGTTCAAGAGGAGAAACAAAAACGATTTATCTATGATAAATTACCTATTTATGTGAAAAAAATTGTCACTGAGGATGTGAATACTGATGAAGATTTTAATAATAATAATAATGTATGTCTATTGAATTTTTTTTCCATTAACTTGAATTTTCACTTATTCTCTTTTTTTCTGATGCGGGGTTTAGCCAATCAAAAAATCTAAAATAATCGACTCTAATCATAATCAACAACATAGGAATGATTTCGAAACGGTACAAAAAAATAATCAACAGCAGTCACAAACGAATCAACGAAAACGTACGTTACGAAAACGGCGTATGTTTAATGAATTGGAAATTCTTTCCTCATCACATGATAAATTAAAAGATATTAAAGTTAAGGTAGATGTTTTTTTTTGAAAAAATTCAAATACTCACTATGTATCAATGGTTTCATAGATAATGCAACATTTTAATGTGGCCACATATGATCAAGTATTATGGTATAATGGTAAACAATTGTTATCGGCACAGAATAATTGTACAATTGGAGAATTGGAAATCGAACCACACACTACATTGTTACTAAAGGTAAAAACGAAACAGCCCAAATAATTATAACCAAATCAGAAGAAAAAAACCTTATCTTTATTTCACTAAAGAAGGGGTTGAAAATATCCATTTTGGATATCTAATTTTTCTTTTGAATTCGATTGAAATCACCGGGCTTTTATGAAAATCAATTATGTTTGTGAACAATACATTGCTTACGGTTAAAAAGCTACAACACTTGATGCTTTTTGGTAATCGCGCTTAGCTCTTTGATGTGGCAAACAATTGATTGTATGAATGAAAGCGAGCGCGAGAAAAAAAAAGAGAAAAGAAAGTTTAGACCCGTACGTAATAGTCGGGATCGTGAGAAAAGCACCTTATAACCTTTGCCATTCGACAATATGTTTGTCTCATTCATATGCATATAATAGTCATTCTCCCACAATCTCTTTATGTGACTGGCAACAATCATTCTCGGGCAGGTTGTTAAACTCTTTCGTTATGTAATGATATTATATATGATGATGATGATGTGCATAGGTGGTCTTGTGTTGGCGGCGGCGGCGGCGGTTATTGTAGTTAAATAATCAACAAATAACGATATATACGGCCCAATGTCAAGGTTGCTTACAAGGATGGGAATTTGAAAATTGAAATTTTTTTTTTGCATTTCCGTATCAAGTTTTTTCTATAAATTTTTTTTTCGTTTTCTCATCATCATTCAGGTTGACGATATGATGGATGAAAATGTTTCACCCGTAGAATGTACTAACGGTAAGTTGTTTGTTGTAGATGTTCCGAAAAAAAACGCAATGCAGGATGGATTTTGCGTTTTTTTTCCTTTTCATGATGTTTTTTTTCGTTGTTGGAATTTTTGTTTTTTTTTATTTACCTAAAGTATTTGAAATTTAACCCTTTTTTGTCCTTGTTTTTTTTTTGTTTCTGTTTTTTTCTGTACATCATCATATAGTCGGTAATAATGGTCCGGAAGTTGGATTCAAAGGTGAGTTTTTTTCTTTTTGGTAACAAGATAACAAACATGTGTGTGCGTGTGTGTCGAATTTGACCTCAGTAATGTGACCTTATTATGTGAAATAAGTGAAAAAAATGATAACTCAACTTCAAGGCTGAGAATCATCATGATGATCATTCGTATGACGAATTATTGTTATTCAATCCTTTTTTTTGATGAAAATTATTTTGAATTGAAGAAAATGAAAGAAAAAAAAGTTTCTTTCCATTTAATCTGTCATTATATCTCGATGATGATGATTGGTGATGAGCGAAACTGATAGTAGTACAATAACCCCCTCCCTTTGATTCATTTAAATTTAATGTATGACAAGAAAATCAATGTAAATTGAATTTTTATTTTCTTTTGAAATTGAAAGAAATTATAATCCCTTTTTTTTTGGTTAAGGTAATTTTGTGTTTGAGATGTTTATCCTTGATATATAATGATGATGATGATGACAATAAGAAATGAATGATGTATGAAAAAAATTTGATACAATTGTCACAAATTTACGCATATTGCATACACCATATGTGTGTATGATTTGTTAATATCATTGTCAAGAAAATATATATTGATATATGATGATGACATTTTTGGATCACACACAAGCACACACAATGTTTTTTTTTCAATATAATTGAATAAATTTATATCATATCTTTCATTTTTTTTTCAGGTACTCAGCTTCATCTATTTTGAAAATTTATTTTTGTTTTTCGCCATTTTTCTGGCCATGTGATTCAATCTTACTTGTTGCTGATGCTGATGCTAATGCTGCTGCTGTCGCTGTCGCTGTTCAACCATATATTCCAACAATTTTTCAAGATGCATATACGGAGCCAAATTTTTTTTTTCATTCTGCATTCAAGGCCTTTGAAAAGAAAGAAACAATATTTTTGTGATTATCATCATCATTATATAACCAAAAAAAAAAAAAAAAAAAAAAAAAAATTTAACAACAACAAAAAATCAACATTAAAAAAAATAACTTTGTATCATTCACACACACACACACTAACACTAACAAACATCGCTATTTATCATAGAAAAATCATATAGAATTATTATTCATGTTTATAAAATTTTTTTTTTTACAAAAAAAACAATCAGATTGAACCCTTTCGTTGTTTTTTTTCTTGTTTTTTTTCATAGCTAAACAAAAAAAAAAGATTAATAAAATTGAAAAATTTTTTTTTCTCAAAATTCTTAAAGGTGACCCTTGGTAAATGGGTCGATGCTAGTGTTTAATGTCACACATCTTTACATTTATCATAACTAAATTTTCGTTCATTTACTTTAACCCGTTGTTTGGTGAGGAAAGTGTTGATTTTTTTTTTAAATTCTTAAAATTTAAATTAGCCACCTCCTTTCTTTCACATACTGGCTTGTCGATTTTTTTTATCTTCGGGATTGTATTATTGTAAAAAAAACGGTCGACGATGGTAGGAGGAGTTTTTTTTTGCTTTTCTTCTTTCCATTGGCATTTTTTTCAGCGGTAGTGGAGATTTTTTTTTTATTTTGTTTTTTTTTCGTTCATTGACAAAAAATTTTTTTTTTGCTTGTTTTGTACGGTGGCGGTGGTGGTTGACGCCTTTATCGAGGATGTGGCTGATTGAAAAAATTTTTTTTTTGTTATAACTGTTGAATCCAAAGAAAACCAGAAAAAAAATTTGGATAAAAAAAAACTTAGCGTGTATGTTGTGGATGGATAACGGGATTCAACAGCCAAAAAAAAAAAAACATTGTTTCATTCACATTCGAATATTCACATCGTTCACACAAATCGTTCGATTTTTCTTTGGATTTTTTTTTGGTTGATTTTTGCAAAAAAAAAAAATTTTTTTTTCTTGTCCATTTTTTTCGATTGCTGATTTTTTTTTCTTGTTGTTCATCTTCTCGGTGTGTGTGGGTGTCTACCATTATATTACAATAATAATCGAAAACGATGCTCGATTGCGAAATTCAGGTATGTCCATGTTTTTTCTGATTATTTTCGATTTCATTTTGGTTTTGTTGTTGTGTGATTTGAGACCATAATTTGTTAAATTTTTTTTTTTTTTTGAAAGAATTATTTGCTTTTACCCTTGAATTTTTTGAAGGTTATGATAATGAAAGGATAAAGTGAAAAACAACAATGAGGTCAAACTTGATTTTTTTTTAAATTTGTTATTTTCACAAATATTAATTTTGTGGATCATATTACTAAAAAAAAATCGATTGCTCGGAAATCCTTTCTTTGGGATTTTTTTTTTATTGTTTTGTTTGACTTTTGGATCATCATTTTTGTTGTCATTTTGTTTCATGATGATCTTTGAACGCTCGTTCGTTTATATGCTTGAGAAGTTTAGCTATTTGTATTTTTGATTCATACTTTCGCGTATATACACAATGTATTTTTGAATTTTCTTTTTTTTTCTTGACTTTGATCGATTAGATATGGATGGCTTTCTTTTTCGTTCAGTTCAGTTCAGTTCAATTCATTCATGTGAGGGTTATATAGAAATTATGGATGGAAAAATTACATCGTTGACTTTTTACACTATATGACAATAATAATACTGATGATGATGATGATGATGATGATGACGATGATGATGATGATGATGACATAATGGAATGTTGTCACTTCGTTTATTTCCATCTCCTTTCAATCCATTGATTATAATCGGTACTCGATCATAAATATCATAAATGTTTTCCTCAAAAAGAAAAACAGTATACGATTAGTTGCACGAAAACACATAAACACACAATGATTTTAGTATTACAATTTTAAAATTGATTGATTTTTTAAATCTTCATAGTATTGAATAATGATTTTCAATATTAGATATGGCCAATTTAATGATGATGATAAATGAATCGATAATGATTATTGGCTTACCGATGTCATTAATGGAATCAAGTGTTTAATTGAATCAGAATAGTTGTTATGTTGATGTTATGAAATAAATTTTACTTATTGGAACCAGTGAGCATAGAGAGAATATGTCCAAAATGAAGAAAAAAAAAAGAATAACGTACAAGTGATGATTAAATTTTTTACATTCGAGAAAATGGTTCGTTGATTTTCAATTTAAAAAAAGTTTCTTTCGAATCATTGATTGATAGTTAGTTGTACATAAACATTCCTTTTTGTTCAATTGAATATAAACTCCTAATTGATTGATCGATCGATTCTAATCAATAGTGATCATTAATGTGTGATTCGAAATTGATAATGATAGACTTACTACTACTATATTGGATCATTTATATTGGTTGAAAATTTCGAATTTTTTTTGTCGATTTTCCAAAATTTTGATTCAAACTGGCAAACAAAATTAAAACCGAATCAAGTATGAACATAAAGCGTTGAAAAATCTTTGATCTTTCACATCGATGACAAAAAAAAAAAAATAAAATCTTTGTTGATTTTATTGAAACAAAATAAAAATTCAATTTGAATGTCAATCGTATCACCATGATGATGATGATGATCATCATCATCATTAAATCAATGTTTAACCACTTGTTGATGAAAAAGCGATAGATGATTCAAATCAATGAAGCGTTCGATTCGAATTCATTTTATATTTCGACCTACCTGGTCGAACTGTTTTAGTGTCGAATGAGTGGACCAAAAAAAAGTTTATGGCTGATTGATTCGTGAATTCGAATTCGAGTGTTTTTTCTTTAGATCCAACCAAAAGAAAAAAAAAGATTCAATTTAATGAAATTGAATCAAGTTGACAATAAAATTTTTTTCCAATTGTCATCTTGTTTGAATTAAATTTTGTTTGTTTTTGTCTTTTTTTTTTCATTGTTGTTGTGTAAATCAATTTATCTCAAATGAATCGTATCCAATTTGTTATTTTTTTTGCCTATTCTTTATTTGATCTTGTTTTACAAATTTTTTTGTTTGTTTATTTTACATAAACACATAGAAAACCTTATTATGGCCAACAACCGGATCATCATCATCATCATCGACAGCTACATCGGAACAATCTGCTCATCATTATTATTCATCACATCATCATCCATATCATCATCATCATCATCATTCGAATGAAATTAATGGTAATTTTTGGTTATATTAGATTTTAGAAATTAAAAAAATTATTTTTATTTATTGAATTTTTTTTTTTTTTTTTTTGACATTTTCATTTTTCTAACCAAAAAAAAAAAAAAAAATAAAAGGATTCAATCGTTCAATGCCAGTAAAAACGAATCAGGCTGCAGCGGCGGCAGCAGCAGCAGCTGCTGCTAGTTCCGATCTTATTCGATGGATGTCGGTAATGTCGTCTTCGGTCATTTCGGCAGCTACGGCAACAACAACACAAACCAACGTTGATGGCACGACGACTAGCACGAATAACAACAACAACAACAACAATAACAACAACAGTCCAACACAGCATCACTATCAACAACAACAACAACACCCAAATCGACATCAAATTGATACAAATTTTGGATCATCATCATCACCACCACCATTATCATCATCATCTTCTTCATCAGTAGCATCATCACCACAAAATATATCATCATCAGCATCATCGTCATCATCATCATTATGTGCTCGTGGTTCATGGAATAGTATTGAGTGGCCTGCTCATCAATATTCTCAAAATTCTAATCGTTCATCATCATTGAAATTGAATAATACGTTGATTCCACAACAAACTACATCTTTATCGTTGGCAAAAAAAATCACAGGTAAGCTAGAAATGTACAAAATGACTAAATGGCTATATTCAAATGCTGTGTGTATTAGTGTTATATGGGTACGATGGACATTTTATTTTTTAATTTTCATCATACAACATACCGATCATGGTCACATGGTCGTGATTTGATCATAAAAAAACGAAATCTTTGCACTTTTTTTCTTGTTATCAAATCAAATGTTTATTTTATTTTCAAAAAACTTTCATTCTTTGTATAATTATTATTAATAGTTTGAACAGAGAAAGGTTATGATTTCCAGTTATTTGAATTTTTCCTTTTTTTATAGCTTTGAAAATAGAAAGAAAATGACCAATAGCTTCATAGAAAAATCCTATTATGACCAATAGTTGATGGTTATTTGGGCATAGTTATTGACTTTTTTTGGAATGATGATGATTGAATCAATCAATATTTTGTGAGTGTTTGTGTGTGTGTGTGGAGCAGCCACACATATATATCATAATAATCACACAGGTGCCTTTAATGGTCTATATTAGATTCTTTTTCATTCAATTTTTGTTGAATAAAAATGATTTCATTCAACATTCTCTTCATTCATATTCATGATATTCAATAATGATTGACCATTGGCTATTAAAAAATGGTTTTTATGATTTTTTTTTCAATTAGGTGATAGTATTGGTGAGGGGGTATGAAATATACAATCAAGCTTTTTGATTGGATGATATTAAGGTTTTTCTTTCTTTCTTTACACAATTGTCTTGTAGAAATTTTTGTTCATTTGTGTTTTTTTTTGTTGTGAAATGTGTGAAAAAAAATCAGTAGGCAGGGGATAGTATTGAATTCGAAAGAAAAAAAAAATCTGGGAGGGAAATAATAATGAAAAAATGTGTTGCGCATAGGCAGCTAATAATATAATAGTAAATTGTAAATAAAATAAGTGTGTTTGTCTTTGTCTTTTTGTTTGTATTTGACAACAACAACAACAACAAAAAAATCATTACATACACGCCTTTTTTTCGAAACTATAGTTTTCAAAAAAAAAAATCAATGAAACGGTTAATGGCTCCGCCTTGTAGATTTTTTTTTTGTTGTTCGTTGTTGTTGTCACTGTGAAAAAACGGTTTCTATTGTTTAGAATTTTTCATCAAAAAAAAAATAAAAATGAATGAAATTAAGCCATTCACAATATGTGAATATGAAGGTCAGTTCATCAAGAAGAAAATTTTGTTTACTGTTGGTTTTTTTTTATTCAAAGAATTCATTCTGGACTTTTTATTGTATTCATATTCCGGAAATTCTTCATTGATTAAATGGAATTTTTTTTATGATTAAAAAAAAATTTCTAAATTTATCTGAAATTAAGCAAACACAACGTTCGTTCAATTAAATCTAATACAAACAAACATTAAAGTGCGAGAAAGATAGAAAGTGATCTACTATACCGATTTGTGTATAATACGGTTTATAATACCGCTAGATCGATTATTATTATACGTATTACCATTTTACGTATTATTAACCCGCACGTTTTTAAAATCATGTGAAAGGGTTTCATTTTTATTTTCAAGGTGACTTGGAGGATGGGAAACAGTCGAATCATGAAAAAGTGATGATGGTGGTAGTGTGTGTGTGTGGCGGGGGGAAAGGGAATAAGTCTGGTAACCATTTTGAACTTTGTGTGTGTAGTACTTTTATATGAATTAAAGGACAAATCAAAAGGACACGACCAGAAAAAAAGGGCAAGGACCTTTTGCTCTAAGGACTATGTCGTGAATGTCAACTGCTGCTGTATGGATGGCTTGATGATGATGTTTATTTGTGTTGTTGTGTATATGAACTTTTAGCTCATTGGTTGTTTGAAAATGAAAGATACGTTAATATAAAAAAAATGATGCGAATGATGAAAAGTGGATATTTTTCACTTGACAAAATATGATTTCAATTTGATTTGATTGAATTATTTTTCTGCGTCTGTGTGTGTGTATGTTCGATATACTGACCAGAAAAAAAATGATTTAAACCGGTAATAAACTGTATCGATCGTGTTTTTTTTCCGTTTATCCTTTGAGCATATTCCATATTCATTTTGTTTCGATTTTTAAATTTCCTAAATATTTTTCATTTCATTTTTTTTTCGGCCGCAACCATTTTTATATAATGATCTATGGTTGTAACCGTGGTATTGTAATGAATATCCTGAATTGTTTTTTTTTTTTAATCATATTCGGGGCGTTAACACTAGCTTGAGAATCATTCAACAATTTGAACATCTAGCAATTAATTTTTTGTTTGTTGTGTTTTTATCCCCCCATTTAGTTCTAGTTCTAGCAGCATTTTATGATGATGATGTTGATTGTATGGGATAAATAAGTTTTTTTTTTAAATTTCTTTCGGACCAAAGTGAAAAAATTTTTATTTATTTTTTTTTTTGTTCCAAATTTTTTCACTTTGCATATATTTCACATTATTTTATTATGAAACTTATACACAACATAATAATACAAGTGTGTGTGTACCGCATTCCAATTGATATGAATTGAGTGTGTGAAAACTTTTTTTTTGTATATACGAACCAGAAAAACTATATGAAGTTCCATTCTTTTTTTTTTCTTCTGGAACATTTTTTTACAACAAAATAAAAAACGAATAGAATTGTTGTATATATGTGTGTGTTTATGGCCAATTTGTAAAAATAGTCCATTTTTTGATTTCATGCCGTATGTATTGTGTGTGTGTGTGTGTGTGTTTGCTTGCTGCACTTTTTTTAATTTTTTTTTTTTTTTTTGGTTTCGTCATTTATGATGTTGTTGTTGATGATGATATGATGATTATGATGATGTGTTATTGTTGTTTTTGATGATGTTGGTGGTACCAATGTTGTCTTTGTTATTATTATTGTTATTATATTTACTATCAAGAAATATATTTTTCACAATTTTTTTCGACCAAATGACCATAATAGATCTTAAAGATGATTCATCAATAATGATGATGATGATGATGAAGAAAACGACGGCAAAAATGGAATCATTTTCAAATCCATCCTTAGCAATATCATCGACACCTTTACAATTACAATCACCAACATCTTTATCGATTATCAATAATAATAATAATAATAACGATAATTATAATTATTTGTGCAATAATAATAATATAAATGCCAATAATACCAATACAATAATCTATGGTGATCGATTGATTAGAAATGACAATAATCTAATCGATTCACATTCACAATCATCATCATCATCATCATCTCCAATATTTAATGATCAACAGCAACAACAAGTAAATATTATTGAAATGAATAATATTATACAACATGATGATGATCATCAAAATACGAATCAACAACAACAGAATAATCTACCACCAGTGATATCATTGTTTAAATTAAAAAATTTTCTCTATCAACCTAAATTTAAAAATTTACTAAATACAACAACAACCAATGTTAATAATAATAATGATGATCAAAATGGTACACAGATCATGAATGGTGTAAATAATAATGTAGATGACCTGTGGTGTAATCTGATTGATTTTTTTTATCCTAATCATTTTTTATTTTGAAATTATTATCCATTTCATTTTTTACATTTATTGATTGTCATTAATAATTTTTTTTCATTCTTTTTTTTTGTTCCCAACCTTAGGAACTTCTAATGGAACGTTGCCAGTGAATGAAACAATATCAACAACAACGCCCGTTATAAACAATGAAAATGAATCTATAACCAATACAACGAATTCTTCTGGATTTGTATATGGAATAAATTCTTCTTCCAATATTAATAATAATAACACTGATTCATTATCGCCAAACAATTCAACATTATTTAATCGACATCATTCAGTAACAAATTCCATTAATACTAATAATTCTTCGTCATTATCAACAACAACAACAACAACATCGACAGTGGCATCAACATCGACAGTTGGACAAATTTTAACAAGTATAGCTAGTAATAATAATACTGTTGTTGGTGGTCAACAATCAAAATTTTCATCATTGAATCATTTTCAATCTAATCACAATTCTCAACAAAATCAACAACAACATAATCATCAAACAAATTCCAATCAGAATCTAAATCATTATCATCATCAACATGGTTTGTCGACCAATGGCAGTATAACTCCATTTAATCGAAAATATCAATGTAAAATGTGTCCACAGGTATGTGTGTATTGGAAATTTTGTTTTCCAAAAAAAAAAGTTTTTTTCATGCATGATATGATGAACATTCAAATTCTTTAATTTTTTCTCCATACAATATTTTTTTTGGTTTGGAATTTTTCACTTGTGATTTGTAGGAAAATTAATCCATTTGATTATTATATGAACTTTAATCGATTGGTTTCATTCGTCAATATTTGCTTAGGGAATCGATTTTTTTTTAATTTTCAAAAATTTAGGTGAGATGGCTTGAGATGATTTTTATTTTTCTCTAATGTTTTAATTTTGTTACTATTTTTTTCTGGTTATAATTCTCATGAAATTTGATAAAATAATTCAAACAAACAAACAAACAAATAAACAAGGAAAAAATAGAAATCATCAAAAAAAATATTCATTTTAGTCAAAAAAAAAAAAAAATGTTCATACCAATTCCTAGAAAATCAAATTCAAACCTTGATATTGATTGATTGATTTTATAAGTTTGATTTGATTCGATTTGATTATTATTAACAGAATGATATAATCAGTTCAAAGTAGAAAAAAAATTGATAAAAAATGGAAACAGAGTAACAACACATAGCTCATCAACACCAATCAAATAAAGTAATCAAACACTTTTTTTCTGTTTCAACTTTTTTAACTGTGAACCAAACAACAACAAGGGCTGTATTGATTTTATTTTTTTCAATTTGATGATGATGTCAATGTGTTTATGTGTGTGTGTTGTTGTTGTTGATGATGATGATGATGATGATGATAATACAAATCTAATGCGGCAATGATCATTCGATCCATCAACAACTGTTGCTGATCACATTTTTATAGCGGCCATATAGCCACTGGTTGTGGTGATGATGGTGGCCATCATCATCCATCACCCAATTTAACTCGTCCATTAAATAATCATTCATTCATAATCGATACATTGAATTATCGATTATGATGATTGTACATCAATATCATTATCATCTACATTTTTCGATCATTTTTTTTCTATGGGGATGGAAAATTTTCTTAACAAAAACGAAACATTTCGCATTTTTATTTATTAGTCTAAAAATTTAAACAGTATGAATCAAATGGATCTTCATGATAATAATCATACAAGTGTTGTTGTTGTTAGCCATTCACCATCTTCACCATCATCATCATCATCGAAAACGACGACAACGATCGTAACATCTAAATCATCAGTAATGAAATGAAAATTTTTTTTTTATTTCAACAAAAAAAAATCAAATTGATTCTGATTTATTGTTATTACACACACAGATCTAGTTTATTTTATTAATAATTTAATCAGATTAATTTTGTTTACTTTGGTCAAATTTTTTTACTTGAAATTATTTTGGCCAGATTTTTTTTTATTTAATTTAATCTAATTTTATTTTTCTTTTTTTTAAAGGTTTTCTATTCAAAAGCCGACATGCAACTACATACACAGGTACATATGCGTGAAGCTAAGCCATACCGATGTACAGAATGTACTAAATCATTCGCTAATTCATCATATTTATCGCAACATAGCCGGATACATTTGGGTATCCGTCCCTATCTTTGTGAAATTTGTCTTAAAAAATTTACCCAGCTATCACATCTGCAGCAGCACCAACGGACTCATACCGGCGATAAACCGTATAAATGTCGTTATGGAAATTGTACTAAAGCATTTTCTCAATTGTCAAATTTGCAGTCGCATTCGCGTTCACATCAAACGGATAAGCCATTTAAATGTAATATATTTGTAATGCAATATATATAATGAAATAACCTAACTCTAAAAAAACCTTTTAGGTAATTCATGCTATAAATGTTTTGAAAGTGAGAGGGCCCTTTTAGAACATATACCTAAACATAAAGATTCGAAACACTTGAAGACACATATTTGTCAATATTGTGGTAAATCATATACACAGGAAAGCTATCTACAAAAACATTTGCAAAAACATACGGATCGTGCTAGTGGTGGTTCCGGTTCGGTGGCAACAACTACATTGAAACGAAATTCATCAGCATCGGCTCAGCATCATCATATTCACCATCAACAACAACTTCAACAACATTCCCATCAACAACAACAAGGTGATAATGCAACCGCAGCAACCACTTCTTCTGGTATACATTTGATCGATAATAATAATATTCATTATTGGTCCAAATCGAATCCAATTGAATGTAACCTTAATTCATCACAATTATCAATAACGAATGCTAATCGTCAACAAAATCATTGCATTCTACCTATATCGACATTCGATCCATCGTCATCAGCGATTTACGTTAATAATAATGGTCTGGATTTACAAATGATCGCCAATAATTCCAATAAATCAGCTACGACTAGTACAACAGCATTTCCATTACCACAAAATTCCATAAATTCATCAAATAATCAAACATTTCGAATGACGTCTTATTTTCCAACGCACGAGCCATTCAATTTTCCAAATAAAATTTCTGGTATGGATACAATCACCGGTATGGTTGTAGCAACAAATCCAAGTGGTAGTGTAAATGTCAATGCGAGTAATAAAAAATCATCATCAACAACATCATCTTCAATTGTAACGAATTTATCATCATTAGATAAGAATGCTGCCGTTAATCAGCCGATTTCATTTCCAAATCAATTGATTGCATTGAATCAGATACGTAATTTTGTAAATACATCAACATCCAACATTGTTGGAACAACTATTGTTGGTAATGAACAACAACAACAACAACATTCGATCTCATTGAAAGAAACGACCGATTAATGACAATGACAACAAAATAATCATCATCATCACCACTCATTAATTATGTTATCGACAATGTTCAGTGTGTCTGTGATTCATCCTATATACCACTTTTAATTATTAATATCTCATCATCATAATAACCATTTTGCTTCCATGAAAAAAAAGATTAAAATAATATATCAACCAAAAAATTTTCTTTCGTTTTTTTTTTGTTCAAAAATATTGAATAAATTCAACCTACTAATAATAATGTATGTCACTCTGTCATCATCATCATCATCAGCATCATCATTATTAAAGCCAAACTAATCGCTAATAATCAAGATATATAAGATATACATCAAAATCCTATCAATTATTTTTTTTTTGAACAGCTACAGTAATGAAAACCAAAATTTGACAGTGAAAATTTCATGGAATTATGTGGAAGATAAAAAGATATATGTATTAGAGGTGGCCATGAATGATGATGAATTTTATATTATATCTAATTATAATGCGTGTGAATTATTGTATATACTACATACACACACACACACACACATGAAATGAAAAAAAAACATCGATAATAATTTTTTTTTATATATATACTCTGATGATGATACAAAAAACTATACAGATCAAAGATTTATCCTAAATCTTTATATCAAATGTGGATCAATGTCCTTGTTTACTTGGTTACAATTTATTTAACATAAAAATACAAAAACGAAACATTGTTTGTTTTTTTTCTCCAATAAATCAATTCGAATCTGAATGATTTTTTTTTTAGTAGATATGAACGATATATTTATAAATAATACCAAATAATCATCAATATATGAAATGAATAAAAAACACACGCACACACACTCATACAGATATTTCACACAAACTAATTCTATTTTTATATAAATTTTGATTTGAAAACACAAAATCGATGAAACAAAAATTGTTTGTGCACCCGAATGAAAAATAATAACCTACACACCCACCCACACACATGCACACACACATACTTTTCACATATGTCCAATGAATCCAATAATGATAACAAACAAACAAACAAAAAAAACAATGAATGATTTAAATATTACTAACCCTAATGAACATATATTCGTTAAATTAATCGATTGAATTTTTGAATTTCTTTTTTTTTTATTTTGTCAACAATAGAATGATGATCCATGATTCATATATATATATACACACACGATTCATCATATATATTATATAGCTCAATTTTGCATGGACAAATATACCACACACACACACCTACTGAAAACACCCATATGATTTTATTGGATTTTTTCTTTCTTTTTCATTCTCTTACTTTATCGTGTATTCATTTTCATATTAATCATCATCATATTGATAACCGCTTTTTCGTATTACATTATTATTATTATTATTATTTTTTTTTTTTTTGAAATTTCAAATATAAATCAGATACAACAAAAAAATATTAATAACCAATCAACCAATCTTAATAACATACATACATAAACCCGGATAAATTTTTTTTTTCGGATAATTCATCCATTGATCATATATAATTCATCCATTTATTTAACAATTTTTTTTTGTTTTCCTGAATTTTAATGTAATGGTGTGGTATAAGGCTGAACAAAAAAAAAAAAAAATTTTTTTTCTAATCAATCAATTACAAAAATAAATTGAATCACATTTTCATTTTTGTCTTTGGGTTTTTTTGTTGTTTTCATTTTTTATTTTTATTTTTATTTTTATTTTTTTGCCTACAAATCAATTTCGAAATCAAATTCGATGTGCGCGCATATTTTGTTTTTCTCAATTCTATATGAATCCCGATCTTTTGGCGTATTTTGTATATTCATATGCTTGTTGGCTTGTCCTGTCATGTTTTTTTTTCTTCTTTCTTTCTTTCTGTATCCAAGGCTTTTCTTTTTGTTGATTTTTATATTTGACAAATTTTTTTCATTTTTAATCTGATTATCACTAGATGGTGCTATAATTCAGTTTTTATATACTTTATTCCAATGCTACTATCTTTCACCTGGCTCGTTTGTCATCAATTCCAGCTCCCATTTTTTATTTTGTTTTTTGCTACATTTGTAGCCATTGTAGACATCCATAATAGTGCCAACGGCCATCAGCAGTAGTGGTACAACGAATAATAATGAGTCCTAAACGCCTTTTTTTTTGTAGCTTCGACACCCTCACTTTGTCTGTCGTTCTGTCCATCCAACCGTCGGTGTCTGCCACCATGGTTTTGTACTGTGTGTTGTGTGTATTAAATAATGAAATGAATTGAAATGAATTTTTGTGAATTTTTTTTCCAGGTGTCTTTTGTTTTTATTTTTTTTAATGATAATCATCATTTTTTTGCGAGGGAATTATTTCCAAAAAAAAAATTTAATGAAAATTGAATAAATTAATAAGAAAAGTTCAATGATTACCAAATCTGAACAGTTCTTCCATGTAAATTGATTGATAATTCAGTTGACGAAACAATTTCAGCAAAAAAAAAATTAATAAATTATTTCCGCAACAACAACAACAATTGATTGGACAAACAAAAATCAAAAAATGTCATTATCACCAGCAACAGCAGCTGCATTATCACAAGCTGGAAAAAAACCACATTCATGTACAGAATGTCGTAAATCTTTTTCATCCGTTCATCAATTGGCCCAACATGCACGACTACATACGGGCGAACGTCCATACGGATGTACATATTGCGAAAGGTATTACGATTGAACTTCGAATAATCAATTAGGATATAATAGAACAATAATTTTAATTCAACTCATTATTAACAGGAAGTTCAAACAATTGAGTCATCTTCAGCAACACACCCGCCTACATACCGGTGAAAGACCGTTTAAATGTGATTGTGGAAGATCATTCATTCAACAATCGAATCTAACCCAACATATGAAAACACATGAGGATTCATCATCAGCATCCAGTAAAGATGTTGATAAGAATTTTTTCTGTCCACATTGTGGAAAAGGTTTTAAAGGACATAATTCATTATTACACCATCAGACCAAGGTTTGCAGAAAGAATTTATTATTCTCATATTAAAATGAACTTAAATGTTGATTTAATTCAAATTTATTTTTCTCTTTTAGAAACATGCTGACCTGATGAATCCTACGCAAATCGTAGGTAACTTGAATCAAAATCCAAACTACTTTGCTACTAAATGACACTCTATATATTTGATCCCATTTCTATTCGATCCGATTCCACAATTCCAATTAAATAATATTCTTATTGTAACATAAAAAAACCATTATATTATTATTATTATGATCATCATTTGTATATATATAGAAAAACAATTAGGAATAACCGTTGGTGTAAATCAGCAAATGATTCCAAATCAACAGCAGCCACAACAACAACAGCAACATCAATTATTATCCCAGCCAATAACTCAAAGTATCCTAACATATACGTGCCAACTTTGTAATAAAATTTATTTGGATGAATCGTCTTTCAAAAAACATTTTGAAATTAATCATCAACATCGTCAACAACAAGAATCATTATCATCTTCATCATCATCATCATCATCGACAATATCGAATATAACCAATTCATCAGCTATGGCATTAGCTACCACACCAGCGATGACAACAGCAATTACATTATGGCCATGCAGTATATGTTCGATCGTTTTTGCTAATGAATATAGTAAGTTTTTAATTTCCAAATTTAATACATTTAGATTGATTTATTTATATTATTTCTAAAGGTCTTTTATCACATTTTGAGCAAATGAGATTCGATCCTAAACACCAGAAAGATACTCAACAAATTGTATTGCAAACGTTAAAACAGCAGCATCAACAAACTAATCTTCAACACCATCAGCAACAACAAGGGCAAAAAGTTAAAGAAGAAAATTTCGGTGAGGAAATCGCTTTGAATCTTAACGATATTCTTGTGACAAGTTTGATTACGAACGGAATAGAACTTGAAACTCCGGCAACAACAACGACAACTGCTGTGATTGCAGCACCTGCAAGTAATCAAATTGTATCTGCCAATATGATCGCACAGAATATGTTAGATAATCTAAGTCAACCAACAAATAGGCAGACAGGAAACGGTACTACAACTCATCATCAGCAACAACAACGATTTCATAATGGTTCAACACTAAAGGCTGTCAAATCGTCCGTACCAAAAGCAACAACCGTTACAACAGTACAGACTTCATCATTATCGAATAATTCGAATACTAATAATAATTCTACTTATTGGGCATGAAACAAAAATGATACAATTTCAATCCAATTTGATTAAATAATCAAATCTAACCAGATTACATCATTAGTGAATGTCCAATAATGATTTGGATCAATCGATTATATAATATAACTAATATATTATTTCAAATTAATAACCTGGCTCTTGTCTCCCAATTTTATTACAATCTCTAATTTCCAATGATTCTCAATACTTTTTTTTTGTTCGTTTTTTTTTGTCTTTTTTTTGTCTTGTAAATTCTAAATCCATTTATATATGGTCTCGAACGCCAAAGAGCAATCACACATACAGTATACAGGAATAAAAACACTGATCATCATCCACATTCGAATGTATCGAAGAAAAACAAAGCAAAAAAAAAAAATTAATCCACACAAATAGCTTGATAAAATCTTTGTACACTTTAAATTTTTCATTATTTTATCATTCACATTAGTCATTACAAATATATCTCAACAACACACACACACACACACTAACATTATTCATCCATTCATATCTTCGATTTTGAAATCATCATTGCAAAAAGAAATCCATTTATAATGGTTTTTTTTAAATTCTAATTTATTCAATGTATCTGTACTACTATTATGATTAATTTTTTTTTAATTTATATCTGGATTAGAGACTTTGGTTCCAAAATTTCGTATTTTTGTCGAAATAATTCGTATATATGTGTGCATGTGTTTGTATTCCCTTCCACTTTCCACCAACAAAAACTCATCCTATGCTCATTGCTGTGATATCATCAAAATATGTACAAAACAAAAAAAAAGAAAAGAAAAGAAAAAACATCCAACGACAAAGAACGGAAATGATGGACCTAGTCGAACAAATATTGAATCATATCGGTGTTTCAGCTTTTGATAACATTCAGGCTAAACTGGTCTAAACAGTTAGTCAGCCCTTTATGGTTTTTTTTTGGGGGGGCAAAAGCAACAACAACAAAAAAAATTTTCAAAAAAATGCGAATTTTTTCACATAAAACTGACCGAATCCAGAATTCAAGAAAAAAAAATTTCAATTTGAATTCGATACAACAGACCAGGCACACATGGATGCGCACACACACTCACACACACAGACATTGATAGACAAAAGCTTAAGTTCAAGAATAAAATTTTATTCTTTTTTTTTGTAATTCTTTGAAAAAAAATTTGGTGCATGATTTTTTGTTTTTGTTTTTCATTTTCATTCAATTTGATAAAAATCCGAAAATCACTCATTCTCCTCGTCCCCGCATAATATAGCCATATGTGGTATATTCTGGTTTGCCCTCACACACACACAGACACACGATCGATGATATATAGCAAAGAATAATATGGCGTCCAATAGATTCTTCCGTAACGAAGAATATTTTCCATTTTGGATGATGTGAGCAACATTGGTAGAATATAGTTCTATATGCTGCTCAAATTATTCTTCGCTCGGTTTGTTTGTGTTCATAATTTTTCGGTTTGTTATTTTATTGTTTGTTTGTTTACTTTTTTTCTTCTTTTTTTGTCTCATCCATCCAAGACTAAACTCGGATCAACGACCATATTTTTTTCGTTGTAGTAGTTTTATTTTGTTTGTTTGTTGATTGTTGTTATCAGTTTTGTTTCGTTTATTTCTTTTTTTTTTCCTTTCGTTTAGTTCGTTTTTTTTCTGTTTCATTCAATGGAATAAAAATGTCAAACAGCCAACAAGAATATCATATGATTAATGAAGATACTTTACATTCATCAAATGTTGTCAATGATAATCATCAGGAATTTTTCCATAATTATCTGGCTTCATCACCATCAGCAACAGCCAATGTAACGCAACCAACGGCAATGAATAATAATAATAATTTTCAAACACAACAACGAAATTCTCAAACACCGCTCATCATGATGATGAATAATAAAGCAAAATCCTTTGATCAAGGTGATCTTGATCGTCAACGTTCACAATATCATGCAGCCATGGACAAGAAAAAAGAATTATTTTTCAAAAATGAAAATATTGTACAGATTTTCGATAAAATATATTCAAATACTGATGATAATAATATTGATGATTCATTAACTGGCAACAATAATAATATCATCACTATCAATCATTTACCACCACAGGAAAGAGTGGCTATGAAATATCGAAATATTGGAAAAAATGGTTTACGTGTTCCTATTCTTGCCTTTTCGGCATGGAATAGTTTTAGCCATGTTTCTGAAGAAACGGCCGAAAAAATAATTACAGCAGCACTTGAAAATGGTGTCAATTATTTTGATACCGGTGATGCATTTGAAAATGGTCGAGCTGAAACATTATTAGGTAAAGTGCTCAAAAGACGACCATGGCCACGAAATTCTTATATTATATCGACAAAAATATTCTGGAAAACTGGACCATCGGCTCATATGGGCGCAGGTTTATCGCGAAAGTTTATTATTGAAGCAGTGGAAGCATCACTTCGTCGATTACAAACGAAATATATTGACATTATCATCGTACATAAATTGGACGCAATGTGTCCAATGGAAGAGCTTGTTCGAACAATGTCCTATCTAATCAATCGCGGTCTTATTTTTTATTGGGGCACATCACGATTCTCTACAATGCACATTGCCGAAGCTTTCTCCATTTCTCGACAATATAACTGTCCACCGCCAATTTGTGAACAAATGGAATATCATATGTTTTCTAGAGATAAAATGGAATTACAAATGCTTGAACTATTTCATAAGGCCGGTATTGGTTGTATTACTTGGTCGCCCATCTCGTTACAGAATGATGAAGGTATTTCACATATCACTCGAAGACAACAGAACAAAGAGAATCAGCTTAAATTCAATAAATTACAAAAATTATGCGACAAACTTCAATGCGATCTCACACAACTTGCGTTAGGTATAATATAATTTGTTTAAAATTTCAAAATTAAATTAACGTTTATCTTGCTAATCTTTTTTAAAACATAGCTTGGTGTCTACAAAACGAAAATGTCAATTGCATTTTGGTTACTGCAACAACAGTTGCTGAACTTTATCAAAAACTTAATTCTATTAAAGTATGATGTTTTTCTTAATAATTTTTTTTCGTAATCATCATCATCATATTATTAATCCATTATTCATATTAATTATAAACAGATCTATCCTGTATTAACTGAAATGGTCAATAATGAAATTGAAATGATTATTGAAAATAATCCAGTAATAAAACGTCAACATCCGAAAACACCATCCATCACAATCGATGTGGTCAATGTGGAACCGGAATTTGTTTGATTTGATGAAAATTTTTGTTTGTTTGTTGATTTTTAAATTGAATAAAAATTTTATTTCAATTTTTTGTTTCGTTTTACATTAACAAAAAAAATATATGTATCCATTTGCCATATTTTGCAAAATTATGATTTTGTCATTGTCTTGGACAATTTTGGATATTCAATTAAACGCCAAACAAAAACAGTGCCATTAAAATTACATGATGCAATAAATGATTCGTTTGGAGCAAATTTCACATCCGTCACGCTACCACCACCTTGTTTATATTGAAAGTATGATGCCTTTTTAAATGGGAAAAAAATCAATTAAAACGTTACAAGTTGATAAATGGCTATCTAAACTAACCTTAGTATCATAACAGGGATAAGCAAATAATCTTATGAAACCATTTTCATCACCAGTAACGATACATTTCAAATTGGGTGAATAATTCTTACAAATATTGATGACATCTTTGAATTTTTCATTATCCCATGTACCACGAGCATCTTCTAATCCGCTACAAGTGACATTATGCCATTGAAGATTATCGGAAAAACTTGTTACATTTCGAATGTAACGTGTGTTGGGTAAATCCCCTAAATAAAATAAAATTGTTAATTGATTAATCATTATGAATAGAATAAACTTACATAGTATCAATTCCTGATACATGTCTTCAGAAAATAAACAAAAAATTTAATTATTGAAAATTCATACAACAATTGAACGCTTACTATCATCAACTGAAGTTAATATGAATTGTGTGTCGATTGACCATTGTAAGGTTAATATTGGCGATGGACCTTTAAGAATGGAAACCTTATCATATGTATGTCCATTATCTCGAACAGGTATCACATGAAGACATCCATCCTGACATCCAGCAGCTAAAAAATCACCATTTACATCATATGACATACAACCAATGCAAACGGTTGTTAATTGAATATATTGGATTGGTTCACCGGAACCAGAATTGAAAATTGCAATTATACCGGTTGCGGAACCAACTGCCAATACTTGACCTGCCGGATGAACGCTAGAGGACATTCCTTGTATCTGATGTATAGAATCAATGAAAAATGATTTCATTTGAATTGGCAATAAATAAAATATTACACTTACACTAGAATCCGTTTTCCAAACAAGGCCAAAATCATTCCATTTACATATTTTTCGATCTAACGATGCCGTATAAATATTGTTATTGTAATCTAATGAACATGTTCGAATGGCCATATAATGACCCTCAAAAATGATCTGATAATCTTCGGTTTCTATAGCCGATCCTTTCAGGATAAAATTATTCGAAGTTCCAATGTAAATATTCATTGATTCGTCCAATTTCTTCGGCGGTGTAATAGCCGATACCGAACCGCTTATCGATGGCAATTTTACTGCGTTTAACAATCTAAATTCATTATCATTGACATCCCAGGTTTTAATAGCACCATCTCGATCACCACTAATCAATATGTTCTCTTTGGTCAGCTTGAAACAAGTTAATTGCGATTCATGACCTTTAACTTCTTTGATGGCAAATTCTAATACTTTATCAACTTCGAATGGTGCCCAAATGGTTAAATTGCCTTGAGAATCACCGGTCAATAAACTGTTATCCTGGAGAAAAGCAGCACAATGAATAGTTTTAATGATTTTTGATTGCTAAATGAAAATGAGAAAAAAAAAATAAAAATTTCATAACGAATGGATAGCTAATTTCAAACCATTTGTAATGCAGTCCTGCTATCGATGGATCGATCTTTTTTGAAATGCCATACAACTAGATGCATTTTGCCATAAGTGACCACAATATCGGTTTCGGTAGGATGAACAGTCAAACCGTATAGTTGTTCGTTATTGTCCAGTGATTTCTACAATCAAGATTTAATTTTTAAAAAAATCATTCAAAATTCCAACATACCGTTGTATTGGCAATATTAATCTTGAGCCTCCAATTCCATTGACTTATGTTGGATTCTTTACCACCTGTCAACATAAAGAGTGAATTCTAACAAAAAAAAAAAATACTAGATAAGTAAAAAAATGAACAAATTTCTAAACCGCTAATTATACATTTGTCGTGAATTCCATGTCGATCAGCTCACATTTGTTCGTTAGAATTTTAACCGTTTTTAGCGTTTTGATCGACCAAATACGAATCATCATAGTAGAATTCGTATCATGTCCAGTTGCAATGTATTCACAGCTAGGATCTACTCTAAGGCTTCGTTCAGGATTTGATTAGAAGTTGATAATCAACGTGCCATCAAATATTGTCTTACCAGCAAATATCATGTTCATGTTCAGTATAAAATCTTTGTTTTCCGGATTGATGATTCCATAATATGGCAAACACACCGGAAAAGAATGCCAACTCTTCGGTATTCAAATAGACAAGATTTTGTACTTGTTTACCATTGTAACCGTAGCTTTATTATGGGAAAAAAAATTTGAAAACCATAAATTCTTTGAAAATATGAACTTACACTTTGTCTAATTCCAGATAATATTCAGACGTTGAAAGCGTGCCATGCAAATGCTTTTCAATATCACGCAATTTGTTCAGCGCTATAGATGATTTGGCCTTAGCACCAACGTTAAGATCCGATGGTCCTCGTTTCATTTTTGTTGAATTACTCGATTGATTATTATTGCTGGAAGATAGGACAAAACTTTTGGATTTCACAGGCAGTTTGAAGGGTTGCTTTTTTATATTAGAAAATAGATTTTCTGATGATTTTCCCGCGCGTATTGTCATCGTTGATGTGTTGAATATTTCATTATTATTATCTGGAACTTGTAATCGCAGACAAGGAGTAGGAGATTTCGCTTTTCTTTGTCGCTGGATAAAATTATTGTTAATTGGTGTTTTATGCTGCGATATTTTAAGACTTTCATTCGATCCAATGGCTTTTCGTTTTAAGATTGGCGTCAAAGTTTCTTGTTTTTGTTTTTGTTTGTTGATTGTTTCTGTTGATCGATTCAATGTGGGCAGTGATCGTTTTGAATGCTGACATTGAAATGATAAATCATTTTCGCTGAAGGTACTGTTTGTTTTATAGTTTATATCATCGCTACTTTTATTTAAATTTCCAACTTTTTTCTTTGATGTATCGATTCGGGCATTAGGTCGTTTAATCTGTGATATTCTTGAGAGCTTTTTATCGGCTTGTTTGATTGGTCCCCTAGATATAATTGGTGGTTCTGGATTCAATTTCATGGCACCTCTTGGCAAACTTTTAGTTCGTTTTGGAGAATTTCTTTCCGTTTGTTGTTTTTTCAATTTCATTGAATTCTTACGATTTCGTTCAGCTTTAGATTGCTGCTGTTGTTGTTGTTGTTGAACATTGAGATTTTGTTGTGGGCTAATACTAGGTGATACTAGTAGACCTTCATTTTGAATCTGTATTGAAGTATCGTTGAGCAATTTTTCCACATAATTTTGTATCTGATTATATTTATCCGAAGTAATCTGATCAAGACCAAATATTGGTCCTAGACATTGTTGATGTTCAGGTTGTTTACTTCGATCCACAAATAATGGTGTGGACATATCGAATTTTGGTGTTGATATTTTACGTTGATTGGTTGCTTGCGTTTGACGATTTATACGACGATTTGTAACTTCCGGAGAAAACGGTAAAGTATCATGATTGATTGTAGGGGATATTACCTGATTTGATTGGACTGATGATGAGAAATTTGTGTTCATATTGTTATTCAACAATGAATGTGAAATCAATGTTTCTAGCTGTTGTTGCATGGGAAATCCATTGCAGTGATAACAATTATTATCGATTGGTGATTGATAGCCTTTCGGTGTAGGTGATCTTGGATACATTGATAATGGTTCATGAGGATATTCGTTATCAATATAGAATAGATTAATGTGTGCTAAATCATGTTTTAATTGTGATATACTATTCACCTAAACATTGAAAACCAAATAAATTATTGTAAACAAAAATTCAAGAATTAATTTGTCTTACCATTTGACCATTCGATGTGAACATAACTCTTGGACATTTTAGTTGAACAGCATCGCCTAAATCGGTCAACAAAAGATCGAATGATTTTGGTGTTTTTAAATTTAAAATTACTTTCGAATGAATATCATGGTTTTTATTGTTGACTATCGTAACGGTTCGTATATCACGATTAGGTGTATGAATTATCGTTGTTTGTTGTGGTTTTTCTATATGACAATTATTATTAATATTTTGATTCAATTTATGATAATGATGATTAACAGCATAAACATTGTTAAATTTTGATGATAATGGACGCAATAATTTGAGATCATCTTCACGTGCAAACTTGTGCCGGACAGCATTTGTTGGTGTACCGGTAGTTAACCGTTGCGATGGATTAGATGATCCGTATGCAAAATGAACAAAATTCTTGGAACAGGATATAACATATGTTTGATCATGTTCAAGTTCGTCCAATGATCGAATTAGTTTACCATTTGAAGTGAATATATAATGAACACCATTTAAAAGGCGAGTTTTTTCCGTTAAAAATTCATAAAATTGTTCAAGACCGGTAAATTCCTTTCCCGGTATAATTGATACGGTCAACTTTGAACCGTATGGCCGGCCATTCTGATAGAAATGTAATTTTTTTGCCTTTCGTTCTGATGCCTCACGAATAGCCTTCGAAGATATTGTTGACGATGGTGCTGGACCAATATTAAAATCTATTGGCAATCGATGATTATTCATTCATTCGTTATTTGGGATTAATCAAAAATTTAAATCAAGAATTAAAGCCATTAATTCATTGTGATGATATATAAACACCACACACCATACACACATGAAGCAACTCAGTTTTTTGTATAATCAAGACGAATGAAACAATTAAATAGATATGACGCCAGCCTTTAATGCAATATACGATGAGAGAAAAATGTTTCATTTCAAATTTATAAAAAAAAAATTTTTGCCCATAATGGTGAAATTAGTCATAGTAGTCAAACACATGCACACAAACACACACACACACACACTCACCACGGTTAGTCACTAATGAAATTCGAGCATTTCATACCACAATTCTTATGCATGAATAAAAATTAGAATTAACGATCAGTCACAATGAAGAATTTTTATTCTGTTTTTGTTTGTCCGGGTCAGAACACCTGAGACTATCTAACTGGGATTCTGAATTCTAAAACGGTCACTTCCGTCTGCTAGAATAGAATACTACACTAGTTGACAGCCTTGACAACCGGACAATCTCATTGTCATTGCTGGTCAAAACATAAATTACATTTCATTATAGAAAAAATTTGGCTACCATGCGACCAAAGAGTTCTTTGTACCCTGCGATGATGATAATGATTGTAAAAAAAATAATCGAACCACTATCACGAATCAAATCCTTTTTTTCTCTCATTCAACTACAACTTTTTTTTTTGGTATGTAATCCATAAGTAATGAGCAATCATATAGCTTAATAAATTATTGTATTAACAATGAATGACGTTTTTATACGATTGATAAAAAGGTAGAAAAAAAAACTAGTGAAGGATAATTAGGAAAAATGGAATTACATAGTACATTTGAGATTGCTTCCATTTTGTATATATACAAATGTTATGTATATGTTTGAGAGGTGGATCACTGATAATATGAATGAATGGATGGAACAAAAAAAAAGAATTTTTTTGTTTAGTTTTGTTTTATTAATCGAATATATTACGCTTATATAGGATTATATTATATTTTTTTTCTCATTTATTATTCTAACGAAATAATTTAAAAAACATGATGACTGTTTCATTTTTCCCATACTATTAGGCATTTAATAATTGATGATGATTATGTCTAAATTTTAATGGAATTTAAGTCACTACTTGGAATGAAATTTGGTTATAAACTGACTTAACTTTAGATTGACCGATTCTACCATCATTATCATCATTTTCAAATTGTCAAACTAATCGAACAAAAAAATTGTAGCAAATAACAACGTTATGAAACAGAATAAAATTCCCAATGGTATCGCCATTTAATTGTATGCCATTCAATGATTAATTGAATCTGGTGAATACAAATCCACATCGCATATGTATTACATAATAGTAAGCAATTCGGTAGCCAAAAATTCAAAAACAACAATAAAACACGGAATGAATAAATTATAGTCACCCTAAATCAAGAAAAATATATAAATTCCAACAAAACAAAAGAAAAACAAATTTCTGATTCTTGAATCAGTTGTGCGTCATCATTATCATGACCATCATCATCATTGTGGTTCATCGATCATGGATTATTTATTCAAAACACGAATCTGCCCAAACACACTCTCGAACGTGTGGATGGATGGGTATCTGTAGATGGTTTATTCTCATAGAATGAAAGATATGAAAAACCATTTGGCCCTGAACTGGGTCAAAGATATAGAAGTCCATTATCATATATCAATGATTATATTTCGTATACACAAATCGTTTTATTTCGAGAAAAAATTTGTTTCCATTATATTATCTATATTTTTCTCTAGAACAAAAAAATTAGGTAACAGCTTGATTTATCTACATATCTATCTATCATTATATGTATAGAATCTGCACCCATTTTCGTACACACACACACACACACACACACACATAAATTCATAACAGCATAATATCAGAATGGATAAATTATAATAATTTGTTAATAATCCTAATATGACCAGTAGACCATGCAACCGTACAATATGAATCTAATTAACAATAATGTACCCTATTTATATATGTCAACCATGGATGGTACCATACCGATTAAATCGATTCTTGAATCATTATATAAAAGATTATCTATAATTTACTATTTTGATTTTTTTTGTTGTTGTACTATTTTCAAATTTTTAGATTCGACACCCACACACACACCCACACACACTCGATTATTTCAAGTTTTTCTTAGTTTTTCATAATTATTTTATTTGTATCGCTTGTACGGTGTAATGTTTTTTTAAAGGGGATTTTTTTCTTTACATCCAATTTATTAATATTAATAATCAATTTATTCATATTGATATAAGTAATTTTTAGGAAATTTTTTAAAATTTTGACAAATCGTTAATCATTCTTGCAATAAATGTAAATTTGGGCGTTTGTGTAAAACAAATTACAAATTATAATAATGTGTGTGTGTGTGTGTGTGATGAGATTTTGAAAATGATGACTACAAAAATCATTTTTTTCAATAAAACAATCTTAAATATCAAATTGTTAGAAGAAAGTTGAAGTTGTCATTTGAAAATGCGTATAGAAGTATTTTAGCTGAGTCTGTGTAATTGTGATAATAATTTACATAGTACAAGAATAAAGAATATTTATGAATTATATAGTTAAAAACCAAAGATGATTAGTAATTGATGGTGATGGTCACAATGAATGAATGGAGGGATGATGATGATGATGATTATAAAACTAAATGATAGTGGATGTGAGACCAAATTGACATATGCAAACAAGTGGGATGAATGGTTAATGCAAAAAGGAATCAAAGGAAATTCCTAGATTTTTTGATATCATTAATAAAAAAGAACCTATATTGAAATGACCATCACTTGGCGGCCGTAGTTAGATTACTAAATGCTGGTCCTTGATTAGCCAAATCCATGTGGTTATTGACAACAAATGGTTGTGGCTGCGTGGTCAATCGAGACAGGATGCCTAAAAATAATATTTTAAATGATTATAATTGAAATGGAAAGAATTTCATATATTTTTGAAATTACCTCTTTCCGATAACTGTAATCGTTGTGAAACGGACGGAATTCGAACCAATGCATTTGGTAATCGGCTAGCATCGGATTTCATGTCCGAAAGTAATTCTTCCAATTGATTCAATACTTTATGCAAGATAGCGTTCACTGGTTTTTGGCTACAATCCTTAACGAAATCTTTATGTGATTCAACATAACTATCCAATTCGGCGAATCGAGTATTCAATGCCATCACAGGATGGTTAATATCTTGGGTTAAATTTAGATATGCAGCACGACGTAATTGCTCTTCAATGACCAATGCTTGTTCAAGCAATTTGAAACGCCGTGCTAAGAATTTGTTTTTGATTTCCAAAAAGTTTCCTTTGCCAGCATCCATTTTGAAAGGCTATTATTTAAAAAAATGATTGGATATTTGAAACAAAACTATAGATTACAAAAAACCTTACCTCATTTATGATAACAAAGACAGGATCATTTTGTATATCTTGCCAGCGACCATATCCATGTTTAATGATGCCGGCAAGAAGCCAATAATCATGCCGTCGATGCCAGATTTCATATTCACGGCCGGATGCAGCTTTTTCCTCATTTGTCCATAAGGAATGAAGTTCGGTGAAGCCACCGTCAGCAATGTTGAACATAAATCTTGGTACTCCATTATCTTTACTATCTTTTTTCGATGATTTTATATCAGCTTGATGCTGTGGTTTAATACCACTGGATAAATCCGTTGGAATATTTTCCTTATCTTTTTCTTTATCGCTGGTACCATTTTTGTTCATGGTTTCAGATTCGTTTTCAGTCCCTGCTCTCTCTTCAGTCACTTTTTTATCTTTATCAACATCATGATCATCGGCAGCTTCATCTTTGATTTCTTTAGTCTTAGCGCCCTCTGTCTGATTGTCTATCGAATCATCGAGTTTTCCATTTGTTTGTGGTTGTTGAAGGTCCTCAGCATTGTTATTTGGAGGTGGAGGAGGCATCATTATTTCTGGCAATTCCATCGAAATGAATCCATTGATATGTTCAAATTCTTGGACTTTCTTCCGAATCAACGACATGACACCGATACGGGTGAGAACATGCTGCCTAGAGATACCTTCTCGAGGAACACCGTCGGCAAACGTTTCCGCGTTGTCAGGACCAGGTTCACATAAATGTCTCATAAATAATGAAACATAGGCCCAAAAATTCTTTTCTGATTTACCACGAAGATCACGAACAAGCCATTGAGAATTGAATGCATCTTGCGGTGGCATTCCGTAACGCATAATAGCGTTCAGGAATGCTTTTCGTTGTCGAGCATTGAATCCCAAGACCTAAAACAAAAAAAATGTTAGTGACTACCTTTAAAACTTTGCGAAACTATTTGTCGAGCATTTGTTTTCTAAACATCACAAATCATAATATAGCGACGAAATTTTCCAAAGGATAAACACATCAAAAAATCCAGATATCTTTGTAATGTCAATCCTGGAAAAGCGTCGCAACAAATGCAAAAAAAAATACGTACCTCAATATTGCCACCAACCCTGGCCAATAATGGCGGTAACGGACGATCTTTATCATTACGATCACGATATTTACGACGCATAAATTTCTCTTCTCTGTTCTCATCATATTCATCATCTTCATCACCGTCTTGAAATAAAATTAAAAAATAAATAAATAAATACAAAATCAATTAGTTGATACAAAAGTCCATACCTGAAGGAACAGAGAAATCGGAATTGTAATCTGAGACATTTTCTTGCCAATTTTGATCTTCTTGCGAACCACCCATAGCATCATTATAGTTGACCTGTTTACGGAGCCGTTTACCTTTGCCCAATGTTCGAGCGAGATCTTCTTGTTGCTGTTCATAATGATGACGAAGAAGTTTTTCCCAATAGGCTGGATCGGCACTTTCAATATCTTGTTTAAGGATTTCGGTTTCAGGTTCCTCATCCTCTGCATCTTTTGTAACATAAGATGCCACTTTAAATGAACTTAAATATTCATTAGCCCAAAGCTCTTTCTGCTCGATTCCTTCTTTTGTTCGATCAAGAAGTTCTTCGATAGCTTTATCATCATAATGAATTGTACTATCTTCAGCACCTTCTTCATCTTTGAATAAATCTTCAGTGCCAAATCGCAGAATATCATCGAGTTCTTGTTTGGACATTGCAGCACTACGGCCACCCATACCAGGTCTCACTACCAAATGTGTTAACATCATTTTCTTTTTAGCCACTTGTGTGATACGTTCTTCAACCGATGCACGAGTGACAAATCGATAGATCATCACTTTGTTTGATTGACCAATACGATGAGCACGGCTAAATGCCTGTATATCATTGTGTGGATTCCAATCCGAATCATAAATAACGACCGTATCGGCTGTAGCCAAATTGATACCAAGACCACCAGCACGGGTGGACAAAAGGAAACAAAACTGTTGTGCTCCTGGAGCGTTGAAACGATCAATGGCTTCTTGTCGAAGTGATCCGGTAATGCCGCCATCAATTCGTTCATATTTATAACCTTCGCCTTCGAGAAAATCTTCAAGAATATCCAACATTTTAGTCATTTGTGAAAAAATCAATACTCGATGGCCTTGTTCATATAGTTTACGCAACATTTTTTGTAATAAGATAAGTTTCCCACATGCTTTGGTCAAGGCATTTATTTCATAAAGGCCATTTGGTAATTTGGGTGCTTCAACAGCCGCACCAGGAAACAGGTAGGGATGATTGCAACATTTTTTCAAATCCATCATAATGTTTACGAGGGAAACCTGATGTCCACTACCTTTGGCATTAAGTGCTTCGAAATTTCTAGTAAGAATATATTTGTAATATTTTTTCTGCATCGATGCCAAATCAACACGAACAATGAATTCGCTTTTAGCAGGTATGCCTTTAAGAACATCAGCTTTCAAACGACGAAGAAGATGAGGTCCAAGTAGATCATGTAATTTTTTCACCTGATCTTCTTTAGATAGATCAGCGAATTCATTGAGAAATCCTTGCATATCACTGCGAAAATTTTTAATAAAAAAAGGTAGAAATCAATATCAATCAATATATCAATATAATCAAAAAAGAGAATGTGAGACTTACTTGAAATTTTCTGAACTTAAAAAGTTCAAAAGATGAAACAATTCTTCGAGATTATTCTGTAATGGTGTACCAGTTAATAGTAGTTTGTAATTAATCTTGTACGTATTCAATACACGAAAATATTTTGATTGATTATTTTTTAGACGATGTGCTTCATCGACGACCAATATTTGCCATTCAATCGAACTCAATGTAGCTGCATCGATACAATTCAATTCATATGATGTGAGCAATACATGAAATTTGATAGGAATATCTTTACGCATTCGAGATGCTTTCGATCCACTACGTACGGCACCATCTTCAAAGCTGAGTTCATGTTCACGAATCACAGCTCGGCTATCTTTATCCCCAATGTATGTGACAACATAGAAATCAGGTGCCCATACTTCAAATTCACGTTCCCAATTGATTATAGTAGATAATGGTGCTGAAACAAGAAACGGACCACGACAATGACCTTCTTTGTACAGTGAATATAGAAATACGATCGTCTGAATGGTTTTACCAAGGCCCATTTCATCAGCCAAAATTGTATCGGTTCTATGAGCCCATGAATATCGCAACCAATTGATACCTTCAAGCTGATATGGATGGAGTTCCATTCCGGTATGATCAATATATTCAGGTTGTCGTTCATATTTCTTTTTCGGATCAACAATAGGTTTTTCAGGTGGTGGACTGTAGCGTCGAGGTTGCAGTTGTTGGACATCACCTGCTTCTTCTTTGGAACTCTCACTTCTTTTTTTACTACGACCACGAAGTTTTTGATTTTTGGATTTACCAGCAGCTATTTCGGCTACTTGTCTTAAATCCCAATAATCATCAATAGCTTTCTTCATGTCTGGAATTTGAAATTCAATCGATTCTTCAAATTCCCACGAGCTTTGATCATAGGGAAGATCACGCCATTTTACAAGATAAATATAACGGCCATCACGTAACACTTTGTGATTAATAATTCGATGTATGTTGAGCCAATCTGGCCGTATACCGTATCGATAAAATCGTTCCTCAAGATTTACGTCACTTCGATCATTTCGTCTAAGTTTTTTTCGCTTCATACCAGTAGCTGCCGTAATTTCTTCGGGTTGTTTACTATTATTAATGGTTTCACTACCTTCTCCTCTGATTGATATGGCTTCACCATAACTTGATCCATCGTCCAATGGTGGTGGCTCATCCATATCATTTTTACGACAATAGTTTCGATACAAAGATGGATGATATACTTCAAGCTGAAGTTCGCTAATCCAACTACAATGCCAATAGCTCATATCATGCCATTTAATAAAGAACTCTCGCTCTTTTTGCAAATGATGTGAAGCCGATGATAGTAGTGGTGGTGCTTTGGATGTCGATGGCGTTGGTTCTGGCTCCATCATTGTCGATGATTGTTCTTCCTGTTTTTCTTGTTGTTGCGTTTCTGCTGTTTCGTCTTCAGTTTTTGTTTCAACGATTTTTGGAGGTGGTTTCTTTGGCTTTTCCACCCAACGCCAATGAAGAATTTTGGCTACTTTTCCTTTTAATGGTTCAACAGAACAACGTGGACAACGCCATTCACCATCTGGTACAACTTCTAACGGTGGATTCAGGCAATATGTATGATAGGCTAATGGACATGCATCACAACAAAGTAATTCACCACCATCTTTACAAACACGACAGAATTCCATATGATGATCATTGGTCGGTTGTTCTATTGAGTCATCATTTTCTTGATCTTGAATACCTTCACCTTCACAATGTGGACAGCTCCATTTTCCTTCCGGTGCTTCTTCTAATTCAGGCTCCAAACAAACTAAATGATAGGCTCGTGGACATGTATCGCAAAGAATAATTTCACCGCCTTGTTGGCAAACTTCACAATAATCTTGATGGTCAGTTTCATAGCCATTCTCTTCAGAATCATGACCTGGAAAACTATCGGTCGTTTTTGTTTTTTTACGTTTTTTCATTTTTTTCTTTGATTTTTTTCTATCTTTCGCTGATGGTGATGGCATTTGAGCTTCTTCTAAAGCGGCTTCAAATTCTTCGTCACTTTTGTTCATCTCACCAGGACTATCCTCTTCTTCTTCCGAACTGTTTGCACGTTTACGTTTACCGATATTACTAATCTTTATTTTAATCGATGGTACTAAACCTTTACCAGATTTTGATTTTCGACATTTTCCACGCGTATCCCCACTTTCATCAGAGGGTATTATCATCGGCAAATTCTGTTGTTGTTGTTGAAATAAATTATTTTGACAGAATTCACGCCACTTGGCCGAAATCAATACTACCATTTTACTCATCGGTATTTTCGGATTTTTATTTGCAATCAATGGTCGTAGATGCTGAGAGAATATTTTATAGCTTGTCAAATTTTGATAATCAGCTTCAGTGAATTCATAGTCGATATCTTCAATGTTGAGATCAAAGCAGATTTCTGACACACTTTTTTGTGCACGTTCTTTTTTACTATCTTTTCGTGTCGATATTGATTTCCCTGATGTTGATTGATATGATTCTTCTTCAACATATCCAACCGCACCACCATCATCAACATCTTCATCTTCATCATCATAATCTTGATCATAATCCGGTTGACTTTTTTTACGTTTTTTCTTTTTACTTCGCCTGCTTGATGATGATGATGAATCTTTACCACTACCACCGGCACGTGTTTTTCGTTTACCATGTGATCGTAAATCAGCTTCATATTCTGGATCATCAGCATCATTCATTTCGGTTTCCGTTGCAGCTGATTCATTATCATCATCATAATTTTGATCATCCATGCCTTCGGATTGATGTTGATATTGTTGTTGTTGTTGTTCATCCATATCAGTATCATCTTGTTCATTTGACATCATCATCATCTTGTCGTCGTCATCATAATCATCACCGTTATTGTCATTTGCTATAGAAATTAAAAACAATATATATAAGTTAAAATTGAAAATAAATTAATGAATATACGAATTAATTGAATAGTGGATGGATAATGGATAACAAAAAGATAAATTAGAGCGAATGAAGAATAAAAATAACTGTTCTAGCAGCAAAGAAACTTACTTGAAACATAACACCCTCATTAAGGGGGGGATATAACAATTTTACAAATATTCTGAGGGTGATTTTTTCTACAATGAACACTCGAAGATAACTGAAAAAACAGTATTATAAGAATCAAGAACAATCGATCAGATATCGATTCGTCCTTCGCCGTATAATAAACACACACAAAAAAAAACAACAATAGGCAAGAAAAAGAGGGGATTCCATTGTTCGTAACTGTTTGTACGAGAAATAAAAAGGGGCGGAAAATTTTTACGAAAGGGTAGTAGCATAATGATCGACTAACAATAAGGCGGAGCAAAATTATTTTATGTTAAAATAGAACAATTGAGCTATAGAAATAGTTACGCTTATAGTTATCCTTAAGGATAACAATTTTATATATATGCTCGATTCGATTCGGATTAATTAATTGATGATTGGAAAATTTTTCATTAATTGTTTGATATAACGATAATTAATTCTAGTGCAAACATTATAGTCAATAGAATGGCATGCAAATATAAATATAAACATTGTTTAAAAATCATATTAGTCCACGTGTGTTACGAATGTTTTTGATTGATTTTTGAATTTCATTTGAAATAATTGTGCAAAGTAAAATGAAATTTTGGGCGAAAAAAAGTAAAACTTTTCTCAAATGATTACTGATAATGATTGAATGAATTGATTTATCGGAAAAAATGGAGATAATATTTGGAACAAAACAAAAATGACAACTTACATTTGCCGGGCGAATCAGTTTCGTCATCTTTTCGGCCCATTTTTTTCGGATGCAAATACACAAATACATACAATAAAGCAACGAGAGCTGTCTGTCCAGAAAGATCAATAGATGCGATATCATTTACGGTGCTACGTCGATTGTCAATTGTAGTCGTTTATTGTTCGATTGCTAGCAGCAGAGAAATATGAATGATATAAAACAAAACAACACCATCTATTGACAAGAATTATGAAAATTCTTTATTTAATTTCAATAATGTTCAAGATATTATATGCGATGGTGATTTCGAGTAAATATATGAGATATACCCTTGGCCATTAATCAATTAATCAATCAATCATTTGATTCTTTTTTTTTATTAAATTATATTTAAAAAGGAAATATATCGTTATACATAAATATTATAGGAATCAAATCGTAGAATATGTACACGTGAATAATTTATATGGAGTAATTATGCAAAAAAAAAAAATTCATTTCTTTTGAAAATTCTTATCATCATCATCATCATCATTGGTGAAACTTTTTTCGTGAATATGTTTTTGTACCTAACAATATTGTTGGTTTGAAATCTATGTCAATGTTTTTCAATATTGATGTTTGATCATCTTTTTCTTTATGATTATTATTATGACTATGATTCTTTACATTAATTGTGCAGTTTAATGTTTCGATCATTGAATGATCATGATGAATATCTTTTACATTGTTGATTACAGGAATTTTCTCGGTTGGTCTCTTTTTTGTTTTTATCGATTGTTTCATTCGTTTGGATAGTAGTAGTTTTTTACGCAATTGTCGTAATTCTTTTGATGAACTTTGTAGTTCAGAATAATCTATTTGAAAATCTTCGACATCCGATTCATTTATACGTTTTAGATTTCTTGTGAAATAAGGATTAAGTTTTGGTGCCAAAAATCTTTCGGGAATTTTTATTAGTTTATCAAAATTTTCACTAAATGAAAACAAGAGATTTTTTTTAATCAAAACCGGAAAAATTAATAATTTATAAACATACAAACACATACCTAATTTTGGCGTCACAATAGATAAGCTCGGGCAACAATGGTTTTTTATCGACAATATCGTTTGTATTAATCATTTGATAATGCATATCCTCATCGGATAGCATTGTACTTTGATCTTTAACAAAATAAGCATTTCGTTTTGTTTTCTTCGGTATTATACGTACTTTTGGTTCTTGCACATCTTCCGGTGATAGATCTTTGAGCTGAATAACCATGGTTTCGGTGCTATTACCATCGATTTCATCTTTAATACCATCGGAACCGATTACATTTAGCCATTTTTCTTCATTCATAAATGACATTTTTCTTCTTATAATAAATCTTCAATAACAATAACAATTAATTTCCACATTGATTTTATCGTTATTGTCATTAAGAATGAAAAATAAATAATTTGATGATAAACAAAACAATATTTAGTCATCAAAACTTTCGACTCATATGTGTGATTTTATGTGTGTTTATTTATTCGTGAAAATTCTATATAGAAAAAATTACCATGTCATATGTGAATGTCTCACATGTCTTGCATTTTGTTTACAAAATTTTCATCGAATTTTGCAGTTTCGATTTTATTGTCGATTCTTGGCCATCATCATTATCGCCTTAAAATTATATAATAATTAAAAATAATTATTATTTCAACAATAATGGCCAGCAGTAGTAGTAGTAGTAGTGGAAATGAATTTAATTCATTCTATTCCGAAGTGAAAACGATTGAAAAACAAGATTCAATCTATACATCAGAACAACAAATTCAACGGCTTTTACGACCCGGATCAACGTATGCAAATCTAAATCCATTCGAAGTATTACTCGTCGATCCAGATGCATCGATTGAACGAATCAAGAAACAGTATAAAAAATTATCTATTCTTCTTCATCCTGATAAAAATCCAAATGATCAAGAACGAGCACAACGTGCATTTGATGCATTAACCAAAGCATATAAAGTACTTGAAGATGAAAAAAGTCGTACAAAAGCATTGGAAATTGTTGAAGAAGCAAAATATAAATTAAATAAAGAAATTCAAGAAAAACGAAAACGTTTGAAACAACTGAATCCTTCGCGAAAAGATCCTCGTGTCGATGAAGATGATCCAGAAAAATATAAACAATCATTACGTGTTGTGATAATGAAATTATTTGCCGAACAAGAACGTAAACGACGAATGATGCAAGATAAAGTACAAGAGGAGAAAAAACGACAACGTGAAGAAGAAATTGAACAACAACAACAAAAAGAAGCCGAAAAAGAATGGCAAAAAAATTTTGAAGAAAGTCGCCAAAATCGTGTAGATAGTTGGCATACGTTTAATAAAAAAGCTAAATTCAAACGTAAAGATATACGACCACCAAAACATAAGGCCGAAGGACGATAATATTTTGAATCATCATCATTGTTCTATAGATTTTGTTTGGTTTTTTTTCATCACTATTTTGATGTATAGGAAAAAACGATTTTTCAATTTCAACCATCATCATCGAATTCAATCATCATCAATCATATAAATTCATAAACAATTAATGTTTAATGGCTGTAAAATAAAATGAAAATAAAAAAAAATTATAATTATAATTATCAAATTTCAAAGGTATATTTTGGTTTATTTGAATTTTATTTAACCTGATTGACATTTCGAATCTGATGATGATGATGATGATGATGATGATTCGAATTCAAATCAAATGGCGGCAGCAGCAATCAACAGGTTGATGCCATAATATACAACCGCGCAAGCTTCTCACATTCATTTTGTTTGGGGGCTAACTTGTTACAGCTAAAGTTTTGTTTGGAGCCCATGCATACATTTATGATATGTTGTATATAGCTTGGCCTGACCCTGCTTGGCTTCTTTTTATTTTCGATCGATTCTTCATTATAATGACTCGATTTTTTTTCCGTGGCTCTTGTTTGTTTGTTTGTTATCAAGTCGAACAGGTTACCTTTTCGTGTTGTCGATGAACAAAAAAAAAGTTTTTTTTCTCGTAGTTCTAAAAAATGATCTCTTGTTTTTTTTTGTTTGTTTGTTTGAGATACGTTGATGGATATTATTCAATATTCAACAAGTTGCCAAAGAAATGGTTCTTCAAATTCATCAAAGTTTTTCTATTTGTGTGTTTGTCAACAATTGTTGATGCTCAATTGAACATTACATTACATTTTTATTATTAAATTAGATTAGATATATATTTATTACATACATCTCCATATATTTATACGAAGATTGAAGAAAAAAAAGAATCTTTCATTCAATTATTGTGTTGGTTAAACAACCGGTGGCCACCTATATCAATAATCAAATATCAACAATAACAACAACATCACCACTACTACTATTTAACATTTACCATTATTATCATCATCATAATCATCATCATCACCATCATCATCATTGTTGTCATGGATGATGTTTAGAAATGATATATCCCATCATATATATATAGCGAATTTGAACAAGAATAGATCAAATGAAGAAAAAAATAATAATAATAATAATTGCCTGCAATATTTTTAGCAACATTTTGCTGTTGATGTTGTATATATATACAAAAAAATACAGTTTTCCTGTTTGATCTGATTCGAATAATAATTTTCGAGTCATCAGCATAAGAGAATTTGTATTCAGAATTACTGAACAATATTCTATGATGATGCCACAGACAAACATATTATTGTTGATATATGTTAATGGTGGATGATGGAAACAATTTTTTTTTTGTTTTCATTCTGAATCTGAATTCATCATCAAATATAATAAGTATATATATGTTGATGAAAAAGATGTAATCAACTTGTTGCTCCATTTATTGTGATTTGTTTTTTTTTATACGTGTGTTTGTGTTTAAGTGTGTTTGTGCTTCTTTAGTTCTCATCATTTTCTCATCTAAATTGATAAGATGATGTATTGATTGATATTGATAGATTGAAAAATGATTTTGTATACAAAAATTAAAAAAAAACGACAATGTCATCAAATACAATAATCAATAACATTCATCCATCCATTTTTTTTTTGAATATATGATAGCAACAAATTAATGTAAATCATCATTCACAATGCATCCATTATTTGTTGAAGTTTTAAGTAAAAAAGATCTTAGCCGTGCTGGTGAATTATTCGCCATCGATGATCGTGCCATTGTTAAAGATCTATCTGAATTATTGGCAACAATAAAAAAGATAAGCAATTCACCATATTATATTGATCGTCATAATGATCAAAGTGTTGTTGAAATTTGTCTAACACGAATTATCAGTGCCATTAGGTATGTTGATGAATCACAGCAAATTGTTATTGTTATAAAAAATATAATGATGATGATGATTCTATTTTTCATAATTCTATTGTCCACAGAGATACGAATACAATTGAAGAACATGCTCGTGCATTAGTAGCATTACTTGAATCATGTTTACTTTATAATCTGAAACCAACAAATCGTGATCAGGATCCACCACATGCTAAGATTGCAAGCGAAGTTGTTTCATTTATATTTTTGGTTAGTTTTTTTTCTCCCAAATGAAAATCCTGTTTACCGTTGTTTTTTTTTAAATTTTTTTTCCAAATAGAATCATAGCAAAAAATCTGTCATGTGTTTGGCCGTACCAGTTGCTGTAAAACTTCTTCATAGAGGCAACAAAGAACTTAGTCGAAATCTATCTAGCTATTTATCATTGGCAGCCATACATAATGCCGATCTATTGGCTCCATATATACAGCCAATAATTGATTCGATAATCAGTGGCAATTATTCATTGGTACGAGTATTATCGAAAATCTATGTGATCAATAAGGAACCAATACATGATCATATCATGGCACTTGTTTGCCTTTTACCGCAATGCGATACATCGGAAAAATCATCATTGCTTAATCTGTTTGCTTTGATTTCTAAACATAAACCGTCTATACTTGAAGATGATCTTCATCAGCTTAGCGATTGTCTTCAACATCCACAGACGGCCTATACGACCATGCAGATTTTTCTTGATATGGCTCATCATAATAATAAAAAATTTATTGATTACATTCCTCGAGTGATTGCCTCATGTGAGATTCATTCCGGAATGGTATCGATAGCGGCCGAATTTCTTGGAATTGTTGGCAAATTAAATATTTCCGAAGCCCAAGATTGTGTTCGATTTTTAACATCACAGCTATCAAAATCTGATCTCGGAACAACAATAACATTATTAAAACAGATTAAATCAATTTCCGAAGTTTATCCATCAGTGTTGCCGAACGTTATGTCCATTATCATTGCACAGACAGAAAATTCAACATCATCGACCGTACAATCGTATCTTCAACAATTAAATGTGATCAATCAGACAAACAATTCATCAGCTAATCGTGTGAATTCCAATTCAGATTCAATATCAAGTACAAATTTGGTCAATAACCTTGTCAATTCGGTCAATAAGAATTGTTTTCTCAGCAGTGATATTTCGAGCCTTATTACAGCCCAACAACAACAGCAGCAATCGAGTCGTAGCACAAATACAAATAGTAACATTAGTTCCACCGGTGGAAAACTAGGCGGAAATAGTGGATTTCACATCTGGAATCGTAGCATACCAAGATTACATGTAGTAAGTGGTGGTAGTCAGATACATAATCAACCACCATCGAATGTACATCGAAGTCTGACAGCATTGGTTGCATCAGCCGGTGGTGTCAGTGTCGTTGGTAATAGTGGAAGTGGAAATGGCGGTGGTGGTGGTGGTGGCACTAATGCTGGTGGTGGATCATCATCATCGAATACGGCTAGTCGTCATTACATAAATCGTATGTCAATCGAATCAATGAATACGACGAATACACCGTCTAGTTCACAGAAAAGTGCATCATCATCATATTTGCTTGCTTTACAAGAAAAAGAACTTGCATCAAAAAATGTCAATTCTTCGATTGATTCACAACTTCAGCAACAGATATCTGGATCATATACACTTAAAAATAATTCAAGTAAAAATGAATTAAATTTCATCGGTCGAAACAGTGGTAATGGTGGTGTCGGTACTGGTAGCATTGTCGGTAAAGAATTAAGTAAAGCACTTCATCATCATCATCACCATCATCATCATCATCATGTGATTTCATCCGATTCCAATTCATATTCACCAATGTCCAATGCAGCTACTTGTGTATCGAATGATTTAACGTCTAAACAATCATCGAATGATTCCCGTCAGATAACTGTTTTCGAACCATATCCAATGCGTGATGCTGTACAACATTTTTGTGAAAAACATAATGATAAAATCAAAACATATATGCAAAAAGTATTGGTAAAAATCCCATTACCTGTTAAATGTACGATCGAAGAGAAACGTTCGAAAAAGATTGCGAAAATCTATTTCGCATGTCAAGCCAAAGGTGAACATTGTCTTTATACCCGAAATTATTTTGTAATGAAAACGAAAAATGCTCGTGTATGGATACATTTAATGTTTCTAGCATTACAAGCAAAAGCCAAATCATCACTTTGTACACGTGAACCATCGGTGAATGCATTGAAAAATTGTTGGGAAACCTTAAAGGTGGATAATAAATCATTTCTTACGTTGGTCACATCAAATTTTCCATCAGCTAAAGATCAAGAAATTCTTATCGATGAATTACGTTCGAATCGTTATTTTGATGTTTTTAAATTTAATGCCATCATGCAATTATGGGGCTGTTTTCTGTGCAATCACCCGGATAAAGCAACCGGATTTCTAAAGAATTCCGAACCAGTTATAGAAGGACAGTTAAAAGAAAAGAAAGGAAAATGGAAATTTTTTCGCCGTTGGCGTACGAGATATTTTACCCTTTCGGGAATTCATCTATACCGAGACGAGGTGGTTTCGAATGTTTTATTCTGATCTGATATTCTAATCGTAGATTTTATTTTTTTTTTAAACAATATAGACCGGCGACAAAGATGGCCAACCGATCGAAGTGGGTAAAGTACAGAGTGTTCGTGCCATTGGTAATTCACGTGGTCGTACCATACCGAAAGCATTTGAAATATTTACCAATGATAAAACTTATATATTGAAAGCAAAAAACAGTCAAAACAATCAGGAATGGATGCAATGTCTTTCCATAGCGATGGCACATTCACAAGCCAAAGACCAATGAAATATCGATAATAACATCAACAATAATGGCTATATAAATATCAATCATTAATCTATATCTATCAATTCATCATTTCGAACAACCTTTTGACAAACAAAGGTTTTTTTTATCATCCAATAAAAGCTTTTATTTATATGAAAATTGAAAACAAAATTAAAATTTTTCGATCATTAAATGGGGAAAAAAAAATTCATATCATAATTATTTTTGGCATTCAATGCGCATGTGTCGTCCGATAGTGTGAATCGAATATGAGTTTGTTTGTTTCATTTCAAATAATAATAACAATATTTTAAATTCAATGAAAAAGAAAATCATCTACAATTATTGATTAATGATTTTATTTCAATTTACATGACGAATAATCTTGATAAAATATGGCTGAAACCAATGAAATTGAACAATTTCAATACGATGATGATGATGATGATGATAAAATCCTTTTGATATCACCATTCAACAATAGCCAATCATTATCAACAAATCAAAAGCAAAAAACAATCGATGATTTTATCAGACAAGTTCAAGATGAAAAGTTTGATATCAATGTGATTGATAATGTCGATCAGCGAATAAAATCATCTAATGATACATCAATTGTTATGGAAAAATATTTTGATGAAGAAATTGTTTACATACACTGTCCGATTTGTTGTAAATCGTCGAAAAATATCAATCACATCAGAAATTGTGCACAAAAATCAAATATTGCACCCAAAGAGGTGATATATAATCTTCGAAAAATAAAAACAATCAAACGAATAAAATTGAAAAAAATAACGAATTGTAATCAAAAAAATTCTCAACGGACCCTTGATAATACATCACTAAATCGTCGAAAAACATTATTTGTAAATGATAAGGATTTGAAAAAATCGATATTTGAAAAAAATATTTCAAGATTGAAAATTGTCGCAAATCGGATATCCGATTATAATGAGAATGGTGAAATTCCATACCATCAACAGCAAATAGATAATCTACCCGAATTTTGGTTAGCTTCATTTCTGGATTTTCAATCCGAAAAATATCAATTGATTGAATTTCAAAAATTTTTTTAAAACGAAAAATTGATCCAACATCTTTGCCTATGTTTTTTTTTGTTAATTTAATTTCTTAATAACTATCCGGTTTTTCTATACCAAGCATTATAATCATCTTGTGAATAAAATCTTTTTTTTTCATTAAAAAACGTTGTATATGATGAGCACCCTCAATTGATTAATGCGCTCTCGCGTGTTTATTTTTTTTTTAAATAATTTCATCAGGTTTTTTCTCTCAAAGTTTTTCAACGATAAATTATGGCTGCCGGTCCGATTGCTGAACGTAATCAGGATGCTACAATCTATGTCGGCGGTCTTGATGAAAAAGTTAATGAAAGTATTTTATGGGAATTATTTGTACAAGCTGGTCCTGTCGTCAATGTTCATATGCCTAAAGATCGAGTGACCAATCTACATCAAGGCTATGGTTTCGTTGAATTTATGTGCGAAGAAGATGCCGATTATGGAATCAAAATTATGAACATGATTAAACTTTATGGTAAACCGATTCGTGTGAATAAAGCATCGGCACATCAGAAAAATTTGGATGTTGGTGCAAATGTTTTCATCGGTAATCTTGATCCAGAAGTGGATGAAAAACTTTTATACGATACTTTCTCTGCTTTTGGTGTTATACTTCAAACACCGAAAATTATGCGTGATCCGGAAACAGGAAATTCAAAAGGCTATGCATTCATTAATTTTGCCAGTTTCGAAGCATCAGATGCCGCTATTGAAGCGATGAATGGCCAATATCTTTGTAATAGGCCTATAACGATTAGCTATGCATTCAAAAAAGATGCCAAAGGTGAACGTCATGGTTCGGCTGCCGAACGATTATTGGCCGCTCAAAATCCATTAGCTCAGGCTGATCGACCTCATCAATTGTTTGCCGATGCTCCACCAACGGCCCCGACAACTGCAGCTGTTGCGGCACCAATGATGGCTCCAATGATGGTTCCAGCAGCTGCATCTTCAACCATTCCAACTATGCCACCACCACCACCACCGGCAGTCAACATGTATTACCATGGACAAGAAGCAACTGATCCGGCCGCAACAATGAATATGATGGCCATGAATATGTTGAATTGGCAACATGGTCTTCCGGCGGCAATGCCACCACCACCACCACCTCCTCCACCACCTATGATCAATCATCATCAACATTTGATGGCGATGCCGCCACCACCACCACCTCCTCCTCCTCCATCTGGTCAATCGCAACCGGGAGCATCAGCTATGATGGCAATGGCTCCCCCACCTCCACCACCACCCATGATGATGCCGAATGGTCATCCACATCCGCACCTAGTACCACCTCCTCCTCCTCCACCATCACCCTTTCCAGGAGCAAACATTCATGGGTTTGGTATACCTCCTCCACCACCACCCCCTTCTTCGGGTTAATAATTAAAATTGAACGAAAAAATTGATTTTGTACAGAATGGATAGATTTATTCACAAAAAAATTTATTGCCATCAACATACAAAATTTTAATAAAATTTTTTTCAAAAAAATTAATTCGATTCCAAAAATTGCTCACACATAAATCAATCAATAATGAATTCTTTGCCACATATCCAGGAACAATGTCTATGCCTTTACAAAACCTTCGGCACGATTCTGTTGTAATGCTTTTTCAAACAATTCATCAAACATATCCGGTTCACATTGTTGTTTCGTTTCAAAAGAGCAAATGTCAACATTTTTTCTACTTTTCTCATAGTTTTCCATCTGTGTATAATTGTAAAAAATGAAATAAGAAAATCTATGACAACAACATTGATTCAAATAATACCTTGTCGAATAATTCAATGACAACGGCATCATGTTCCAATTCGCTCATATTTTTGCCCGTAATCGTTTCAAATAGTTTGCAAGGTGATTTAAAGTCGCATAATTTTTTTGAGAAAAACTATACAAACATATTGATTGGTTAGCTTTCTGTAGACAAAAAAATTTTTCATCTTACCTTGCAAATATTGACACAATCTCTCCATAAGAATCTGAATGCCATTGGATGTGTAGTTCGCACTGATTGTGAAACATCAATACACCATAATTTATTCTCATACCACAATAGATTATATTCACTTAGATCAGCGTGAATCATATCACATTCTTTGTACAATCGTATCATTAATTTTTCAGTTTCAGTCCAAATTCTATTGAATAATTCTTCGGGAAATTTTAGATTTTTAATTGTTGGTGCAGGGCGGCCTTCACGGCCAATAAACGTCATGATTAGGATATGTTTTTTCAGTAATACAACTTCAGGGCAGGCGATTCCAAATTTACGTAATCGATTCTAATTATTTTATAGATTTATTTTTTTTTAAATAAATTTGTCCAAAATTAAACTCATATAACTCACCAAATTGTGCATTTCTTTTTCTGCCCATAAAGGTATCGTTAATTTTGGATTTTGTTTAGATAATTTTCCCGTTTGTTCAAGAATTGGATCACCAACAATATATTGGATACGTTCACGAAATTCGGTGATGGTTGTTTTGAAAACTTTAACAGCCACTTCACCCAATGGAATACCTTTTTCAATATTCTGTCCAATAGCATGAATAACTACCGATTCTTTACCGGTGGCAATAATACCATTCATCGTTTCCAAAGTGCCACCGTTAATCAATTTAAATAATAGAATTCTACTTTTAGCATCGACAGCTTTTTCTGCTGATGATTTTTCCTTTTTCTCGTGCAAACGAGCCATACGTTTTCCTTCACTGATGCTATGTACTTTTAATGCATTGTATACATTATTCGATAATTTCATCGGAAATCCACCACCATCACCGGTTCGTATATCGCTTTCAAATTCCATCACCTTACAAGCATTACGACATTTGTTCAATTCAATATCATGTTTAGTGGTAACTTCACCATTTTTGGCCACCACATAACCTTGTTTACCAATTTTCGGTGCTTGTTTTTCTTTTTGTTCAAAAAAATCCCAATGTTTTGATTCTTCACCGTATTCATGATGAATCTCATCATCCAGATCAGAATCACCAAGATCTTCATCACGTATGCGGCGAAGTTTTTCAAATGATAGCTGTACTTTTGAATTAGCATTGTATTGTTTTTCTTCCAATTTTAACATTCGATCATGTTCAAGATCAAGTTCATGTTGTAATAATTTTGCCAACATTTCATCATTGGAACACTCTAATTCTTCGGTCATATTATTCAATGGATTTTCATAATCGGGTGTAATTTGATTTTCAGATTGATTAGAAATTTGTTTATAATCTCTGGAAGAACATTGATTGACACTAAGATCCAATGCCAATTGTTCGGACATGATATCATTTAATGAAATGGATTGTTGTTGTTGTGGTGGTGGTGATAACGTTTCAATCGATGTTAATGATTGTTGTTGATGTTCTTGGCCAATCGAACTTTGGCTAACTAATTCGGACCAGGTTTTATTCGACATTTCTTTATAACAATTTCTTTTAAGCACTAAATTATATATATTCAATTCAATATAAGACTGTCACACTATACAATTTATACAAGAATCAACAACAAAGTATTTATATACAATCTTAGCCACCACAACTCAATTGCACCACAACATCGACACAACAATTATCAACATAAAACGATGAAAACGTTTTTCTTACGCAATCCGTATGAATAAATCCAACACAATGAGCCAAATCTAAAGCAAGAGGAACAGAAAAAAAACGTATAGAAAACGTAAAGATGCAAAAATTCATTTTGACATAATCGATTGTATCGATTGTTCTGTTGTTCATTGGATTTTTTTTTTCATTTTCTTTTTGAAATAAATTTTTTGGACTGAAAAATTCATTTAACTTTCGTGGAAAACATTCAATCATTCATTTTCAGTGAAAGTTAAAAAGAAAATAATTCTTTAGAATGATAAACAAAAATTTCGAATGATTTTCAAAAGGTAATAGACACATATATGTTGTTGTCAAGGTAATAAATTAATTCTCAATTCAGAATTATTAATGATTTCTCAGATTATTTAGTGCTATCATCTATTTATTTCATACAAATTTTTTTATAAAATTTGATCATTAAATGAAAATTCAATATGAATAAATTTATATAACGAAATTTGGTGATGAAAAATAATCTACCACATGTAAAACCAAAACGATTGTTGGTCATTGTTGTTATGAATAAATTTAATTTGATCAAATGTCGTAAAATGATTCGTTTTAAATAATAATTCGGTATCGATTTGTTGAATTGTGATCTAGCTATCCAAACAAATATTGATCGTACACAACGTTGATTATATGATGGTAAACGTGAAGCACGTGAATATAATCCATTTATAAAGCAGAATATTGATATCGATACTATAGTAACAAAAGTATTTTCCGAATTCATTAATGTTTGTTGACTATAAAATACCGCTCCAGTGATGATCGCTGATTTCGATATGAATTCATTGAATACAAAATGTACACTTGTTGTTTGATTCAATCTAGCTGTTTCAGCATAAAGTTGAACATATTGCATTTGAAATTTTTTCCAATATAAAATATTTCTTATTTTAAATGGATTCATATTTCGGTGATCATCTTCCAACATCGTTTTGGTCATTTCGAACAATTGTTTTAATCGTAATTCAATGAATACCATTGTGAATATTAGAAAATTTGTGTTCATACAAATTTCACTCATTATATAGGCAATATAAATAACTGTTATCGAATAAAGTGGTAAACTAATGATCAATTGTATCAAGCTCAATATGTTCAATTGATAAAAATGAATGTATGCATAAATATTAATGATTAATAAAATTAAATGTGCGAAAATGATTGTTCGAATTATGATGATAGCCACCATGTTAGTTATTGCATAGAAATTTATTAAATATGAACGAAATTCTGGACAAAATCGATCATTAACGGTACATGAACTGTTTGCTAAACAACAATCTATCAATGAACATTGATAAGTGGTGGCCTGTTTAAATGAATAAAGCCAAAAACAATGAACTAAACCAAATGCAAAAACCAAATTAATCATTATTAGATCTATTCGTTCCATTTTGATTATTCGTTCCAATAGTCGTAAAGAAATTGTATAGTCATTGTTTGGCCAAATAATACAAATTATAAAGGTAATGATCGTCAGAATTTCCATTGTAGTTATCCAAATTGAATTTTGAATTGTTTGTAATGACCGAATCGAAATTTGTCGATGTTCATAATCGGATAATGAAAATTCTAATCGTGAATTGAAGAATTTTAAATTTTCAAAATTTTGTAGAAAAATTGATGCAATATCTCGTTTTCTATATGGTCGCATAGGATAAATATTTTTTTTGATGATAAGCATGATTTCGTTTTTCGTTTAATGAATTTGTTTCGTTCAAAAAAAAAAATTGGAACAAACAGATGAATTTGAACAAAAATTTGTGTGTTCTATTAACAAAACCAATTTGAAAAATGAACGAAAATTCGAATAATTTTTTTTGTTTGAACGAGAATGTCAACACACACAAAACGAAACATTTGTACTCTACCATTTTCGAATTGTATTATCTTTTTATTCAGTGTAATTGGAATTTTCTATAAAAAAAATTTAGTTTTCCGATCAATTGAATATTATCATTATTCAAAGAAAAAAAAATAAAACAGAGAGAGAGAACCACACAAATACAACTAAAACATTTTTCTTTTCACGTTAATCGACAAAAAGAATCGTTAAAGAATCGTTAAAGAATTTAAAATTTAAACTTCAAACAAACAAAAAAATTTACCAAAATTCATTATTGCATTACATTGAAAAAAAAACATGACATTAAAAGAAATTTTTTAAATGAAAAATTAAACATATCATTACACTACAGAATATTATTTAATCAATAATTGTCGTTGAATGAATGAAAAGAAATAGGAAGCTTGAAAAGATTTAAAGAAAAAAAATCGAATTATTGTTGAATGATGAATGGTGAATTATTATTATAATTTTTCTCTTCAACCAATTTAATAAATAAATAAAAAAAAATTTGGACCAGACCCAATCAAAAACTGAAAAAGAAAATTTTTGCCACTCCCATTTCCTTCCTTCCCTCTAAATGACGCATGGTAGTTGAGTATATTTCAATGAAAAACCTAAAATTAAATTAAAAGTAATTAATTGCTAAGAAACCATAAGAAATTGGTAATTATTTTACCTGCTTGTGAATTGATTGCATTGCTAAAATGATCTCCATTTGATCGTACTCGTAATTGAAATGGTTTTGAACGAGCTACAAAGTGAAAATTGATATTTTTTTGTTTTGTTTAAAAATGACAAACAAAAATTACTATTTATATACTTACAGATGATGAAATCATGTTCAAGCAATCGTGCACCACAGAAACGATCCTCACCCTGTCCAGTACCTTCGATCGATCCTTGATCGATACCAATAAAATCATCGAAATTACATTGAACACCACTGGCACCGTTTTGACATCTGTGAATATATAAGGAATCCTTATCAAGGGTTGGATTATTCTTTTCCGACATATTATCTTCACGATTCTCTGCCATTATCAATGAATTTTCTGTCACTGTTGATGGTGTCATTGTTGTCACAGATGGTGAAACAGTTTCTTGATTATCATTCAATCCATACAACGTCATTTGTGTTGCTGTCGAATTGATAACTGGTTCACTATCTTCGGTTTTCCCTTGCATTCCAAAGAATGGGAATGATTGTGAACAATCACTATATTCATTATCTTTGCCTTCGAATGGTGCACCAAACATAAACATTCCTGGATTTTCAGTTTCCCATTTGATTGCACAGAAATTTTCCTCAGTACGAATACAAGTTGTGTAACGTAAATTGGCTAAATATCGTGCCCGATATTCAAGCTGAAAAAATTTTTTGTAATAAAAAAATAAACAATCAAGTCAGGAAAATAATCTATGCATACTTTTGGTCCAAAATTAAAACTACGTATAACATCTGTGGCCGATCGATAATATTGTAAACAGCCAGAAGGAGCCATATCCAAACTATTACAAGTGATCATATTTATTTTGATTTTCCATTTTCGCAACACACGAGCTCCATTTGTTACAATTGATAATACTACCGGATTTTTGCTACCTTGTCCCATGTCAATATAAACTAATAAAAAAAAAATTAAATTATCACAATCACTTAAATAGATAAATTCAAATTAAAATTAAAATTCAGCTTACTATGTTGACCAGCATTTTCACCGCATATAATTGGTAAACGTTCACCGACTGTTGTACGAACCATAAACGAATCGGTCGTACAAAATCCATTCTCATCCGGTTGTGACATTGAAAATTCTTCGAAATCTAAACCGAAAAAAATTATTATCAATTCAATATAACCAAATTAATGGAAATGCCGAACACATACCCAACCGTAGTTGGCAGATATTTTCCAATTTTTTAATGGTCACTTGACAAGTATTTGTCTCGTTTTCATAACCTGGATATTGTTTATTAACGAAAAATGTTTCATTCTGATTGGTTTCACCACCACATGTAAATTTAAATGAACAACACGCAGCAAAACCATTTGCACATCGACCAATAACGGCACCTTTACGGTTCAGACATTCACTCTGAATGAGAAAAAAAAATAATGAATATGATTTCAATCAATCAATCGATGAAAATCATACCTCGTAAAGACAGAGACCAGTCTCTTCATTTTCACCATCACAAGCCGTATTCTGATATCTAATGGCCGAAAATATTCCCGGCAATGATATTGGCCGTAATTGACATTGACCATGATCGACTAGTTGTACCAGAATGATTATAATAATGGTGGCAATAAATGTCCACAATGTGAAATGATGCCTACACGATAGCAGCATCATTATTATCGGTTGATTACTAGTTGTTATTAACACTGATTGATGAATGAATTATATGAATGAAAAGAAAACAAATCAAAACAAGAACAAAGAAATGCTGTGAATTGATTTCAGAAACAAATTGAATCAATTATTTGATGGTAATGATGGAGAAAAAAAATTTTTTTATTCGTTAAATTTAAAAATTAAGAGACAGAAAAAAGACAAATGAATAATAACGATGATCGTACAACGAATCTCTTTCCATTTATCTATGCAACACAAATCAACTGGTTACTGGTCATCATCATCATCATAGACGGGCATTGAATCACAGGATTTTCTTCTTCTTTTTCTTCTTCTTCTTCCATATCATCATTCAGAATGCTTAAATGTTGTCTATTCTAGTTTCAAATATTTCTACATATTTTTCAAGCCAGAACAAACCAGGAAATTACCATAATCAGCTTATATTCGGATATGTGTGTGTGTGTGAGATTCAATACAGTAGATGCAGTTTACACACACACATTTAAAAAAAGACGCCACCATTCTGGCCATCCAAAAAAAAATCCAGTTTCCAAACATATAGTTGTGTTCAACAACCATCATCATCATCATCATCATCAATACTAAAACAGACGATAAATAATTTTCAATGATAAAGGTCACTGTATGTTCATGATAATTATGGTCACAAAAAAAAGTAATGACCATCGTTGAACAAGTTATTGGTTAGAAACCAAGTTTGTTAAGAAAAAAAAAGATGTTCATGATGATGATGGTGATTAACATAATATATAAATTGATTGCCAAAATGAACAGAAACTAGATGATCATGGACCAATCAATATTTCAAAGTAAAAATGATTTTATTTTTTCATTGATGGAAAAAATAATTATTTTTTTTTGTTTCACCCCACCTCCTCCTCCTCCTCATCGCTAATGTCAACGCTTTGGTATGCCTTTAACGCTTTGACCTTTTTTTTGATCATCTTGATTTATGATTTTGATTGATTGTGAAGAGGTGGTAAATTAAAATTTGAATAAATTCATCCATTCATTTAGTATATAACCTGAATTTCTTTTTTTATTTTCTTCATGACGGAAATATAGATCAAAATGAGATTGAATGGTCATTTTATGATTGAAGCAGACCTATGGTCTGAATTTTTTTTTTCGTTTGTTTGTTTGAACGGGTACCATCATCATCATCATCATCATCAACATAATTCATGATCAACATTCAAATCGACGAACCGGTCTTTATTATTTTCCATCTTTTCGTATTTTTCTCTCTTTATTCATTCATCGGTTTTAGAATAGAGGAAATTCAGGCGAAAAAAAAAATTCATCCACTATAAAAAGCTCGTTCTATATTCTAACGATTGGCCAATCTGTATAAAATAACTGTCCAGTGTCAATCAAATCAGCATTTTTCATTTTTGTTTTTCTTTGTTCATTATTATTTCAAATAAAATAATTTCGGCTATGTTTTGATAGTTTTCTTCATTTTCATCTGAAATTTAAAAAAAAAATCAAATAAAATAAATTCATCAAATAAATTGAATCAACAATTTGAATATAAAATAATAAAATTTTAATAAAATGGTAATTACTCTTACATCACTTTATTTGTTCTTCTTTTGTTTCATTTATTGATTATTGGCCACTTAATTCATTCATCCATCTTTAATTGATTAGTTTCGTATTAGTTTGCTATTGGTTCCATTGGCAATTGCCACCGTTGTCTATAGTCAAGGAGCATTTCGACCACCATCAATTCCAGCAATTATTGCCATTCTACGTTACCAGAATAGTCCATGTACAACCGATTCGAATACACCGGGTACTTGTTTAGCACAAAATGATTGTCTAGCACGACAAGGTACACCGGATGGTACCTGTGCTTCTGGTTTTGCATCATGCTGTAATTTCAAATTTACATGCGGTGGCCGTACTAAAGAAAATGAAACAATTTTTGTCAATCATTTGTATCCAAAAACCGATAATGGTACCAATACCTGTCAAGTTACCATTGATAAACAGCCAAATGTTTGCCAACTTCGATTAGGTAATCATCCAATTGATCGATAAATCGATTTTGATCAATTTTTAAAATCCATTTTCATATTATTGAAAAATATTGATTTTCAATTTATTCACTTTATCACTTTTTCTCTCAATTCTTTCTTTTGGTGTGTTGAATCGATGAAAATAGATTTCGAAGAATTTTCATTAGCACAACCGGATGAAAATGGTCAATGTACAACTGATTCGTTTATGGTACGTACCACTGTTGGTGAACGATTGCCAATTTTGTGTGGTGAAAATAATGGTCAACATCTATATGTCGATATGGGTCGTGGTTCGGCCAATCCAGTCGTATTATCTGTCGTCACCAATGGCGATATGATTGGCCGTAAATGGAAGGTCAAGATCAACATGATTCCATGCAACAATCTTGATATGGCTCCATCAGGATGCTTACAATATTTCAGATCACCATCATCTGTTATTCAAAGTTTCAACTATGGAGTACCAGTACGTGGAATGAACGATAAATTTGACATCGATTTTACTTATTAATTTGATTTTCGAATCCACAATTTTTTTCATGATTCATTAGATGGAAGGTCGTGCCCGATATTTATCCAATCTACGATATACAGCCTGTGTTCGTGTTGAAGAGAATTTCTGTTCAATCAAATGGGAAACCGAAACGCCCGGTTCATTCTCATGGGGTGCACCATATGAAGGAAATCTTACGGCTCGTGGTGCCAGCGGTGGTCTTTGCAATGTCGATGATTTCATCGGTATCGATCAGGGAAGTGCCGAAGGTAGCGGACCAGGTGAAGATCGTCTTTGTGGTACTAAACTTTTACAAGATGATTACGTTATATGTGAGTATTTTTTTCATATTCAACATTTTTGTTTTGTTTATCAAAAATAATTTTTAATCTAATCCGATTTCGAATAAAAAAATCAATTTATTCCTAAAACAGCTCGATCAAAGCCATTCCAACTTAAAGTACGATCAAATAGTGATCAAAAATTGAATGCCGAAAATTCTCAACATGGTAAGTTTATTCACTTTATTATTTTCTATAGCATTTCTTGTTTTTCGATGACCAAACTGGTGACCGATAACCGTTAAGCTCAATGACCTCATCTCGAATGTTAAATTTTTATTTGACCCTTCACCGTAAACAGTTAGTTAGGGTTATGATTAGATTTAATCACACATTATTGCATTCATAACATAAGTCAAACCTGTTGCCATTGTTGATAACTTTAAAATCTGGACCCACCTTGATAATTTTGTATGATAATAACTTTAATAAATTTTTTTTTTCATCTTTCATCTTACCTTCTACAGGTTTCAGTCTTCGTTATGTTCAACTTCCTTGTGTGATTTAATTGGCCTTCCTCCCCCCTACCAATCTGAGTTTCATACTGTTCTTTCTTCCAAATACTTTTATACCTTTTTCCCGGACATCAATCAAATACCCACATCCTTCATCTGCTTCACCAACTCTAAATTATTTACAATAATGAAACAAAAAAAGGACTTGACCTAACCTTTCATATCGAATCGAATGGAGATGCACTAAATTTTTAAACTCGATGCAACCAATGATGAATGAAAAAAAAACAAATTTTTTTTACGAGCTTATTATGGCCACCATCATGAATAAATGAGGTCGAAATGATGATGGCTCCCAATCGTCATCGTTGATGCATTCAAACAATCCAATAAACCATTCGTTCTGTACATACAATTATAACACTTGGCAATGAACTTGAAGACTATGAAAAAAAAACGGAAAATTTTCTTTTCCTTCTTCCCAAGCCCATGCTGCTGAATATAATGTTTACCTGATTTATCACATTGATGATATAACGGAAATGATCTTCTTTAATTATCATCATCTTCGTCACCACATCATGTTTCTCATACATACATACATACATACATAGACACACTGAATATCTCTGAATTTTTTTTATCTGAATCAAATCTCATACGAATCTCTAAATTATTTTAATCAATTTAACCATTTTATTTATTTATTTATTTATATCGAATTAATGATGACCATTAAATTGAATTTTTTTTTTGACGAAAATCAAAGAAATAACCAGATTTTTTTTAAATTATCAAAGCATCTTAATTTTTTTTCTAAAAAAAAGAGAAAAAAACGATGAAATTGGTAGGAAATTTCAAAATTATTCTACAGGTTGGAATAACCTAAATTTGCAGACAATCGTCGTCGTCGTCGTGGTTGACCATTTGATTAAAATTCAATGTGATAAGTTTGATATATGGCCATGAAGCGTGAGCTGACAACTAAAAAAAATGGATGTGCATCAAACTAGTTTCATCTATGATAGATATTTGGTTGGGTTTTTTTTTGAATTTCAAATTTAAATGTAATAACAACATTGAAAATGGAAAGAGGAAAAAATCTGCTGAATGCAAAATTGGTTCATCATACATATATATGATGATGATGATGGCAAGAGATAACCCTCGACTAGATAGTTAGAACAAGACAGAGAGAAAAAAAAACTCAATAAATAAATTAATGAATTATTTTTTTCATCATTTTTTCATCAAAAATGTTGAAAGATTATCCGTCCATTTATCGTTCCAGTCAAAAATTTATGCGGTTAGTGACCCATTACTTCCGTACTTGAAGTAATTTTTTTTTCTCATATCATTCAGCATTTTGATTCAGATTGGTTTTTTTAAAGTTCGAGTTGGTGATTACCCGAAACATAAAAAAAACGAAACATGATGTTGTAACAACTAGTTTGAAATAATCATTCCGATATGAATATCAACAAAAAAAAGGAAAGAACAGGCACCATGAAAAAAGCACAGGTACGAACAGGTGAAAATTAATCTTGTTTCTTGTTTTTTTCTGGATTCACACACACAAACAACACCAAAAACTGGGTACTAAAATCAAAAGAAACATGAAAAAAAATTTGTCCGATAATAATAATTAAAAGTACCATTCAAAAGTCTTCTTCTTCTTCTTCATCGTCGTCGTCTTCGTTGTTGATATTTCGTAGTTGTTCATCTACAAACAAGACTGCCGTAATTTGAGATTTTCGTTATTTGTTTGAAATTGTGTAGTGTTCGTCTTCATCGTCGTTGTTGTTTGCCATACATAGTTGAGATTGGTTCATTCGATCATTCAACATTTATTCGATCATATTCGATTATAAAACACCGGATTAAGTCATTAAGAAAAATAATATACACGAACACGTACACATAAAATATGTTTTTCAATCATCATCTGATTATTACGTTAACTATCGTTTTGGCCATTGGCCTTGTGAAACAATCGGAACAAACAGATGCAACAGCACGGCAATTTTGGCGACCAGGCGGTATACCATTATTCAATGCATTACGTTTACAGAATACAGCATGTTCGGCTGAAAGTGGTGAAGCTGGAACATGTATGTCGGAAGCTGATTGTAAAACACGTCAAGGTTTCAGTGTAGGAACATGTGGTCGTAGTGGTCTGGTCTGTTGTAATATGAAATTTACCTGTGGTGGCAAGACAGCCAAAAATGAAACATTATTTGTTAATCCATCATATCCAGCCGGTGAAAATGGTACAAATACATGTCAGGTGACCATTCAAAATAATCCGGGTGTTTGTCAACTTCGATTGGGTAACGTTAATGGATGAATTTGTTATTGAAAAAAATTTTGATTAAAAATTCTTTGATTCTTTACATCTGTTTAGATTTGGAAGAATTTTCTTTAGCTCAACCAGATGAATATGGTCGTTGTACTAAAGATTCTTTTATGGTCCGTACAACTGTTGGTGAACGATTACCAATGCTTTGTGGTGATAATAAAGGTCAACATCTATATGTCGATATGGGTCGTGGTTCAGCTAATCCAGTCGTATTGTCTGTCATTACAAATGAATTGGAAAATGTTAGCCGTAAATGGAAGATTAAAATTTCGTTCATCAAATGTGACAATTATGTTATGGCTCCATCCGGTTGTTTACAATATTATCGATCTCCATCCGATGTGATCCGTTCGTTTAATTATGGACCAAAAGTATTTTTAGTTATTTCATTTGATTCACAACAAACCAAATTCATGATTCTGTTTTATCTATTTTATCATAGATTGATGGTCGATCCCGATATTTGGCTAATCTCCGATATACGACCTGTATTCGTGTTGAAGAAAATTTCTGTGCCATTAAATGGACAACGGAAACACCGGAATCATTCTCTTGGGGTATTTCCAATGATCCAATGTATACATCACAGGCAAACATTAGTTCATATGGATTAACTGGATCATTATGCAATGATGATGATTTCATTGGTATTGATCAAGGTTCACAGGAAGGCAGCGGTGTTGGTGAAGATCGATTCTGTGGTGATCGATTATTCTATAGTAATTTGGTCATTTGTAAGTTATTTTTTTATTTGTTTTATTGAATTTTATTATTATTTACCAATAATTTTATGATTCCAAATTATATAGCTCGATCAAAACCATTCCAATTGAAATTGCGTTCAAATAGTGATCAAACAGAAAATGCTCGTTTCTCACAGAATGGAATAGCACTTCGATACACACAATTACCATGTGTAAATTGATAAAGTGATTCTGATACAAAAAACAACAACAACAACAACAACAACAACAACAAATTTTATGGTGAACAAACAAAACAAAACAAAAAGAATTACAAATCATCATATAATTTTCACACATTATTATAATAGGGACAAACATTGAAAACTAAATCTATTTATTAAAACAATTAAATTTTTTCAACAATCTAACAAACAACATTGCAACATCAAATCAAGAATTATGAAATTTTTTCTATTTATTTTATTTATTCATTGATGAAATCTTTTAATATCTATTATTCATGATGACAGAATATTTTTTGACAAAAATAAAAAAAAATTTTCATTTTTCAACAACCAAACAAACAAACAAACAAACAAACAATGCCAGCCAAAAACGAGAGTCATCCACATGTGATTCATCGTCGTATTATTATTATTATTATTGTGATAATGATCAATTTAGCTTTTGTTAATTTCAATTCAATGATTGATTTCCTTTCATTCTCATATGTTTTGCGAATTTTACATTCAACAATCACAAAACATTATATCAATAATAGCCATCAACCGAGAAAAAAAATGGCATTGATAAATCAGGATGTTGTTGTTATCATCATCATCATCATCATTGGCTTCATTGACAATTCAATATTATGGAAACTTGATACAATTTTGCTTGATTATTATAGCAAATATAAAATTCAAAGAGCGAGCATTTTTTTAATAGTTTGATAGCTCGGAAATGTTTTTCTCTGGTCGTCGGTTGTGTTTGTTGAGAACCGAATGTGTATGTGTGTGGTACAAATAAAATTTTTTTTTTGTAACAATGTTATGGCCTAATATTGAAAATCTTGGTTATTATCATGGCCGTTTAAATCGTTTAGAAGCGGAAAAACTTCTTGCACATGATGGACAATTTTTACTTCGATATACTGTACAACAAGTGAATAATAATGAACAAAAATTATTGGTTCTATCCTGTCAACATGGTAATCAACATTTACATTTTATAATTCATGAAATCATCATTGATGGCATTGGATGTCGAAGATTTTATTTCGAAAATGAATCATTTACTACTGTATCAGATTTAATTAGCTATCATGTGATTAATCGAATTCCAATAACCATCGAATCTGGTGCCATTATTATTGAACCGATTGAATACCGGTTGGATTGTCGAATGATTACAGCTATTCGATTGGATGACTCAAATGATGACCGAACAACAACATCCGTTGTCAATGTTTTACTTGAACATGATGCTGAATTTTTGGCCAAATATTTACTCAAAACTAATATTCGATTCATAATGAGTAAATGTAAAATTGTTGGAATAAATGAATCAATGTGTTCGGGTCTTGAATTAATGCTGTTGCCTGAAGGATCACAGCTTCGAAAAGATCTTATTATTCGACATGAATGTCTTAAATATTTTGTCATAACAACTATTTTAAAACAATCGGATCAATCAAAACAATTGGAATTGATACGAAAATGGATGGATATTGCCAATCAATTAGAGAATAGTATACATGATCATTTTGGTTTCGGTTCAATCATGTTTGGTCTTTGTTTTCCAAGAATACAGGATTCAACAATGTGGAAAATTTTTGGACAAAAACATGGTGAATACATTCGTTTGTTTGAGAATAATCTTCGCTTTAAATTCACTAATTATATGAACAATGCTCGAATCTCATCATCACCCGATTCATGTTTACCGTTTATCATTCAACTTTGTCATATTATTGAATGTTCACATATTGTCGATACGAATTTGTTGCCCAAACTAACCGATGATAAATTCGATGTAAGTCTAATTTAATTCAAAAAAATAGACTTCAATTAACAACAACAAAAAAATTTTCATTAGGAATCTCTACTATTGGAATATGATAAACAAATTGGCCTGAATAATTTTGGTTTCGATGATATAATCGAATTAACTGAACTTAGTAATCAGATTATTGAAAATCTCGATCAATTTGATCATAATTGTCAATCGATATTTTTACGATCCAATTCTAATCACCAACAGGTTGATACAAATGTAGATCGATTATTTCGTACGGATTTTCATGTTCGATTTTTATTTGACCATAACCACCATAAACATCAACGAACAAATGAAAAACCAAAATTAAGTTCAGAAGATTTTTATCGTCTTGAATTAAGTTTGAATGATGATCATCAATTTGTTGGTTGTGTGAAATCAAGAAATTTTATTTTTTAAATTTTTTTTATGAATTTATAATGATAAATTTTAAATGGATGAATGTTTTTTTTGTGGGGGACGGGGGGAGATTTTTTTTCCACGGAACAATGATAACACAAATACATTATACAGAAACCATGCACATTTGAATAATTTAAGAACATTGTATCAATAAATAAGATATTTTGTTGTATGGAAAAAAAAGAATATTCTTTCAAAGAATTAAAGACAAAATAATAATAATAATGATGAAAAACATCAAATGTCAAATGTATCTGTGATTTCAAATCTATCAATCAATCAATTTGAATAATAAAAATACGAACAAAAGACAAATAAAAATTAACATTCGAATTTTTTTTTCAATCTAGATGATGAATGAAAGAAAGAAAAAAAAGGAATATCATTTTCAGTAGAAGGAGTAGCTTCATCATCATCATTCGTTATTATGATTCTATTGATTACAGTGATTCAGATATAGAATTCAGTTACATGATGACAGTTGTTTGTTTGTTTTTGTTTCAAAGTTTCATATTCATCGTGAAATAATAATAATAATAAAATGATTTAATTCTCTTTCTCTCTCTCTCTGTGTGTGTGTGTGGGTGTGTGTGTGTGGGTGTGGGTGTATGTTGGTTTGAATGACCAAAATGAATGCATGAATAAATGTTAATCTAGTTGTTTTTTTTTATGTTGATGTTGTTGTTTGGTATCAAGAAAAAAAATTGCCTTTTGTGATTTAGGTGAGTATTTTCAATAATAATTAGTTTTTGTTGTAATTTTTTTTATAATATATTTATACCTGGTTTGTCATTGTTCTCATTTATATAATATATCATCTCACTCTTCATTCGAAATTATTATTATCATGTAAAATTTATTCTGTAGTAAGAAATTCTATTGTTGTCTGTTGATTTGTTCTGTTCGGTTATTTTTTTTCATTGGGTATGTGAATTGTGATTATAGAAATGATTTAAATATATATATGTGACTGTTGAATTAATTGATCAACGAAATTCGTATACTTGAATCGAATTTTCTGGTATATGTTTGAGGTTTAACGATTGGAACCTGAAGATAACCAAAAAAAAAAAATGAAAATTATTTTTGAAATTATCAAATTGATAAGATATTACCATTCTGACTGTCTATGATAGTAATAACCTTCAATGGTTGCTTTCGATTTGGTAAAACAAATGTAATAGAAACCGGCAAAACTGGCGCCATTTATGTCCTATAATAACATTAAATTAAGAAACAAAGTTGTAATTAACTGAAAAAAATCAAATCGATTCATTCATACATTCACTTACCTTTACTGTATGATCAGGTACAAGAAAATGTTCCTTCCACCTCATGAAAATATGATCGTTATTTTCCAATTGTTTATAATCGAAATTATCACAATTAAACGTTTTCGAATATTGTGCAAAACTATCGAAACGGTTCCAATGTTTTCTGCATATAATAAAATGTTATTAATTAAATGATTAAAATTATTGGAAAAAAAATTTCACTAACCTATCAATATCTTCATCGGCTTCCCATTTTCTCGTTAAAAATGGATATTTTTCCGAAATGATTTCGCCATCGAAAAATGTCGTCAATGTTGGATATTCTTCAGTCAGGCCTTTAATCATTAGATAGCCACAAAGGTAGGAGTTAGATTCATCAACATTCTGTTAAGAAAATCATATCGATGAATAAAAATGAATTACCACCGTATTATTTTGGAAAAAAAAAATTTAAAAATAGAGAATTGTTAACATCAACATTTGTTAGTGAATAATAAATTTCATACTTGAAAGATGACTTCAACTTCATACGAATTGCCTTTGGATTTTTGATAACCACCGAATTTCGATCCAGAAAATAACAACGAATGTGTGATGCCTAATTGTGATGAATGTATCAACGGTGATGGACAGAACAATGTTGGCTTAATTTTCGGTTTATTCACTGTCGATGTTGCTGTCGTCGATGATTTCATCATACTGTTATAATTGTTTACATCCGCATTTTTATTCGGAAAATTAGCCTTCTCGTGGCAACAATCATCTTCACAAATGCAATCACAATTATCATCAATATTGTGAAGCATTTGCTGACTGAATCCAGTTATATTGGAACTGTATCGAACGGGCATAATATAATAAATATTACAAACTATAGAAACGATGACGATGTTTCGATTGGTGATTACCAATCAATTTTTTTTTGCCGATCTTCAAAATGCCGCTGTTATTGTGGCTAGATGAATTAATCGGTCACCGTTTTGCTTGTCGAAATATGTGGTATATATGGTTGATAATTGAATTTCATCTAAAAAAATGATGATAAATTTAAAGTTATAAGAAAACAAATTTTGTTTTGCCACTTCTTGATAACCACTGATTAACACGTACATAAGAAATGAAAATTGTTTTGGCCAATCAAAACAAACGGATGAAATGAAAAAAAAAATAAATTTTTTTTTTTTGATTTTTTTTTCTGTCGTCACCGAGTATATGTCTAGTTATTGGCAATGTAATTTTCCAATGTTATGATTGTTGTTGTTTTCGTTGCCAAATATTATTATATTGGATGTATAGAAATATTTCATTTCATGGATTTTATGGATAAAAAAAATTGTTGGCTGATGACTGACTGAATATATTTGTTGGATATAGAAGGAGCGAAATTGATGGATATATTTTCATTCATAACATATATCATAGTACTTTTTATCCACGATAACTCAATGAAAATCTGATAGAAAATAGTACCAAATGGAATTGTTTTTGTAAAAGAGCGAGCCAATTCATCCGTACGGATAGAACGTTACGGCCGTATGTTTATAAACAATCACCATTTGAAATGAAATTCGAGAAATATATTGTTGATGCATATATGCATATTGAGGAATCTACATCATCATGGACATTGCATCTATACAAATGTCATTTATTGATCACAATTATCGATGATTTAGTTTATCGCAATAATCATCATCATCATATATAATAATCAACACACATGTTACCATAATTGCATCGCCTATAAAATTATGATAAATATATGCGCACATTCATTCAATTTTTATTTTTCATTATTATTAACCCAAAAATTATATCGAAAAGTTTGTTAAGATTAATATCGGCGTTTTCATTTTTTTTTGTTTTGTTTTTTCGTTAAATAAATAAATTTCAAATTTTTACAGACAAAACAATTCTTTGATTGAAATTCGTTGCAAATTTTGTGAATTTTCAACATGTCCAAAACAAAAACAAAAACAATGATTTCAACACATAAACTTTGTAATTTAGAATATAAAATTTGTTTACTTGGCGTAAGTATTGTTGGATTATATTTCATATATATGTTTAAACAAGAAAAAAAAATCAATCATTTAGTATTGAATTACAAAATAATTTTTATTTTTTTTTCAGGACACCGGTGTTGGTAAATCATCGATTGTTCAACGTTTTGTTCATAATACATACAATGCTTGTATGGAGAATACCATTGGGTTTGTTTATTCATCATGATGATGATGATGACATTCATTAGATTATTAATATCTACATTGTTTTTGTTTCCAAATTCAGTGCTTCATTCATGACAAAAACTATATACATCAAAAGTACATGTTATAAATTGAACATATGGGATACAGCCGGACAAGAACGGGTAAGATTATTATTATTTTTTTTTGTTTATTTTCAATGAAACAATTATAAACACAATCTTATTTATATATCAAGTATAAAGCATTAGCGCCAATGTATTATCGTGGAGCAAATATTTGTATCGTTGTCTTTGATGTTACATCAAAGGTAATAAATAACAAAAATTATTTTTGGGTTTTTAAAAAATTTGAGCTTAATATTTTGTTGTTGTTGTTCCATTCATCCATATTCTTTAGTCATCATTTGATTCGGTTCAATCATGGATACGTGAATTACGAACATATCTATTGGAAAAATGTTTAATTTGTATTGTGGGCAATAAATCCGATCTTGCCGATAGGCGTGCTGTTATGTATCATGGTAATGATTTTGATCTTTTTTTTGAAATTTAAAATTTCATTTTGATTTTAATCAATTCTGTAGAAGCAAAAGAATATGCCGATAGTGTCAATGCATTTTTCATTGAAACAAGTGCCAAAAGTTGCAGCAATGTCACCGAATTATTCATAAATAGTTTGAATCGATATCGCGAGATGGAACAATCATCATCGTCATCATTGACTGGCAAAAAAAATAGCCTCATTCATAAACAACAAAGATCGACAAGAATATCATTACAGGATGGAACGACAAATTCTGGAAAATGTTGTTAGCTATATATAAAATATATATTTTTTTCAGAAAAAAAAGAACAAAATTTCGAAAATCCATATATATCCATTCATTGACATATATACACACACACGAGTCATTTTATTGTGATATTTTTTTTTCTTCAAATTCATTTTTTTTCCATTTTATCATTTTATATTATCGTTTTTATATGGCTTTCGTTATCGACTTTTAAATATTAATCCTTCAAACGGATAATAATAATAAAAAAATACGGTCCAAAATCCATTGTTGTTGATGCTGATGTTGATGATAATGATTTTGACATTGACATTTATCGTTTAAATTCGATTGCCAATCAATCTATACAAGTGGCGAAAACCTTGATTGATTAAATTTTAAAATAAAAAATTTTATTCATTTCAAATTTCTATTATTTCCTGTTTTATGCACCAGAAAAAAAATGACAAAATGGGAAAAAAACAAAATTCATTACAGCGAAAAAAAGTGGTAAAAGAAAAATAGTCATCATAGTAGGTTGTTTATAAAAAAAGAAAGAAAGAAAGAAATAAATACGAGTAGAAAAAAATTCCAAATATTCATCAATCAATATAAATTATGAAAAAAATAGATTAAAAAAAATGTCGGAAATTTTACCAGAAAAAATAAAATAAAATAATCATTTCCATAAACTTTTTCTATAGATATAATAAAAAAAATTCAATAAAATTATTCAAGGAAAAAAAATATATTAATATATAATCGATTAATTTGAGCATTTGTATACTTATTAGAAAAAAAGAATCATTATAGAATTGAAAAAAAAGTAATAATAATAATTGTCTGATCCCGGAATTTGTTGTTGATGCTGAAAAAAAATTGCTGCAATTCATCGGTGGAACGTCGTCTTTTTTTTTTTTTTTTTTTTTTTGGTGAACCACAAAATTAAATTTAAAAAAAAATCCAATTGCATATTCATTTAAGCCACTTTTAATTGTCTCAATGCTTTATTCTCTTTTTCCAGCTCACGTACACGTGAATCCAACATTTGTACACGTTTTTCCAATTCTTCCATATATTCTTTTTTCTTACGACGAGATTCTTGTGCACTGATTTTATTCTTAATTTTTCGACGAATTTTTTTCAAACTTCTTTCTTCACTTTTTGTTAATGGAAATCGTTGTGGTATTGGATAACCTTCGGCGATTAATGTACGTTTTTCTTCTTCGGTTAATATAACTAAAATTTTTCGGATGGCGGTGAATGGAATGAATAAAAATTAAAAAAAAAAATACACAGATATGATTAGAATCAACATCGATCAAATAGTTCAGTAATGAAGTAAAAAAAAGGATAAATTTCGAATGGGAAAGAAAATTAAACCTGTTCAACATTTAGAGAAAATTATCATTTTGGGCAATTCGACAACAACAACAACAACAACAACAATTTTTTTTGGCCAACAATGAAATTGTTAAGAAGTTTATGTGTCTGTGTGAATCTTTCTTTCTTCGACAATCGGGCAATCATTCATTCATTCATTCATTTTTGCTTGGTTTTTTTTGCTGTTTTGTTTTGTTCAATCTCAATCTTTATTTTTTTTTTTCATTCATTCATTCATTCATTTATTTGGCCAACAAGCAAGCAAGCAAGCAATCCATTATCTTGATTCGAATTTTTTTTTTCATTTACTTTTGTTGTGTGTGTGTGTATATTGTTCATAATCACACAACATCATTGTCTGATTTTTTTTTATTTGTTTGAATTCTTTCATCATCATCATCGAAAACCTACACCCTTGATTTGTGTACGTATGTTTGTCTGCAGATTTTCTACTTATTTTTTGTTGTTGTTGTTGTCTGGATCTATTGTTATTTCTCGGTTATGGTTCAATTTTTTTTCATTCATTTGAGATCATTTTGTTCATTCAAGTGACAATGATGATGATGATCAGATCTACTCAGAGAAAAAAAAACCATCCCTCCTGTTTGAAAAACATTTTCTTTGTTTATTTCCATCCGGTATTTGATTTTTCTGTTTCAAATACCCGGTTACTTTGTTTGATAGGTTGATGGTTTAGTTTGAAAAGAATTTTTCTTTTTTTCTTTCTTAAAATAATTTGGGCCGGTTAATGAAGAAAAGAAACAGAGTGAGAGAGAGAGAGAGAGAGAGAATTTAACTTTAGATATTAACACTTCAAAGTAAGTGACTTAAGTCACCGACCTATAAGAATCAAATAAATTGTAGGTTCAATCATCCAAACCAAAGTTAAAACAGGTAAACTAAATGAGCAGGTAACCAGTGTGTGTGTGTGTTACCACGTTAAATACCGGTTCCGGAGAGCTTGTAAAACCTGTATGTTGCCATTTTTGTGAATAAAGAAAAAAAGAGAGAGAATCTTTTTTTTCACACAAGGTATATTTCTTTTCAAAATCTTTCAAAGTGTTGTAATCATCATCATCATTTAATATGAGAAAAGTAAGAAAAATATTTTTCTTTTCTCATTCTCTCTCTCTCTCTCTCTCTCTTTCTCTATTTATAGGAAATCATTGACCAAATCATGATGAAAAAAAAAGATTTCCTGATTTTCAGTAAATTTTTCTTCAAAAAAAAGAATGATTTTGTTCAATTCCCTGAAAAGTTTCCTTGAAATTTTTTTTTTTGTTATTTAAAGGATATATATTAAGAGAGGAAATGGAGCGATTCAATGATTCAGAAGCTTACCGGCTGTACCATGTGTTGCATTTTTTGGTTGAATCGATATTAAAGCATGTATACTTTGATTATTCATTGCTGTTGTTGTTGTGGATGATCCAACATTTGTTATTGTCATCGTTGTTGATGTTGTGGAATTCTGTTGTTGTTGTTGTTGTTGTTGTCGAGATTTTTTTATTCGACCAGATGTTGTTTGATTTCCATCACCATTTCCATTACAACTACTACTACTGACAATAATTTCATTGGTTGTATTTCTATAATGGATTTTTTTTTTTTTTTTTTTTTGGTTAAATTTTTTTCAAAAATCAATCAATTAATCATCTTCAATTTTTAATACCTTTGTGTTTCAGAATCTGATCCACATTGTGATGATGGTGGTGTTGGTGGTAAACATGGATTATTTAATAATGCAGCTAATGTAGAATTTTGTACAGCTACTGTAGCCAATGATGGTTGTTGTTGTTGTTGTTGTTGTTGTTTTAATTTTGTCGATGACAATCCATTGATAATTGTCGTACCTTTTATTGTTGTTATGGCTGACGTCGTTGAATTATTAAATAATAAAGAATTACTATTATTTGAAGATGATGATGATGACGATGAAGAAGAAGATGATGATGATGATGATGAACTTGATGATGATGTTGGTGATGATAATGTTCCTGTTGTAGTTGTTGTTGTTGTCGTTGTTAGACCATTACCAATAGTATTTGTTGTTGTTGTAAATTGCAGCTCAAGGTCAATGTCTTTGAAAAAAAAGAAAATATTTTTTTTATATAAGAGATTTATATATATTCAAAAGATCGAAAGAAAGAATTTTATCAAAACAAAGTAAAAAAAAAAGAAAAAAAATCAAGGAATGAATGAATGAATGAATTCAAAAAGAAAACACGCGAACAAAATGCGGATATATACGATGATGATGATGATGATGATAATTACAATAGTGGTTGTTGTATAACAAAATGAAAACATGGCCAGCGAACGAAAAAAGAGCGATGACCATTCATAATAATAATGGGGGACATTATTATTATTATTATTATTATCATATGTCAACCACCCCCCCTCAACCCAAACGAACAAGTTAAATTCATTCATGCATTTTTTTGTTATAATCAAAGGTCAACAGCATCCAGGCACAACAGCCCCCATTAAAAGTTTTTTTTTTTGCTGTGGGGGGAGTAGTATAAAACAATTCATAATAACAGATCATTGGTTATAATGATGATCATGGTGGTTGGTTTGTTTGTTGGTTGTTGTTGATCAGGTGTTGTGATCAGGTGTCCAAACCGTATTTATGTGTAGGTAGATAGAGAAAATTGTATTGAGCAACAAGTAGCATTGTTAAAATTTCAAATGAATTGAAATTGTTGTGAACAACAAGTTGATCATTCAGGTTTTTATTTTTATTTTTTTTTCGATAAATTCACATTCGAATAAATCGTGTGCCATATATAAGAAAATTGGAAAGAGAGGAAAAGAATTTCGTTTGTTTAGCAAATGAATATTATCATATTTGGGTTTGGTTCGATTTCGTGGTTCAATCAATTCAATATAGAATGGAATATATATTTTTTTCCAATGTTCAATTGATTGGTATTGAATAATTCAATCAATTTTAATTGATTGATTCGGTTTTATGTACAATTTTTTTCATTCTCTATCTGAGGATCAAGTTAATCCGGTTTTATTTAGTTGATTGGTTAGCTAGGATAGGTCATATCAAAAAAAAATATGAGGGTTATTTTGATACATAATAATAACCTATTTGGAGTGAGGATAAGTAACTCTAACCACTACATTGAATAGAAATGAATAAAAAAAATGATAATCGAATATATAATTTTCATTTTAGATCGATATTTTTGACGTGGCTAAAACAACAACAACAACAACAAGTAACCAACAAGTAGATTTAGATTATTCAACCTGTTCATCATGATAATCACAGAAGATCATCATCATTATGATAATTTTTAAGATGAATATATTCAATTATAATAAGTAGCTAAATTTTTAAATTCCATGAATTCTCTATGACATTTTTTTGTAATCTTTTCCATTTCTCAATTCTCAACTGATGATGAAGGGTGTGTGAGAATAATAAACTTTGTGTGTGTTAAATTATTTACTTTTTTTTATTGAGAAAAAAAAGTGTGAAAATTCTCGACATTTATTTATTTATTTTTTTTTTGCAATATACCTGATGTTAAAGGTGAACGTCCGGCAGAAGTATTATGATTATTATTATTATTATGATGGTGGTGGTGGACCAATGTTGATAAATGAGGATGATGATGATGATTATGATGATTATGATTATGATGGTTATGATTAGAATGCATTGTTAATGTTGATAATTTATTATTATAATGGCTACTATTATTATTATGACTATTATGTTGTATATTTGTTGCAGCAGCGGCAGCAGCAGCCGCACGTATAGCTCTCATTGATGATGATCCATTGGATAAATGTATATTTGAACGTTTTATTGACGCTGCTGCCGATGCGGATGATGGTATTGATGCTGTTGTTGTTGTTGTTGTTGTAATACCATCCAAACCATCTTCACCATCACTTAATGATAATGTTTCCGACATAAGACGATCATTGAATATAACTAAACTATAATTCCGTCTTGATATTGATGATGATGATAATGGCCAATATGGTTTCTAAAATTATTTTTTTGAGATTTCCGGTTTTGTTCCAAAAACATATGAGTGAAGGTCATCATTGTCCATGATGATTTTGTCCAACAGAAAATAAAAATTCATAATTCCGATAAAAAGAGAGAGAGAAAAATAAAAGAATCAATTAGAATTTCCTTCGCAATATTATTAGGTCAAAAGTTATCAGCGAAATTACTCTTCTGTGTCGTTTGTTTGTTTGTTTGTTTGATATTTCACTATATATCACAACATAATATTTGTCGGTTGTTCAATATGATATTGATATTAGTTTATTTTATTCAAATTTTTTTTTTGATTGTCTGTCTGATTTGATGTGTTCAAAGTTTGTTGAAATGTGGGGGTTGGAATGGTGGCAAATTATGAATCATAAATAATAACGAAAACCTTGATGAATGAATGAATGAATGATTGGTGGAAAAGGGGAGGCTACACACTTATTTTTTTCCTGGAAATTGCTTTCGCTCTCGTTGTTTTTTTTTTTTTTTTTAATGACAGACTGTGAAATGTGAGAATGTTAAATTCATCGACATTCATATTCCGGAAATTGGTAACTTTGCCGGCATGAATTTTTTTTTGTTCTATCTATTTGATTGAACTATAGGAAAAAAAAATGTCAAAAAAAATATACACATTTCAATCCTGTATATTTCCTGTTCACAACATACACACACACACACACACATGTAACTCTTCGACATTTTGATTTTTTGTTTTAAATTATCAAGCAAGCAAAACGCACACACACACACACATATCTATGTATGAAACTTGTCTGATGAAATGAAATATCAAAAGTAAAAAAAAAAAAGAAATTCGATTATCATCAAAAAAGCGCGACTGGCGCGACATGTACAAAACGTGGCCAATCAACTGTGAATTAATTTCTTTGGAATTATTTATCACAGCAAAAACTGCAGCAAAAAATCTCATCGTGGGTTTTTTTTGCTGCCATTTTTTTCCACTCGAATCGTGCTTATAAGCTTTTGAAGCTGATTGAAAGAATGTTGTTGTTGTTGTTGTTGTTGTTGCTTTTGTTAATTCTTTATTGCATTTTTTTTGGAAAATACTCGATAGAAAAAAAATATCTAGGTGGACACACCATAATCTATTGTAATGTTATCATGCATAGATGTCTAGTTGATTTATGAAAAATCAATCATGACTGGCGTGTCCTGCCATTTAACACACACGCACAGACAGGCAAGAATGTACACGTTGGAATCATACCGTTATCAAATCTCTATCTTTCTCGCTCTTTCTCTATCTCCCTCTCTCTCTCCCTCTCTCTCTCTCGCAAATTTTGATTGATTTGATTGGAAAAAAATTTGTCATTCTCAATCATCAATATGAATTATTGTTTTTTATTCATAAATGTGATAAAATGACATAAACGATTCTTTCAAATGAGATGCAATCGAATCTGTTATTTCATTTTTTTTCTGGAAAAAACCAATGAACCAATGAAAAGTAAATATCGTTTTTTCCAACCATGATGATGATGATGATGATGTGCAATTATTTTCAATTCAAGATTGCACACAATGCACACATGAATGTATACTTTGTGTTTAAATGTCAGCAGCAGCAACAGCAAAAAAAGTGGACATTTAAATTCCAACATTTTTTTTTTTGCTTTTTTGTCTATGACTTTTTGACATTTGTCATTTAAAATGATTAACACAAACACACACACACACACCAAAGAAAGATCGATATCAGCGTGGCCATAAAGATAAGATACCGGTAATGACTGAAATGAAAAAAAAAAATTCAATCAAAGATAGCATACGCAAACGCAATCGTCTTAAGTGTACCTGTTGATCATTATTTTCTGAAGATTTTTTTTTGCTTGTTTGTTTCTTTAGATAAAAAAGTAATTTTTTTCAACCAGAAAACAACCTCTTTGTTTCATTTTAATATCCTTTATGATGTTCATCAGATTACAGGATTTTTAATTTGTATTTGTTTTTTTTTTGTATTTGAATAAATCTGTCTGATTCAAGCAGCTTAATTTATCAGATTTTGATCATTCGATTGTTGTTGTTGTTGTTGAATCGATTTGAATCGAATGATTTTTAATATGTTTGTTTGTTACAGATCCTGATCTATGGTTTTTTTTAAAAAAAAAAGATTTAGATTTTTTTTTTTAGTTCTTTTTGCCATTTGTGTATGAATAGTAAAATCGCCCTTATATAGAACATTTATGTAGAACAACAAAATTCGGCCATAGACATTTGAGGAAAGGCAACAACAACAACAACAAAGATTGATGAATCGATGATTGATTGTAATGAATGAATGGATGAATAGAAAAAAAAATTTTTTGGCCCATATAAAATATTATTATTATTGTGAATGGAATGGGCAAGAAAAATATGTAAATGTTTAAAACAATGAATGAATGAATGAATGAATGAATGAATGAATGATGGAATGAAAAATGTTCGAATTATTATTATTTTTCATTTCATTTGCAATGAATGAATTTTAATATTTTTTTTTTAAATGTTGTTGTTTCAAATAGAACAACAAAAAAAACATTAACAGACAAACACATAGACAGACAGAAGATTGGTGATGATAAAGAGAAGATATCTAGGTGAAAAAAAATCACATACCTGTAATGATTGTAATTCATCATCATCATCATCTTCAAGTAATGAAACATCATCGCATGTAGCATTATCTTCACAATCATCCCAATTTAATGGTGATGAACGGCTTGATGAGAATGCCGTTTCCATGTCGATGCTTAAGCTCGATAGGCTACTACTGTTCAACATTTTGTTGTTGTTGTTGTTGTTGTTGTTTTTTCCAGGAATTATAGTATTTGTGTTTGAGAAAAAAATAAAATTCAATAAAAAAAAATTTTTTTTGAAATTTTATTTTCCAATGGTTCCAGTCGTCGGTCACACGAAAATTATTTGATAGAAAAATAGATTATTTGAATCTTGTGTTCTGATGAAAATGGAATGGAAAAAAAAAGAAAAAAATTTCACAAATTTTTTCGTTTCAGGAACAGGAATTTATAAATTTCCAAAAAAAACGACGATGATGATGATGATGATTTTGATGACAAATTAAAATATATGTTTGGATGAAGTGATGATCCTCATGTACACACACACACACAGGGGACCACTTGAGACATTAATTTTTTTTTTATATTCAATTGATAATCAAAATTAATCAATCAATCAATTAAATCAATTGATAATGATTAGGCACAAAGAACACAGACATACACACACACACCTGTACAGAAATAAATTTTAAAAAAATGAAACAAAAAATAATTTTTTTTTGTTGCTCACTGATAAAATCTAGGATTAAGAATTTTCTGTTTTTTTTTGTTGTCGTGGATTATTCAATTGAAGAAGCCAATATAGAAAAAAAAATAAAAATCGTAAATGCCGGTAAATTGATTTCTATTTGGAAATAATAAAAAATAATTGCAGCATCACACACACACACACAAACTCGTTGTGTATGAAATAATATTTTGCCGGTATCCGTATACGGCACTTATGCACACATAGGCACCATACACACACGCACACATCGACGATGATAACGTTGATGATTATGACGACGACAACGACGACGACGACGATGATAACTATACGACTGACTGCTCTTTCCTTTCTCTCGATGATCGAATATACACATACACAACTGAATTCACTTGTTGAATTAGAAAAAAAAATCAAATTCAATTCAGGGATCCTTTCTGAAGGAGACAACAACGAATGAAATGAAACGAAATGCAAAAAAAAACCCGTAACCTAACCAAAAAAATAAAATAAACGAATCAAACTAACAACTACCACCACGATGATGATGATCAACAATGAGGATGACGGCAACAACAACGACCACCACCACCATCACTATCACCATGGTCATATTATGCCATACCACCATTACATCTTCTAACATCACCAAAACATTAATAATTTTATCTTCTATCTATCCATCCTGTTTTTTTTCTCTATGTTCTATACGGCACATACACACACATTCCATGAAAAAAATACCGATTTCCAGTTTTTTTCAATTTTTTTTCAAAAACACACACACACACACAAGTTAAATAAAGTGGTTAGGATAGAGAAAAAGGCAGACCCACACACACACAGGGAGAACGAGAGAAATTACGGATCGACTACGGCGTGATCAAAATATATCTTTCAATAATAGTGAATTGAATATGTACAACGTTAGTTTGTGTGTGTGTGTGTGTCTGTATGTATTTTGGATAGATGAATAGAACTGATAGACTAAAGAAGAAGAAGAAAATGATTATGATGATGATGATGATGATTATTTTGATGATGATGGAGAAGAGAATTAAAATACCATTGGGCCCCTACCACCTGTAATATAAAACGTGTGTGTGTGTGTGTGTGTGTGTGTATGCGATTGGAATATAACAGCATGAGAAATGAATGCGTGTATACAAACTGTATGTATAAATGGTCAGGTAAAAAAATTTTTTTTTTTTTTTTGGTAAAATTGCTATACATTATGATGAGATTTTAATCTCTCTCTATCTCTCTCTTGCCTTGGCTATTCTTGTCTTCTTTGTCTATAGTATTTCTTTTTCTTTATTCAACAAATAAAATGGAAAAAATCTGTATGAATGTTACATATTTTTGTTGTTGTTGTTTCGTTTGAAATAGTAAAAAAACTAAACTAATGCAACAGGTGTCTGTCAGTTTCCTATACGTTTGTTTTTGTTTTTTTTCTGGACAATCTGAATGTGTGTGTGTGTGTGTGTGCATGTGTATGCGGCGATAAACAACCGGGATTTGTCAAAATTACAATTGAGTTGTTGTGTACGTTTACCAGATTCGATAATCATTCGGTCCATTGAATGTTAAAAATCAAGAAAGTCAACAAAATCCAATCGGATAAGATAATAAGCAAGCAAGCAAGCAATGATCATATATTCATTTCGTTTCGTTTACACACACAAAAAACAAGAAGAAGATGAACAAGATAGATAACCAGTTTTTTTTCTGCATGCATTCCATTATTCCTTGATTACTGTAAATATTTTTTTTATATATTCATCTTCTTTTTGTTTGCTGCCTGACTGTCTGTCTGGTATATTCACATTATTCTTGGATATTTGAATTTAAATTTGAATTTCTTTTATTTTATTTTTTTTCATTCATTTTCACCGTTATTTTGATAAAAAGACATGTGTACTCAATTCATTTCTCAATACTTTGATCGATTGTCGATTGTCGATTGTCGATTGTCGATTTTGATTGATTGAAACACAATCATTCAGCCATTTTGATTCAGCCAAAAAAAATTGGCTATATAAAGATTAACCTATGATTATAAATAAAAATAGGCATTCAATTCGAATTGTAAAATATATGATGATGATGGTTGAATGGTAAGAATGTTATGAAATGTGAAAATAAATAAATAAATATATTTTCATCAGTTTTTTTGAGACATATCAGACAAACAAAAAAAAGAGTTGAATTGAGAAGCAAAAAAAAAAAAAAAAATGGTTGGTTAGATATTTTTTTTCCCCACTCCCTTTATAAAGTCTGTTACCTATCTCTCTCTCTCTCTCTGTTGTTATTATTGTTGTTGTTTAAATACCGAATGAAGAATAATAAGAAGATAACCGATGATGATTTGCCAGAAGTATCATTATTATTATGGTAATCGCCATCATCAATGATGATGATGATGATGATGATAATGAACAGAACCACGAACATGGAGTCGGCAGCGATGTTGATGATGATGATGATGATCCAATCAAGTTAAGTTAGTTGTTTTTTTCCCATTGAATCGTTATTTTGATCATGATGATATATCAGTAAGATAGGGTGGAGAAAGAAGAAGAAATTGTTCAAATATTATTATCAAAGAATTCGAACACAAAAAAAACAAACCAATGATTCGAAACCATTCGAATAACAAGTTCTTAACATTTTTCTTTTCTTCTTTTGGGCAAAGAATGAACAGAGTAAAGATAAAGATATAGAAAGAAAAGCTGTAGTATGTTGATGGCGTTGGCTTAACAACGGCAAGTAAACGAAGCGAGAAGTGAAGGAAAAAAAAGAGTCTGGAAAAAAATGAAAGAAAACTTGTTGATCATCATCATCATCATCATCGTCGTATAATCATAAAAAAGGGGAGCTATTGATGATTTGGGAACAAGGAGCAACCCATTGCCATGCCATGCCATGCCATGCATACCTGAAGATGATCGTCGGTGATGATGATGATGATGATGATGAAAATGACAACCAGGCATGACATGGCATGGAATATATGATTTTGATTTTCTGTTCAATTTTGAATTAAATTTATCTAAATTTTTTTTTCTTTATTTCTTTCCCTACTGGTTCGAAGGTTTTCTTTTTGATTTTATTGAATCACTTCATTATTACATATTGGATCGTCAATGGAATGGATTGAAAATGATGAATTTTGTTCAACTCTCGATTATGATGATGAGAATCGATCATTATTGTGACATGGATAGTTTGTTTCTAGGGAAAGATTCCTATTTGAAAATTTTTTTTTTGTTCGATCCATTCGATTCGAAAATTATATTGGGTGTGAGCCGTTTTCTCTCAATAAATAAATGTAGTAAAAAAAATTTTTATCAATTTCACACACATACATTCTTAATAAGTGGATACAATGTTCTCCAATGTCGATGTTTTTTTTTCTTCTTGTTGTTGTTGTAGCCAAATGGAAATAAAATGCAGCAGAAAAAAAAAGAAAAAACCAAATTAAATGAATCGATTCGTTGGAAATCATTTTATTTCATCAATTTCAAATACCGAAAACAAGTTTATAAAATTGAACGTAAACACACACACACAAGAAGAAAGAGTAAGAGAGAGAGAGAGAGAGAGAGAGAGAGAGAGAGAGAGAGAGAGAGAGAGAGAGAGAGAGAGAGAGAGAGAGAGAGAGAGAGAGAGAGAGAGAGAGAGAGAGAGAGAGAGAGAGAGAGAGAGAGAGAGAGAGAGAGAAAAAATAGATAAAAGTTACAATCTATTCGGCCAATGGCCGAATCTCGGATAATTTGTTTTTATAACAAAATCAAAATGGAATAAAAAAACAACAACGACGACGACGATGATGATGATGATGTTGTAATAAACAAAATTTATGTTTTACCATTTGATTAATATTATATCAATTATCATTATAATCATTATCATGATTCAATGGAAAAAACAACAACAAACAGTAAATAAGATGGGCAATTTCAAATTTATCATGGTTATATGTTTAAATTTTTTGTTTTCTTTTTTTTTGACCATTTGATTTCCACCATTGCTGAATAGTAGCCATAATCGGGAAGAAAAAAAAAGAGAAAAGATAATAATAATAATAAGGTCTTCGGGTTAATTCCATTGCCATCATCATCATCATCATGAGTATTTAGTAGCGGTAAATTTTTCAAGAAAAAAAATCATGTTATCTTTCCCATTTGGATTTAAAAAGAAATTTTGTGAAAAAAATAAAATTGTCGCCTCTAAAAAAAATTTTAATGACCCTTGGTTGTCCATCATCATCATCATCAGAGCACGGTTAATCATAAATTTGGTTGAATTCAGATTCAAAACAAGATGATGATACAAAATGAAATGCAATGGCCGTAGTAGATGAAAATATACAAAAAAAAAAAATTCCATCCAGCCAAACGCAATCAAGAAAAAAAACGAAAGAAAAACAAGCTGATTGCTATAATCAACACATAATGGCAACAATTTTATGAATGTTGTGTTTGTGTATTTATATGATGGCTATTCAAAATGTCTTTTTTATTCATATTTATGAATAAAAGATTCAAAAAAAAAAAAAAATTTTTATTTGTTTGCCGTGTCGATTAGAATCACTGTTGCTGCTGCTGCTGTTGCTGCAGTGGATGAAACACGCCAAAAACAATCGATGAATTCGATCAATAGATGTAGATAATAATGATAATGATAATTTTGGGTGGAAAAAAAACAAATTTATATCAATCGATCGGTCATTCATCTAGTCATTTAAATAAAGTGAAAATTATTCCACACACACATGGTCAATTTTTTTGTTTTGTTTTTCGTTAGCTATTGATAAATGAATCTTTTGATAGAAAGATCAAAGAAATACCTATGAAGATAAATGAAGAGAAATTGAGCTAGATTCAACAAATTATATTATCATTATCATCGTTATGATCGTCATTATGATCGATGAATTTAATCTTTTCTGTTGTTGTTGTTGTTGTTGTTGTTGTTATTTAGGCCTGTAAAAAAAATTTATATTGAATTATATTTTCAAATGCTTGAAGCTACTACTGTTTTTTTATTTATTTATTTATTTATTTGTTTGTTTGATGTTTGAATGATTTTCAAACGAAAAAAAAAATTATTATTATTATTGATGATTAAAATTGGAACAAGATCAATAATATATGTTCTGGGTGTTGTCCGATGTATTGAAAAATAAAATAAAAAATAACAAAAATTGATCTTGGACCTTTCTTCTTTTTTTTTGCTACATTCGTAAGATTAAAATCGATCATCATTGTCGATTGGATATAATCAATCGACAATGATTTCATTTTTGTGTGTGTGTATAACTTGTAATAAAGTACTTTTATTAATATGTAAACCTTGTGAATTTTTTTCATTTTTAATTCAGAAAATTCAAATTTTTTTTTCTCTCTCCTTCATTCAATCAATTCCATTCAATTCATTATTCATTATTATGAACAAAAAAAAAATAAATCCCCTTTCCACTGCCATCTAGTAATGATTTCGGTGTATTGCTAAAATCATTTTATCTATTTTCGATAAAATATTTTCAATATATTTGGTTGCTATTGGATTTTTTTTTAATACATATAAAAATGACTAAATTCAAAAACATTTGATGATCATTTTGTTGTTGCTGATGAAGATATAATGTATCCAAGGTTATTGTTATGGCTACGAAAAAAAAATAAAAATTAATCATCATTATCATCTGATGATGATGGATATTATCGATGATAAATATAATCATATTAATTTGAATTTTTTAACCAAAAAAGAAAAAAGAAAAAACCAATACAAACAATTGTAGATTGTTGTTATGTTGATTGTAATTATCAATCCAATACAATTAAATACAAAATCCGATAACAAAAATACACAATGATCATTTGTGATTTCTATGGTGTCGCCAATACTTGATGGAGTTTGTGTCTGCATTTAATTTCATGATCATTTCGAAATTAATTGTCTTGAAAAATTTATTTAATTTTCCATACATTGATTCTATTAGTTAGCCACAATCAATAGTTGATTTTGTTTTATGATGAAATTGAGAATCGGATTTTCCGGATATCTCCGATTTGGATTGTAACCTGGATGGATTGGATTCTATGATATGATATGGATTCATCATTGGATTGCATCAACAAACATAACAAAACGACTTTTATTGCATTACGTGCCATTTTTTAAATCATCATCAGCAACAACAATCAACAGGCATAAGGTCTTATTGATTGTGATGTTTTGTTGATTTATCTTCATGAATTTTTATTTTCTTTTTTATTCTGTCGAATCATTCTCATGTGTGTTTTTTTTTGATTTTTGTTTCTGATTCTATAATCTTTTTTCGATAATTTTTATGTTTGTGTGAGTGTGTGTATATGGTGTTTCTTCGTCAAATTCATAATAATAATAACAATAATTGGGTCATTGCTAGTTGGTTTTTTTTTTCATCGAATTCCCTGCAAAAAAAAAAAAAATTCATCAACGAATCGATGCCATAAAAGTGATATCGTATCGAGTTTAGATTTTTCATTCGAAACAAGAAAATTTTTCGTTCATTATTTATTTATTTTTTTTTTTTGTTTGAAAATGTTAAAAGATAATTATTCTACCATTATTTTCGCCATATTTATCATCTTTTTTCTTCTATCCGATTATCAATTATATGAAATCATACAAAATGAATCAAATATGAATGTAAGTTCTGTTCAATTTTTTCTCCATTTATTATTATTATTATTATTATAAATGTCATTTATTAACAATGGCAATTTCTGTTCATTCGTTAGATAACGATTACAGTGAAAACTGTGATGATTGATCATGTAAATCTTTATATATTTCATCCATTGACAGTAATATTTGTTGAATATACCCGTTTATTATACATATTTCCTTGGATAACGGCAAATCATGTATCATATATGGGCGTTGTTTTTGCATTGATTGCTGCACGATTAATCCTAAGCGATAGTCTTGCTATCCGCCGAATAGGTGTTTTAGCATTTTTTGGTCGCCAATTTATGGATGATCTTGATGGCTATATTGCACGTTGTCGTTTAGGTATTGATGCTAAAAAACAGGTACGATTATTATTTTGTAATTCGATTCTATGATAATGATTAACGAGAGGGAGAGAGAGTGATTAAATAAATGTAAGAAATGATAAAAACATTTTTTTTTGTTTTGTTTTGTTCTGATTTGTCATCCATAATACAGGTTTCGGTAACCAATTCCAGTGGTTATATTGTCGATGGTATATGTGATGCAATCGGTGTTATCATATTCTGGTATGCTGCATTCCGTTATGCTTATCATCGGCAACCAATTGGTGCAAAATCATCAAATGTTCTACATACACATACAACATATACATTGTTAAATGATGAAAAAAGTTATGATACCATAATGATGAATAATAATCATCATCAACGTTTTCAAACTATAAAACATTACCTTTTGCTATTGATACAAATTGGTCTTTCATCATTAACATGGAATCTATTTCTAAATCAATATCATTATACACTTGATCCAAGTATTACCGATGGTTTCAATGTTCGTACAGAATTACAAGAAGAAATTTTTAAATCATCATTAATGTATACAATAGCATGGTTTTGGCGTTTATTGAATCCACATTCATTTACAAATTATCTATTGATTGCCATTTGGTTGAATCGTACAAATCAATGGGTAAAACAATCGAATAAATATGCATTCTATCTAATCATTGGACTATCATTTTTATGTTTCATTCATTTGAAAGATATAAAATTTCGTCTTACCGATCATTTAACATTATTCTAATATAGAAAAAAAAAGAAATCACACAATCAATCATCAAATTCAAAATCAAAATCAAATTAATATCATCATCATCATCATCAGGTGTAGATAATAATATCAAAATCATGTTTATCAGAATAAAATTTTTTTTTTATCTCAACAAGCAATGAATAATAATAATAAGAAATATAATATGAAAATGTGTGTATTTGTATAGAGAATATCATCATATTTGTTTTCGTTTTTTTTTTTGTTTGTTTGTTCAATAAATTTAAAAATTTATTTTAAAATTCATTGTGTGTGTGTGGTGTGGTGTGGTGTAAACAAAAACACGACTAGATTCTTTTGAATGAATAAATCTTCATCATTTTTGTTTGTTTCATTTTTATAAATGTCGGATGTTTATAATAATCGTAGCGATGATATCATATTATATATGAATGAAGATGAAGATTGTTGTTGTTGTTGTTGTTGTTGCTATTATTGACCGGATGTTACACACTCAACCATATATATTTGTTTGTATATAATCAAAACAGATACACAGATAGATAAAAAAAAACAATAAATTTTTGTTTTTTTTCTGATAAATGATGAGGATCAATTTTTTGATAATTTTGAAATGACTCGAATTAATGCAGCATTTTCATCTTTTAGACGCATATTATCAGCTTTAATATCATTCATTACTTTCAATTCTTCTTCCATTTCAGAAATATTTCGTTGTAATGAACGTTTTTCACGACAAAAATCTTGTTCACGTTTCTTTTCCGATTCTTCCACTTCTTTTATACGTCGTCTTAATGATTCATTTTCACGTAATAATTGTTTACATAATTTTTTATAATCAATTTCATCCGATGATAATAGATTAGATAGATCTTTTAGATTATTGCCCGTATCTTGATTGCTGGTATCATTATTATTATTATTATTATTATGAAAATTTGATCTAGAATAATTGTTTGCTGATGATGAATTATTATTATCATATGATGCCAATGAATTTATCGATGATGCTGTTGACATTGGATTACTGTTAGTATCATCGGCCAATGATGATTCACGGCTACGTGCTGAATTTAATGATGATAATGATGATGCATTCGATACTGGACGATTAATGATTCGTGATGAACGACTGGATGTATTTACTGGTGTCTATTTATATATAAATTAAAATAGAAAAATAATAATTTATGATTAGAATTCGAGATTTAATTCAAATTAAAAGTGAAAAGAAAAAAAAATTTTTTGGCTTAATTCTCTCATTACAGAATAGGTTTGTGTTCCACTGCCAATCGAATTTAAACTATTTTGTGATTGGGATCGTAAACGATTCGCAATAGATGATGATGTAGTGGATGATGGTCGACGAACATGAGGATTACGACGATGGCTACCTGTTCCTGAACTATATGAAGGTGTCGAGGCAGCAGCCGATTTTATATATTGATCAACAGCCGATTGGCCAACACCGGTGCCACCACCACCAGCATATAATGATGTTAATGATCGAGATATTGGACTTGAACTAGTCAATGATGATGATACTCTACTTGATGATGGTTTTGATGTTGATGATGATGACGATGATGATATCCTTGGATTGTATGACAATCCAGATCGTCGTCCAAGTGATCCATAAGACATTATAAATGATTACAATAATCAAATCAATTTATAAAAAACACACAGACACACACACACACACATACACACAAACAAAATAGACAAACGAACAACAAATTAGACAACAATCAAAATTAATTAATTAATCAACTATATTTGTTTGTCATTTTACGTATCAAAAATAAAATAAAATGATCAAAGTATGGCAGCCGACAACCAGTGTATTAGAATATTTGAAAAAAAATAAAATAATATAATTCAGAAAAAGAAACGCAAATAAAATCAATTTCATTATGTTTTTATGCATTTGTAGATTTGTGCGTATGTAGATTTCAACATTTCCTCATCATCATCATCATCATCATACTATAGGTATTTTGGTCTTGTATAATCATCATCATTATCATCATCATCATCATCATCAGAATCATCAAGAATTCATTTCATCAATTGCCCACCAAAATAAGACCAACCCTATACACAGACAACAACAACAACAACAACAGAAACAACAAGCTAAACACAGTGAATAAAAATAAAACCACGGTGGTGGCAAAATTATCACAGAAATAATCAAACTACCGAATGTGGATTTTTTTTCCTAAAAATAGAAAGGACAATGTTGTTTAGAAATAGATTCTTCACACACACACACATACACACACTCGTACAGAATTATTGCTAAAGAAATGGTTTTGGATGACTGTGTGGTGATATTTCAAAACATGAATTTCATATGAATACAATGTTCCCATTCTATCTCTCTGCATGTCGGTGTGTATAAATATTAATCAAGAATCTTTTAAGAAAAAAAAAGTTTGTCTAAACAAATCTTGGAATTGAAAAAGAAAAACGAGAACACATGCAATATATGAATCATATAGACAGACAAACAAACAAACAGATATTAAGAATCAAAATCGTAGTAGTTTGTTGTTGTTAACGCAGTCGGTTGTTTAGGGAGTAACATGGTGAAAAAAAATAACAAAATTCTTTTTTTGATATAAACATACATCCTGTAGATACATACAGAATACACACACACAACATACGGAATTTGGATGAAAAAATTGTAACACAATTCGTGGGCAATAAGTGTGTGAAGATTGTTGAAAATCCAATACATATCAAGTCAACTGAACTAGTTATAATAATTAAATATTCATTCATCTAAAAATAATAATTATATATTATAATTTAATTAATTAACAATATCTATTCAAAGCTATCTATATTTGAAAAAGAAGAAAATTTGCATTTGACAAATTTCCCTCCCGAATTATCGAATGATGAGGATAATTGCCTTGACATTTGATATGAATAAAAAGACTAAATTTATATTAATATTTGATAATTATAAATACTTACACTCAATGTAATGTCAAATGCTGCATCAATCTGTCCGTGCGTTGTTTCACCTTTGGTTATTACATTGGTATTATTAACATTATTATTGTTGTTGTTATTGTTGGAACTTATTAATGGATTCGTTGCATCGGCTAATATGTCTGGTGATAATGCATGACCACTATCATCTTCAATACCGGTTGAACGTCGTTTTATCCTTCTGCGTCTTGCAAATTCAGCTGGTGTTGTCATCTGGATTTTCATTGTTATAGGCGGTGTTTCCGTACCAGTAGTTGTTGATGATGATGTTGTTATTGTTGTTTCACCATTGTTTATCGATTGACCGGAATCAACTTTGGTCAATGGCATTGTTGATGGTTGTTGTTTCGGTAATTTAATAGTCAATGATGTAGGTTCAGACAATTCATCATTAACATTCAATGATCGTCGTAGGCTACTAAGCGAAACGATTGCTGTTGTTGAACATGAATTGTTATCATTCTCATTAGTCAAATTATCGGCAACATCTTTGTTGCTATTTTCATTATTGATATTCGTCATTTCTTCATCACCATCAGCTTGACGTTTGATGTCTGTAGAATCAGGAGATGACGTATTTTTAGCTAAAGAAAAAAAAATAAATTAATGAGCAACGATTGACAGATCATTATCATCATCGTACGATCAAAAATGATTTTTTTTTTGTTCTGACATACCCATTTCCATCATTTTCAATGCTTGTTCAAGGTCTTCACGTTTGACGCCTTGCGTCGAACGTCTTTGTTCACGTTGACGTTTTGCAAATATTTTCCTCTGTGTTTCTGATTCTTTGGCAATCTTTTCCTTTTCTTTGGTCACTTCAATTAATTCGACAAATTTTGGATCATTTTTACATAGTTCTAACACTGAACTAGACATAATATTATCACTGGTTTTTTCAGTCATCAAATCAGGATTGGCACCAAATTTCAACAATAGTTCAAATGTTTCAGGTTGGCGCCAAAATGCAGCTGCATGTAAGGCTGTATAGCCATCACAATCACGAAATGAATCGAGATCAACATTGGTGGCGAATACATTTAAAAATTTTTCCAATGAATCTTGATAGCCTTTGGCTGCACAAACATGCAAGATTGTTGCACCGGATAATGAATCTCTTGTACGTTCCAGTTCGGTTCGTATATCAAACGATAATGAATCGATCTGTTTTGCTTGAATCCAAGCATCAATATCACGATCGATTGCCTTTAATTCTTGTTGACGAAGATTTTTATACACTTCTTCATTTTCATCATCATCATCATAATCGGTATCATGATTTTCATCACCAGAAATGCTTCTAGCTGTAATACCAAATCTTGTCCGACGATTCGTAATTGATGATGGTCGCGTTTTTTGATCATAATTCAATGCAAAATTCATCTGATGGCGAATTAGATCTTCACATTCTTTTGTTTCACATACATCGCAGGCTAGTTCATTATCGCAATTCAATGCAAATAGATCACATGCATGATTTGAAATTAATATTTTGACAATGTTTAGATTGCCGCAACTGTAAAATAGAAATTGATTAAATTTCGATGACAAATAAAATAAATATAAACCTTACTTGGCACTGGCATGTAATGGTGTCCAGCCTTCATTATCCTTGTAATTAATGTTGGCCGATTTACTTAATAACCATCTAACCATTTGTTCATTATCATCGATACATGCCTGATGTAAGGCGGTTAAACCATCGCAATTCGTTACATTTACACCACCGGCATCTCTTAATTCTTTTATCATTAATAAACGTTCACATTCATCTACATCACGTTGTGCACAAGCGGACAAAAATAATGTTGTCGGTGAGAAACAAACTTTGGTCGGTGTCCGCTGTTTATTATTCGATTCTTGTTTTTGTTGTTCAATCTCTTCAATTTCACGCCAACGTCGTAATTGTTGTGCACGACGTTGTAAGGCATTTTGATTACGATTCTGATACGATGATAATGATGATGTATCCAAATTTGTTGTTGTTGTTGCTGCTGCTGCTGCTGCTGCTGATGATGATGATGATGATGATGTTGGACTTTGAAAAATTAAATTTGATGATGAAGAATCATATGATGCTGTTGATGAGGACATTGATGATGATGATGATGATGATGAGGATGGTACAGATGTATGAAATGAATTCGTTATCGTCATGTATGGAAAAAAAATTCGATCAATATCAATACGGTAACGAATCAAAGTAAAAAATATTTATCAAATTTTCACTAGATGATGATGGACGGCATTTGATGATCATATATTTTTTTTTCTCAAAAAATAATAATTTTCTTTGCAAATAAAAAAAATGATTCATACAAAAAAAATTTTTTTTTCTTAATGATGATATTAATAATAATAATAATACTTGGAGACAAAGACAGCCATTGGTATTATGGATTCGAGAGATTCAGGAAAGGCACAATGTAAAACAATAACAACAAACACACCCCTTTTTTTCCTGGATATAATTTATATGAATTTGTAAGGCCAATTGTGGGTGGTAATAGTGGTGGTGGTGGTGGTGGTTGATGTTGTTATTTAGGATGGCGGTGTTGGTTGTTTTTTTTTTTTTGTTGTTGTTGAACATCGATAATGAATATATGTAAATAATATTAACCAGAGTATATGATCATCGTTGAGAAGAATTTATAACAATACAGGATAGATAGATATAGTTGTGTGCAAATTTTACATACACACACACACACACACTCAAACAAAAAAAAAGCAGACAGAACAAATGAAAATGATGATTTTATTGATGTTTGTGTGATGATAAAAAACAGAAACAGAAAGAAAGTTTGAACAGAATTTTCTTCTTTCTTTTTTATCGTTCATTCATTCATTCATTTCGTTAGCTTGTACTTGTTGATGAACGCGATTCTGTAATGTGAAACGATTCGAAACTTTTTTATACAAAACCGTTCGAATTTTTTTTTCTGTTTCTTAGATAGATAAGTCTTCAACACACAAACACACACACACACGATATGAATAACGATTACTAACAAAAAAAAAAATCTTGCGTTTTTTTTTATTCTTGATAGAATTTCTATATGCGATTCTTGCTTCTTTGAATGATGATTGCTTTTGATAAATAATAATAGTATAATAGTATATATGGATGGATAGATTCACGGTTGGAATGTAGTGATGAAGAAGAAGAAGAAGAAAAAAAAATTCTCTATATAATTATCATCATTATAGAGTGAAGAAAAAATACGGACATAAAGTGTTAATAATAATAAGATGAATTTAAACAAACATTTAGAATATATATTATTCAATAGAATTTAACTAATTTCATTATATTTTTTTAATTCAAATCGTTACATTTGTTTGTTGCTATTTTCTTCTTTGAATATATTCAAAATATATGTTTGATTGAATTATATTAATGGCTGCTGCTGTTGTTGTTGTTGTTGTTGTTGATGTTGATGTTTGTTGTTGTAGAAGTATAATGAAAAAAAAATCAACGAAAAAAAAACGATCAAAACCATTTGCTTCTTTCATGAATATATATGATAATTTTTTTTTCTTTTTTTGCTTGAATTTCATGAATATTTTTTTTTTTTTTTTATTTATTTGATCGCTGGTTGTCGCCACTGCCACACCACAACAACATACTCATATTGTGCTCACCCAACAACAAAGCAACAAGCTTATAAGCCACCCATATGTCTAAACACACACACACAAACACACAGGAGAAACAGAAAACCCAACTACGCATGACTTGTAATTTTTTTTTTCATTCAAAACTGGCTTAAAAAAAATATTTTACAGATAGGTGTGTTTAACCTAACCTAACCTAACCTAACCTAACCAAACCAATCCAAAAAAAAAACCATTTTTTTTTTGACAAAATTAGCCTTATTTTTTTTTGTTACCTTTTCTATTTCTATATATTCCAACGTTAATCCAATCAATGACTTTCATTCGATGGACAAGTTTTGGTAAATGTATGTGACATTTATTTTTGATTATAAATCCATATATTCATATAAAAAAAATAAATGTAGCCAGCGCAACAGTTTATAATAATATAGAGAAAATATTCTGTAGTCGGTTGGTTGGTGAAGCATCAATCACAATAATGATAATAATAACAACAACAACAACAACAACAACAACAGCAGCAGCAGCAGAAGCAAGTGGATCATCATTGTCTACATATAGACACCAATATATATATGTGATGATCATCATCCATGGATGATCGGGGAGAAAAAAAAGAAAGAAATTTTCTGAAATAAATGAATGGCGCCAGCGCAATCCAATCTCTAAATATTATATTGTTAACAACACGCCGTTGGGCGCCACACCATTTATAATGATGATGATGATGAGTATATTTATCCACATCCATTATTTTCAAACGGATTCGATTTGAATTATTATTATTATTATTATTATTTGTTATATATTTATGAATGTATACATAAAAACATCATCATTCTAAACCAGACGGATGTATGATAATATCTGGTGTTTGTCGGTTCTTTTGCTATTTTTTTTTTCTTTCGTCGGAAAGTTTTTCTTGTTTGATTTGATTTGATTTTTTTTTGTCTTTTTTTTCTGGTTGAAAATTTTCCTATAAATTCAATTCAATATAAAATAATAAAATTTCAAATATTTAGAAAATATTGAACCAGGAAACTGATTAAACTAGTAATGAAAATAAAATTCATATGAAATTCAAATGACAAACGGCATTTTCAAATGGCTAATGGTATTCCTGGCCACTAGATGGCTGCACTGTGATGATGATTTTTTGATTCGAATTTTATTTTTTATTTTTATTTTGATTTTTTGATTAAAATGTTTGGTAATTTTGAATTTTTTTTTTGTTTTGAAAATTCAAATTTAAATTTCACATAAAAATCATAAAATGAAAGAACGATTCAATATTAATTGATTGATTGATTGATTGATGAATTTTTGTTTCTGCCTGTTGTTGGTTTTTTCCGTAATTTTTTCTCATATATGGAGTGACTAGCTACAAAATATTTTTTTCCTTGATATATTACCATATATATTCAAATCCAATTTATATCTCAATATTATTATTGCTATGAATTCAAGTTCAATGTGTGTGTGTTTGTGTGTATGTGTGGATGTGTGGATGTATACAATTCCATTCGATAGTCAATCAGTTGTAGTCGATATTAAAACAAAAAATCGATAAAAACAATCGAAAACAAAAATTCATTAAAAACTGAGTTTAACAGGATATTGTCCGGTTAAACATGCAGTACAATGGCCAATCTGATTACGTAACTCTTCTTTGCTCACTGTTTTGTTTGGATTATTCATTATAATATGTTCTTTGATTCCAGTCTGCACAGATTTTCGTAATCCATCAACCGATAAATATACCAATGATGCTGCGCCTATTTTTTTTATATATAATGACAAGAAATGAATATAGATTAAAACAAAAAGAGTCATTTGAATGAAAAAAAAAGAACACTGACCAACTTGTTGTGCCAATTGATCTGCTTGAAAATGATTAGCAATCAATTCCTCTTTTGTAGGTATATTGATGCCCATATAGCAAGGAAAATGTAATGCCGGTGATGCAATTCGGATATGTACTTCTTTGGCGCCTATATTTATTGAAATTTAAAATTTTAAAATCATATCTCACAATGCCATTTACAAGACTATTTTTTTTCATTTTTGATTTACAAACCGGCATCTTTGAGTAAACGAATCAATTGTCCAATAGTTGTACCACGTACAATCGAATCATCAATCAATATGATTGATTTACCAATAAAATTCAATGATAATGGACCGAATTTTTTTGCTACAGCTAAACGTCGTAATCGCATTGATGGTTGAATGAATGAACGACCTAATTTGATTAAATTAAATTTATTGATGATTAAATTTTTTGATTAAATTATTTATCAACATACCAACATAACGATTTTTGCAGAAAACTTCTATATACGGAAGTTTAGCTTCTTGTGAATAACCTAATGCAGCTGGTATTGATGATTCTGGTACGGCTGCAACAATCAAATCGGAATTATCATTACTAGCACGAACTACTGGTGCTTCAATGGCCAATTGTTGACCACATTTTCTTCGTACTGAATATACCATCTGAAATTTTTTTGTTTTGTTTTGGAAATTATCCGATATATTACAATATTTTCAATAAATCACCACTTACCTGTCCTTCCATCATTGAATCAGGTCGTGCAAAATAAACATATTCAAATATGCAAAAAGCTGGTGGTGCATCTATTCAATTATTTAATCTTGTTAATTAACTTTATCAAGAAATAAAATCAACAACATACTATCTGGCCTAGGTACAATAGCCAATGTTTGTGGTGGTTTATGTTGTTCTAATTTAACAATCTCTCCGGGCATCACATCACGTACTATACGTGCACAAACCGATGGAAATGAACATGATTCAGATGAAACAACCCAACCATCGACATTATCGAAATTTTCCATTTTACCCAATGGTGTATTCGGGGGCACTAATGCTCCCAAACATAATGGTCGATTACCGAATGGATCACGTATAGCATAAATGCATTCATCAAACAATATGGTCAATGAATATGATAATGGTGTCAATGACATAAGCTGAATGAAATTAAATTTAAAAAAAAAATTTGATCACTAATATTTATATTCAACAAATCACAATATTCAAAACTAACATGTAATATTCTGGCCACAAAATTAGCCTCTTTATCACTATCATGTGAAAATTGTGTGGCAAATTTACTTGGATACATTGATTTTGAATCGATACTTTCTGTATCACTATTTGGATCCACACTAATTGGATTATGATGATGTTCAGAATGACCATTTGTCATCGATATCTGTGGTGATGACATACGATTCGGCATCTTATATCTAAGCATTAAATACTCTTGTTTAAATTGTTCCGGTGGCTCCATAGACAATGCTTGTGTTATAAGTTCACTATCACTTCCTTGATAATTAAAACAGAACAAAGAAAAAAAAATTTAATTTTTTCAAAAATGATTCTGTTCTGTTTTATCATTTTATATAGTAAATAAAAATAAATAAATTATACCTGTTGAAAGACCAACACCATTGGCTAAGATTCGTTCACGTAAACGATTCGAATTGACTAATTCACCATTATGTGCAACGGCAATTGTTCCATAACTAGTATGTACCATGAATGGTTGTACTAATTGTACATTATCAGCACCACCCATTGTTGAATATCTTGTATGGCCGATACCAAGATTACCTTTTAAACTCATCATGGCTGATTCATTGAATATTTGTGATACAAGACCAATACCACGATGAATTGCCAATGGTTCTATTCATCATCAAATAATATGTGATAAAATTTTTTTTTTTATTTTCACTTAGCTAAATTAAAATTCAAAATAAAATATTTCACATAATGATGACTAACCATGTGTCCATTTGCATGTAATTATACCAGCTGATTCTTGACCTCTATATTCATTGATGATGTAAATAATAAAATTTAATTTGAATTAAAATTTCTAATAATTTTAGCATTAATCAATAAAATTTTCTTAATAAATGAAAAGCGAAAAGAAAAGAAAATCATCCTATTTGATAATAAAATTTCTGTTTTTTTTTTTTTTTTGATTTCAAAATTCACGCACACAAACAACAAACATTGGATTGCATGATGAACATCATCATCGTCGTCGCCGCCGCCGTTGTCATTTTAAACCAATCATAAACAAACAAACAAACAAACAAACAAACTAAAAAAAAAAATTAAAAACGTAGAAAGAAATCAAAACATGTGATTTGTATCATGTGACGAAGAAAAAAGGGAGAAAAAAATGATTCGGTAATGATAATTTGTGGCTATCAAATAGATTCGATTTTCAAATGAAATCATCAAATATGAAAAAATTTTTTATAAGAAAATCAATGTGTATGGCACGTTCGCAAAAGAGGTTTGCAAAATTTTTTTTTTCTTGATAAATAATAATCTAGTGATGATTGTGTGTGTGTGTGTGATCTAATTCATAATGGAAATGTTTTTTTTGTGTGTCTGTGTGTGTGTGTGTGTGGAATTTTTTTTCTTCATATCTAGCTAATAGTCTAGCTGCTTGGCTTTTTTTTGGAGAATTAAAAGGGAAAAAAAAAATTTTATTCATCAAGATTTATGTATCATCAGCTGATGATTATGATGATAATAATTGTGGTGATGGTCTGATAAGTGTCAAAGATCTTTGATTATTGATGATGATATCGCTGTTGTCGATGATGATGATGACAATGAACGGTATCAATCAGCAACAAATTTTTTTTTTTTTTTGGAAAAATCTCTCTTCGATCAACAATCTTTCGATCTTTGATCAAATCGATTGATCAATCTTTGTGAAAACATATATACAATATTTATTTATTCATACACAAATTGAAGACTTTGTACCATGATAACAACAACAACAAAAAAAAAAACACGCACACACACACACACATACACACAATCTCTAACTTGTACAAATAAATATTTTTGTTATGAAGAAAATGGCAACCAGAAAAAAAAATATCAAGAGATGAACCGAATGATTGTCATCATGATCATCATGATCATCATCATTAACGAATCTCGATGATTATGACATGATTCGACGACATTGTAGAAGGACAGATTTTGTTTTTTGCTTGTTTCTAATAGAAAAAATTTACATAAATTCAAATTTTTTTTTCATAATAATAATATATTTATTAAGACGTAGAATGTGATTGGAAAAAGGCAAAAAAAAAACAAAATGAAAAATGAAAAATGAAAACAAACCTGTGTTGAAGACCAACCAATCCAAGACAAATAATATGAGCAACATCCAGATTAGTTGGCCAATCACCATTAGCAATGCAGGCAAATACACCACATTTATCCTGCAATTGTTCAAGATGATCATTATCGATGTCATCAATATTATTATCAATATCATACAGTAGATTTACGTGACCTTTTTTTGAGCACATTTTTTTTGATTTTCTAAATATTAACAAAATTTGAAACGAAAAAAAAAATTTGTAAATAAGAATTTAACACCGAAATGAATTTGAAAATCGGAATTGATGTATATATATCACACGAACACAGCGAACACCAGCGAAATGGTAACAGTGAAATGATGAAAGATTTTTTTTGTATTTTATTTTTTTTTGTTCTGGTAAATTTTTTTTTTTTACTGTTTGTTGCACGGATGATGATTCACACCCACAATGTATGTATATAAGAGATTGGGAGTGGACAAATTAGAAAAAAAACGTGGTTTTGAAATTGTTTCCACACTATTTTGAATTGAATTGATTGATTACAAAATGAATGTGTGTGTGTGTGTATGTAGCGCAGTGTATTATTATTGGTGGATCATTCGATTCATATCGAATAATAAAACACCAGTAGTCAAATGATTCAGATGATGATTATTGGACGATTGATATCATTCATTTCATTTATATATGTGGAAAAAAAATTGATAAAATTCATTTTTTTTTCTGAAGAGAATGATTATCAAATAGTAGATATTGATTCATTGAAATGACAACTACGATGACAACAACAACAACAACAACAACAACAACAGTAACGACAATGACACAACAACAACAACAACAACAACAAGTAGCAATAAAAAAAAATTATATGCAGATTATTTTTTTTTCTTTTTCATTAGAAAATGGGATATAGATCATCATCATCATGATCAAACACAGCGGTCAATACTGTTGGATTTTGATTGAATTGAATCATTTGATATTTGCAATTTGAATTTTTCTTCATAATCATATTTGAGGGAAAAATTCAACGATATGATTGTATCATCATTATCATTTGTAATGAAAATATAAAAAAAAAATTATTCACACACACAACAAAAAATCAGAAATCAATCAAATAAAATAAATCAATGATATGAGATAGATTGCAATTCAATGTTTTGATAATACAAAAATGAAAAAAAAACTTATAGCCAGTTTTTGATAAAATGAAATAAAATAAAAGAATCGATTGATGAGTGCAAAAAGAATTTTCTAATCATCAGGCATAATATAAAATACTCGATTCGAATGAAACGAACAAAAAAATAACGTGGTTCAATCGGTACTGTGGAATGTTCATTCATTCATCATCATCATCGTAATCATCGTAACGATGGACATACCTACCGTCCATCGTTACCATATATCATCAACATTTTTATTCGTCATCGTTGTTGTCACATGTTAACCACCACCACCACCACCACCACCAATTTTTTTTTCTTGATTTCCTTAACCAACAACAACCACCACATTTTTATTTCAATCCATCCACAAAAATGAGATATATCTTTCAGTCTTTTTTTTTTATATATATCCAGTTTAAAAAAAACCCACATCCAATGATATGATGATTTGATAAGATCACTATATTCAGTCAGTTTTAATCAAAAGAGAGAGAGAGAGAGATAGAAAAAGCTTTTTTAAGTTGTTGTCGTTGATTATATATGATTAAATACACTATACTGTTCCGACAGAAATCTTGCAATATTCAATTGATAAATGGTCAAACATTTATGTTTGGAAAAATATTTTGGTGAAAAGAGAAAGTTGTACTATGATTCATATGGAAAATATTTCAATATTTTTGATTAGACAAATTTATGAAATATAAAAATGAGACAAAAAAAAACCTGAATTTTTGATTTAAAAAAAAAAATCTTTGAAATTGAAAAGAAAATATTTTCAACAATAACAAAAATTTCCATTACTATGAGGGTAGGCTTTTGTCACGCCATCTAGTGTTTCTATGGTCACACACACACACACATATGTTTTTTTCTTCTCAATTCAAACACGACAGGAAACGGCGCAGAATCGAATCGAATTTTTTTTTTTTTTGATCAGAATCCAATACCAGCCACACTCACAAGTCTTGTAATCTTGTCTGGAAAAAAAATCCATCCAGAAAAGATTCTCGAATATTGATTGATTTTAATATTATATTTTTTTTCCGAAATCAAAATCCAAAATAATATCATTTATTATGAGTATGTAAAAATACCAATCTTGACATTGATCATTGTGATTGATCATTCTAATCATCATTATCAATCTTATCTTAATTATAGCATAATCCTAATACCATACATACTCACAAACGATAATGATCAACGAATAATTAATTATTGTGAATGAATTACTATTGTGTTTTATTGATAAAATCAACTGACAACAACGATACAATGATATCAACAACAATGCCATGACAACTTGATATCCGGACATTAATATCAGGTATTTTAAATTTCATTCATTTATCAATGACTATGATGATGATGATAACTTTTTTTTTGTGTGCTTGTGCGGTAAAAAACAAATAAAAAATTTTTTTTTTAATCATCATCATTCAGTCACAATTGAAATTATCATATCATCATCATTTTTATTTTATTTCCATAAATTTTTTTTTCCATAGATAATTACATACAGCGAACCGAAAATAGGAATAGAAATACTGATTAATCATCATCGATGATCATCATCATTATAATAGCCATTTTTTTAAAAATTGGATTCAACAATTTTTTACATTTTAGTGTGATTCAGGCTACGAACAATTATCCAATGATTCTGTTGTTTTGTTCACTCACCAAAACGTTTATCGTCTTATTTGATTATATTGGAAAAAAAATTTCAATCAATTACGGAAATCATTGTGAATTATTTAAAAAGTGTATATTGCTGACCTGATTATCCGATATCTGATTCTAGTTCCGGCATATAGAAAACAAACAAAAAAGTAAAAGCCGTTACAAATTATATCTCATCATCATCATCAATATGATAATCATCGAGTGATTGTTTTGAATTTGAGCAATTTTTCTTTCAATCCGGAATCGCTTACCTTGGCTTATTTTTGTTTCATCATCAACATCAAAAAAATGATGATTATGTGTATACTAGTGACAAAGTTGATTCATAGTTTTTTTTTCGGGCCCCGATCACCATCCCCATCATCTCATTAAGTAGAGAAATTCTTCCTCGCTGTGTGTGTGTGTATGTGTGTGTGTTTATGGTTCCCATCCATCCATTTTCATATAAATATTTTCTTCTCATTTACTTCAATCATTGATCTATCTGATGATCGGGTTCTTGCATAGGAAGAGACTAGAAAAAAAAGGAGAAAGAAACAGTGAAAAAACTTTTCTTTTTGTTTCTGGTCCAATCGAATGATAGGCGCACCCAAACACACACACACACACATGATCCCGTTATCTTCAAAGTACCACAAACAATGACATTGTGTGTGTGTGTATGTATGTATGTATTACCATCATATATCGTGTGTATAATAATAAAAATAATAATATTTGGCGTGCCAATCATTGAATATTTGTCCCTCGACAATATCCATATTTTATTCTTCTTAGGTGTTGTTTTTGGTTTGGTTTGGTTTTGTTTGGTTGATCGGTTATACACCGTGTGTATTAATGTATGTATTGGCTGTTATAAGTGCAATTTGCTTATCAATAAAACCACTTTCAACATTGGATGATTTTTCATTGTTATATTTCTTTATTTTTGCATTTTTTTTTCTCTCTCTCTCTCAACTGATTTTAGAGATTGGCTTCAAATCAATGTTTATTTTGATTTCGTTTGCAGGTTTTTGTCTGTGTGTGTGTGTGTACGGTTTGATTACATATCCGATCCATTTCAATAATTTTACAAGAGTTCAATTGGATTCTTGTTCAAACAATCCAAACAAAAAACAACAACAGCAACAACAACATCATCACATCATATCTTTGTTTATGTTTTTCAATTATAAATGTTACCGATAATTATTGCAATCAAATTGATCGTCATGTGAATCACCATCATCATCATCATCAGAAATAATGTTAAAAAAGAAATTTAAAATAATAACAAAATTGAAAATTTGTTCTAATCAACAAAAAATCATTATTCATCAATCATCATCTTAATTTCATTTTCTTCTTTTTTTTCAACATTTTTTTCTTCATTCACACATTCAATGGCTATTCGACGTAATCGACGACGAACAGGTAAATATCTATCTATTATTGATTTTAAGAATTTGTAATTCTCACCATAGACACAAACGTAAAATACAATTCAATCACCTTATCGATTTTTTTTATATATAAGATTCAAAATCAGTTCAATAGAATATAGAAATTAATTCACCATCAACGTTATTATCGATCTTGTTTGTATGAAACAAAAAACAATTTGATTCCATCATCTAACTAGGTAGTAGTGGTTTACATAAATGTCCATCATTGGCCTTCTTGTTACATAATGACAACAAGAAGTTTCTTAAATGGTTTTGTTTCAAAACGCCGAATATATGTGTATGTGTTTGATTGTCATGACAATCATGAATATAAACAAATCAATCAATCAAACAAGAAAACAAGAAAAGAATATAAATCGAATCAATCAAATTGTTTTGTGACACAAATCGATGACAAACGACAACATGTGAAAAATGAAACAAGACAAATAAAAAAAAACGCTCAAAAGTCCTTGACAAATGTATTTATCAAAAGATAACGGAATTTCAAGAATTCTCAAATATAAATCTAGAAACAAAAATTTGTATCTGCAACTAAAATTTTAAATTATTTTCCATCTTTTTCTCACCATTAAAACAATCGGACACAGTTGTTGATTGTTTTTTTTCGACTTTAAAGAGAGAGAGATGGCGATGAATAAAATTATCGTAATTGTCATTATGAACAACATGAACAGATCAATCAAATCGATAGATCGATCGATCGATTGATTGGCCGTTCAATATATATATATCATACACACAATAAAAATGACCTAATGATAAAAATCGAAAGCACGATAAAAAACAGAATGAAAGCAAAAAAAATAAAACACCGGTCCATAGTATTCTGAGGGCCAAAATCAATTTTTTCAATCTATACTTTTTGATGACAATCATCAATGAACTGAGAACAAAATAATTTTTTTTGTCCATCAGACACTTACAAGTAAGATTCTAACAAACCAACCAAATAGCCAGCCATCCAGCCAGCCATATTAGTGTCACCCAATCAATCTATCTATCTATGTATGTGTGTGTGTGTGTGTCTGTATAGGTTTTTTTCTGGCTGAATTGAATGGAATATAATTTATTAATTCGCTTCTTTATATGCCCTTTTTTCCCTTTTCCGATCATCATCATCATCATCATCGAATGAAATTACCGCACCCAAAAAAAAAAGAAAATAACCGCAGTGTCGTCCGTTTTCATTTTTCATTCATTCGATCAAATAACAGAGATTTTTTACAGTGAAAAAAAAACAACAACCTTACCATTATTATTGTTAACTGGGTGTGTTTGTGTGTTTGTTATCTATGTTAAAGATATTATTATTGACTCAAATTCAACTAAAATCTAGAATATAAAAAAAAATTGATGATTCTGTGCATTTTTTCATCATTGTCGTTGTCGTTTTTTTTTGTCGTCGATTTAAATGAAGAAAAATGTGATTTTTTTTTTTCGTTGGTTAAAAAAAAAAAAATTATGTCGATGACAATTGATTGACCTAAATTTTGTATTTTATATTGTCTTGAATTTTATTTTGTTATTGTCCTTGTGTTGTGTTTGGAAAACAAAACAAAACAGATTTTATTTGGCCCAATTTTACACACACACACAAAAAGATGAAAAAAAATATGAATCAACATTTTTTAATGGACAATATGAATAATAAGATTTTGAAATTATTAAAATTTTTCTATAATCGTACTATTTTCATTTCCGGAAATTTTTTTTCCATTCTTGAAACAGAAAATGAACGAATTATTCGTGCCAATGATCCAGTATTTAATTCAAAATTTCATTATGCAGTATGTATATATATATTGACTATTATTTTTCCAGAAATAATTTTCATTTTTTTTTTATAAAAAAATTTTTTCCAGAAAAATTATATAAAAACTTCCAAATATACATTGTTAACATTTTTACCATTAAATTTATTTGTACAATTTCAACGTTTGGCAAATTTTTATTTTTTATGTTTACTAATATTACAGGTGAGTGTGTGAATTTAGAATTTTAAATTGAAAAAATTTTGTTTTTTTTTTGTTCGTCTATTATCGCAAAAATCACTAAATCAGCTCATACCATTCATATCATCATTAACGCCAATAACAACAGCTGTGCCTTTGATTTTTGTATTATTAATCACAGCCATTAAAGATGCAATCGATGATATTGTAAGTAATATATGGATTGTTTTGTTTTTCATTCTTTTTGATCACCAATCATCCATTCATTCATAAATTCATTCATTATTTTAGCAAAAACATCGAAGTGATAATCAGGTTAATAATCGTCTATCAAAAGTATTACGTAATGGTAAATTAATCGATGAAAGATGGTTCAAAGTACAAGTTGGTGATATTATACTTATTGAAAATGATAATTTTGTTGCTGCCGATTTACTTTTACTATCAACAAGTGAACCTAATGGCCTTTGTTATGTTGAAACTGCCGAACTTGATGGGTAAGTGTATCATCATTATTATTAAAAAGAAAGAAATCTATCATTTCATTTTTATTTTCATCGTCTGTTTTGTTTGTTTACAACAGTGAAACCAATCTTAAATGTCGACAAGCTTTACCTGAAACTGCCGAATTAAGTGACAATATTGATCGTTTAGCGGAATTTTGTGGTGAAATCAATTGTGAAGCACCGAATAATAATCTTACGAAATTTGAAGGTGTACTCAAATGGCGTGATGATAAATTTTCACTAGATAATGATAAAATGCTTTTACGTGGTTGCCGATTACGAAACACTAAATGGTGTTTCGGTGTCGTCATATTTGCCGGCCGTGATACAAAATTAATGCAAAATAGTGGTAAAACCATATTCAAACGAACGAGTTTGGATCGATTATTAAATCTTCTCATCTTAGGCGTATGTTTGATTTATGTCCATTTTTAATCTAAATTAATTTGAATTTCTTAATTCGATTCAATAGATTGTATTATTCCTGATTATAATGTGCCTTTTTTGTACAATTGCTTGTGGTGTATGGGAAACGCTCACTGGACAATATTTTCGTATTTATCTACCATGGGATCATGTTGTACCACCGAATCCAACATCTGGTGCAACAATCATATCGATACTTGTATTTTTTTCTTATGCTATCGTATTGAATACTGTGGTGCCAATATCATTATATGTTAGTGTGGAAATTATACGTTTTTTCCATTCATTGTGGATTAATTGGGATATTAAAATGTATTATGAACCAATGGATACACCAGCAAAAGCTCGTACAACAACATTGAATGAAGAATTGGGACAAATTCAATATATATTTTCCGATAAAACCGGTACATTAACACAGAATATAATGACATTTAATAAATGTACAATAATGGGAATACATTATGGTGATATTATTGATGATCGTGGTGAACCAATTGAAATCACAGAACATACACCAGCCGTTGATTTTTCTGCAAATTCATTGTATGAGAAAAAATTTAAATTTTATGATTCAAAATTATTGAATGAAGTTAATGAAGGCAATGAAGATGTACATGAATTTTTTCGTTTATTAGCCGTATGTCATACGGTTATGTGTGAAGAAAAAGATGGAAATCTCGAATATCAAGCACAATCACCGGATGAAGCTGCCTTGACATCAGCTGCACGTAATTTTGGATTTGTTTTTCGGGTAAGTTTGTTATTCATGAAGTGATTTTGAAAAAAAAATTTAAATTCATTTTTATATTAGAGTCGGACACCGACAAGCATCACGATCATTGAATTGGGACAAATACAAACGTATGAATTATTGGATATTCTAGATTTTAATAATGTACGAAAACGAATGTCAGTAATTGTCAGACAGAATGGTCAAATAAAATTATATTGTAAAGGTGCTGATAGTATGATATTTGAAAGAATGGATCCATCATGCGAAATGATCAAAGAAACTACAATGGAACATTTGAATAAATTTGCAAGTGAAGGATTACGAACATTATGTTTGGCTAGTAAAATTATTGATGAAAATTTCTATCAATCATGGAAATATCGATTACAAGAAGCAAGTTGTTCATTAGAGAATCGTGAAGAAAAAGTCGATGCCTGTTATGAAGAGATCGAGCAGAATTTAATTCTTCTTGGTGCAACAGCAATCGAAGATAAATTACAGGATGGTGTACCACAAACAATTGCTAATCTAGCATTGGCTGGTATCAAACTTTGGGTATTGACTGGTGATAAACAAGAAACAGCTATCAATATTGGTTACAGTTGTCAATTATTATCGGATGATATGGCCGATGTATTTGTCATAGAAGGATGGGAATTTGATCAAGTCAAAGGTGAATTAATGGCCTGTCGTGATATAATGAAAATGGTTGCAAAACAGCAGCAACAAAAAAATTCCAATATGAATTGTGATGTATCTGTGATAACATTCGAAGATGATACAACCAATATTCATCCAAGTTGTAATAATATCAATAATAACAACAATAAAATGAATGCCTTAAATTCATTGGCTACTACATATAATGTTACAAGATTGAATCCAAATCCTGATTCAATGAATGATTCAACAGAATTTGCATTGGTTATAAATGGCCATAGTCTGATACATGCATTGGATCCAGCATTAGAACGATTATTTCTTGAAGTTGCATCAACATGTAAAGCAGTGATCTGTTGTCGTGTAACACCATTACAAAAAGCATTGGTTGTTGATCTAGTCAAAAGATATAAAAAAGCCGTAACATTAGCCATTGGTGATGGTGCCAATGATGTTAGTATGATCAAAAGTATGTAAAATTTTTTTTTTTATTTAGAAAAAAATTAAATTAAATTCTTTTTTTATAGCTGCTCATATTGGTGTCGGTATTAGCGGCCAGGAAGGTATGCAAGCTGTATTATCAAGTGATTTTTCTATCGCACAATTCCGTTATTTAGAACGTTTATTATTAGTACATGGCCGTTGGTCATATCTACGAATGTGTAAATTTTTACAATATTTTTTCTATAAAAATTTCTCGTTTACATTATGTAATTTATGGTATGCATTTTTTTGCGGTTTTTCGGCTCAGGTAAGAAATTGATTGATTGTAAAAAAATGTACTAATTGTTATTTTGTTTAATTGAATCTAAAATAGACATTATTCGATCCTGTTTTTATATCATTTTACAATGTATTCTATACATCATTACCAGTGTTAGCAATGGGAATATTTGATCAAGATGTTGACGATATTTTTTCCGTTCATTTTCCATTACTTTATACACCAGGAATAATTGATTTATTATTCAACAAACTGATTTTTCTTAAAAGTGTTGCACATGGTATTATTACGTCTTTCGTATTGTTTTTTGTATCATATGGTACATTTAAAAATGCTGTCGGACCTGAAGGTATTAATTTGGATGGACATCAAATATTCGGTACGGTTGTATCGACCATTTTAGTGATTGTTGTCACAGCACAGGTAGGTTTCAATTTTTTTTTGATGATTAATTTGTTTCATCTCAAATTATGATTCTCAAATCGATATCTAGATTGCACTGGATACATCATATTGGACTGTATTCAATCATATAGTTATATGGGGTAGTTTGGCATTTTATTTTTCACTTACATTATTGATCAATAGTAATTTTATTGGCAATCAATATTTGGGATGTTTTCGTATGACATTAAGTAGTGGACAATTTTGGTTTACAATGTTCATCATATTGATTATATTATTATTTCCTGTTATTGCTGTTCGTTTCTATAATATTACCGTACATCCAACATTAAGTGATCGTTGTCGTATTAAACAAAGATATCTAAGGAAAAAAGCATTGGTACATTCATATGATCCATATATACGAAGAAAAAGTTCAGCATTACGTAGTCGTCGTTCAATACGATCAGGTTATGCATTTGCCCATCAAGAAGGATTTGGTCATCTAATAACTAGTGGAAAAATTATGCGTGGAAAAACACAAAGTTATAATTTAAATGTTCCAAATAATCACCGAATGACAACTACGACGACGACGACATCCACATCTAATACAATGAATTCGAAAGCTAATTTAACAACATCATCTAATCATCATCATCGTCATAATCAGCAGCATCATCATCATCATAGACATGATCAACAACAACAACAACCACATCAATCGACAATCAATCAATTGAATCGAGCAAAAGTAACACCTATATCATATAATAAACAACCACCCGATATGATTTAGTTTTTGATAATTAATCAAAATGTGTAATTTTATAAAATTTACCTGAAGAAAATAATGTTTTTAATTGTGTAAATTGTTTGTTTTTTTTCGTTGTTGTTGAAAATTTATTTAGAAAATTATTATTATTAACAATTTAAAATTTGAAATTCAATTTGCATCTATCGATCTGATTGTTTTGTGTATTTGTATTTGATCAGTAAAAAAAAAAATATATCTGAGCACCCAAACACCCCAATACAGATAGAGAAGCTGAAAAAATCCAGGTTCAGAAAAAGAAATTTAAGCTCAGTAGCGATTCGTTTATTTTTTTTTTTTTCATTCATTCAACACAGGTGTCAAGTGATTAGACAGCTTTTTAGTTTGAATTTGAATTCAAGCTATGATTTTTTTTTTGACCATCACGATGATGATGATGAAGCAAATTATATTCGTCGTCATTTTTTTTTTCTCTTTTGGTTCACAATCTAGCCTAGGGCCCATAGGTTGTTGTTGATTACGATATTTATATTATAAATGATGAATCATGACTGGTAGCACATCCAGATTTCTCCCTCTTAGAGCTTAATTTGTGGCCAACGATCATCATCATCATCATCATCATGAGCTTCTGCGTTTGCTACTATTGTTTATGCTAGATCTTTTTTCAATAATTTACTTTTATTTTTTTTTTACTATATTGAATGAAAAACATACATTGACAGTGATATGATAAATTTGAATGTTTGTTCTTCATCAGTATAGTGGAGAGTATATAGTTGTATATGTTTTTACACCTAATCATCATCATCAGGGTTTGTTGTTGAATATAAGGGCAAAAAAAACTAAACTAAATCAACTAAAAGAAAAAAATAGAAAAATTATGGCTTGTGGCCAAAGATTGATTTTTTTTTCATTTTCGTTACCTGGACAAATCTGGGCTCAAGTTTTTTTTCTTCTCTCGTTGCATACTATACTATATATACTGTATATTTCTTTTCAAATATAGATACGGAATATTATAGCTTGCACAGCTTGTTTGATGTTCGAACAAAGAGTAAGTGAAAAAAGAGATAACGTTGCATCCATCTTTTTCAAGTTTTGACAAATTTTCAAAAAAAAGACGAAACAGAAAAAAATAAGTGAACAACACAGGTGTCAACGAACCTAGTGAGGATGATGATGATCAGATTGCCCCTGTGTGTGTGTGTGTGTGTTGATGGCCGAACAACAACAATTCAACGAAGAAAAAAAAGACAATAATAGCCTCCGTATAATTTTGGGTGGATTCGGTTAAGTTAAAATTGAAAATTGACCGCAAAAGATGCAAATGAATTGGATTTTAAATGTTTTTCATTTTTTGAATTCGAATCATTAGCTGATTGTGTTGTAACCATGTTGTGCACACATCATACATGATAATGTGTCTAATGATGAGTTTTTTTTTCTTCATTTCTATCCATATTTACTGAATCTGGGATTTTTATTTTTCTATTTGGTTTTTTTCTTGTTCACTGATCATTCGGTACCAAATGCATAATGGTATCATCACCCAATAATGACCATCATCGTCATTAAGATCATCATCTGGGACATGAAATGTAATACCATATATAACTAACTCACATGCACCAAAGTTCGAGGGTCGTGTCATTTTCATTTTCATTCGATCCGTTCGATTTGATTTGTCCATCTTTGTCGTCGTAGTTGTTGTCATCATCGTCAAACTCTCACCTCGTCCAACAAAACCTTAACCTCAAGATGAACTTGGTTTTTTTTCTTTTCTTTTTTTTTGTCATTGGTTGTATATTTGACTGGTTTGAGATTGACATTTGGGTGTTTTGTATTGCCATGTGTATTATAGTGGATTTGATCATATTTTTATTTTTTGTTGCTTTCCATTCTAGGCCACAACACACATACACACACACACATATGACCAAAGATTTATCGATTTTTTTTCTCTTAGTCATTGGGTTCGTATATGAGTGATATTCACCAAGTCCAGTGATTTGAATGGAATATATTCAGCTGAGCAAGAAACAACAACAACAACAACAAAATCAGAGACAAGTGCAATAAGGCCCATCGAACAAACAAACCAACAACAACAACTACAACAAAAAAAAGCAAACCTTGCAAGGTTCATAACGTAAAAAAAACGAAGGGAGAGAAAAATATTGCCTGGGCTTTAGATTTTAATGAAACCAAAAGGAAAAAACGAAAGAAAGAAAGAATATATTTTATTTGCTTATTTTCGTTTGTTGCTGTTCGACCAGGCTTTTTATACAACTTGTTGTTATTGTCGTCTTCTTAGTCGTCGTCGTTGTCGTCGTAGTTTTGTTATTGTCGTTGGTTACTATGTGTGTGTGTGTGTGTGTGTGTGTGTGTGTTTGTGTATGATCTGATTGCATTGAAATCCAAGTTTATAATGACGTTTGTGTGAAATGATTGCATACACAACAACTTGTTGCTCTGGCTCGATACAAATCATCAATCGATTTTGAATTGTGGTCCAAAATTACAGATTATACAGCAACAGTCAATTTATTGTTGAACTTTTTTTTGTAGTTGTTGTTGTCCACAAATTAAATTGGTGCAACTTTTTTTTCTGCTTTCTCTTTTACAATTCATATATTTCATCTCCCCCCAATTTACCCCCTTCTCCTCCTCTTATTTCTTGTATTACTTTATATGGCCAGTGTTAGGTTGACAGGTGGCCATCATCATCATCATCATCATCATCATCAATGATCATTCGCCAATCATATTACGTTCATCTGAGGATTGGTTGCAGCTAGTCAACCAACCACCAATCAGGGTGCAAAATACACACACAAAAAAAACAACGATTACGCTAGCTATAGGCTGGACTTAAGATTTAGAACATAATAAAAAAAAGAGACAATCAAATGAAGAAAAGAAAAAAAAATGAAAATAAAGTCTGGATCTATCGTACGATAGCTGTCCAGTGTCTGTTTGGACATGATATCAGAAACATTTGTTTGAATTTTGCAACTTTAAACTTTGATTTTTTTTTTTTTGGCGCGCATTTACTTTGTTGAAGCAGAAACTTGAATTTTCATCAATTATTTTATCATCAATCGTTTTCAAAAAATTTTTTTCTCTTTTCTACATAATTGTGATTTTCAAAGCAATGATCATATTTTGGCCATAGATTTTACAAGTGACATTCAGATTCCTTAATATTAATTTTATCCGGAAAATCCCTTCGATTATTATTTAAAAAAAAAATACAACAAGATGAAAGCTATCACAATGACCGAAATAAGCCGTACGACTTTATGGTCATCAAATAATGATACACATGGTCATTGTCATCATTATTCATCACATGGATGGAAATCATCATCACAACGGGATCTATTTCGTCCAGTTACAGTAAATGATGAAAATTTAAATTTTAAATCATCATCAAATAAATTAAATCGATCATTATTTGGTCAATCCGATCCATTGGAAACAAAACGTCTTCTTTATGAACAAATGAATTCTCGACGAATTATCGATCGTAATCGTTGGAATTTTGATTTTCATACGGAAAAACCGCTTCAAGGCCGTTATGAATGGCATAAATTAACCCGTTCGGATACAAGTCCACCACAATCACCATTTGATCGCCGTACACCAAGTCCTAAATTTTTTTCCAATCATTATCAGGATGGTGAGTAATTTTTTTTCAGTTTTTTTTCCAGTTAAATCAAATCACAATCCATTCAATACCATCCGATTTTTATTTACACTGTACCACCTTGATTTATTAATTCACCCATCCAAAATGGTTTTTTTTTTGGCCATGTGGACTTGTTTATTTTGAAGTCTAGTCACGCTAGTTGTTGCATGTTTAGTCATAAACTATCCACATATATAACTAGTCCTGGACATTAATGCTTCGCGCCAAAAATCAAATTATACCTGACTGTGTGTATATGTGTGTTGTTAGTGTGTGTGTATAAGAGTTTGATTTTGTTTAGTTTTGTTCAGTTTTTTTTTTTTTGGTTGGGTTTTGATTGCAACGTGCGTAGTAAAGTGAAAAAAAACTGGCTCAGTTTTCTTTACATGATCACAATAAAGATCCAGACCCAATGTAGACCTTCGTTCACGATGATCGAGACGTAATTCAACAACAAATGATTTTTTTTTTGTCAAAGATTTACGCGCCAATTTCAATAAGCTCTTCTTTTCTTTTCATTCAGTATTCAATTACGTTTGTTTGAATAAATCGTGGACCCTATTTTATTTTGACCATTTTTGACCATTTTCTTGGTCCACAAATATAATTTGCTAGCTGGAAAAGGATTGTTTTTTTTGGGTTTTGAAAATTACATAATAATAAAAAAAAATCTAGAATCTCACTAGGTCTCGCAAAGACCAGATGACCTTTTTTTGTACTCATAAACTTACACACACAAACACAGGTGCTACCTGTCCAAAAGAAGATGGTAGATAATTTCAATTTTTTCACTTGATGTCTATTCGATGTCCTCGAGCAATTTTGTTTTTTTTTTAGTTCATTCGTTTTCCAAAAGTGACACTCCTCATTTTATTGATTATGATAATGATGATGATGATGATGTGGGATGTGTCATTTTAGTGTCATGCACGTGCAAACACCTGTTGTTTGATCTATTTTTGTTGTTGGATCTAATCGGTAAATTTCTGATTTATAAACCATCTTGAAATTTTAACAATTTTGTGACAATACTACACTTGTTACACTTGATGTGAGATTTAATGTGATTCAAAAATCTATAACTCTGTTGGTCAATGGTTCTATAGGTCTATAAGCTACCATAATAGCCATATAAATAAGAAAAAAAAAGATTCGCCCGTAAATCTCGTCATCATCATTGTCGACAACGTCATTTTGGATTTTCATTTTCGTTATTTTTTTTTATTTTCACTTTATTCTCTTTCGTTGTGTGTGTGTGTTGATCTGATTTTTTGAGCCCGGACAAAAACTCAAGGCCATTTTATTTTGTTTTCTCGGCCAAAGGTCATTCTTATATATATTGTATATAAACGATGATGGTATATTGTATCGTGCGCGCGATCACTTTATTTTCAATCGCGTACGTGTGTATGCTCTATTTCAAATCACAATTTTTATTATTTTTTTTTTTTTAAAAAGGCTAGGCCCTTAGGTTTTGGTCAATTTTTTTTTCTTACTACAAATCGTATATACTCTTGTGTGTGTATGTGTGTAAGTTTGAGTGAATTTGATTGCGTGTGTATCTTAACACACATACATACAAGGGCAACTTGGCAACTCTATAGATTTCTATTTTTTTTCTGATAAATCAGTGTTTATGTGTGATAATGGACCATAGGGGCCATAAATGTATAGATATATAGAGCAGAAGGTAAGAACCATAGCATGATTTGAGTGAATGATCCAAAATGAAATGATTTCTCCAATCTAATATTTTGTACTGTTTGAAAATGAAAAAAAGCTACTGCTTTGGTCATAGGACCCTAATCATTATCATAATAATAATGATGATGACAATGAAGACGCAAAAAATACACTAAAAATAATAAGATGAAACTTTTTCACCCAAAGTCTAAAGGAAAAGAAAAAAAAACTCTGCTAAAAAAGGCCCTACATCGATCGATCGATCAACAACAACAACACACACACCTACACATTCATAAAATTTTGTCCCTTACCACCAAATTGATAATGACCAGTTTTACTCAATAAACTCATTTTTTTCTTTTTTTCTGGAATACTCAAACATGTTGGTGATGGATTTGAATTACCCAAATAGAAATCAATGGTCAAACAGCTAATAATAAACATAATAATAAATTCTATATGGATCAACGTAAATGAACAACAACAATCAATCCTGGTAAAATGGTCAATGCTTTCATATAAAACTGACCAAATGGTCATTTCTTCTGGTCTATCGCCCCCGCACTACAGAAATTATTGACCTTCAATCGTCGTCATCATCATCATCATCATCATCAATGTCTGATTCCAGTGAAAATAAAATTAATCCAAGAACAATTCTATGGAGCAACTAAATGGATCTCATTGATCTCAATCAATCAATTCAAACCAGAAAAAAATTTAAAAAAAAATTCTGTAAAATATCTTTCTTTATTATTTGCTTTTTGTTTGTTTGTAAATGTTTATCATTTGTTTTCATAGCCTACACCACACACACACACATATCTTTTATTTAGACCACATTAGCCAGTAATTATCAATTAATTGATTAATTTCTTTCAATTCATTCATTCAAATCATGTAAAAGACACTATCGATTCTTTCATTCGAATATCAGATTATCAGTTGATAAATTGCCCATCACCATTTTGAAGATTGTTTTTTGTTTGACACAAACACACCTATTGATACAACATTTTATGGATTCATTTTTTTTCTCTTTTTCTTTGTCAATTCATTCTTTTTTTTTATTTTTATTCAAACTTTGATCGATCTCAATCGTAAATTTGTGTGTGTATGTCTTTTTTTTGTATATATGTGTTTACAAGTGTCACCGGTAAATAAAAAAAATAATTTTTTTTCCACAAAACTGCTAAACATAAAGGTTCACACCTTTTTTTTGTTTCTTGAGCCCGGGATCAATATTGCCATCAAACACACACGTACACACACACATACACAGGTAACAAACAGGTAAATGTCACCAAAAGCTCAAAAGCAAACAAAAAAAAGGCCTTCGACCTCAATCGTTATCATCAGGTTGATGGCAAAAAAAAGAGGTAGACTGATTTTAACTTTTTTTCGAATGATAAAATATTTCAAATAAAAAAAAGTATTGCCATCTATCGAATAAAATTCAAACTTTTCACTAAATTAACATATCATTAACTCTTTTGAGAGAAAACAATAATTAATGCGTAATTTGCATATAATTGAATTGAATACAATCAATCGAAACAGGAAATTTTTATTATTATGTCAATTTAGATAAATTTCAATTCACATTCATTTATATAACAAATAAACAAACATACAAACCATGTTCTGTTTCCGGTGGTTAAGTGAACCAAAAACTGAACCGGAAACTGAAAACATTCTGTTATCTCATTATTGGTTTGTAATAATAAATTACAAAATGGTACCGTTTAACGAAATGATAATTTGTTTCATGAAATAATTGAGATGATCATGATTGTTCTATAGTTCATTCATTCATTCAATATTTATTGAACTTTTTTTTTGTCGAAAAAACCATAAAGTTAATCAATCGTAGCTGTAAATGAAAATGAATCGTTTTTTTTTCTCTATTCGGCAAACATCACTGATGTTTTTTTTGTTGTTATTGTTGTCCCTGGTTGTTTGAAAAGTTTTTCTGTTCTTGTTTTTTTTTCTTCACACTAAAACAAAACAAAAAAAAAACAAATCGACAAGTATTTTATCGAATTGATCACAATGATTCATTGTAAAATTTAAAATTTGTGGTCATTTAAAAAAAAATTACAATCAACAACAATGACAATGTAAATTGAAGCAAGGTTTTTTTTCTGGTCTCTGTGTAGCCAAGAATCGAGGAAAATTTGATTTATAACAACGAAAAAAAAATTCATGTCCAAACACCCACATACACTTAATGGCTAGTGGTGAATCAAATGGCAATGGATTTTTTTTTGTATCCAGAAAAAAAAGTAGATGTTGTCAACATCCTCATCATCATCAACACCATTATTCGAAACCATTCGGCATTTGTGTGTTTTTCACTAAATTGTGCTTATTAAAAAAAAAACGGTTGACAATAATAAAGAAAATTTTTTATAAAATGAATTCTCAAAAAAAAACGACAACAACAACAACAACAAAACCTTATTCTGTGTGTGTGTGTGTGTCAACGGAGCATATTGAAAAATCTTTTTCTTAAATTCGTTGTTAACAAAGCCAACCGTCGTTCGTTCGTTCATTCATTCGTTTTTTGTTTGTTTGAAACTCGACCATTATTATTCGGTCCATCAACACATGAAAATAAGATAAAATCTTTTCTACAACGATCTAGAATAGACTAGAAACGTTATCACTTTGAACGGTGCAAAACAAAGCAAAAAAAAAAAAAAAATATTGAAAACTTATACTCTCTTACGCGGTTAAATTTCTGGAATTGAAGAATGCATTGTTTATATATTACGTATTTGTGTGTGTGTGTATGTGATTCAATCAACGGTGTAGAATTTTTCCTCCACATTTCATTCGTTCATTCATTCGATAAATCGACGATGGTTATCGTTATCGTTGTCGATGTTGTTGTTGTTGTTGTTTCTATAATAATCAGAATAAAAAAAAGTGAATAAAAATCAATTTATTATTTGACAATGGTGAATGAGGAAAAAAACCGTAAGAAAAATAAATAAATAAATAAACCAAACGAATTTGAGAAGAAAAAAAATATTCAACCACGTTCACAAAATCATCATCATCATCATCAAACTGATGAAAATGTGATTATTATAAGTGAATCAACCAGAATTCGCAATGTGATTCTGGAACAGGAATGAAAAAAAAAGAGTTTTGAATGAAAAGAAAAATTGATTTGTAAAATGTCATTCGATTATTATTGCCAAAAGATCGATTACAAAGATCAAAAAGAAAAAGGGGAATATCAATCACATCATATGCGCCTCATTGCCCCTTGAAGCTAATTCACAGTTTTTTTTCTTTCAATTTCATGAGAGAATTGGAAAAAAAATTTCCAATTTTTAAAAAAATAAATCTCATGTGAATCATTCATCTAACAATGGATTTCATAAAATTTGAATCGTGGCCATTTTGATTTCAAATTCAAAACAAAAAGATTAGGCACAAGTTTTTTTTCCTTTGTTAACATCCAAACAGAGAAGACAATAGAAGGGTTAAAAAACGAGATTTCTTATTTCGATGTGTGAGTACAACGGGTTCATAATCATTGCATTGGATTAAAAGGTGAAAAAAAACCAGAACAACTTGCGTTTTTTTTCTGGAAAAAAAGCTTGCATGTTTCGGCCATACTTTACTAACACACACACACACAGGTTAAATACCTATGCTTTGACCTTTGCCAGGACTACCTTTACTCTATACCTCTCTCTTCATATGGTGTGAATGTATTATGTTTGGCTTGGCCATTTGAGTTTTATTTTTTTTTTTTACACCAGCCATTGATGATGATGGTGATCATCAACTCGAATCAACAACAACAACCACCACCACCACCACCTCGCTTGAATGTTTCTTTCGTCGAGTGATGGTGATGTTTTTTTTGAGTCGAATTTTTTTTTACAAGAAAAAAAACTTGACTTGAAATGAAGATCTGGTTTTTTTTCTGGTAATACGAGGATTCTCCTCATTCATTCAACGCCGAATTTTTTGTTCTCATTTTTTTCAATAGCCAATTCATGTGTCTGTGTGTGTGTTTGTGTTGCCGGTTATATTCAATTCAAAACAAACAAACAAAAAACTGGTTAATGTTTATAATCCAAACATCTGAACTCATCATATGAGGTTATCGGATTTTCTTTCTACTATTTTATTGTTTATTCTCATATGTATTCTTCACTGTTTTTGATTTGGTTATTTTTCTGGAACAGTCAGATTTTCAGATGTTGGTTTTCTTTTCAAACAGATTGTTCACTGATGGTTGTGCGCAGATTTTTTTTTTTTGATTCAGAATCAGAATGCCAAAATTCATTTATTCAGCCCAACCACACACACCATGTGTATTTTTTTTGTGTTGTTTACATATATGTGTAGTAGGCGTATAAATAATTCTTGTGATTCTGTTATTCTTCAAATATACACATACACATAAGATCGCATTTTATATGAACACATTGTATTCATATGGAATTTCAAATCAAATAATACAGTTACCTCGTGTGTTTGTGTGGATAATTTCATTATAGTTGTTGAAATCGATCGATCGTTTGACATTTGATTGATTGATTAATGTCATCATCATCATTATCATCATTTCGACCATTATCACCTTGACAACAACAACAACCAAAAAAAAGGGTAAGTTTAAAATTCAAATAACATTTTTTTTTTGTTCAAGCTAAAATGATGATGATATTTAAATTGATTTAAATTTTTTTTTCAAAAAAGTTTTCAACTTTGTGATATAATAATACACTTTACCCATGATTTTGATTACGCAGTCCAATTGTTGAATAATTTACTCGGTTAGCTTATTCATTACTGTCTAATGTGGGGTGAAATTTTATATATTTAATTAATTTGAATAAGTTCTTTTTTTCTTCTTCGGTCCGTGTTCTCGTTGTTCCAAAAAACAACAACAACGGGGTTTGACTTTAATTAACTCTTTTTTTTGTTCAATTTTCACCCATTACAATTCATTTGGTTTTGGACGAAAAAAAAATGAAAATGAAAATGATGATTAAGAATTGTGTACAATAGAAGGGGTGGCACTGCCATTCTTTGAATTTTCAACTTTTCAAGCAGCCGTTCGCTTATTTTCATTTAACTTTGTTAATCGTTTTTTTTTTGCTAGTCGCTATTTAAAGAACAACAAAACAAATGAAAAAAAAATTCTGTCAGTAAAGATTTGAATTTGGAATCAGATTCCATGTTGATTCGTTGCATAGTGTTGACTTTCATCATCATCATCACGTCCATCAGTTCGGCCAACAAAAAAAAGAGTTTCCAAATCCAAATCGGTAAAGTTATCAATTTTTTTTATTCGTTTCATAATTGCAATCGTAAACATCTGGACCTGGTTGAATGTGAGTGAGAAGAAACTTTCATTTCATGATGATAATAATAATAATAATAATTTTGTTTATTAATTTCATTTGATTCATTTTTTTTATTTCATTCACATTGATTTCTCGAATAATTTCATCATCATCGATTCGATTTCGTTGATTACACCCAATGGAGAAAAGAGCAAAAATTTCAAACATTCGAAATATAACCCAAGGCTGTAATAATAATAGCCGCCACAAAAAAAACATCTTTTTTTTCTGTCGAAAGTGTGTATTCTCTTGTTCCACAAATTGGAATACATTCCGTTTTCCATTCAATCATCAATGATCTTTAGCCATGTTGTTGTTGTTGTTGTTAGCCATAAAAATTGCATATAACATTACGATTCTGGTATTTATTTTCTCATTTTCTTACGATGATGATGATGATGAGTATGGGTGGTGTGTAAATGATGTGTCTGTTTATGTTTATTACAAATGTGATGAGTATTTAATTGCTATAACAACTGAATTTTCTTTTCCGTTTTTTTTCAATCTTTTTTTTTCATTTGACCATTTGAACATGATTTGATAATTACAACACCACACTACTATACTATACAATTTTGCCAATTTTGTTTCAATTTTTTTTTCTTGGTTCCGGTCCATAGACCGGAAAAGAATTGCCCTCCAGAATCATCCAAATCATCATTCTCATAGTAAGTAACAGTTTGGTGAGTCGAAGAATATTTGAAGCAGAAAAAAAATAAAAATTTCGAAAGATAATATCCCCATCAATAGTGTATGCGTGTTTTTTTTTCTTTTCGTTTCTACAAATATTTCACATCATCATCATCATCATATCTTTCATATCAATCTCTTCTAAAAAACGTTTAACATTGGACTTGAACGAAAGAAAAAGGGCAAAAAAAGAGAAAAAAAATTGAAATAAATCAATTATATCGTTGAAACTCAAAGTATTCATTCATATTGGCGGCAAAAACAAAAGCAAGAATTTCTAATGCAACTTTACTTCGTTCGTCTTATCTTGTCCAACCAAACACAGCACACACACACACACATAGCATTGATGTATTCGGTTGTCCATATCTCGATATCCCGAATCTGTTATTCTTTTTCTCACATTTTTTTTTTTTTTTTTTTTTGCTAGAACCGCCAATCATGAAAATCATCATCATCGAATTCTAATTCGAAATACAGTAATTCTTGTGATTTTTTTTTCTCGCTTTGTTTTTTTCTCTCTTTTGCCTATCCAATATCATGGATACTAAATTGGAAAATGAAAAAAAAAACATTCGAATTCGATTAAATCAATTCGAATCGAATATCGAATATATATATAAAAATATCGATAACCATTGTTCATATGGTTCGAATGTTTGAATTAATTTTTTTTCGTTGTTCGTTTCGAGTTTCTATATATTCTCGGAGATTGTAATTTTGTTTCTAATTTAGCCAAAGAAAGCATAGAGAAAATCGTTTGATGCCCAGATTGAGAATGTGAGTGTTTTTTTTTTCATTACCCGAAAAAAAATTCTGATAAATCTGATATCTTGTTCCTATTGCCTAACTCTAATTATGATTATGATTATTATTATTATTATCGCTGTTTTATATGGCCCGTTTGGCAGTCATCGTTCAAGTAGCAGCAAGAATATCACACACACACACACAGAGAGAGGGAAAAAAAGGCAAATCTATTTCAAGTATAATGAACTGGAACGATATGAATTGAAAAAAAAGTATTCAAGTATCAACAACAACAACATTGAAACGGAAACCTTCATGTGTATATAAACAAGACAAGAAAAAAACCATAGCTCGTAATGATCATCATCATCAACATGAAATCATCAACATTCGTGAATGAATGAGTGAGAAAGAGAAAAAAAACGAGTGGTAAACTGGAGATATTTTGGTTTCTGCCCCCTATTTGTCCAAACCAACCAAATAATATCACTTATATATGTGTTTATAACAAGAAAATAAAAGAATCTACTTACATGTTATGACGATGATACACACACACCACATGTATATGAAGTAGCGATAATATTTTTTGGTCCACGATATGGAAAATGATTTCGTTTTCTTGAAGAAAGAATTGGTTGGTGGGTGTTTTCTGCTGCTACTGTTGTTGTTGTTTGACTATAATTGATGAATACATTCAATAGGTGTGTCCGGGTATAATGATCATCTTGTTAAAAATTCCATTATCACAAAAGGTATAACAAAATATTAAAATTTCATTCACCAGGTAAAAAAAAAGATTCGAAATTCATGTCCATAGATGACGTAATTCCATTATCATGAATGTTTTTTTGATCATCTCCACTGGTTTTAGTATCCGGATTCCGGATATTATTATTATAATTCATTTCCATAATCATCATCATCGTCATCATTCTACCGCAAAAATGAAAAAAAATTCAATCAAAAATTATAAGAAAAAAAATTATGAAAATGATCTTTCATTGAATCATCAATGGAATTTTTCATCATCATCATCATCATGACCATGATCCATGTGTTCACAATGAATGTCATGTTCTCTCCCCTCATCATGCAATTTGTGTATGTGTGTGTGAAATGTAAATTATTTAAATTCCAGTGATCATCATCATCATCAGAATCAGAAATTATAGTTCATCAGCAACAACAGTAACAACAACTACAAAATAAAAATAAACGAACGATGTAGATCCAAAAATCATTTCAGCTAGTATAGTAGTGTGAATGTCGATTAAAATTTTCGTTTTTTTTACACTAAATGAAATGTTCGGACGAATTTTTTTTCTTTCTTTTTTTTGATCGTCGAACGGCTATTAAGCCTTGATATTCTGGTTCTAGTTTGTTGTTGTTGTTTGTGTGTAATTTTAACGCTATAATGATGTTGGCAATTCTACAAAAACGAATGGGTATGTTTGAGTTTCATGGCTGTTGTTGTTGTTGTTGTTGTTGAATCGTTTTTATCGTTGTATGTTTTTTTTTATTTTTTTGGTTTCACAAATTGATTATCGAAATTATTGTATTGTTATTTGTTGGTTAGTTGGTCAGAGTCTGATTTTTTTTCTCAATACAATAAGAATCGATTCTTTATTATTGATTTTATTTGAACAAATGGGTGGTGGTGGGTGTGTTTTTTCATTGATTTCAATAAAATTTCATATTTTTATTTAATGATGATGATGATGATAAAAAATCATAAAAACATATTCTTCTACAATATGATAGATATTCTACATCTGGTTGATTCTACTTTTTCGAATACACAACAAAAAAAATCTCAAACCTTCGAACGTGAAAAAGACCATGCAAACATTCCAAACATTCGATTTTTATTTTTTATTTTTTTTGGTGGCTATTCAAACACCATTATGAACATGTGTTTGTGTTTCATTAATACGTTCATATAATTTGTAATGACCGAATCGAATAATAATTATCATCAAATGAATAATATGAAATGAGAAAAAAAATGAAGAATTTTTTTTTTTGCTTTAACCAAAAAAAATGTTACCATTCACCACCCCCCTCTCTCTCTCTATCTACTCCACCCATCTCACAGTTTATTTTTCATCATTTTTCTCCTATGTTTTCTTTGTTTGTTTGGTGGCGATTTTCAATGAGAATCCAAAGTTTCGATTTAAACGACAACAACAACAACCGCAACAGAATTCCATACAAAACAAATACAGAAAATTCCAATCTGAAAAAAATTTTTTTTTTCGTTGCCAACATTGAATTCAATTCAATTCTATTTCGAATAGATATTTGAAACATTCATTCACCACGAGAGAGACAGAGGGAGAGAGAGTCTGTTTTCAATTGTTTTCTGTGTTCGTGCGTGTGTTTAGAATTTTTTTTTTAAATTTCATTTTTTCTGTCCATTCAGAATTAAGTTTTTTTTCATTCATTCATGAAAAAAAAAATTTCACAATTGAATGAAAAAAAAGTGTGAACTGTGAATGATCATCATTTTGTCTCCGAATCAAATGTTCAAAGAAAAAGTGAAACAGCAGCCATGATGATCATCATTAATGTTTTAAAATAAATTGTTAGCGAATTGAAAGTTTTTTTTTAATTGATCACTCATTGATTAATTTTTACTTATATTTTTCTATATAGATTTGTGTTCAATAATGGCTGCTTTTCGTTTCTATACCGATTCATCGAATGGCTATGATGATCATCAACATAATCGTCGACAAAAACAACGACTACCAATATGTTTAAATCAAATATTTCATTTGAAAAAGAAAAAAGATAAAAATGTTTCAGATTTATCATTTTCATCAAATTCAACATATTCATTTTGGACTTATTTGAATCATCATAATCATAAATCCGATATAGTTATTGTGATCATTTGCCTTTGTTGTTATTATAATGCATTGAATTGTGATTTTGTTTTCGATGATATATCGGCCATTAAAGAAAATCCAGATATACGTACCGTGACACCGATTATCAATCTATTCTATAATGATTTCTGGGGTCTACCAATGGATAATGTAAGTTCCAATCATCAAAATTCTAAATTTATATGGCTAACTTTTGTTTATCTCTAAACACAATAAGACAGAAAAATGACTGTTTGAAACACGCAAATGAAAAAAAAATACACACACAAATACAAATAATTTTTTATTTCATACAAAAGATAAAAATTTCGATTAATAATTCTTCACAATATTACATTATTCTGATAAGCGAGTGATTTTTTTCCTGGATTTCAATATAGAATCCAAATCTAACCAAAAGTCAACCATTGTTGTTGATTTATGTTCATGATCATCATCATCATCATCGATTGTTGTTCATATATGTATTCCAGAATATTCTTTTAGCCATTTTTATTTTATCTTTGAAAAAAAACAAACAAACAGACAAAGTTAGTCATAGTCATATTCTGACTTGTACTTGAGACAATGACAACCACTTGAATATATAATATAAAGATGATGAAAGATGTACTCGTTGAAAAGTTTCAACATATAAATGGGAATGAAATAAATAAACAAACAAACATATATGAATACAAATGATAAGATTTTCATTTTGAATATAATCATCTTGTATCGTTAATGTAAAAGCTACAAAAGCTAATTAGCTTTCATTTGATATATATACAAACAAACTTTCCCTTAGTGTTCCAAACAGTTTATTATACAATCATTCAATTTGATCAAGATTTGGATATTTGTTGTTGTTGTTGTTGTATTGATTTCGATTACAGCTGCTACCGATTCATTATTTACTATGTTTTTATTTGATTTTTGTCAATTTTTTTTTGTCCTTTCCACTTTTTTTTCTACCAATTTGTCTTGAAATTCTGGCCAGTTTGTAACATATGCATAAAGATCAAGATAAATAGCCAGAATAAAGAAAAAAAGAGATTGAGATATATATAAAAATAAAATCTCAATTAATTTGTTTATTGACAGATTGAAAATAATAATAAACACTAAGAAGATGAATATAAATTCCCGATCGATTGAACCTATCCATTCAATCCATCAATGTAGCTATATATAATTAAAATCTAATTTACTCTCTCTTTCTCTCTCGATCCTCATCATCATCATGTAATATTAATATAATGACATGAAACACAGCAACAACAGATTGGCAATGGGAAAGAGAGAGAGAGAGGTATAGTTCGATGATTAATACTTTGAATGTCATGAATATTCTGTACGATTTATTTTATTTTATTTTTTTCATCTGCATGTGTTTGCCTGATAATCATTTGACATAATGATCTATTAGGTTTTTTTCCAATCTGTATATCATCAAGGATCTAAGGTTTTTCTCTTCTATATCCTGTTTATTTTTATTTTTTTTACTCACAAATAAATTCTATGGAAATGAATTTTGTCAATGACATGTTGTCGTTGTTGTTGTTGTTGTTGTAACTAATATTTTTTTTTGTTCTGCCGAACGTTCATTCATTAATACCCTATTTAATAATGATAATGATGATATGATGTAGTGGTGACAAATCTTTTTCATGTTGTCAAACGCCCACCTAATTAACTAATCAATCATTTTTTTTTAATTTTTCTTGTTGTTGTTGTTGTTGTTGTTGTTGTTGCTGCTGCTGCTGTTTCATTCATGCGTTCACTTCATCATGTTTTGCTTTATCAATGAAATTAAAATTGATTCGATACATACAGGAAAAATCACATAAAGTGAGTATGAATTTGAAATTTATTTTTTTTTTTGTTATTTTCAATAAATTTTTTTCATTTTTTTTACAATGATTATAATATATATAATAGTCATATCGACCATTATGTGTGCTTACATTTCGTTTCAATTATTGGCTACATCAACTACGGCCATATGGATATCATTTGATCAACATTATATTGCATACAATCGTTTCGTTGCAATATTTTCGGTAATTTTCATATTTTTTTTGTGTTTGAACAAACAACAATGAAAGCGAACGAGAAAAAAAAACGATTTGATGATCATTACGGATAATTCTATAATAAATGGTGATCGTCTGATCTGATTGATGATGTGCATGCAAATCATCATCATCATCATCATTGTATCAGACTAAAAATACTGTAGGCTATGATTATTAAGGATGGATGCATCCGACGACAAGATTCAATGATGACAATCAAACAAATCAAATCAAATCAATCGTTTGATGTATAGAATCATATTTTTTTCTGAATTAATTATACAAAAAAAATGATGAGTATTTTGCATGTCAAAAAATACAACATTTTTTTTATTGCATGAATCCATGAATATGTGGGGCGTAAACAAATGGTTAGATAGATAGATGGATTCATATTATTCAGTATATATGCATGAATAATTTTTGGATTATCATTTTTTTTTGTGAACAAGTTTTTTTTCCTATATATCACTAATCATTACTGATGTTATTATTATTATTTTTTTTTGCAGATTTTGTCAACTTTTCATGTCCACAAAATCATCATTTTTAGCAGCCATATTGTTTTCAGTACATCCCATACATACGGAAGCTGTGACCAGTTTAGTTGGTCGTGCTGAATGTCTTTGTGCAATATTTTTTTTAGCTACAATTTTTTCCTATCACCGTTTATTGATGGCTATTGATTCGAATAACAGTAATTTCTGATTTATTTTTTTTTATTTTTGTTTTGTTTCATTCATTTGTTACGGTTGAATACTTTTCTTATTTTTTTTTGTTTGTTTTGGTTTGCCCATAGAATGGATATGGCTAATGGCATCGATTACATCAATCACGGTATCTACATTTAGTAAAGAACAAGGTATCACATCGATTGCCATCTGTATGGTCATTGAAATATTCTTCAATCAAAAAGTAATTATCTTTCGTATAATACTCTTGTGACAATTGTGCTATATAAATTAGATTAGTTTCTGGCCTAAACGTTGAACATCTTTTTTTGTTTTGTTTTCTCATTTTTATTATTATCATCATCATTTACTAAAAAAAATTTTTTACATCAGCTACAACGTCTAGCCTCTAAATTGTCATTAAAAGTCTATTACAACAACAACAACAACAATGATTACAAACAGACAAAATCATTGAAAAGAATATCATCGCTGTCGGTATTGTCATGTCCCAAATGGATTAAGGAAATGATCACAAGAATAACCATCATCATAGTATGGACCATTCTCCTGTTGACCATTCGTTTTTGGTTAATGCGTTGGCAATTACCCATTTTTACCAAGTAAAGTTTTTTTTTTACATTTTCGATAGAAATTTATATACCGTTCATTTTCACCTATTCATCCATTAAAGATTATGACTTTTTGAACAATATACATACATTCTTTTTATTTCATTTATTTATTTATATAAATAGGTTTGATAATCCAGCCGTCAATGCACCGAATCGATTAAGCCGTCAATTGACACAACATTATCTATATGCATTCAATATTTGGCTTTTGCTCAATCCATGGACATTATGCTGTGATTGGACGATGGGATCGATACAATTGATTGAATCATTTAACGATCATCGTAATATTGTTACATTGATTTTTTATTCATTTTTCTTTTTGTTAATATACAAATCATTTGTTGTAAATGATGGCTGTCGTATCATAATGGTCAGTCTGTCGCTAATGATATTTCCATTTATACCAGCATCGAATATATTTTTTCCTGTTGGTTTTGTTGTTGCCGAACGTGTATTGTATATACCAAGTTTTGGATATTGTATGCTTATCGCACATGGTTTTGGAATGTTATCGTATCATTTTGATCAATCGAACAAGAAATTTATAGAAAAATATGTTATTCATTTCGTTTTCATCATATTGATCATTGTACATTCATCACGAACCATTATGAGAAATGAAGATTGGAAAAATGAACATAACATATTTGCATCGGGTATTCGTGTAAATTCAAATAATGCAAAATTATTGAACAATTTAGGCCATGTTTATGAGATTGAAAAACAATATTATAAAGCTCTTGATCTATTCCTTGAAGCCGTACACCGTCAACCGGATGATATTGGTGCCTATAGTAATGTAGCACGTGTTTATAATCACATCGGACGTATTGATCTATCAGAAAAATATTATTCAAAAGCAAAAACGATATTAATGTCTGAATTACGACAGACTTCCATTAATGATCAACAACAACGTTTTGCTCGTATAGCACCAGTTCATCTGAATATTTTTCTCAATTTAGCCAATTTAATTTCACGTAATCAATCACGATTACAAGAAGCTGATGATCTTTATCGTCAAGTGATACGAATGCGTCCCGATTATGTTGAAGCATATATTAATCGTGGTGATATTCTTTTACGAATGAATCGTACGAATGAAGCGAACAATATTTATCGTACAGCATTAAATTATGATCATAATAATGCCGATATCTATTATAATCTTGGTGTTGTAGCCATACATTCGAATCGTTTTGATATGGCTATTGATTATTTTCAGAAAGCAATCGAAATAAATTCAAAACATTTGGTAAGTTTTTTTTGTCCAATGAAAATCTATGTGTGTATCTAATTTTATTTTTATTATAGCAAGCATTATTCAATTTTGCCATTGTCGTACAAGATGCCAAACGTTTTGAATTATTTGATCAGGCATGGAAACGATTAAAAATGTTAACAAAATATGATGAAAATAATGAAAGAATTTATTTCAATATGGCCATGATTTCAATGGCCAATAAAAACTATACCGATGCTGAACAATTATTTCGTCAAACATTACAATTGAAACCAAATTTTTCAAGTGCCAATTTTAATCTTGCATTATTATTAACCGAAAACCATAGACCAATCGACGCATTACCATATTTACAACGATTACTCAAACAACAGCCTGAACATTTTAAAGGATTAACTTTACTTTGCGATATTCTAATCAATAATGTCAAAGATTTTGATCAAGCTAGTCATTGTTATAAACAAATATTGAAATTGGATCCGAAAAATATCCAAGCCAAACATAATCTTTGTGTTGTTTTCATTGAAAAAGACCAATTGGATCTGGCCGAAGATTGTCTGAATGAAGCACGACAAATAGCACCAAATCAAGATTATATTGATCGCCATCTAAAAATAGTTCGTTTACGAATAATTAAAAAAAGAAATATAAATCATAACAATTAATCGAAATTGATTAATTGATTAATTTCGAAGATTGTTGGAATTTTGAATGAATGGAAAAAAAATTCCAATTACAAGCTCTGTCCTCGTTTTGGTCAGATCATTGTTTGTGATATTGGTTTTATCGAAAACCAAACATATCAACAATCCAACGATTATTGGCACCGGAAAAAAAATCTGGAACAAGAGAAGCGATTTCGTTTGATTTTTCTCTTTCTCTCTCTCTCTTAGTTTAACACATTTCCTGACGAAACAATTAATGTAATCGATGATGCATGATGATTTCAATGAACAATTTCGAATATGGCAACGAATAAAACGATGATGATGATGATGATAGTTTCCGAGTTTTAGTTTTGAATGTCATTTCATTGCTGAACGAAAATTAAGAAAAAATAAATATTTTTTTTCTATTGTCAACTTTTTTTTTCATTGTTAGATCATCGAGTTTGATAATTTAAATCTGTCTTTTTTTGTGATGATGAAAAATGAGATGAAATGAAAAGACCAATCGAATAATAATGTGGCAATAAATTAAAATGAAAAATGTCGAAATATTTGTATTTTTAACGGCTAAAAAAAAACATTCAACATGCGACCATTTCAACCAAAGACGCTTGCATGATTTTTGTTGTTGTTGTTGTTGTTTTGATTTTGATTTTGATTTTAAAAAAAATTTCACCAAGTCGTACCTGTTGCCGTTGTGATAAAAATCATTGAAAGAGAAAAAAAATGACGAAAAATAAAAAATCTCCATGGCTATATTATATTTGAAATGCCGTTAGTTTATTTTTGTTCATTTTGAATGACTAACGAAACGAAACAAAATATTTCAATGTTTTGTGTGGCCATTCAAGCCTGATCAATATAACAGGATCGGTTGGCGATATTATTATCAAATACCACCATCAGTTTGTTGTTGTTGTTGTTGTTTGCAGGTAACAACAGGTTGCCAATTTTGGGCATAGTTGGCATTTTTTTTTTTTTTTGATGTTGATTTTAACGAACACAACAAACAAACAAATAAATAACAATAAAATAAGAACGAGACTTTCATCTATTTTGTTTTGTTTCGTTTCGTTTGAGTTAGCAATTTTTATATCCAGAAAAAAAACTTGACTCTTGACAATTGACCTGTTGATAAATAATAACCCAAATAAAAGAACAACAACCATCCAACCGATCGAGACCTGTTGATACACCGAGTAAAAAAAAAATGAATGCATGAATGCTTAAAGTTGGAAAAAAAATTTACTCGATTATTATTGTCTATGTTTCTCATATATCCGAATATAAACTATCGATTTCGTTTTTTTGTTTGTTTGTATTCGTGGCCAAAAAAAAAAATTAATTGTTTGAACCACGAAACTAACAACAATAATGATGAATTTCAACCATCAGAATTCAATTAATTGTGATATTGATCGTAAATCAATGATGATGATGATGTATGATTCATCGAAATGTTCAAAATATATCCATTTCACACCAATCGCCATATATTATTATTTGATTATTTCATGTATCATTCTAATTCAACATGTACACACTATTGAATCGGATCGTATACCAGATATGTGTGAACATGAAAGCGTATATTCAGCTGCCCGTATCCGTTTTGATGATCATTTTGAACGTTATTTTCTATCTAATGGCCATTATTATTGGTTATATAATCTGAATGAACAACCACCAAATGAACAAATGGCATTGAAAATTCCCTATAATTTTGAGCCAGATATAGCCATTGTAAAGGATATAAGTAAATGTTCACCAAATGGATATCGATCACTTTTATTGATTCAGGTATGTGATTTGTTTCCGAGATTGATTTCAATGTTTACAGAAAATGAATTTTAAAAAAAAAATTCTTCATTCAAATAGATGAAAATTACGCCGAATAGACAGGCCGAATGGTTTCAATTAGAAATGAAAATTAATCGTTGGAATAGTACGACACCAATTTTCTGGAATGAAATACAAAAAATTGCAAATTGTGATCTAAAAACAGAAATCTGTACGGCAACCGATTCATATTTCATGACAATGGCATTTGATTTTAAACGTAAATTGGATGGAGCTTTCGGTGTGATTGGTGACATTGCCTATTTTATACAAGGTGATAAAGTTTTCAAGGTTTTATATAAAAATCAATGCATCGATAATCCATATGCACAAGTGATTGCATATCCGGGCGTATTCATCGGTACAACGACAACAGCAGCATTAGTTGAACCGGGCATTAATGATACTATCGATGTCATTCTCTTCGATCATGATGTCCATTATCGTATTGCTGGCCAGGAAAGTTTGGCCGATATACAATTCACCAAGAACATAGCCGAACCTTCATATTGGCGATCAAATAATCCGGATTATTTTAAAACATGTCAACATCCTAACATAATGCTTGGTTTGAATACATTTTTTCAGGATCTTTTTACCGGTTCCAAACGACATTATTATCTTCGACGTATTATTCTTTCTATATTTTTTATAATTTTCATCGGTATATTTCTATTGGCAATTCTTTTATTCATTCGTAATAATCGTAATCAACAACAAAAACATCGTGAAGGTAAACAAATCGTTGAAAAAGAAACTCAACCAAAAGAATTAGAAGCATGTCTTGAAACGAATGTGAATACAGCGGACACAGGCAAAACGAATGGTAATGCTATGATGTAATGAAAAAAATGGCCTAATAATAATTGTGATCTCATTTTTGTTACCCTCATTATAATTTGTAAGAAAATAAAATTTAATTATCTTGATGACTTAATTGCAGAAAAATTTTCATTTTGTAAATTCAACCATCGATGTAAATAACTAGCAGCTGTGTATACACATGTAAAAAGAATCGAATAATAAAATTTAAAAATTCCAAAAAAAAAAAAAATTTCCATATCGACTTTATGTGCTTTATCCACTCAAAATAGCCACTGCTTATTTACCTACACGTCAACCCGTGAAGCGGCGACACTGCTAAATTATATAATTCTTGCTTGGATAACAAAAACACACAAACACATTCCCGATTATTTTTTCGCAATTGACGGCATCAAGATATTAATTCGAATATTCAATTATTAAATGATACTAAAATGACAATTCTGTGATGAATGTTTGCTAACAATCATTCGGGAATTCATTCATCGAAGTAACGAAAAAACAAACGAGCGTGATTTATCTTTTCCATACGATATTTGTCATCAATCCTTTTATCATATTGTACTTTAATTTCTGAAACAAATACAAAGTCATTTACAATATGGGCAATCTATTATCATATTTTAAATCATTATTTGGTTCACGTGAAATGCGTATATTGATACTCGGTTTAGATGGTGCCGGTAAAACGACCATTCTTTATAGGCTTCAAGTGGGTGAAGTTGTCACAACAATACCAAGTAAGTTTACATTTTTTTTTTTTTTGATACAAAATCATTAAATTTATTCATCATTGATTTTAAAATTGACAGCTATCGGTTTTAATGTCGAACAAGTCACATATAAAAATCTAAAATTTCAAGTTTGGGATCTTGGTGGTCAAACATCGATTCGGCCGTATTGGCGTTGTTATTATTCAAACACTGATGCCATTATCTATGTTGTCGATAGTAGTGATCGTGAACGAATAGGCATTTCAAAACAAGAATTAGTGTCCATGCTCGAGGTACTAATAGCGTTTTTATTTGATAATTAATTATTGAAATTTTTTACCTTTATTTACAAAGGAAGAAGAATTAAAAAATGCCATACTAGTAGTGTTGGCCAATAAACAAGATATGGAAAATGCATTATCCGTTGCCGAAGTACATCGTGAACTTGGTCTTGATGTATTAAAGAATCGAACGTTTCAAATATTTAAAACATCGGCCATTAAAGGTGATGGCCTCGATGAAGCGATGGAATGGTTATCGAATTCGTTGACAGCGAATAAATAAATAGCCCGTTGATGATGGTGATTTTATATTAATAATAATAATGAAAAAAAAAATAAATGTCCCATTTTGATTTTCTACACCAGATTATACTTGAAAACAAGTGGAAATTTTTTTTCTTTATAAACAAAACTAAAACATTTTGATTGTAATCCATATTTGATTTTATTTAATTGTACATATTCGTTGGTTTTTTTAAAAAAACCCAACAAAACAGCACGTTTTTTTATAAAATAAAAAAAATCAACAAATTTATTTATTCACCTGTGAATTATTTCAAATATCAATATTTCATTGCGTTAATTTTTTTTCCCAATCGGTAATATGAAGAGGTCATAGAATGAATTGATTGATTAAAGACATCAAATTTGAGTTTCCTATAGAAAGAATTATTTCCAATTTGGTAATGGGACAAATGTTTCTTTGATATTCTGTGGAGAAATCCAACGAAATAGATATTGAGGTGCACCGGCTTTATCATTGGTACCGGAAAGTCGTGCACCACCGAATGGTTGCTGTGCAACCACAGCTCCAGTACATTTATCATTAATGTAGAAATTTCCTGCTGCAAATTTCAATTTTTCCGTAGCTTTAAGAAGGAATTCACGATCTTGACCGAAAATTGCTCCAGTAAGACCATATGGTGTTGATTTATCCACCAGATCCAAAGTTTCATCAATTTTATCATCATCAAAGACGTAAACAGTTAAAATTGGACCAAATATTTCTGTAGTCATTAATTTACTTCGAGGATCCGTAGTTTCAATAATGGTTGGTTGCACAAAAAATCCTTTTCCTTTATCCGATTGTCCACCGACCAATATCTTGTGATTGGTTGAATTTTGTTTGGCATGATTTAAAAATGATGTATTACGATCCCATGATGCTTCGTTAATTACTGCCGATAGATATGTGTCCGATTCAAGTGGTGATCCAACTTTTAGCGAAGCAGTTATTTCCACTAAACGATCTTTGATCTGCTTGAAAATTAATATCATTAAAATGTTTCTATAATATATACAATTACCTTTGGCCAAATCGATTTTGGTACATACAAACGTGAACAAGCCGAACATTTTTGACCACTGTATTCAAATGCAGCCCTTATTGTCTGTGCAATAACGGTATCCAAATCAGCTGATGGATGAATGAAATGAAAATCTTTGCCACCACATTCCCCGACTCTGAATCAATTCAAAAAAATCAATAGTCATAAATGAATTTTTTTTTTGTTTTCGATTTACTTACAATCGAGGAAACGTTTTATTGCTGTCCAAGTTGGCTGCAACCGTTTTCCAAATGGCTCGAAACGTAGCCACACTACCAGTAAAATTTACGGCAGCTAAATCCGGTGAAGCAATCACATTCTGACTGAATGTCTCTGGTGTTGATGGCAAAAAGCTAATGACACCGGGTGCGAAATTGGCTTCACGAAGAATTTTATATACTATCCAATTCGAAAGTAAAGCATTTGGACTTGGTTTCCAAACGACAGCATTGCCAGCCAATGCTGGCGCCGATGAAAGATTGGCGGCAATGGCCGTGAAATTGAATGGTGATATTGCTGCAACAAAACCTTCAAGACCACGAATACGAAAAGCATTTCGAATCTCCGATGGTGAAGGACTTAATGGTTGATAACGGTAAATCTGTTCGAGATAATGGGCATTGAAACGAAAAAAATCTGCCAATTCCGCAGCCGAATCAATTTCTGCCTGTGCAAACGTTTTTCCTTGACCCAAAACGGTGGCTGCATTCAGATCTTGACGATATTTACCACTGGCTAATTCAGCCGCTTTCAACAAACATTCGATTCGATGATTAACATCAGTCTGTGACCATTCAAGATTTTTGGCCAAACTTTTCTCAATGGCTTGTTTGGCCAATTCTGCTGTGGCCACATGATATTTAGCTAGAATATGACCATGATCAAACGGTACCAATTGTGTTTCAACCTAAGTGTATTTGAAATAAATGAATGAAAACATTCTATAAATTTTTGGATTAGGACTAACATTGCTTGTGGTGATTTCCTCGCCACCAATAACCAGTGGTATTTCTGTCACTGTTCCAAGATAATGTTTAATACGTTGTTCAAGTTCGGAACGTTCTTTCGATCCTGGTTGATAAGCGAACATTGGTTCATTTTCCACATGACATGATTTTATTGTCGGTGGTATGAATACCGGAGATTGACTACTATATTTATATGAAAAAAAAATTGAAAAGATATTAAAATTGAAAGAATGAATGAATGAAAATTAAAAAAAAAACCAGTTCTATAAATCACAGAGGAACATTGCTCTTTGAACGAAACCCAATGAATTTTAATTAAACACTTACGATAAACCTCGAACATTTGAAACTAGTTTGGCAGTTTCAATAACATTAAAACGAAAATTTTGTCCGATTAATGATGATGATAACGATGACGATGAACAAATGGTTCGTTGTGTTGAAACGATCGTTGATAGATAACGTTGACAGTACATTTTTGTTTTATCAAATGTAAATTTTCTGTACTTTTTTGAATTATGAACTTTGGTATTTTTGTTTATAAATTCTGGATCAAAATGAATGAAATCTATATATGTATTTTATTATTTTTCTGGATAAAAAGACTACAATGTCATTGAATGGATCGACAAGACGAATAAGTCATTTATCAATAACAACCACACAACGTCAACAACAAAAAAATGATCATAACATCATCAATTATCATGATGTTTTTTTTTTCATTGTCCTTATATGCTACATTCATCATCATTTATTCATTTTTTTTTTATTCACACGACAATTGGCATGATAACAATGATCAGTCGGTTGGTGTGCAAAAATGACGCTAGATGGTGATGATTGCGAAATTTTATTGATAATTTGAAAATTTTTCAACACATTCGAATTTTGACACATTTGACCTTTTTTTTGAAGAAGGAGAAAAAAAGTTGCCAATTTTATTTCATTATCAAATTTGCAAGAATACAAAAGTTTTTTTTTCTAAATTTTATTATTAATCAACACTTGATAGAATTATTATTGTTTTTGTTATAATCATTATTATTGTTGTTTGTAGACATTTTGATGGAATCAAAATTTTCATTTTCACCTTCAGCAACAATTTCACGATCATCTTCAATATTGGTTAAACCATTTTGGAATGTTCTGAAAGTAGCATTGATTATAATCCATGTCCAATGGAAATTGATGGTAAAGATGAAAAAATATAGAAAATATATAAAAATATAAATGGAATTCCATTCACTTTGACCACAGGATTGTTGTAAAAATTGTAAACTTTCCAATACAATATATGGATAAATGAATAGACGATTTTGAAACCAGAAAATGGCAAGTATTGATAATAATAATAAACGTATTTGATTAACATTATTCTTTATAAATTGTAATTGTAATTTAAGTAAAATTTTCAATGACACAATCAATTCATTCAATTCCAATAGAAAACCAACGGCCGAAGTAAGATATGTTTTACCAACCATATAGGATGTTGTAGCTATTATGATGACAATAATATGATGTATTAAAAATACAATGAGATCTTTATCTCGTTCATCATGATAAATTAATGCATATGATGAATACAAATAATAAGATATATGGATTAGAATGCCAGCAATGTATATAAATGGTAATGATTCATCAATTTTGTTATAATCAGACCATAATAATGATAGATTCTTCAGACAACCAGTATCGGTATTGAATTTCCAACTTATAGCCACAGATAACATTATCATAATAAAATTCCATCCAAAACGTATGAAACGTTTTCGATATTTTTCATGAATAATTTCATTCTTCACAAATTTATCAATAATATGGATGGTAAACAAATGTCTTCCAATCGAATGGATCCATATAGCCAATGAAAGGCTGATGATTTCAATTAAAAAGAAATTATTTCGATAGAAAAGTTTTATTAAACAATTGAAAAAATCATTGAAAAATGTATGGCCATCAATCTGGTTGAATAGCTGATATGTACCGTTGAAAATGTCAACATAAACATTCACAATTTCCATTATTTCAGTCAATTATTATCAAACTATAGAAAGAAAAAAAAAATTTCAAAATCACAAAATATTTTTAAAAGAGAAAAAAAATATTGATTCACTGAACACTTGATATGTCATTCTGACCATTCATCATCATCAAATTGTTTAAATAAAAAATACTAATACTAATGGCCATATTATTTTTCATCCATGGGTATAATAATAAATTCACTGCAGTGGAAAAAAAAACATTGGAAAGAAAATGATATTGAAACGTCAATAACTTAAAGTGAAAAAAGGATATCATTTTATCTGTTCGAATATGAATTAAATATCCAAATCAAAAGATACGAATTGAATCGATAATATCGTGTGGAGAACATGTGATTTACTTTGTATCAGCTAATATATTCGATTATGATGATGATGATAATGATGACATTGAATTGAATTGCCGAATTGTATAATTTTTAAGAACAAAAAAAAAAAATTGTCAAAACAAATGGATTTTCAGCTTGTTTGACTGGTTTAAAATTTGCAAATTTCTTTAACTTTTTTCTGCCTAATCAGTAATCTATTTGAAAACAAGAAGAAAAACCCAAATTTGAAAAAAAATGAAAACAATTAGATAATAATGATTAATATAAATTAAAAATCAATTTACCTTTGAATAGGAAAAAAATGCTTTCACAGAAATGTGGAAAAAAAACACAAAGAAAATCCAAAAAAAGACCGTAATGACATTTCCTAAACAAAAAAAAATAAAAACCATTTCATTCATTCATTCAACCAATCATCGCTAATTTGGATCCATTCATTATCCATTTGAATTACAATATATCCAATGAGTGGAAAAATTTCCATATATTCCAATCATTCGTCTGGAACTGATAGTCAAGAAAAAAAATGCTTTTTTTTCTCCTCATTATATATGACACACAATTTCATATCTTAAAAAAAAACAATAACAACAACAACAGCAACACATTGAATATAAATGAACAAACAAACAAATAATATTCAAAACAATTGAAGAGAATATGAATTAATGAATTTTAACAAAAAAACAACAACAACAACAACAAAGAAATTATTTTCTTCCATAAGGCGATAATATGAAGCAACAAAAAAAAAAATTTTCATATATTTCAAAAATGAGTACACAACGATTATCATTCGGCATTTTTGGTTGATTCTCTTCTGTTTCAATCTAAATCACAAACTGGTTTCTTTCTCATCAGACATTCGAATATTATCAGCAAACAAAAAAACACCTGGAACTACTTGCCACACTTGTCAACAGATTTGGATCATAATTTAGATCATCAGGTTGAAATCATAATAATGATTATATTATATGGGTAGTACAAACAAAACAAATAGCCAAAAAAAAACAAAAATGGAGTAATTTTCATATATCAAAATCTATATAGAAAATGAAAATCCATTTCTGTAGATAGTTGATCTGACATTAAACGACAGTGATGATCATATTCGATTGTTTCGTTCCATCAAAATTGATTATATTTTCACTATCGATTCGAATGTTTTACAACAATGAGTCCACTACCATCTCCAATACAGCAGCAACATGTCACATGTTTGTATTTTTTATTTTATTTTATTTTTTTTGTTCGAAAAAAAACTTTAAAATAATTTTTGTTCCAAAATTTAAAAAAAAATTAGTATTACCATCATTGATACCTGTGGCAACAATCAATACGATTAATGTGAAAAAAAATCAACAATCATCAGTAACGGCTAAAAATGGTGATACAATTATTGTACAAAATGGAAAAACATCAAATTCATCAACAACGACTATTACAGTACTGAATAGATGTAAACAATCTCCCCAACGACAACAACAACAACAACAATCGGAAAAACGAGAATCCAAAAATCAAATGCCAGATACATCGAATGGTAATATTGAAACAGTTAAAGATGAATCACCACAATCACCTAAACAACAAATATCATTGGTAAAATCAACAATAAAAAAATTATCATCACCATCACCATCATCAATGTCCAATCAACGACAACGTATCTATCATAGTTCAATGGATATATCAAATGATGATGATAAAGAAGATGAAAAAAATGAAGATAAAATGATACAGAATAAATGTCCATTGATAAAGATGAAAAAATGTCAACGATCAGAAAAATCGGTAAGTTTTGTTGTTTTTTTTTGAATACCTAGAAAATCAATTCGTTTGTATAAATCGTTTGTAGATTGATTCGAGTATTATGACAAAAAATCGTGCACAATCAGAACGAAATCTAGATCGTATAAGTGATACACAAGTAATGAAAAAAATGAATGACCAACTTAAAATGGGCAACCGTCACAATCAACAACAGCGACAAAAACAATTATCTAAACAATTAATGGAAAAAGAAATGACCATAACGGAAATCTATAAATCTTTAATGGATAAGGAAAAAATATTGGAAACGTTATACTATGAAATTAATGATAAAAATGAAAAAATATTCGAATTACAAGATGAGATCAAAAAACGTCGTTATGATATGAATGAAATGAGTCGTAGAATTATTGAATTGAATCAAGAATTAAAACAATGTCGATGTCAACAAAATCAACAACGTAACAAGCAACAATCAGCAATCATACCAGTTACAATGCCTGTCATTGATTATAATCCATTTCCTGTTGATATTAAATCAAATGGTATCAACAACAACAACAACAATAACGATGATTATTTTGATGATGATGATGATCCGGAATGGACGAAACCATCGATAATAGCAAAATCGTCATTATCATCACAAACTGTTCCATTAAATCGATCATTATCCCATCTATCGTTGGAAAGTATAAATAGACAATCCAATTTTCACCATCCACATTATCATCATCATCATCATCCACATTTACAAAATCTACGCCATCATTGTGACGACAATTATAAAATGCATACGAATACTTCATCCACAACAACAACAACAACAACAACAACGAATCGTTCGAATCAATGGAGAACAAAGATACCTAATGCATTGAAAAAAATAGTGAATAAAAAGAAAACAATTAGTAACAATTCAACAGCTTCACTATCATCCACCTCTTCTTCCTCTTCATCATCATCATCATCATCATCGACTATATCCGATTCAATGAAATTGAAAAAAATAAATGGTGATTATGGTATGGAAGAATTGAAACATATACTACAGGAAAAAGAGATGCTTATAACAGAATTACGTTTGGATGCAAAACGAACTACAAATAAATTATTTGATTTAGAAATGACATTAAAACGTAGAGATGAAGAATCAATGATAATCAAAAAGAATAGTGAATATTTGGAAAAGATTTATAAATCTAAATTAATTGAATGATGATTAAAAGTATTGATTTCAATCAAAAAAAAAAAAAAAAAAAAAAAAATTAAATAGTTTGTACTTGAAATGACAAACAAACAAACAAACAAAAAAATTTCAATTATTATGGCAATCGGATTTTTTTTTTTGAATAAAATATGAAATTTCGAAACCGGAACAACCATCATCCTTATCAATATCCGTTTTTGAGCATTTTATGTATATATATTTGACATTTGTTTATTGTTATAAAATTCAATATATGGCCATCATTATTATATATTGTCATCATCATCACTTTATTGATGTAATGATGATGAACATGTGTAAATACATAAATACAACACACACACACACACACACATAGAGAGAGAGAGTGAACAAAAAAATCATTTCCGGGATATCACCGAATGATTCGAAACTATTGACAAAAAAAAAACAATCAACAATGATCACGACATTTAGTTTAATTATTATTTTGACAAATTATTCATACCAATCAGCAAAAAAAAAAATTATCCACATTTATTATTTTGTGTGTCTTTCGGTGTTGTATTTTTTTTTTTTTTTTTTTTTTTGTTAATGTAGATATTATAATTTTGACAAAAAAAAGTGGCTGCCATTATTTGGCTTATCAATATGATGATTGAAAGAATCATCTCTTTACAATTTATTCTTATTATTTTGCTACAAATACAAAGATACAAATCATCATCATCATCATTGCTTGAAAGCATCAACAATTCATCAATTGTCACAGGAACATGTTCAAGACCAAATCTACCGCCAACTGGTCGAATACGTTTTGCATCCATGGAAAAAGTTAAATTTGCTGAAAATGAGACTATTTATATTCTATGTGAAGAGAATCAATTTCCACATCAGGCACAGAAACGTAAATGTCATCATGGACGTTGGCTTGGTAAACAGGCACGTTGTGGTAAGTAGTTTGATTAAAGAGAAAAAAAAAATCTAGGAAATTAATTTTTTTTTCTCATTTTGAACTTAAAAAAATAGGTAAAGCAGTTGTAACGAAAATGAATCTATTAGAAGCAACAAGTTGTTCAGAATTAGATCAACCATTATTATTGTCAGTGAATTTAACACAAGTGGATGAAACACCATATCCATTGCCACCAAATTCATTTCATTTTACAAGAGTACCGGACAAAACACCTCTTTCAGTAATAGGTTCCGATTGTTATCATTGGTATATGCAATTTGAACAACCAGTTGAAATGCAATATTTATTGATTGATATCAATATCAAAAAAGAGGATTCAATAAAAAAAGATCGACCTAAAATTGATATTAAAATTAAAAATAGGTAATTATAACATAACAACATTAATTAATTAATTAATTAATTAATAATGTGTTGATTAACAATATAATCCTAAAAAATCAATTTTAACATCGATCGATGACGGAAATGGTGGTGTGGGGGCGACCAAAAAATAAAAAAATAAAAAATGAAGAAAATGTCAACTAGAACATACAAGCTATCAAGTGATTGAACAGGATGAAATATTTGGAAATTATTTTTTCTGTGATTTATATGAAAATATTACAATCAAAAACAATAGTGACTATAATACGACAACAGCAACAACAACAATGATGATGCTTGATGATGATATTATTAAAACGGATAATTTAGAAATGATTATACAAATAAAAGGTAATCGTAGTGTTGGCCTAGAAGCAGTATTTATTGGTGAAACATATAAAAAAATATTAAAACATTTGGGAAATAAATCCAATATTGATTGTGGAAAACCAGAAATGAAAAGAACAGGTGTTCTTGAACAAATTGATCTATCACATATTAAGCTAAGGTGTAATGATTCATTTATTTTTTCTTCAAACAACATCAACAACAATGTCAGGTATGTTGTTGATGATGATGAACATTAAATCAATCATTTTATTTTTTCTGATTGTCCTTTTATTCATTATTATTATTATTAGTTTTGAACTTCTCAAATGTGGTACAAATGGATTATGGCAAGGTGAATTCCCAGTATGTACACCAAAGAAAACGTGTTCGAAATCAGAAATTTTTGATACATTAAATCCAACAATACAATTGGAACAAATTGGTAATGTTTATTGGTTTAATGAGAGCGAATGGTTTGCCATCGAACATACATGGATACATTATACATGTTCAAATTTTGATGGTATTATGGTTGGTAAATCTGAACGTACCTGCCGTGGAGGTCATTGGACCAATAAAGTACCACATTGTACCACAGGTAAATAATAATATTTCACTGTAGGTGGTGGTGGTGGTGGTGGTATAATAATAAGATTGATGGATTGAATTTTTTTTCTTTTTAACACATTTCTATCTCTCTCTCTTTCTCTCTGGACTGTCAATCCCGTTTACAAAAATGTTTTTTCTCTATTCCATTTCTAGCACTTAATTCGGGATCAGTTACAATTAGTATCATCATAATCATATTGGTCATATTGATTGCTGTATTTTCATTGATTGTTTATCTATCGATTCGTGCACATGGAAAAAAAATAAATCGAAAATTAGAATCAGCAAAATATGAATTAGAAGAAAAAGCATTGAATAAACAAATATCAGCATCATCCGATGGTTATTATAGTGATATTGGATTGGAAACAATATATGAAGATTGTAAAGAAATCTATACAGTACCTGATTATGAAATGGCCGAAGATATTCGTTATGATATTGATCCAGCAAGAAGAATGCAACCAAAATTGTTGCCATTACCATTCTCATCATCATCATCACAACAACAACAACAGCAACCATCTAATAGATTATCCGAACAAATACAATATCAATCAATGGAACCTGAATATCTAGCCATGACAGAAGGAACATTAAATAGACCAAAAACTAGACCACCATTAACACCAACATATTATAATGATGATGTTTATGAATAATCTATAGATGAAAATCTCTATAATACAAAATTGTTGTTGCTAGGAATCGAATATTTCGGGGGGGAAAAAAATACAAAACTTTTCACTATTTATATAACTTAATGTGTAAATACTGTCATTTTTAAAAATAAATTTTATCCATAAATACACAATAAAAAATGACAACAACAATGCTTGAAATATAATTTGATTATGACATTGATATTTTGTTGTTGTTGTTGTTGTTCGATTCGAATCGTTATTTTCAATGATTGACAATCATCATCATCATTATTGATTATTATTTGTATGATATTTGATATCAATATCATCAATACCAATGAAACAAACGAATCATCAAAATAATCATAATCAGAAAAAAAACAAAAATTTTCTCTCCATATATATCACATGCAACAAGTTGGCCAAACAACAACGACGAAAATGAATGATACGATTACTATGTATCGATTGCTATGTGAGAAAAAAAATCATAACAAACAAACAAACGGAAGAAATTCATTTTCTTGGTGCTCCACTTTTTATTGTTCACAATTTTGTCAAATAAAAACAAAAAAAAAATTTTTTTTTATGTTTACAAATCAAGATCGATTATCCATTACCATCATCATTGTTCTATAATCGTTTTTACATTCATTGAAATGATCATCGAATGAATCAAATAAAAAAAAAGAACTAAACTAAACTAAACTAATGATGATTATCCATCAATGATTTTTTTTTCTTTATTCACCAATATATGAGCAACAAATCGTCAATGTCCACAATACACACACACACACACACCACCACCATTTCCATACATTTTGTTTTGCCTCTTCTTTTCATCATCATCATCATCATCATCGAATCTTCAATCGGTCATCATCATAATGGATGTAGTGGATATACAGTGGTGAATATATTAAACTCGTTCTTAAAGTTTTATATGTATACACAATAACAACGAAAAAGATAGCGGCCACCATTTCTATAAGAAAATTATCTTACCCTCCTACACACATACCGATGTGATATGTTCTCTATTCTTTATCATCACATCACGCCTTTTTAATTAATTCTACATGCTTTTCAAATCATTCAAAGAATGATTCATTGGTGAAACAAAATGCAAAAAAAAACCAAAATTTCAATCATCATTTGATTTGAAACAACAACAATAACAACAACTGAATTAGTCACCATGCAACTTTTATTTTATTTTTTTTTTTGTACAACGAATCTAATCAACAACAAGACATATACACACCCGCTCACACAAACACACATTGTTTGTGTCATACTTTTCCTTCATCAAATTCAATTTCTCTTTTTTTTTAAATTCAATTTTTTTTTTTTTTTTTTTTGGTATGCGATAGATTTTTTAATATTGTCTACTATATTGATGAAATAAAATAAAGCGTGTGAGCAATTGTGTGTATCTACGGCAAAATCAACGATCGATGATATATCATCATCATCATCATCAATGGAAAGAATGGAACAATCATCATCATTGACATTACATAGTGAATAATAATAATGATGATGTTGATCATGATCATCACAAATACAAATGATATATACGCTTGGCCACCATCAACATCATCATCATTATTATTATTATCCATAAAATGAACAAAATACACATTACATAGAAAAAATTTTTCAAATGACAACAACATCGACGATTGCAAATAATCAAAGCAACATTAATGTATACATTTTCTCATCATACATATTATGCTTTTTCAGGACTGTTTGTTTGTTTGTATCCCTGGGACCTTATGTGTGTGTGTGTGTATGTATACAAAACATACAGCCAATCTATGTGTGGTGTGTACTTTGACTTTTAACCTAAAACTTTCGATGATTTTTCACAACATGTATACGTGTGTTTTTATATGGTACCTATTACCTTATTAACTTGGGAAAAAAATCTTGTTCGACCTGACCGCGCGAGATTGTTGTGTTTCAATAGAGAAACAGAGGGGGAAAAAACCAAATATATATTGAGAGGTAGAATTTAGAAACCGACAAAGCAAGCTTTCGGGGTATATATACCAGACCAATACACACACACAATCAAACTGACACCACCTTTATTTTTTGCTCGCGAACTAACTAAATAATACAACCACCGACCTGCTCGCTTACCATCATCATCATCATCATCGTCTTTATCATCATTATCAAGAGACCACCATTTTCACTATCGCCCGCGCGCCCAAATAATATCTTCTTCTTAACGTGTTTTCTATTGTGTGTGTATGTGTGAGTTTTCCATGTCTAATACAATGGGTTAGCTGGATGAATTTTTATTTTCCATTATTATAATCGAATCACCGTAGAATGACCGCTTTGGTATTCGGTGTCATTTAACTGTGTTTTTTGTACAAAACAAAACAAAAAAGTTACATTTCTTTTGGATCTTTATTGTGTCGTCTTAGGGTCAAATGAAAACTTGGGTCAACTGAGTGGTTTTGTTGTGTTTATGTGTGTGTGTGTGTATGGTTCACATTCCATTCGATCGTTGTGTTCATCGTCGATGGTCATTCAATTTGAATTGATTTTTGAAATTTTTCTTTTCTTCAACAAATATTATGGTTGACATTACTTGAGTCGTTTATTTTTTTTTCTTAAAATTTGTGTTTTTCTTGTATTATAACCAAAAAAAAGAAGAAGAATGTATCCATCAAGAATATTTCGTCATCATCAAATATTTATTCATTGTTATATTATGCTACAATTATCATCATTATTACAATTAGTCAATGGTTTTATTTGTGATCAACAATGTACATGTATACAATCATCGGGAAAATTCACAGCCAATTGTACTGGATTAAGCTTACATCGTTTACCTCAGGTAAATTCTATTTACATGTGTGTGTGAACAACTTGTTGATTAATTAATTTATAATTTTCTGAATTTAGTGTACGGATTTAAATCCTGAACAACAACAACGTATGAAACGTATACAGGTTCTTTGGTTACAACGGAATAATTTTGCAAAACTAAATAGCCATATATTTAATAATGCATGTTTGGATAATTTGCAAAAAATTTATCTACAACAAGGTAATATGAATCAATCTTGATTGATTGGTGATTGAAATAACAATTTTTTTCCACATTATATTTCATATATAGCTCTAATTGCCGAAATCGATGACAATGCATTCTATCCATTGACCAATATAATTGAATTATCATTGTCGGAAAATTTTCTAACTTTGATACCAACGATTGCATTTGAACATTTAATACGATTACAAACATTAGATTTATCCTGGAATCGTATACGTGAAATTTCAAATAATTCATTCAACAAATTGGTTAGCTTACGAAAATTATCATTAGAAAGAAATAATATCAGTTATATTGATATTAATTCATTTGCCGGTCTTATCAACATACAAACAATTAATCTTGCATCGAATCATCTTACAATATTGAATCCAGATTCATTTATATTCCTAAAGAATCTTCATACATTATATCTAGAATCAAATGAATGGAATTGTAATTGTCGTATGCAACCATTCAAAAGAATGCTTATACAACAACGAAATCGGCTACAGATTATTGATCAGCCACGTTGTTCAGGAACATCGGTCATATGGAGTAATTTAGCATTAGATCATTTTCAATGTGCACCGAAAATCTATCATAATGTTTCGGATACAGATATAACGTTAAGTGAAGGTTCAACATTACGTATGAAATGTGCCATTGAAATAGAAACATTTGGTGATCCAATTGTTGATCGTGAATATTTATCTCTATCAAATATTAATTGGTATTGGAATAATATACAAATTATGAACAATTCAAAAGGCTGTGATCATAATTGTAATAAACATATGCCCATATCACATTCACAAGAATTTCAAATCGATGAATCGATTGAAGAATTGAATGCAACAATCAAACTTAAAGTATCACAGCTAGCATTATATTCAGTGATGACATTGAATGCTGGAAATTATCGTTGTAGTGTTGTTAATCATGCTGGTAGTGATGAAATGTTCTATACCGTTTATGTTGTACCATATTATTCACATAGTACAAATTTTTTTCAAAATGATCAACATCCCAAAGTGATAACACCAGCTAATACGGCTAAAAGGCCATCATCTGATTCACAAATTTCATATAATAAAAATATTATAAATCATCAGGATGAAAGTATGTGGTTTTTTATTTATCATCATCATGTATTCGAGATGATTATCATCCATTCATTTTTCATTTTTATTTTTACTATTTTTATAATGCAACAGATGCCGATCATGTTCTATTTGGTTTAGTGCTTGGCATATTAAGTGGCTTATTCCTGGTTCTAGTCATATTTAGTATTATGTTTGTTTTTTTTGTACGTAAACAAAAAATTGTGCCGACAAATCCACAAGAATTAATCATGATTGATACTGTATCGAATACCGATAATAATACATCGATCAATACATTGGATGATCCAAATCAAGAAACAAATACAGAAACAACAACCGAACGGAATGCATCACAAAATGAATTCAATCCGTTATTAGTGGTAAATCCGGTAAAAAAACCACCAAGACTTGGCATACCGGATGTTAGTTCAAGTAAGTATTTAAAATGTCAAAAACTGAATTTATTGATCAATTCATTTATTCATTTTTAATTGATAGTATATTCCACTCCATCTTGGACGTTAAATCGTACAAATACATTGATACATAATTTACATTCTGCTGTTCATCCACATAATATTCTCAATAATAATAATAATCATCAACATCATCACATTAATCGATCTCGTTATGCATCGTATGCTGAATCAGAACCACTTTATTCACCACTATATAGTACATTGTATAGAAATCATCATAATCGTCATCATTTTTTGGCCAATCGAATATTGAACAACAACAACAACAACAATAATAATAATAATAATATAAACAACAATGATATAATGGCCGATACATTCATTTCTGATACTGCATCAGAAGTTTGAATTTTTGTTTATCTCATCATTTTATTTTTATTTTATTTTATTTTTTTGAACATAATCGATAAATAATGTACAAATAAAAAGTTTTTATTCCTGCTCTCAATGTGGATATTTGATAAAAATTGTATGAAACATGAATAAAAAGAATGAAATAAATGGTAAAATATTGATTATTGGATATCAATCTGGAAAAAAAACAGCGCGCATTCGAAAAAGAATTTTAAACATCATATCATTTATGAACAATCCAAAATAAAAATGGTAGTAGCATTGTGAAAAGTGATTATCAATGTTATATGTATATAATAAAAATAATAACGTCATCGAAATTCAGTTGACACATGCGTACAAAAAAAAACCTAATGCCGATATATAAAGTTTATTTATTTTTGACAATGACTTAAAAAACTGCTTCTCAAACATGAAGATGGCATAAAAATATATATGCCATTTTCAAATGAAAATCAAAAGCCTACACATAAATATGAACAAAAATGGGCAGTCTTTGCTCATATAAATATTAAACCAAAATCAAGTTTGATGAGGAAGATGAACAAAAAAAGGTGGAGCATTGCTATTAAAAAGTGTTGAATACAGAAAAAAAAATTGATTTTGATCATCACATTATTATTGAGGGTGAGTTTGATTTTTTTTACCGTTTCATTATAAATAACATAACATTATTATTATATTTGGCTTTGCTCTTTCTCTCTCTCTCTATCTTTTTCTTTCTCAAATAGTGTAATTTTGAACCTATTTTATTATAGAACAGAAAGAGACGCATATATAGTAATGATGATAACGGGATGCTCAATAACTCAATCTTGAAGTAAAAAAAAAAAATTGTTTCCTCAAATCATATGCAATTCTCATCATTCAGCACATCACATCATCATCATCATCCTCTCCCTCTCCCTCCTATCGCTCACTCTTTCTTATTTTGTGTGTGTGTGTGTGTGTATGTGAATGTTAACCTCAGCATCATCATCCTCCACACACACACACACATACACAGATATTTATTCGATTCCAAAGATTTGGATCTTCTTAATCGTTTTTGAAATCATTTTGTCTGTTTGTTTACAAATTATTTTTTTTTCTTTTTTAAATGTGTTTGCGTAACTAATCCGAAAGGATTATTACCATTAGTATCATCATCACATTATCATTATAAAAATTTTTTAAAAAAATTCTATTTGTTTTTTCCATAAAAAAAAGAAGAAAAATTCAAATTTCAACTTTCAATAAACATTCTTCCGAATGTTTAGAATTTAATTCTTTTTTTTTGTTGTCTGCTTCCCCTATATGATGATGTAAGAGGGGGTAGTAGGGAAAAATTGTGCTACTTCATTATTCCAAATTGTTCGTTTTGTGTGTGTGTATGTGTGGGTGTATGATATATATGGTTTGGTCTGTTTGTTTGATATCCGTTGATTCGACATTTATCATTGCCATTTTTTTCTCGTCATCATCAGCATCATCATCATCATCTTTTTACTTTGATTTTTGTTTCACTCCCACTTTATAATTCTATAAATTGTTTTGTTTTTTTTTTTGGTATTCTGGACATTTATTACTTTGAATAATGATGAAAATATGAAAAAAAATTCAAATGTGAATTCAATATTTTACAACACCACCACCCTACTTTTTTTTGGAATTTCATTTTCACCCGTCACATACGTTCAATACGGGCAAAAAAAAATTGAAACAACAAAACGAGTGCAATGGTAATTTAAAATTTTTGAATCAATTCTTGTACAAATTTCGAACGAATTTCTTTTCGGATTCATTATTAAATTGATCTCAGATTGAATTTTTTTTTGTTTTTTTTTTTGGTTGCTAATTTTAGCACATTCAGTCATTTAAAAAAAAAGTCAAATTAATCAATAATAAGCATTCCCGTGAATTCTGACACCAACATATATATAATAATAATGCATCATATAAAAAAGTCTGTAAATAAATCGGGCAAACATGTCGCAAAAACAGCGCCCAATTCTAGGAAAAAGAATGGCACAATAATGAAAAATAAAAAATCCAATCAGTCTAAAGTGAAAAGAAAATCACCATCATCAACGAAAAATGTTCCGAAATCTAAAACAAAATCGACAAAAAAATCGATTGCCAAATCAAACAAAACGCACAGTGCAGAAAAGAAAAAAACTGCCAAAAAGTCAGTCACTGCAACTACTGTTTCCGTAACTAATAAAAATTCAAAAACACCCAAATCAACGGCGAAAAGGAAAATTAAAAATGCAAAATCCAAGTCCATAACGAATAAACGATCAATTTCAATGAAAAATACTAAAACTATTTCGACAAGAAAAAAGAAAGAAAATGTTAAGGTTACTTCAAAAACGACGATGAAAAAAACGGTACCAATTTCACCGAAATCCAATAAAAGAAAAACTTCAGCAGCAGCGGCGGTGGTGGTGGTGGTAAAATCACCAATTTTACCGAAACCAACAAAGTCAACAAAATCAAATTCCGGTAAAAACGCAACCAAACTTGTGGCAAAGAAAAAACCAATAAAAGTAGTCAAACAAAAACAATCGAAAACGACAAAAAAACGTCGAAAATTAGTTGGTCATCGTGTGGCTAGCTTGAATGCGTTGGCAAAAGTGAAATTATTATGTGAAAATGGTCAAAATGCAACAGTAACAATGGCCGGGAAACAAAAATTACAGCATCCTTCTACAAACATCAAAAGTGGTGATGATGATGATAAGAATAAAAATGATTTCAATGTGATCAATTCAAAGTCATCATCAATGAAAAAAGTGAAACGAATCAATACTAAAAGTGATGCTCAACACAAATCGAATACTGCCTACTCATCTACTTCATCATCATCTGTTGCTATATCTAAAAAAGTGATGCCTGTAAACGCCTCTTCCACATCATCATTAAAAGTGAAAAATTTAAAAAATTCAACCAATAAAATGAAAGAAAAATCTACGATTAAACGAAAATCTACTTCCGTTAATAATCGTAGTAATAATAAAAATAGAGTTAATAAAACGAAAACAAAAACAACAGTAGTGGCAAAGAAAAAATTAAAGAATAATAAAAAAAAGAAAAAGAAATCGATAAAATTATCAATCGATCCAGATGTAGAAATAATCGATACAAGAAGAAATAAAAGAATGGCAAATTTGAATGCATCGGCTATGATGGCTGCAACATTTTCACCGGAAAAAGAACGTCGATTAGTATTGGCTAGTGCAAAACCATTGTTAAAATCATCAACAAGTGATCCTCATCATCAACCATCATCATCATCGACCACTAATCCACAGCAAATATGGTCAACAACACATCATAGTAGTATGGTTGAAGAACATATCGAAATGACAACCGTCAAAACGACGGTAAAATTACGACATGATAATACAACCGTAGTAGAAACAACAACGACAACACAACAACGTATCGAACAACAACAGAATCTATTGAATCAATCATCGGATAAAAAACGAAAAAATAAAACGACAACGAATAAAAAACAATCAACATCGTCAAAAAAACGTAAAACAATCAAAAATAATCAAATGATAGGTGATGCAACAAGTCCGAAATCACCATCAAAATCTATTTCTACTACTTTGTCTTCTTCTTCTTCTAATCTCCCTCCGCCGGTTACAATAACAGAAACAACATTATCACCAACTATTTCAGCATTTACGCCTTGTCCTTCTGGTTCATCTACACCTTTAATTATTCCGGCAACACATCCTCCTTCATCTATTACTACTCATCCACAAGGTCTAGATTTGATATATCAAGTTCCTTCTCATTCTCATCGTTTTACTTCATCTCAATCATCTCCTGTAACTGGTGGTACAACATGTATAGATTCAACAATGATCAATGAAAATTCAACAATGATGGCGGGTAAAAATAAAAGTCAAAGATCAAAGAAAAAGCAAAAATCAACACCGCCTATTCAATCAACAACATCATCATCGACGACGAATACTATTCAGCCCTCAAATTCATCAATAATGAAAAAATATTACCGTAAAATTGAAACACGTACTGTGGAACATCAATCGTCAGCGGCAACAGTACCATCAAATGCTGCAGCAATTTCAGCAGCAAAAGTTACAACAGCAACAACGTCCAATATTATACATCAGCATGATCCTAGAACAAATTTTTATCATCATAATACTAATGCTATTGCACCACCAAATGGTATGATGACATTTTCATCATTATCACCATATAATGCCGTCGTTGGTGGTGGTGGTGGTGGTGGTAGTTATATGAATCCATCACTAATTAAACCATACAATCCTCATTCAACATTGATGCCAACAACAAGCAATCAGCCAATCGGTTCAAATCATACACATTCAACACCTTATTCATACCCATTTTCATTATCACAATCATATGGTCTTTATAATCCGGCCACTGTTTCAACGGTACCATTTCAATTAATACCATTTGGAAATAGTGGTCACGTTTTGGAACAACCAACACCGTTAACAGGTGGTCATCCATTCATATCACCACAACCATTCATAGCTGCACCACCACCGACAATCTATCCATATATCAATCCATCATTTACACCAGCAGCCACACCGATTTCGGCTATTGGACAATTTTTTCAACTCCCAACTGCCACCTTACACCAGCCAGCAACAGCAACAGCTAGTCCATTTTTGGGTGTGCATTATTTAGCTGGATCAAATTCAATCGGTGTAGCTTTACCACCAAGACATTCAACACAACCATCTAGTTGTCATTATCAACCTCCACCGACAATTCCATCATCATCTTCAACATCAAACCAATCATATCTGAATGTATTTACGGGTAGTAGGTGTACGCCTTCATCATCATCTTCATTATCCTCAAACATAACCAATAATCAAAGTGATCGAATTATTTATCCAGTATCGATTCATCATCAATCTGGTCAATCACCATCATCATCATCTACATCGACATCATTAACTGTTGATACAACGAATACGTCCATGAACACAACACGCCCTTCATTGATCGCTCATCAATCACAACCGCAGATTATCAATCTAAATGGTGCGACTAATACTGGATCAATACCATCGGCTTTAAATTCAATTCCGAATGTCATACCTTATGGATTTTTTCGTCCACAATCATCATCAACGATATCGATACCAGTATCAACATCATCATCATCTACTGCTACTCCAATATCCTCATCGATTCGTCCATCTACATTGAATTTTCTAAATTCAAATTTCATACCGCCACAACAACAGACTCCAACATTTTTTGTTCATACACGTATACAACCACCGAATCTTTCATCATTAAAATCAACGATAACAATGAATTCTATAAAAAAGAAACCAATGATGATGAAATCAAAATCAAAAACATTGAAAAATACAAAAAATAATCAACGTAAGAATGCATCAACAAACGGTGTTGTCGATGAAGATTTATTAAAACAATTTGATGTTGATAATAAAAATGGAAATGTGAGCGATGGGAGTTGTCATACAGGAAGTATGATAATGATGAATAAAAAACAAACAAATAAACAATTATTATCGATGGAAAATAGTAGGGGAAAAAATACATCAAATAGTGGTAAATCGAAAAGAAAAACTAATTTGAATTCAAATTCCGATCATACCATCATGGCGAATGATTATAATAATGAAACAACGGTGGTTGCCGGTGGAAGAAAATTTAAATCAAATCTCACAATTGAATCAAATGGAAAAAATTTATTATTGAAAAATGGTATTGGTACAATCGCCACTGCCACTGCAACAGCATCATCATCATCATCATCGTCACCATATCCAAAAAGGCGTAATAATCTATTACCAACAACAAGTATAACATTGGTTTCAGCAAGTAATTCGAAAAACAACAGCAGCAATAATAATAATAGTAATAGTAATGATAATGATAGTGGAATTGAATCGAATGAAATTGTACCGCCACCGATAACATCAACAACGACAGATAATTGTGAATTTCGTTGCGTAATGGGTAAACGAACAAATAGAAAACCAATCATACATGGTTGGTCATGGGAAGGTGAACCAATGGAGAAAAATATTTTTATTAATGTAAGTGATTTATGATCAGGAATTGTGATTTTAAAATTTTTTTTCATTTATTATTTTATTTGCATATATAATGAATCATGAATCCACTATCAATTAGAATGATGAACAATCATATCGACGTAAATGTTATCCAGCAATTAAACATAATGAAGGTGAAATCATACGACCTGGTGATTGTGTATTGCTTAAAAGTGGTCCAAGAAAAACGGATCTACCATTTGTTGCTAAGATAACATCATTATGGGAATCACCTGAAAGTAAGTTTTGTCGTTTCATAAATGTGTTGTTAAAACTATTTTTTTGAAATGTTTTTTTTTCTCACTTTTATTTTTGTTTTGTTTCTAAACCAGGAGAAATGATGATGAGCTTACTTTGGTATTATCGACCTGAACATACAGATATTCAGGATATTCCATTTATAATGGGTGAAATATATGCCTCAAGACATCGTGATGCAAATAGTGTTGCCTGTATCGATGATAAATGTTTTGTACTCACATACAATGAATATTGTCGTTATAAACGACAAAAATGTCGAAAATTGCAAATGTTTGCATTTTTACAACCAGATTTAACTGCTATGATTGTGCCAAATGGTGAACCATGGTCCAGTGATGAAAATCAATCATCGAATGATCAATATCAACAACAGCAACAAATAATAAATCGTTTTAATCGTTCAGTATTACGAGTAGGTGATAATAATCGTATACCACCATTGAATACATTACCAGAGCTTGTATTCTGTTGTCGTAAAGTCTATGATTTTCGACAGAAACGAATACTTAAAAATCCGAGCTATGAACGAAATGAACGTAATAAATCCAGTGCTTAATAAACAAACAATACTACACACACACACACACACACTTATAAACACACACACACAAAACACAAATCTATTCTTAATCCACCGGGTTTTGATAAATAAAAAAAAATTAATTTCAACTTAATTTTGAAACCTCGGAATAAATAGTCTTTCGTTTCGTATTTGTATAAAAAAAATGATGAGAAAACTTTCTCTCGACGCCTCGAATTTCATTTCATCAAAGTAATTTTAATTGATTTTTCAATTTTTCAAATAGTCATCATCATTATAATAATCATCATCATCATCATCATCATCAAAGAAAGAATCTCTATATATTTTTCGAATGAAAAGAAAAAAAAATTTTTTATTTATAACTACCCTAAATAGTCATTATCATCAAGAGATTATCTTTTACATCCCAACACCCCCACCAGAATCTAATTTACACAATTTCACATTTCTATAAATGTAATGAGATCATTCTCATTCTCATTATATATTGATTTATTAATGTCAAAATTTGCCTTTTTTACATACACACACACACAGACACACAAACAAAAAAAAATTGTAACAATTCCAACATTGTAAATTATTCATTCACATTCGAAATGAAAGTTTCGTGTTTATATTCTTCATTCAAACAATGTGATTTGTGATTTTCTTTTTTTGGAATTTTAAACACACACACAAGCACACACATTTGTATTCAATTAGTTTTTTTTTATTTCTGGGACAGGTGCAACATTGATAATCATCAGCAACAAGTGTGTGTGTGTGTGTATGTCCAATTCATTGAAATCTTGAATTAGTCAAAATTGAAATTCTGTTTTTTTTAATTTTATTTTACTTCAATCACACCAACACACACACGCTACATCACAGACCAAATTCATTTTTTTTTTGTTTGTTTGTTTGTTTCAGAATTTTAAAACAAATAAAAAAAAAAGTTTTTGAGATAATCAACGTCAATACACTTACACACACACACACACACACTTGAATATAAATCGTTTATAAATAAAATTATTATTATTATTTCAAATGAATTTTTTGAAAAATTAAAATTTTTTTTTTTTAAATTTATATTCTTGGAGCGCATGCGCCCCCGTAGCATTAAAGTTTTTTTTTATTGATTTCAATTCAGAATTTTACTGATATTGAGCATCCTCTTTTTTTTCCCAGCATGTGTGTATTCATGGTGGCCATTTAAAAATACCACCAAAGAAACCGCTTTTATTTATCAAATATTTTGATTGATTAATGATTTTGTATGACAATGATCTTTTTGACAAATAAAAAAAAATGACGGTTGATTGAACGATTGAATGATTTCACATAAACACACACACCTATGAATGATGGGGGGTAGAGGTATTCATATCATCGACCAACCACAACATACACACACACATATACATCACTGACATTTCAATGGCGGTTTTAGTTGAAAAAAAAAATTTTTTTTTCTTTTTTCAAAAAAAAATAGGGGCCACCCATTGTTGTAGTGGTATAGTTCTACACTATTGTTCATTCTTTGTCTATTGATAATTGTGTGTATGTGTGTGTGTGTGTGTGTATTTGTCTTTGTTTGTCTGTCTATCTATCTACCACAACCACCACTGTCCGTTTTGTATTATAATTTTAGTATAATTTGATCGAATTGTTGGATTCCATTATTCTTTTTGTGTACGAAATTTATTTATTTTGTATTTGTGGGGGAAAAAAAATTTCCATCATCATCATCATCATTATCATTATTTTCCCTTTTTGTGTTTATTTCACACATTGGCATTTGATTTGATTTGATAATAATAACTGTGTGAGGCAACCTTGATTGGGAAACAAGTTGGGAAAAAAAGGAACCCGAGAAACGAAAAAAATTTGTTTTTTTTTCTTATGTGAATGGCGCCGAAAAAACGTACAGCCAAATCGGCTAATGATTCGATAAAGCCAACCAAAAAAAGTCGTAAACAAAAACGATCATCGAATCTATCATCTGATTCGGATCTTGGTTCAGATAATGAAAATCTCAACAATAATGGTAATAATGATACGACAGCTGAAGAAACTTCAACAGTATCAAGCGATTGGTGTATCAAACCGGATGATCTTGTTGGTCGTCTTCTTGTAAGCGGTGGTACCAATTGGGATCTAATTGGCCGAAAAGAAGTACCGAAAACGGCAGCTGCTGCTGGTACTGCTTCAAATGGTTTGTGTTTTGTTTGTTGAATTCTAGTATTTAAAAAAAAAATAAATTTTCATTCAAAGGCCGTAACCTATGGGGACCTCATCAGACTGAATATCGTGTTCGATTTGCTGTTAGTGGTTGTACTGCATGTCATTCCATAATTGTCACTGAAGATGGTAAAGCACTTACATGGGGGCGTAATGATCGTGGCCAATTGGGACATGGTGATACAATTCGTCGTGATGTTCCTACTGAAGTTGAAGTTCTTAAAGATTATCAAATAGTTGGTGGTGCTGTTGGTCGTGGACATACATTGTTTCTTACATCCAAAGGTCAAGTTTTTGCTTGTGGCGATAATAAAAGCGGTCAACTTGGTGTTGGTAATCAGATACAGACCGTATTGGCTCCAACACGGGTTCGTTGAATACATTACTCGAATCTAGATTTATCTAATCAATCTTATTACTTATAGGTTGCACATCGTGGCAATCCAATTGTCAAATTAGCATGTGGTGCCGAATTTTCATTGATTGTTGATTGTAATGGTAATCTATTTTCATTTGGATTTCCACAATATGGTCAATTGGGCCATAATACTGAAGCAAAGTATTTTGCATCTGGTAACAAATTGGCATATAAATGCGAATATAAACCACGAAAAGTTTTGCTATTCATTGAAAAAGGACGCGATGGTCATGTTACACCCATTCAAGATGCACGAATTATTGATGTTGCATGTGGTATTAATCATTCACTTGCATTGGATGATAAGCAACGTTGCTTTTCCTGGGGTTTTGGTGGCTATGGAAGACTAGGGCATTCCGAAACCAAAGATGAAATGATGCCACGTTTAATAAAAACATTTGATAATCGTGGTGTAAAAGCTATTTGGTGTGGTGGAACATTCTCACTCGCATTAGATCAACATGGTTTACTTTATTTCTGGGGCCAATCAAAAACATCGGGTGAAGCAACAATGTATCCGAAAAATGTACAAGATCTTAATGGTTGGAATATTCGATCAATTGGTTGTGCTAATCGTTCAATTGTATTAACAGCCGATGAAAGTGTTATTAGCTGGGGTCCAAGTCCAACATATGGTGAATTAGCATATGGTGATACAAAATCCAAATCATCAACAACACCACAAGAAGTTAAACCATTAGAAGGAATACATATTCATCGTGTTTCAACTGGATATGGTCATAGTCTATTCATAGCACGTGAAGAATCGGAACAGGAAAAAGCATTGATTAATAAACTACCTACATGGCCATAATTTTTAATTAAGAAAAAAAACTTAGATGGTTTGATTTAGCTTATTTATCAACCAACATTCATACATCCATTATCATCGTCATCATTTAATATCTTTTGAATTTTTGATAAAAAAAAACAAATCAACATTATCACATTCTATTCATTTGGAGATATGAATCAAAGAATTGAAAATTTATTCTTTTTTTTTGAACATTTTAAAATTATTGAATTCAATAATAATGAATAAAGTAAAAATGAATTTTGACTTTTTGACATTTTTTTTTTGGATGTAAGTGGTGGTTGTGGTGTGTGTGTGTGTGTAAGACGAAAAAATAAATTTAAGATCTCCATACAAATTTTGGTGTGTATTTGCGTTTGTTTTCAGTTCATCAAGCATTTGCAGCTTGTTGTTGTTGTTCCGGTTGTTGCTGCTGCTGCTGTTGTGGGGATTCCGAATCCTTAGCCTTGGTTTCATTGTCACCATCAATGTTGAAAATTTTCGAATCATCTGCTGCAGTAGTAATAGTAGTAGCTTGTGCGGCTTTTTTCTTTGCCTCTTTCTAAAGATGGGTAACAAAGACAAAAATAATTAAAATTTATGAATAATAAAAACCTTTCAATTACCTCGCTATCTCTTTTGGCAAATATTTCAAACATATTCTTGTATTTCATCTTCTCTTTTTCCATATGTTCTTTAATACGATTAATACAATTAATCATTTGACTTTTTGCTGCCGAATTTTTCGGATCAATTTCCAATAATTTTCCAAAATCTTTTTTAGCCAATTCATATTCTTTCTGACCATAAAATGCTTGTCCACGACGGAATAGACCTTTTTCATTTTCTGGATCAATTTCTAGTGCACGGTCACAATTTTTTTGTGTTTCCAAGAAATTTTCCACTTTCAAATAACACATGGCTAGATTTAAATTACCTGCCAATAAAATGTCACGTGCTTTTTCCTTTAGTTCTGGTTCAAAATTATCTGTTTCAGTACCAATCAATTGTATGACACGTTTATATTGTTTGATGGCCAATTTGTATTTAGATTCTTTGAAATATTTTGTTCCTTTCGTTTTGACCAACAATGCCTGTTCTATGCGTTCATTATTTTCCATATCTTCAATTTCTTTGAGATTTTCAAAATTTTTCAGATATATTTCATATTTTAATTGTTGATAATCATTTGGAATGCCATATTCTTGATTGCCTTGGCCATCACCCCATACATATTTTGGCTTGACAATTATCTCGCAACGTTCATCTTTTTTCATTTTTCTCACAGCAATTTCAATTGCTGGTACAAGATTCTCTTCAGAACCTTCACCCAGATAGAATGTCACCTGACGTGATTCAAATACACGATCTTCATATTTGCCAATGTATTCAATGTTACAAGTAGATCCTTCATTTGGTGTAGACCATTCGCTACCATCTTTAATGATACGTCGCAAAATACCACCATCAGCTTTTTTTGTTATATCTTCCAATTTCCAATCAAACAATTCAATTTCAAAGATCAACGTAGAATTTGGCGGTATGGTAGGTGGTGAACCACGTTCACCATATGCCAATGATGGATCAATTTTAAACGATGCAACTTCACCCCGTTTCATCGTTTTAACGGCAATATCCCATCCTTCGATCACTTCTTTGGCTCCCAATGTGAATACAAATTTTTCATTGCGATCACGTGAACTATCGAATTGTGTGCCATCCAATAATTTGCCCACATAATGAACCGAAACTTTATCACCATTACCGGGTTTTTCCCAACCTAAATATACAGAAAAAAAGAATAAAATTTTGAACCATTTATATCGAATTAAGCCATACCATTTCCTTTGGTAATGATAGTCTTCATAAGCTTTCCATCTTTTTGTGGTGAAATATCAAATTCACTTTGAAGAGAATCCGATTCGGTTGAATCTCCCAAACCAAGTGATGACACGGAATTTTCTTTACTACTCATTATGTTTGATTGAAATAATAATAAAAAAAATTGATCGCTATGAAAAAAGTCACAATGAAATTACAATGAAGAAAAATAGCGAAAGTGAATGAATGACATGAAATGTTAGAATTTGTGATTATATAATTTCTTTCGAATTTTTTTTAAATTAATATAATAAATTTCAAGTGTTTTTCTTTGCTTCGTTCGAGAAAATTCGCCAAATATATTTATTACAAAAAGGATCGATGAACAGACTGAAATCACATTGCTTTGTGCCGCGAGTGTGTTCACACATAAAATGCATGCAAAAGAAAAATTCAATTGTCTCATTATTATTGAACCATTCATCCACAATGTGACTATCAAACGCCATCTATCGACGACAAATATATTTTTATCTCATATCTATTCGACATGCTGCTAGCTATTTTTTTTTCATACACGCCGGTCAATTGCTCATATCACGAAGAATTTAATTGAAAAATTTGAGTCCACCAGTGTTCCAAAAATTATTGACATCCAAAAAAAAAGAAGATTCTTTGATTTTTGTCACTTTTTTTAAAAAACAATGGCTTCAATTGATCCACTTGATCAACTATATGAACATTATAATAAGCTTGATTCCGCCAAAGAAAACATCAAACAGGTAAGATCAGTTGGTTGATTTGATTTGGTTTTCATATGACATTTTTTCACTTTATTTACAAAGTTTGAATCCGATTATTTGGCCATATTGAATGCTGTACATGGTAGTCCACAGGAAAAACAACTTTGTTCACAATTTATATCGAAATTTTTTGTTCATTTTCCTGATCATTATGAATCGGCAATAGAATTATTGCTAGATCTTTGTGAAGATGATGATCCTAATGTGAGTGTGATTTTAATGTTGGCTTAATTAATTACAAAAATAAATTTCTGCTGTTGATTTGTCATATAGATTCGACGACATGCCATTAAAGAATTGCCAAACATTTGTCGTGATCGAAAAGAATTAGTTACAAAAATTGCCGATGTTCTTGCACAACTATTGTTGTCGGAAGATCCAATAGAATTGAACATTGTCAATCAGGCACTCATAACATTGGCCAATTATGATATTAAAAGTTTTCTACTCGCTTTATTTGGCCAAATTCTCGATGGTGAAGATGAAACACGTGATCGTGTTGTAAAATTTTTTGGCACAAAATTTCGAACAATCAAACCGGATTTATTGACCAAAGAAATTGAAGAATTCATTCTGGAAAATTGCAAAAAAATTCTAATCGATGTGACCAAAGAAGAATTCATTACATTGATGACATTGTTGGCTGGACTAAAAATTTCCAAAACTGTTCATGGTCATAATAATTTGTTGGCCATTGTCAAAGATCAATCAGAATTAAATAATGATTTTATTGTAAGTATTAGACGCTTTCAATTCAATTTGACAAGTTTAATGTTTTAAATTTTTTACTTAGCCTTCTGAACCGGACTCATTAGATAAATTTCTTATGTGTGTTCGTCACGGAATTCCGTATTTTTCGGTAATTTATCTATCATTATCATTGTTATCTAAATTAATATTGACATTAATTTTTTTCATTATAGCAATTCTCACCATCGACTGAATTTGTTCAATACATTTGTTTAAAAATTCTTCCACATTTGGCACAAATTGAACAACAACAACCAGGTTTGGAACTGGAAGTTCTTCAGGCTCTATCGGAAATTATTTCATTCGTATCACCGACACTGGAAACATCTCAATTTGAACAATGCCAAAATGCCGTTTTTCAATGTTTACTTGGTTACATACCAAAACCACCAGAAGATTTGAATACATCAGCTACCGATTTATCATCCACCGATGATTTGCCTAGTACACAATTTTCACATGTCGAATGTTTACTCTATTCACTACATCAGTTATGCAAATTGAATCCGAAATATTTCGAAGCTGATAGTAAGGCAAATGAATTCAAGGATTTTAAATTACGACTTCAGTATTTGGCTAGAGGTAAGTTTTTTTTGATAAAAATTGCAATTTTCCAAATTTAATCAAATATTCATAGGCGTACAAAGCTATGTAAACAAATTGAAAAAAGTCATCTCTACCTTGAAACCATCAGAATTGAAAACTCCGGAAAACAAGATCAAAATGATTGCATTGAAAGCAACATCGAATATCAATTCATTAACAAAAGATTTTTTTAAAATTCCACCATCCTATAAAACATCTATACAATTATCATTCAAGAGTTCAAAATCAACAACGACATTGCATGCTGCTGCTTCCATACCGACTTTAGCATCGGATAAAACCGATAATGGTGGCGATTCATCTTCTACTGCTGATCCAGCTACGATTACCAAAAAACGTCCGCTGATTACTGCACCGGAAGGTTCAGAAACAACCTCATCAACAACAGTGAAACGTGAACGAAAATTTTATCAACCACCAGTGGGTAAGTTCAATAAAACATCACCCGGATCATTTCGGCCAAGATCATCATTTAGTCGAAATTATAATATCAATAACCAACGATTTAATCAACGTCAACGTGGAGGATTCAGCGGTGGTCGAGTTGGAAGAGGAGGAGGTGGCTTTCGACGTTTCTAAATAACTGTGTAGTGATGGGTACATAAAAAAGAACATAAAAATTTTTTATTCGATTGGAATAATCAACATTTTTCATTCTATCACATTTAATCAATCAAATCAATCGGTAGCAAACATTTTTAATGAATGTAATTCAATCGAATCGGTTTGTCGACGACAACCACGACGATATTTTCTATCCAAATGATGTTGACGTTTTGTACGCATCAATATACGATAGTGATCATATTTGTATATATAATTATAAATGACAATAATGATCATATAGCCAATGGCCATTAATGTTATGATGATTATGGCCAAATCGAATGCAGTTATTTTGCCTATAATGAATAATAATAATGATAATGGATAGAGAGAATAATATTAGTATATTAGTATTTTTTTTTTGTATTTTTCAACAAAATAAAATTGTCATTTGTTTTTTTTTTGTGGAAATTATGAAATTTTTTTTCATGACAATGTCATTTATTATTTTTTTTGTATCTTTTCTGCACTTTGATTATTTCTGATGAAAATTATTCTACTAATTGAATTATATAAAGAAAAAAAATTATTACTTACCTAATAGATGAGAATCGAATAAATTTTTACCAAATAAAACATCTTGATGATGATCATGATAATGATGATTAGAATCTGATGATTGACTGGGGCTGTTACGTCGGTTGTTGTACATCAACGATGTTTCAGTAAATTGTTGTAGAATGTTCATTTTTAATTTGAAATTTATAGAAAAAAAATTCAAAATTCAATTTAAATTTTTTAAAATTTACTCAAATGAATTGTTTTAAACCTGATGATGATGATGATGATGTGATGATGCTCACACAATTCGATTATGCGAGAATGATTTTTACCAAAAAAAAAAACACGATATTTACTAATCGAATAAATTTGAACATTTCATTTATGGATTTGCCATGAGCGATAATTAGATGGTTAATGAAATTCGTTTTTTTTTCCAACCATCCTTTTGATGGTCATTCATTTGAAATTCATTTGGTTTTTTCATTTTTATTATTATGATGATGATGTACATTATTCATTTTCCATAATGATGATGATCTACCATTGCAGTGGCCCATGGTCAAACGAAATTTTTCTCTCTCTATTTTCATTCAACGGTGGGGGGTGGGGAAGCAATTCATCTTAATGGGCTAAAATTTTAAATTTATTTCAACATCAAATAATAATACTTTTATCTTTATTCAAATTATACATTCATCCATCTTTATGATGATGGTCAATTTGACCTTGTTGTTTATACTTTTCAAATAAATCGACTACAATACATGTTTGTATTGGTCAATTTTCTGTTTGTTTATTTTAAATTTTAAAACATCTATATCTATAATATATTGTGAATTATCAACATGTTATTCTGATTCGATTGTTTATCATAATAATGCACCGGTGGTGCATTTAATAAAAAAAATTGACAAATATTCAATGATTAATCATCATTGATAGAAACAAAACAAAATTTTCAATTTCACATTTCATGATAAACAATTGAATATAAATTGGTAAAGTGCTACATTGAATACAAATTGTTGCTATCCAAGTAAAAAAAAAGAGAGAAAGATTTCAAATGTAATGCGCATTTTGATGACAGAATTATAACCGTTTTTTTTATTATTATATAGACTGAATGCTATGTCATTTTATTCCCTTTTCCCTTCAACGTCGTCGTCGTTGTTGTTGTTGTTGCTGTGGTGGTTGTGTTGTTTGATCCAAATTGGCCAAAACTAAAACAAAACAAAAAGGAAAGGAAAATCGAGCAACACCATGTTGTATATATGGTGGTATGAAAAAAAAACGTAATTTTCAAACAACCACGATAGGGTTAGGTGATTCGTTTATTATCATTTGACTATTGGATTTTGTGTTTGTGTCAAAAAAAAAAAAAAAATTGTTGTCAATTCTGACACACACACACACACCAAATAAAATCTTTCACAAACAATAAATTGTCCTTTTTTGTCGTGTGTGTGTTGTTCGTGAAGAATTTTCAACTTTTTTTTTTTGATTGACAATACAGGTTTTCACAAGGTGTTTTTTTTTTGTTTGTTGACTTTCAACGTTTTTAATGTTTTGTGTATTCGATTCGATTGTTATTTATTTTTGTGCGTGTATATATTGTGGCTACATAATAGGCCAAAATACACCGGCTAATATAAATAAAAACTTGATTTTGACAACGATGACGCGAACGAAAAAAATCAAATGACGGTAATGATCACTGAATACTATCAATACCTGCCTGCCTGCCTGCCTATATATAATGGAAGATCTGATCAAATATCATTTGTGGTTAAATATCGAATTTTTCTTTTTTTGACATTAATCAATCAATATTTGTTCGTTAATTTTCTTTTTTGTTTTGTTTTGTTTTTTCTTAGTGACATTTTATTATTATACATCAAAGTAATTCTAAAACACATGTGTACATTGGTGTTTAAATTTAAAATTTCTCTCTTTTTTTTTGTCCAATTCATTCACATTCAATATAAATATATTAATTAAATTGGTCATCTTTGATCTTTATCGTCGTCGGTCTTCCTTGTTTTCATTTTTAGATTTTCCGTTTTTTTTTCTTTCATTGGATTTTTATTTTTGGGTGATAAAAATTTTTTTTCTCATCCACTAATACTTGTTTGCAATCCTCATCATCATCATCATCATCGTTACTGACTATTATCATCATCATCACCGAGTTCACAAGGTAAGTTCATTTCCCTTTTTTTTCATTTTTTATGCTTTCATAAATCCTAATCACACACACACACACAAACGCACATACAAATTCATCTCTTGATGATGACAATACAAAATACAATACAATGATGAAGATCATCATCATCATAATTATATGAACAACAAAATGGGAAAAAAAAGAAAAGAAAATTTATTGTCTTGGTCAAGTCTTTAATATAGAAAAAAAAAATTTTTTTTTCCTAGTACAATGATTCATCAATCGTAGGACGTTCTATTGCATCCATGATGACAATAATAATAATAATGATGATTGTTATATAGGAATTGTAGGAAAATTTTCAGGTCTATCCATATGATGATGATGATAATGATGACTAAATGATAATGGTCATGGCATTGTAGAGAATCATTCATTTTTTTTCCTTGATAATTTCTGTTTTTTCTTTTCTTTTTTTTTCGCAAGACGGTTGTTGTTTTATTGTTTGAATTTTTTTTCTGTTTCCTTTCATTTTTATTTTTATTTTTATATTTCATCGTTCATTCGTTGTTTGTTTGTTGAATAAATTTCAGTAGTCAAGTAGCGACCATCAACCATGGAACCTATAGTGATCGATCCACAATCATCATCTTTAGTATCAATAAAGAAAAAGAAGAAGAATGATCCATTAGAAAAGAGACAATCATTGAAAATGAATCCAATTAATATTGATAAAAATAATATTAAAAAAATTGAAAATGAAGCCATCCATTTTTATTGGAAAAATCTTTCATATAAAACGGCTAAGAATAAAATTCTGGTCAATAATTTAAGTGGTCATCTTCAAAGTGGTTATTTGACCGCCATTCTTGGTCCAAGTGGATCTGGGAAAACAACGTTATTTGAATGCTTAGCTAAACGTCGTATAAAAGGTATGACAGGACAAACATGGGTATCCAGTTCAATTAGGTAAGTGGCTTTTATTTTAAATCAATTTTTTTTGTTTGTTCATCTAATTCGTGATTGATTAATTTTTTTTCACAATCACTTAGTGATTTTAAAGAGGTTCGCATCATCTATAATCCACAAAAAGATTTTCTATTCTCTGTATTATCTATACGTGAAAATCTCAACTATGCATGTCAATTACAACGTTATTGCGGCCGTAATATTGATATACTTAATGATAATACAATCAATGATGATGGTGATGTTAAATTATTGGATGCATCGAAATATGATTGCCATAAAGTGGAAGAAATTATTGATCAATTAGGTCTTACACAATGTGCTGATGTACGTGTGAGTAATTGCAGTGGTGGTCAAAAGAAACGTCTTTCGATAGCATTGGAATTGATATTTTCACCTAACGTTTTGTTATTGGATGAACCGACTACAGGATTAGATTCTGTATCATCATTACAGCTTGTACAGTTATTGAAAACGATGGTTAAAAATAATCCAATCATCATCTGTGCTACAATTCATCAACCATCGGCTAAATTATTTTCATATTTTGATGATCTTTATGTTATATCAACATTTGGTACATGTATCTATCGTGGTCCAGGTAACCAGGTTCTGGATCATTTTCAAAGTTTTGGCCTTAATTGTCCCGTCTTTCATAACATATCAGATTTTGTACTTGAAATTGCTAGTGGCCTTTATGGTGATGAGGTATGATTTTTGTTTACAGAATTATAATTATATAAATTAATTTGTTTTTTATATTCATTAGATCATCTATAAACTAACGGATGCTGAAGCATCACAAGAATTGATTGATCAGAATAAATATCAAGTAAATGTTAATGTTGATCGAGCACTTTCGAAAGAAATGGCATTCGATCAGATACAATCATCATGGGCATTGTTTAAACGTTCATCATTGATATCGTATCGTGAACCATTCAACTATGCTCTCAGATCATTTGGTCTATTGATGTTAATGGCAGTACGGCTTGTATTGAAAAATCGGCAATCCACATTGATCGATAATGAATGTTTCAATTCAACACGTTTTGCCAAGAAATTCATTGAAATGGGATCTAATCCAGAAAACTATAAAATTACTGCATTTCTAAGCCGTGACATTATATTGTTAATCACTTCGGTAATGTTTACGGTTATCATTAGTTTGGTACCATCATTGATGCTGTTTCCTCTTGAACTGTCAGTATTCATCAAAGTAAGTTTTTATCATTGTTTATTATCGATTTTATTCATTAATTTTTCCATCTCTCTCTCTCTCTCTATAGGAACATTCCAACAAATGGTACACACGATGGTCATATTATGTATCGAAATCATTTTCGGATATACCACCAACATTGATATTTCCATTAATATATGCAGTGTTTACTTGGTTTCTGGTTGAATCACCACCCGGAATCTGGCGTTTTTTCATCTACATTTCATTGATCATTTCAACCAGTTTACTTGCCCATAGTTTCGCTATGGTCATATCAATACATTTTATTAACAATACGATTGCTGCATTAATTTGTGGTGCAATGTTATTCGTACCGTTTTTCATATTTAGTGGTTTTGTTATACCGGTCAACAAATTGCCTTATTATGTACGGCCATTTACTTATCTATCCGTTTATAAGCTTTCAATTGAAGCCGTTTTGATTATATTCTATGGATTTGGTCGCTGTAATCCGGATCATACAGGTTTATCATTATCGGATTTTACCAAATATTTTGGTGATTCAATTATGAATATAACCACCTGTATGGAACAATTAACATCATTACCACCCGTTCAATATATAATTGATGGTTTTAACAATGAAATCAAAACAATTAATCAATCTATCATTTTGAGCCGTTTCGATCTGGATAATATTGATTTATTTATCAATTTTGGTTTTATCATTTCATACATAATTATATTACGTGTATTTGCATATGTCATATTAATGTCGAAAAGTATTGCCAAATGATTGATATTTACAAAATTGAATTTTTTTCCCGAAAGAATTTCGAAATGTTATTCTGTCATTCTGGTAAATTGATATATTGAGATTTTAAAGAATAAAATTTTATCACAAAAAAAACGAAAATTTTAAATTGTCGTCACTTCAATTGATTTCGATTCATCGCAGTTCATCAAATCAATGAATTTTGTAGCAATGAATGGCGCTATTTAAATAATTCGAATTTCGATACAATCGATTGTTTACGATTGTGAGTGGTTTTCATGCGCGTTTTTTTAATGATTGGATGATCAAAATTTTCAATTATAATTTAAAAGATGAAGATTGCCGTTGTCGGATGTCTACATGGAGAATTGGACATTGTCTATCAGCAAATTGAAAATTTTGAAAAAAGTAAAAACATTATTATCGATTTAGTGCTAATATGTGGTGATGTTCAAACAATTCGAAATGAAAATGATTTTAAATGTTTAGCTGTACCGCCAAAATATCGCCGTCTTGGCGATTTTCATCAGTACTATTTTGGTGATAAAATTATTCCAAAATTAACATTGTTCATTGGTGGTAATCATGAAGCATCGAATTATCTTCAAACATTACCGTATGGCGGTTGGGTGGCGCCCAACATGTATTACCTTGGATATTGTTCAGTCATTAGATTTGGACCATTACGAATCGGTGGAATCTCCGGTATATTCAAACAACATGATGCTAAATTAGGACATTTTGAATGTTTGCCATATGATCAGGGAACAATGCGATCAATATATCATATGCGAGAAATGGAAATCTATAAATTACTTCAATTACCTCGAACAGATAATTATAAAAATCAATTGCTCGATATTTTCATGTCACATGATTGGCCCATAAACATTCATCAATGTGCAACCGAACGTAATTTGAATAATCTTTTGAATCGTAAACCATTCTTTCGTCAGGAAATTGAACAATGTCGTCTTGGTAATCCATTACTTCAACCATTAGTTCATCATTTCAAACCGAAATATTGGTTCGCTGCACATTTACATGTAGGATTCAATGTGACTGTAACACATTCTAATTCACAAGAACAGGTATCTAGTGAATCGAATCAATCGCTGCCCGTAATTGAAACGCAATTTCAAGCATTAGATAAAGTTTTACCAAGAAGGTATTTTCTACATATTGAAGATATCAAAATCGATCAAGATAATAATGTAGTCAACGATTCATTGAAGTTTGAATATGATCCAGAATGGTTAGCCGTATTGAAAAAAACCGATCACCTTTGGAAAGGATCTCGTGAACAGATAAATGGAATCAACATTTTCAATTGTGCTAATGAAATTGAAATTACTCAGAATGATCTCGATGAAATTGCTAAACAATTTTCAGATGGTGATTTTTCCATACCAAATAATTTTCAACCATGTAAACCAGTATTGGATCGTACAAATGATTCAGATGCATCAAGAAAAATCAACTATACAAATCCACAGACAACTAGCTTTTGTTCAAAGCTAGGAATCTGGGATCCTAACGAAATATTCATAGAACAAAAAGCTGATGACGTAAAAAATCCTGATGAAATTGATCTCGACTCTAGTAATGATGAAGATGACGATTTAGATAAATCATCAAATAATAAACGTATGAAATCTGATATGTTTTTCATTGACACAAAGGGTACACTTTAAACGTAATCATCACTATCATTTGATTTTTTTTATGTAAATAACTATGAATAGAAAAAAAAATTTATGAAAATTCAAAGATTTAATCAAGGACATTTTTCGAAATTTTTTCAAATGGCATTTTATTCGAACGTTTAACTAAAAAAAACTGCCAAACCTGTCCACAATCAATAAACAAAAATAAAAATAAAAACAAAAATAAAAACAAAAAATAAAAATAAAAAAATTCACCATGTTTGTAGATATTTATTCGTAATGAAAAAATGTCTTCCATGGAATCACGTCAAGTAGAGATTGCGTTTGATTATTGCAGATTTATCAAATCTTTGTATATTTGGCGCGAAAGGAGAAAGTTGGATTCCCACTAAGAAACTTTATTTTATTTTTTATATAAACCCTCGAATCGTTAATTCATTTTTTCATTCATTCATTTTCAATTTATATTCTTCATAAATCGATTATAAGACAAGCTTTTCACTCATTTATCAACTATTCAACGATGGCTAATTATATCAATCAAAATTTAAATCTATTGAATGATTCTTATCATATAATAATGATGCAATATTATAACCAATCTTGTCGACCATTTTGGTTGGATCTTCGACAAACAACATTCGATTCATTTCGATTGAACAATTATTTTTTTGCTGAAATTTTATCCATCGTAATGGTAACCTGTATTGTTTGGAACTTACGTCATTCATGGTTTGAAAGATTTATTGATAATTTGATTGCCAATAAAATTCTTATTCCAGAAGATCGAAATAAGTTTGATGAAAATTTTTGGACCTTCATACATCGTATTATACTATTTCTGTTTGCATGGAAAATTGTATCCGAAACCGATGATTTTATCAATATTGGCAATTACAATAAAACCATTCCGACACAGATTAAATTATTTTTCCTGTTTGACATTTGTGAATATATTCGTTCAGCAATAGAATTAATTGTTGGCTGTAAAAAATATAAAGATAATTTGATATTCTTTATGCATCATATGGTTGTCATAATATGTTTAACATTGACATACATGGTACGACAACATTTACTTGCGGTACTATCCATATACATCTTAGAATGGAGCACGATTTTTGTATTTATGCGTTCTATTCTTAAATTAAAATTTTCTCGATTACAATGTTCAATGGCCAGTTATAATAACATATTTCGAACAATATGGTTTTTTGTAACGCTAACTGTTTGGATACCAAATAGATTATATAAATATCCTTTTTTCATGATACCACTTGCAGGTGATACAGCACAAAAGCATTGTCAACTGGAAACATTATCCACTATAATCATCGCTTACAGCCTATTGTATATTATCTACTTGATAAATTTTTATTGGACATTTTTATTGTTCAAAAGTGTATACATCATACACCAACGTGGAATAGAAAACTTTGAAGATTACCGAGATACAGATGTATTAGTAGAAAATAAAAAAAATTGTAAATAAAAATTTTTTTTTATTGATTTTGAATTCAAACAAATTAATTTACTCCATGCAATTGTTCCTGAATTCGAACCCAATCGGAAAATGGGCCACGATTCGGTTTGTAATAGCATGTAACACCATTTGGAACCAATCGGCCATCGGAACGCATCTGTTCATAATCTTTCAGGTCCCATTTAGTGAATCCCCATTTTCTTGATACGGCAATCTTTTGTCGGCCAGGGAACTTGAATTTGGCACGACGAAGTGCTTCAATAACATTCTCTTTGTGCTGTTCTTTGGCTCGTACCGAGATGATCACCTGGCCAATGTGTACACGGGCAACTGTTCCTAATGGTTTACCAAATGCACCACGCATACCGGTCTGAAGTCGATCAGCACCGGCACATGATAACATTTTATTGATCCGTAATACATGGAACGGATGAGCACGAATACGAACATGGAAGGCATCTTTGCCGCACATTTTTACCTATTTAATGAGCAAAAAAAAACATGTTAGTAACCAATTGCATCTGAGAACAATTAAAGGAAAAATTCTTATTCCAAGATGAGAGTATGATCACTATGATTATCTATCAGACTTAATTTCTCGAATAAAATCAAGCTTAAAAGCTTTGTCTATTCTAGAACTCAATAGTCTGAATACTGGAATTATTGATTGATGATAACTTACCAAGTATTTGTTGGCACAAATACGAGCAGCTTCCAATGCTTCGCTTGAAATTTGTTCGAATTCCTTTATTGAAAGAAAAAATTCAATCAATCATCGTAATGATCATTTAAAGATTTATAAACATACATTTGAAATCAAATGAACGCATAGCGGAAATTCATCGACACGTGCTTTTTTACGGCCTAAATCGAAAATGCGAATCTTTGCATCTGGGACACCACGACAGAAACGTGATTTTGGATATGGTTTGTTTTTACAATACCGATAGCTATAATCATAAAATTTCAATGTAAAATAATTTTCAAAATTTTCAAATCAAAACTTACCAACGAGCTGGTCGACGTCCCATTTTAAGACCAAAAAAAACCAAAATTTACAAAAAAAACGAAATTTTCACACACAACACACACGTCGAAATGAGAGAAACGGAAACCTTCAAACAAGCACGAAACAAAACACACGCGCACACAATCACCCCTCAATCCCCCATAAATCGTTCATAAAGAACGTAAATTAGAAAAAACTCAACAACGTTTTGAATCGTGTGTTGACTTTTATAACCGTTTGATTTTTCTAATTTGAATTTTTTTTTACCAAAAAAAAGATTCCTCAATTATGGCAAACAATTTGGAAAGTTATGTCGGAAGTAAGTCATCTAATTAGTGATTAAATTCTGAATTGAAATATAATTTTTTTTCTTCGTGAAAATTTACCCAATAGGAACAGTTTCTGTTATTACGGTTGATGGTCGTCAAATTGTCGTATGTATCATTCTTTTTTTTCGGATTTATTGACCAATTTTTATATTTTTAAAACTGTTACAGGGTACATTAAAAGGATTTGATCAGACAATTAATATAATCATGGAAGAATGTCATGAACGTGTCTACAGTGTTTCGGCTGGCGTTGAACAAGTTTTTCTTGGACTCTACATTATTCGTGGTGATAATGTGTATGTTACTTTTATATATAGAATTTATTCCTTTCTTCAAATAAAATTCTAATTATGATTTTTATTTTTTTTGATTATGAATTCAGGGCTGTCGTTGGTGAAATCGATGAAGAGTTGGACAAAAAAGTCAACTATTTAATAATACGAGCCGAACCATTAAATCCTGTTGTACATTAACTGCAATGTGTTTTTTTTATTGAATGATTGATATTCGACATTTATTTTTAATTCTATATAAAGCTCGTAACTTTGTATTGAAAAATTGTCAATCATGTGTAAATATAAGTATATACCGACAATAGAGAATAATAAAGAATTTTACAATTTTAATAAATTGCGATACTTCATCTTTGAATTTCTCACCACATATGTTTCTGATTGTAATTCGAAACTAAATTGTTTTTCATTCATAAATTTGAATGATTTTTTAAAAATGATTCACTTAAAAAGGATAATATCTGTATCATTGTATCCGTTGCAAATAATACGACAACGAACAGCTTTGACTACTAATCTATTGATATCGAATGGTCATCATCGAAGACTTCAATCAACTAAAACCGAAAATAACAATGTTGAAGATGATAGCAAACCAATTCAATATACAAAAAGTAAAGCTTTCCGTTACAAAGCATATGAAAATTTTAGAGGTAAAAATAAAATTATTATAACGTAGAAAATTTTGATTTTGATATTTTTCATCTATATAACAGAAATAGAAAATGAAGAATCCACTGTACCACCATACAATAATATTGCCATAAAATTATCATTCGCTATATTTTTAATCTATTTTCTTGCATTACGTGAACCAAACGATATCGATGATCTATTATCAAGAGACTTGTTTGAAATTGTTCCTGAATTAGAGATACCAATGCTTGAAGCCGATATGAAACGATTAGAACAACAAGGAATCAATGTGGATGATTTGAAACAAAAATTAAATGAATTAAAACGTTTAGAAAAGGAAAAAGAAAAGCAATCATAGAAAATTTACGAAGCTAATTTCAAGTTATTACAATTTATGCCTAATCATTAAAGATATACTTTGTATCCATTGCCATGTCAATAATAAACTTGTTTACTAATTTAATTCTGTCAATATGGAAGATTGATTTAATAATCATTTTCATATGATCAAAGAGGGTATCGAAAAAAAATTGTATTTATTTTGAATGCAATAAATGTAAAAAAAGAGTTAAACTGGCCTTGATTAATAATCAGTTAACGGTGAAATGAAAACTTTGAATGACATCATAGCCAAATAAAGATGACATCAATACAATTTGTTGATTGATAAACATCTTATTTTAAACATAGATGAAGCAATGAAATTTGCATAAAAAATTCAGATTCCTTTGAATGCAAAAAAAAAAATATGAAATTGATAGTGTCGAAAAAAAACGGCAATCACACTGAAATTTTATGAACAGTATAGTTATTGATTAGGATTCAGTGTGGTTGATAAAATGCATATCATTTTAATTTGAAGACAAAATAAACATGATGATGTCTTGTGATTATAACACATTGAATATATCGATTGCTTGGCGTAATCTTAGCTACGAAGTCAAAGATTTATTTCGTAACCGGAAATTAATTCTTCGACAATTAAATGGCCATCTTAATTATCAAAGTTTGAATGGATTCTTGGGCCCAAGTGGTGCCGGTAAAACAACTCTATTAAATTGCCTAAATGGAACGTTAAGATCCGGTATTACATTGGATTCAGAAATTTATCTCAACAGAAAAGAGCAACAAACACCTGTGATTCGAATGATTGAGCAACATGTTCATGAAACTATTCTTGGCCAGTTGACAATACGACAAGTTTTATATTATGCATTTCGATTCAAAAATGGTCGTGAAAATTTGTCTCAAATCGATCAACACATTAACAAAGTTATAAATGAACTTTTATTGGACAAAAACATTTTGGACAATAAGTTCGAACAATGTTCAGGAGGCGAACAAAAACGTGTAGGTATCGCCCAAGAACTCATGTCTTTGCAACAACCAAGTTTTTTGTTCATAGACGAACCGACAACCGGTCTAGATAGTAATTCGGCTTTATTGGTCATGCAATGTCTTCGAAGATTAGTTGACCACAACGATCGTCTTACCATTTTGGTGTCAATCCATGCACCGAATTCAGAAATGTTGAATCTGTTTGATAAACTTTATATTCTATCTAAAAATGGTGTCTGCATATATTCAGATGAACCGAAAAATTTGTCAATTTCTTTGGAAACAAATTGCAATAGTGAATTGAGCGAAGAAAAACCAGCAATTGAAGAATATCTTAAAAGTCGCATGCCATGGTAAGTTTTATAAAATAATAAGTAAATTTATTTCAATCAATCATATACCTGATACATAATTCTATAGAATTTGAAAATGAAACTTGTTCGTAAATTGGCAGATACAGTAGTTCATGATGAACAAATAAGAGCACCAATATCTCAAATCAATGGACAATTAAGATTTTTAGATCGAGGAATTCAAAGAAATCGTAAAGCTTTCAGTATGGGTGATTTATTTCTTCAATTATATAGAATGTTTGACATTCTGTTGATAATTGAATATCGAAAGTTAATCATACAGATTATTTTATTGGCATTATTATCAGTAATATTGAAATCTGCATTCAATCCACAGATGGTTACACCCGAAACTTGTATGCCAATCAATGTTTATGATAATGAATCCTATACAAAATGTGTGGATAAATTGAATGACGAAGATTACAACGCACAGTACAAAGCATTCATGGGACATTGTACCTTGGATTTTGCTTTGATTCTGATCATTGTGAACATTATATCATTTATGAAAATTTTCAAAGTTTTTTGCAATGAACATCGTAATCGTAAGTAAATTCTAACCATTCTAAACATCTTCCATAACGATTAATATTTTGTGCTCAAAGAATGGTACAGTTTAGGAACATTTTATATCTCATTTTCAATCGTTCATTTCATCGAATTATGTTTCATTTCATCATATATTGTCGTACTATTATATTTTCTAATCGATCATTCCTATGTTGATGGACATCAAATGAATTGGCTACGTCTTGGAAACATGATCTATTTTCGATGGATGTATGATCTTTACTTGCAAAGTTTGGCGCTATTAGTATGCTTGATATTTTCGAATTATTTGGAAATAGCAATAGTTGCCGGAGGATTTATTGTACAAACCATTCATTTGTTAAGCGGTTCACTTTATAATCTGGAACAAATGCAAAATCCAACACTAAAATTGTTAGCCAATATTATAAATTCAAAAGTACCCGTCAACGGTTGGCTATATTCATTTTATGTTTTGGATCGCTGTGATTTAGAAAAAGAAATTTCTTATATCATGGTCGATTATGGTATCGATACGAATACAGTCTATAGTGATGTTATCAAAATATTTATTAATATTGGGATAATTCGAATTGTGACAGTTGTTTTGATGTTTTTTCGATTTTCAGCTGATTTATCAACTAAAAAATTTTCACAATCCAAAAATGATCAATTGAAATTGATAAATTTCGATGCAGAAATCGATACTAATTCAGAATATGTTAATAGTATCGATACAAAACTCGAAATAGAAATAACTCGAAACAAAGAAGATAAAGAACTTGATTTTGAGAAATTTACACGTGGAAAAATTATGATAGCATGGCGTTCTGTCACATTGTTTGCCACAACTTCAATATATGAAATACGTTCGGTTAAAGATATTAAGCCTGATTCTAAGCTAATATTGAGGAATTTGAATGGTCAATTCAGATTCGGAACATTGAATGCATTGATGGGACCTTCCGGTGCAGGCAAGACATCATTATTGAAGGTGTTGAATGGTCAAATGAAGACAAGATTAAGCCAAGAAAGTGAATTTTTTCTGACAAAATATTGTCCAACTCGCGTATGTTATTTAACACAGGAAGTATCTGGACATTTGATGCCAGGTTTAACAGCTCTACAAAGTTTGATCTATGCATCTAGATTGAAAAATGCTTTTGAAGAATCATCAATAAATCATGAAAGTATAGCCAGAAATTTATTGAATGAATTAGGTATGGCTGATTCTGCTGACAATTATGTTCACAAATGTTCAGGTGGAGAAAGAAAAAGATTAGCTCTTGGTTTAGAATTGACCAGTCTTCGAATGCCGAATCTTATTTGTATCGATGAACCAACCAGCGGATTGGATAGCAATTCGGCCGAAGTTGTAATTGCTTGTTTACATCGTTTGGCACAGCTACACAATCTAACCATAATAGCAAGTGTTCATCAACCAAACGTTAAAGTTTTGATGATGTTTGATCAGCTATATGTATTGGCTAAAGGAGGTGTTTGTGTGTATTCAGAAAAACCGACAAACATTCGAAAATATCTCTCGAGAATATCGACAAATGGAATGATGAAAAATGATATATTTCCAGTTGAAAAATTAATTAAATATTCTTGTTTGGATCATTCAAATTCGTTTGTTCAAAAATTGGTCAATAACGCTAATGAAATAATTTTGAAAGAAAATCCAAATGAAGATACAATATTTGTCATGGATGGTATACCAACGAATAGGAATTATTTTTCATTACGACATTCTTTCATTTTGATTTGCCGATATTTGAACTATTTTAAAGGTTATCAATGGATTCCATTTACAATATTGTCAATTCTATTGATTTATCAAGCCAAGAATCTTGGATCAATGTTCAATGCAAAAATTGCCCAATCAAGTGGATGTGTAGATTGGGATGATGATTATAATAATACATGCACTAATGAAGAAAGGAATAAAGAATTGCTTGATTTGAAACTCAATTTTGTTCGCAATTATGCCATACTGTTTAGTGTAACTTTATTACTATTAATCCAGACATCATTTTTTTTCTATTATGATATTCGATTTTTCTGGAATGAACATCGTAATGGTAAGCAATAAATGTGTATATGTTTATCATAATTGGATAATATATTATTGATGATTTTATTTTTATACCAAAGGTTGGTACAGTGCCGGTGTATTCTATTTAACACGAATCATGATCGAATGGATACAGATTTTGGTCGTATCGGCTATTTTCGATTATATAATCGATATTTATGAACCAATTAAATCGGGAATGTATTTTTGGCAATGGTTTTTTCATTTTATGGCAATCATTTCAATACAAGGTGCTGGATATCTAGTAGCCACTATGACCAATGATGATCCAATTACAATGGCCATTTTATTGGTTGGTATTGGAATATCGAATGCACTATTGTCCAATGGCGGTACACCAATACGACAATTACATTATTTCTATCAATTTTTATCCAATTTTTCACCATTAAGATTTGCAATCGAAGCAATTATGGTTAGATTATATGGATTTGGCCGTTGTTTTCCAAGACAAACACCAGCAATATTATATAAATTACGTATCGATAATGATGAATATTTTTATCATTGCATCATAATGATAATCATAAATGTTTTATTATATCATTCATTGGCATTCATAGCAATAATAATTAAATCGAATCCATTTGATCGACGAAGACGACGTGCAGAAAAAATTCTTGAACATCATGAAAAACTTGAACAAATTAATGTTGCTATACCTGGACTTGGTTGTCATCATGAATTTATAATCAAACGAATTGAAATTTAAATAATGATGAAAAAAATATGAATTATTAATCAACCAATCATCATCAATATTTTATTGATTATTGTTAATCAAATGGGTATTATTAATAATATAGTAATAAAAAGTGAAAACAAAAAAAAATAATAATAAAGCGCTCAAATTTTTTTTTTGTATTTGGGTGTGTGGGTGTGCGTGTGTGGATGTGGTAAAGAAAAATTTTTTTTTTTAACACTACAATAATAAATCAATAATTATAAATAATAAAAAAAAAATTCGAGGATTAAAATCAACAACAATTTCATTATAGGTTGATTTTGTTGATATAGAAAGTCAACACACATATAAAAAAGATGATTTTTTTTTTGGATGGGAGATGAGTTTGTTTTGGATATTTTGATTTCCATCCAAAATCTGACCATTCATCTGATTTTTATTGGTTCGATTCATTGAAAGAGAGCGTAAATATATACTTTATGGACAATTCCTTCTTTTTTTTTTGGTTTTTTCAAAATGAAATGAATATTTTCTTGCCTAATAATAATTTGATTTTTTTTCAACACAGATCATCAATAAGCTATAATCGATACCTATATTCACCAACAGAACACAAACAAACACGATATACAGACAATAACAACAAATAAAGAGACGAGATGTCTCAAAAAATAGACCAAATGTGACCGAGATAATAAGTAGAGTCCCAGTTATTGTGTTTCAGCAACAAGTTTTCGAACAAAAAAAATCTTTGACTACCAAACAAAAATTTGATGGTGATGATGATGAGAAGGAATTTTTTTTCTTCTTCATCGATCCATATTTTCGAAAAAAATGAAAATTGCATTGAAAAATTCTGGAAATGTAAATTTCTGGACATTCAGTTTCTTTGATTCCTTTTCTCTCTTTGTCATCATCATCATCATCATCATCATTCACCACAATCACCATCCTTCTTATATTCCTGTTTTTTTTCTCAAGCAAATTATTGACGCTGTTGCTGTAGCAATGATGTTTGCGATGCTTTACAATCAATTATCCTATCACCAATATCAGCTACTTTTTTAGCCATTGTAATAGTATTGTCCGTCTGTTGTTCAACATATTTAACATCAAATTGTGATAAAAATTCTGAAAGATTGTTATCATTATTAAACGATAATTCTTTACGCAAAAAAGACAATGGAATTGTCGGTCGATATCTAAATAAGGAAATAAATCGAAAAAAAACAAATTGAAAAGTGATTGATTGTTCGAGAAATAAAAAAAAAATATTATAAAACGCATTAAGACTGCCAAGCGGCTCATATAAAAACAATAAAATAATACATACGACTTGATGATAGTCATTAATGCTAATTTACGCTCTCTTTCAATGAACCAATCCATCAGATAGCCAGACATTTTTGGTGCCCGATCATATAATCGAAATAATTGATGATAAAATTTAAGTGACCATGCATTACGTACACGCAATGCATGTGATATTACCTCATCTTGTTTATCATATTGATCAAGTTCATGTAGAATATTTTGAAGATCTAATCATCATTAACAATAATATGATAATAAAAAAATTTAAAATTACAAATAACAATGTACCAGATATACTTACCACTTTCATTTTTCGAATAGATATAATATAGAATCAAATAGCCAATGAATTCACAACGATTTGGAGAATCGCCAACATTTTCTTTTTCTTTATACAAAACTTTTAATTGACTTTGACATTGATTGAATTCACCGTGATCACCCTGTTTTGATATGAAAAAAAAATTAAAAAATAAAGTTTTTATTATCAAATCTTACCTTTTCCAATGCAATACGTGCATGTGTTTCATATACATCAACAGTGAAATTATTCCTAATACATTGTACAGTAATATCTTGGCGTATAGATTTCAGTTGATCACAAACATAATTATAATCCTGACCAGTACGCCATTTAACTTTGACCATTTGTAATGACTTACGTAACACTTCTAATGGCCTTACGGTCGATGGATCAGGTGCTTGTGTTAACCTTAGATATTGTTTCTCAAGATTATCATTTGTACCAACAATCGGTTCAATTGTCGATAAATCAAATTCACCATAACCATCATAATCAATTTGAAAAGATGTGGATGATGAACGTTGATTATTATTATTAAACCTAATAACTTCACGATTATTCGACTTTTTAAATGAATTCATTTTGATTGATGGTTGAGCATTGATTGAATCTTCAAATCTAGCTTTTCGTTTGGCAACTTTTTCTTGGCTAAATACATCTGTCGATGTTGATTTAGTGGAAATATTTTCATCATCACCATTATCATTATCAAAGTCATCATCGTCATCATCATCATCATCATCAAAATCATTCCAGAATGGTGATTTCTTTTTTCCTTTGTTATTCTGTTGTCGACGATTTTTTCGTTTCCTTCCCCGCTTATTATTCTTGCCACCACCACTATTCATTGATTCAATAAGTGGAATAAAATCATTATCATTATCCTTATCACTATAGAAAATGAAAAATGTATTTTTAAAAAAAAATGAATTTTAAAAATAATATATAAAATGTACTTACTTTTTATTACTCTTATTTTTATTATTTTTTCTATCATTTTTCAATTTTTTACTGCCAGATGATTTTGTCGAAACACTACGATCAACAATGAATGATGAATGACGCTTACCCCCAGAACCATTATAAAATCTATCATCCCCATTACTACTGCTATTCGATGATGATGATGACGATGGACTTTTTTCCGGGCTAGAAAAATATCCTTTATATTTATACGAATCGCCTGCCGTCGTCGATGTTTTTGATTGATGATTTTTATTATTAGCAGTCAATTTATTTTTGTTACCGTCACCCGATTGATTCAACAGTGGTAATGGTTCCTTTTTCCAATCTTTCGTATAAAGAGTACCATTTTTCAATGCCAATGTTAACTTGCCTTTCAAGATTATTTCGATACGATCTTTATCCAGATCATTGTTCGATAAAGCGAATGCTCGATTAACATAATCTTGTAAATCTGGTGGAAAATTATTAGTCGATGACTTTAAATCTGTTGATTTTTGTGATGATGATGATGATCTGGTTGAAGATTCTAATAAACCTAAATTACGTGATTTTTCTCCTTCATTACTATTTTTATTATCTGACATCATATTGTTATTATGCTGATTATGATTTTTCGTACCAAAACTAAACCCTGACGATGATGAATGCTGAATTTGTTTTTGTTGTTGTTGTTGATGATTCTGATTTGTTTGGTTTTGTAATTTGAACCTGATGAAATTATTATTATCATTATTATTACTCATATTAGTGTTACTATTTGATGATGATGACTTTGAAGGTGATGAATAAGAACTATTATTATTTATTAATGGCGCTGCATGTAAAGGTGTTGTAGATGGTGTAGTAGGAAGGGATGGTGGTGGCGGTGGTGGTGTTGGCGCTTGCTGAGTCATCATCAGCTGATGATGATGACTCATCATTGTATTAACATGTGCAGGTCCAGCTTGATGAGGAACGCTAGCCGTTGCAGTTCCATATGAATAATTTTGCCAAGATTGTGGCTGTGAATAAGTGGATGTTGCTTCCTGTGGCTTATATGTTCCATGTTGATTCCAATAAGATGGTGTACTATGAAAAATATTCGAAAATTTATTCAAGTTTTCAAAGATCAATCAACTTACTTGTAAACATTTGACCAACCATAATAGGCTTGTTGAAGCTGTTGATAAGCAGGTGATTGTGATGCAATAGTAGCGACGCCATTTACTTTGGCCAAAGATTCTCGGGCCTTAACCCAAGCTTCGGGTTCCATTATTATATATATAAAAGTGTATTTTGTGTTTAAATTCTAGTTTGTGTTCGTCAGTATGTGTGTGTGTGTGTATGTGTGAATTTATGTGTATCTGTGTTTTGCAATTCCAATTCGATGGACAATAAATATAAAATGTTTTCTCAAGGAATAAAATACTTTACTTGATTTCTATCATCAATAATCGAATATTTGATGCAAATATTGAAACTGTATACAATCAATGGTTGAAAAATTAAATATGCAAGTGCACAACAAATAAATCTATGGAAAATAAACAAAATGGCAAAATTAAAATTTTTAGAATTTCACATTTAATTAAATTACCTTGAAACGTGAGACGCGAAATAAACAAGCAGAAAAAAAAATCAATCGATGATATTAGAGCTAATTATTCAATATAATAAGACAATAATTTTAGAATTTTCATTATACTTGAATTTAATTTAGATCAAATCATATGTTGGGAATTTGATAGTGATCGAAACAAAACAAAACAAAAAACAAATTTCAATGACAACAAAACAAAACAGTGAAAGAATTTTCTATTGCTCATTCATGCTGTACATAGACAACGTTACATGTTACGATGATCATCGTCCACGTTTGCATCTCTCATTTTATGATGATGTGATGTGATGATTATAATATTTTTTTTTTTTTGGATTTTATTTCTTCTTAGTGATGAAGGCAATCCTGTTAGAATTGATTGATTTGAAATCAATCAAAACAACAAGTGTATACAAACAAATAAATATGTTGACGTCGACAATGATTGTGATCGATAGTGATGACATCAATCGATAAATTTATTAAATATATTAATCAAACAATTTTGTTTTTTTTTCAACCACTTGTAGAACGTTTCGAATAATTATTTTTTTTTTTTTTTAATATTTAAAACAATTTGTTTCATTCAATTCGAATCATTTTGGGTCAAATTCTATGTTCATTTATTTTCATTTCATGAATAATTATTCTCTTTATTATTTTAATGACGATGTTGTTCTACAATATTTGTGTCAATATTTTCTACATGAATCATGTTATTGTTGAACATATCAAAATAATCATACGATTCGTAATGAATTTTTTACAAACATTTTTTCATCAATCATCTAGAAATCGTCATCAACAAAGTTTTCTATTTCAATCAACATCAAATAATCGTAATAATCGTCTCAAGTGGAAATAATAATTTTTTTAAAAAAAAATTTTGAATTAAAAATCAACCCCACCCGGTAATATTTCAACGAAAACTAGATCATAACAATTTTTTCACAGGTAAGTTTCCGGTATTTTTGTATGTGTGTGTGTGTGTGTGTGAGTGTGTGACACCTGTTGTTATTGGCTGTTTATTTCTATATATCTCACATTCATTGCTTGCTTGAACATGAACATTCCAAATGTTCTTCCATCATTCATTGTTATTGCATAGGAATTTTTCTCTTTTATTTCATCACCAATTGAAAATTCTGATTCTGATGATGATAGTGATGAGATCTAAATATGTCACACATCACAACCACCTATGATGATGATGATGATGATGATGATGATGATGATGACGACATAAACAATCAAATAAAAATCTAACCCATTATTCTTGTCATTGTTGTAAAAAAAGAATTTTTTTTTCTGTTTGTCATTGCAATTGTAATTGGTTGCATCATAGATTGGAAACCACATTTGAATTGTAAAGAATTTCGAAAAGAATCATGAATGTATGACGTCGTCATCGTCGTCGTCGTCAATGATGACAACGACATTTTTTGATCAAAAATGCAATATGCAATGACTGTCTTTTCTTCTGCGTGTGTGTGTGTGTGTGTGTTCGAAAAAAAAATGAATCAAATTGAAAAAACAATGGAATATTTTTTCCTTTGTATCGATAAGTGATGTGTGTGTGTGTGTGTTTGTGTTTGACCTTCGAAAAATTGAACAACACAATTGAGATGATTTTTTTTGTTTTTCATTGCCAAACAAAAAAATAAATGAATCGAATCAAATTGAATAAAGTTGTGAACGAATGGGGGGATGGATATAGTTTTATTATTCAGATTACATGATGAATAAATGAATGAATGAATGAATAATTAATATTTGTCAAAATTAACAAATTTTCTCTATTTTTGATCAAATTTAATTGTTCAAACCATGGGTGAAAAGGGTAGTATAGTAGTTGTGTTTTACACATTCAAAATATTAACTTAAAATCAAGCTTGGTTATTTGTTTTTTTTTTATTTAATTTTCAATTGGAATTTCACTACATATGTATGACATTGTGTATAATATCCTACGCAGATACTCGTAAAAAGTTATGATCATTGAAACTTGTTGTTCTTGTTGTTGTTGTTCAAGATCATTTTTTTCGGATGCTTCGTTTGTAAATTTTGATTGCATCAAAATAATAATAATAATAAGAAAATGATGATGATGATGTGTGAACATTGCATTTCACTCTTTCCCTCTCATTGTATTTTTGTTCATTCTATTCATTGGATCGAGAGAAAAAAAAAGTAGTGTTTATATCGAAAATTATTCATTTCATTCTCAAATTATCATATATCGAGAGAAAAAAAAAAATCAGTCACATGTTCATGTATATAAACACGGAAAAACAATCCCATATATATAACATATCGATAGTCAATATACATATTGATTTATTATCGGATCAAGGTTTGTCCTCATTTTTTTTTTATTCCAATCTTTTTGTGATTATAATTCTGAATAAATTTCTTAATCAATGACTCATCGTTTCGATTGGATTTTTATGAAGAATTTTTTTTGTTATATAAGAAATATAAGAAATTATTATTTATAATCATCACTAATTAAAGTGTAAAAGTATTTTTTTTTTTGCCTATACATTACGACTAAATGGCGTCATCATCTTGATTCAGTCATTGTCGGTGTCCTCGATTAAGGTTAGATATACAATATATACAAGTATATATTATGATTATTGCTACTGCTACTCCCACACAAACACACACACACGCACACACTACACCTACAAAGCAGAGATAATTATTGCTATGCTGCTACTGTTGAAAGAAGACGCTATGCGGGTGTGTATTAGAATCCAAATTCTAAATAAACAATTCTTGTTTAGGTTTTAGGTACAACCAACCAATGATAATGGTATTTTTTTTTTGGTGAAAAACAAACTAAAAAAAAATGCCAACCATGATCATCATCATAATCTATTAACCTTCTTATATATTGAGCAAGAGAAAAAAAATTCAACCAATCAATCAATCAATCAATTATCAACCGAAAAAAGCTTATTGTGGTAAAAGCTGAAAAAAATTTCTTTTATTTGTAGTTAGTGGTGGTGTTGACTTTGTTTGTTACTTTTGTTAGTTGCCTATTAGTTTCATCATCATCATCATTCAATTTTAATCCTTACAATAATTATTCATTTTTTTTCTATTCATTTAATCGTTTTTTCTCTACAGAGTAGACGACATTTTCCTCTGTTTGCTGATTCGTCCTTTTTCCAGTATCTTCCAGAAGTTCTATTAAGTTCATTCTTCGAGAATAATTCTTATTCAAACAACAGTGAAATTACTCGTCATCATAATCATCATCATCATCAATTTTGTCTTGTTTTGTATTAAAGAATTTTTTGTTTTATTCATTGAAAAGCTGTCGATACGCGCGACACACTCGACGCCCCCAACGTTTATTTTAATCAATCGCCGACGCCAATCTACATTGAAATTTTTTCACATTCACTCTACACAAGCGTCGTTGAAGTAATCGTCATCATTTTTTCTTTCCATTCGCTTTTCTTCTCATCTGATTTACCAACAACAACAACGCATTACGTTCTCGTATAACGCCAACGTCAATCATAATTTCGTTATTTTTTTATGATTATAAGAGAGGTAGCGGATTCATAAACACTACACAAAGAATATAATTCGGCCCCTTTTTAAATAATACTTTGAAAATATCCAAGAGAGTAGGCAAGCCAAACTTTTACGTCCTTGTTGTTCATAGTTTTTGTGTAAAGAAAGAAAGAAAAAAAATGAACAATTCTAACAACAACAACCGAATGAATATTGATCGAGATTCATTCACAAACAACACATCAACTGGTAATGATAATCGTTGGGATTCGCATACACGTTCACGTGCTATTGATGAATTTGATCGTCGTTTTAATGAGCTTAAATTAAAATATCCAGAATTGGCATCAAAATCATTGCGATCGAAAATGTTTGAACCAACAACAACAACTGCTGCTGCTGCTCAGCAACATGATCATTATCAACAACATCCACCGTCACAGGTTAGTATTGATTCGTTTCATTTTTTTTATTTTGAGTTTTTTTTTTAAACATTTGTCGATTAATCAACATTGTTTGTTCCCTTTAGGATAATTTCAATGTTCCAAATAATGATTCTACACAGCAACCATATTATAAAGATCCTATTGCTGAATTTATGAATGATTCACGTTTTCATCATCATCCACATCAACAATCAATTTTTCATGATATGAATCCATCATCATTTTTTCGTTCTCGTTTTCCTGAAACAAGATATCATCATCATGATACATTTTTTAATGATACAAATGATGCAATAAATGATGAACAACAGCATCAACAGCCAAAAGTACATCACATACCGATCCAGATTGAACCACGTACGTCTGGTGGAATGGCAAATAATGCATTACGATCACAATCAAATCGAGGATCTCGTGAACAATCACCAATGCCACCACCATCGCCACCACCATTATCATCATCGAATGCAGATTATCAACAACAAAAAGCTCAACATTTAAACCAGCAACCTCCGCAATGCGCTTCTTTAACTCCACCTCCTCCTTTGCATTTCCAACAACAACAGCATCAACCACAACAATTACCAATCAAAAATGAGCAATCATTTGCACGATCATCGGATAGTAGTCCACGTATGGTTCGTTCAATTCCAATACAGATTAGTAAATCTAATTCTTCACCATCTACAACAAATGAACGACCACAATCATCATCACCGCAACAGCAGCAGCAGCAGCAACAGAATATTCCAGTAAATGAATCATCATCTGATCCAACAACATTAGCCGATCCTAATAAAGTGTATGCAATGAGTTATGAACCAATTATTAGAAAAAACGTTTCAACACCGGAATCAATATTATTGGATGAAGAAATGCCCAAAGTTGTGCCGTTATCTTATGAACCAGTAATACAATGTAAACAAGCTGTCAATCAACAGACTGCTGCAGCAGCAGCAGCACCAACACCACCATCATTCTCATCAAATGATGGTGACAATGGACAACAATTGAATGAACCATCAACTAGCCAAAATCAACAACAGCAGCAGCAGCAACAACAACAAAATACAGAGAAAAAAGAAGAGACACCATTCGATTACATTGACGAGATATTATATGATTTAAGAAATTGGGAACAACAAGTACATGAATGTCAAGCAACAACGGCCGATGATAAAGGATATAAATGGTTAGATGAAATGCTTACATTATGTGTACTTCGTCTTGATTGTATCAATATTGATGGTGATGAAGAATTACGTAAATATCGCAAACAAGCTATCAATGAAGTGAATCGTGTCGTTGCTTTATTAGAATCAAAATTACAACATGAAAAAGATTCAAAATCTAATAATGTTGAACATGATGATGATAAAAATGAATCAATAATTAATGAGGATGATGATGATTCTGTTAAAAAAACCAAAGACGAAAAAATTGATAAAAAGAAAGATGGTAAACGTACATTTAAGATATTTTCACGAAAATCTAACAAACCATCCACATCCACATCTACATCGATAACAGCATCCGATTCAAAAGATACGGATAAAAATAATAATGATTTAAAATCAAATAATTTAGACCAAAGTGCCAACAACAGTAGTATGATTGTTGGCCGTGAAACAGAGGTGTAGATTTTATATTTTATTAAAAATGTTTATATCTATTTTGTAATGGGGAAAAAAAATGAAAGTGTGATGCATTTTGTTGTTATAAAATTGTGTATGAATCATTGAAATTTATTTTACATCAGAGATTATTATTGTATATGAATAATTTTTATTTCATGTTTTCTGAATGATAATCTGAATGACTGATTAAAAATTTGCAAAACAAAAAAAACAAAAAAATTTAAATTCTACTTTTCCATTCCATCATGAACATTGTGTTGTAAAGTGTTTTGATTTTGATTTTTTGGGTTTATTTTTCTCTCATTCCAAAACAAAAAAAATCAACAGTTGTTATCAGCCAACAATCTAGCCATGTAAAACATTGAGAGGCAGAAGTAGCTTCTGAACACAAGTGTAGCCTGTGAGCTGTAACTTTGACAATGCTTTTGAGAACTGTGTTGGCAGCGACATTTCTGTTGTTGCGGTGGTTATAAACAGCAACGTTTGAACTTTCATCATCGATTTATTTGCTGCAATGATTGTGTCTTGTCTTTGTTTTTTCTTTGTCATTTCAATCATATATATACAGCTTCTTCATCATCTCATTAGACGCAATGTGCACGTCCGAGGTAAATGACTGTATATATGTTTGTTATCATCATCATTTCTTAATTCAACAGGAATAATAGAAACGGAAATGATGATTGAATTTTTGAATAAATTCATCCGAAGATATTCATCAAATTGATGACTGTGAAAGTGATGAAAACACAATTCTTTCAAAAAAGATAAAAATTTATTTAATTTGTTTAATTGGTGCTATATCTATCGTAATTCAAAGACTGGTGCAAATGTTGTCAAGTGAGTCGCTCTATTTTTGGCTTTCTCTATTTTCTTCAGTCGCTATTTTCATCAGTCGCTATTTTAGGCTTTCGCTATTTTCGGCTTTCGCTATTTTTGGCTTTCGCTATTTTGGGTCGGAATCGTTTTGCTTTGCTTTCGTTTTGATGAATGTTGTAAGACAGGTTTTTTTGTTGTTTTTGCCTATCTAATTGTATCGATGTTAATCATCATCGTTGGTCATCGATAATTGATAAATTGAAGTAAAACTATATTCGATTATGTGTTCCGGAATGGTTCAAACATGACGGAACCGGAAGAAGAAAAGATCCGAGCTTAGCTCAGTTGGTAGTAGCGGTGGACTGTAGTAGGTGTAGTTGTTGAAAAAAGGGGCGGAAGCGCTTCCGATTTCAACCGGAAATCCATAGGTCGCTGGTTCAAATCCGGCAGCTCGGATTTTTGCCTTTTTCTTTGCTGGAAAAGGATACCATTAGCTAGGAATTGGAATTGGTCAATCTTTTGTTGATCAATTTAATTGTGGGAGTGAAAATGAAAATGTTTTGGGAGATTTTTGCTTAAGAAGTTCCGACCACTTCCGGTTGATTTGAAGAAACTTAATAGATAGATTTAATGATAGATTTCAAAGGTAAAAGAACAAGTGATTTTAAACTGGAAATCAACATCGCTGGTTCAAATCCGGCAGCCCGGAATTTTTTTGTCTGGTATCCTAAGTGTCTTTATCCAGCGCTTCCGAAAAACCAGGAATGATGTCCAGACAGCATACTAATCGAACAATTGCTACGCGGGGAAGCTGACTTTCAAATAATTTTTTAAAAATATATTTACAATATAATTGCTGCCTGTTTCAATTTTACGAAGACTGAGTAGTATTACTTAGTAAATGATTTAAAAGTTATACGTAATGAAAATAAAAATGATTTTATTCGGAAAATTAAAATAAGATATTCCATCAGACAGTTCTCCTTGCAGGACAGCTCTTCCGTCTGGAAACAAGTATACAAATGGTGCAAAACCCCAAAAAATCTCAATCAAAGCCTAAAAACAATAAAAACCGACAACGGATGGACAAATACGCCAAGCTAGTCATCTGCTCAACAAATTCTTTCCTGACGACCCACCCGACAACATTGGACGACGTCCCATTCAGCTCCGAAGAAGCATATGATGCCATTTTGACCGAAAACGATAATAAAAGCCCTGGTGAAGACGGAATTTGTGCCAACATCATCAAACATCTCAACAATCTTTTTCCCACCTTATTCTTAAACATCTACAATGCATGTATAAAGCTCGGTACATTCCCGGACAGATGGAAAGTATCTATCGTCAAAGTAATCCCACAATATGTGGGGAATCAGCCGAAAAACTACTGAGCCGTGGGTGTCCACAAGGAGCCAAATGTTCTCCTCTATTATGGAATATTCTTTACGATAATCTCCTCAAACTGCATCTACCGACCGGTTGCTATCTTCAAGCTGTCTGGTTCCCTAAGTGTCTTTATGTGCTTCATCCAGCGCTTCCGAAAAACCAGGAATGATGTCCAGACAGCATACTAATCGAACAATTGCAACGCGGTGAAGCTGACTTTCAAATAATTTTTAAAAATATATTTACAATATAATTGCTGCCTGTTTTCGTGCGTTACACGTAGGGTTTGCACCCGGTTCCAGGTCTGTTGGGAACCGAACCGGTTCAAAAAAAAAAAAAAATCCCGGTTCTCAAAAAATTATTAAATTGCCTTTGAAATGTTTTAAAATGTTGTTTTAAAAAAATTTGTCTGTTTTTTCTTGTTAAATTAAACTAACTTAAGAATAAGATGGTTTAGTTTAATTTGACAAGAAAAAATAGACATCGACAAAGATGGCTTGACTTTTCGATCGATTGCTACAAGTGATTTTATGATGGCAAACGATATTCAATTTCACTGGATGAATATACATCAAAGCAAAATCGATGATATTCATCATTATTCTAATTTGCCGATTATTTTCTATGGAGATTTTAATGCTAGGAATCCTTATTGGAATGATACAATAACGAATCGAAATGGATATAAATTTAAAGAAGTGATTACTGATCTGGAATCACAAAAAAACTTGATTCAATCCAGCATAATGTGCAGGTTTTATATCAAATATAATTAGTAAGAATCTGAATTTATAATGACAAATGTTTTATTCTAATTGGATTAGATTTGGATTTTTTTTCCCGTTTAGAAATTCACATGATTTTCATTATCGTGTTTTTTCGATTTGATTTGATCAAAATAAGTTCCAGAAATGAGACAAGAATCTTTTTTTTTTCTTTAAAAAACAGAAAAAAAACAAACCATCACCACCAAATAGATAGTTGGTTCTCTTTTTTTGGCTACAATACATGAATCAGGAAGCTTAAGATTTTTCTCAGCCAGTTGTAGCGCATTTCGTTTCACTTCGGAAAACAATTTAGATATGTCACCTTCATATTTGATTTTGTGATTTTGCCGGAATAGGTCGAATACATTTCTGGTTTGTGATGATCGATATTTATGCTCTAATTTGTTTATCTTCTCAAGGGGTGTCTCATAGTTGATCACTGTTTCTCGGTCCATGCAATTCAGAGTGATGACTTGATTAAATTTTTGCTGTTATTAATTCCGATTTTTTGTTCTTTGATTAGACCATTCTTCGGCTTATAGTCAAACTTCGGGTCGATATAATCATCGCACTCCATTGCAATAAGACATTCCTTGATCGATTCATACCAATGATGATACGGTACTTTGTCCAAATTTAAAAATTGAACGTTTTTCGGGTTCAGTTGCGTCATTATTGATTATTGATCAAAGATGAGAGGCATGAGGAAAAAAAAGAAACGATGCGTAGCATGTAAGCTGCTCGGGCCCATAACCTGTTGGAAATGTTTAAGTTAACTTTATTAATCGAACCAAAAAGAAGAAACGAATACAATGAGATAAATGATGAATATATAATAAAAGCCTTTTTAAAAGCTCGAAATCGGCTTGGCACGCTTTCAATCAGCCGATCTATCAAACTCTGCCGTAATTCAGCCCATTACTTCACCAGGAGCTCGAATAAACCAACAGGAGTCGATGGATGAAGCTTTGTCTGCTTCAATCGGCGCTTCAACGAGTACCATAGGTGCTCGATCGGATTCATATCCGGACTCTGAGCAACCCATTCCAGTTTTTTTATATTGGATTTTTTGATAAAATCCTGTGATCGCTTTGACATATGGCATGGCGCCCCATCTTCCTGGAAAAGGAAGTTCCTTTTCTTTACTTTATTTCTTCTATCACGGAAGATGGGGAATAGCGTCGTTTCCAACATATTGATATATTCTTCGCTATTCATGCCATTAGAGCAGAGTCTTAGCTCTGATCTCCCACCATGTCTATTTTCAAGGAATAATGATTATTGTTATTATAATTAAATCAGGCCGAAAAAAATCTTACCATATAGCCCCCCTGTTATTTATTCGAAGCAATACGTGACACAATCACAATTAAGTATAAAGAAATAGTTTATTGATAATTGAAGATAATGATGAAGATAATAAACGATACAAATATGAATAGATCACAAACATTAAGAAAACAATAATAGATGAGAAAGAGAGAGAGAGAGAGAGATAGAGCAATCATTACAAGTCAAGAAGAGCACATGGTTGATTCGAGTTATTTCTTTTTATATATCTGTCACCGTAGCCACACATATGCGCAATGACAATCATGGTATGACGAACGTTTACATATTTACATAGTCAATGACTAAATGTTAACACCCCCAAACCATCACACTGAAACCGTTGTGTTTCACGGTGGCTTGTAGCCTCTTGGCTTGGTATGCCTGGTTTTTCTTACGATATACGTAAGTTCATTGAATTGCGAATACCGGCACTCATCGAAAAAAATCACTTTTTTCCAATAGTCCGTGGGCATTTCAACCATTTTATTTGCCCATAGCCGGCGTTTGTTTTTGTTTTTTTAGATAGCAGTGGCAGATAATTCTGGCCCCATATTCCAACATCGGAATGTATTTCCGAACGGTGTTTGCGGAAACATCCATGTGGCTCGCCAATTCTTTGCTTGCTGTGGCCAGCGTTATTTCAATTTGACGACCTAGTCTTCTCAGTGTCCGTTCTGACGGTCCAGGACGACCTGGTGGCTTGATCGCGTTTGATTATTTTGATCGTATGTTTTAATGATATGATGAACGTTTGATTTACTGGTCTTAATTTTTTCTGCTATGTTTCGAATGCTTAACCCGTCTTTATGATATTGTATGACAATTCTGCGCAAAACTGTTTTTTCAATTTGTTTATTCATGATTTTTTAATATCAAAAAATTGTAATGGATAAATCAATGAATAATAAAGATAACGTTAATGGATGAATAAATGAATCAAAGAAAAAAAGTTTTTAAAATATTAAATATTTATAATCACGTTTAACAATATCAACACGACAACTAACATTCGATGGCTAAACCATCGAATTTTTCAGATAAAATGTTGAAAACAAATTTACCACTTAATTCGAAAATAGAATTACTAACCATCTGTATTACATTTGTTCATTTGTTTTACCCGATGACTGATATCTGAGAAGATATTAAGTTTGCTAAAAAGACCAGTCGTTTTTTTGCATAACATTTTGTGTATGAACAACAGGTCTTTTTTAGCAAACATAATATTTAGATGAATAAAAATCGAATCTATTGATTTTAAATATATCATCAGAATCATAATAATCAACCAAAATTTAGACACAACAAAATTCCAGATACTACTGTACTTTGTAGTTTCGAAGAATTGTAACTGGGTCGACATAAACACACAGCAAAATTATTCTGAGGCAGAGGGGCAATCTCCATTGTAGAGTGTGATAATATTTCAGCAAAAAACAAAACAAAGAAAACACAAAATTGAAATATTAAAATGTTGTTTATTAATTAGCTGTATTACATATGACGTGTAATAGAACAATAATCGTTTTTTAAAAAAGAATGAATATTATAAAGGTGAGTATAAATGTCACCAATAACATAACGGTGCAATTACATTTGTTCAATAAGTTGAAGTAATAACAAATATATGATGGAAATTTGCTAAATGATTCTACATCATTAGATTCATCATGTGAAAAAAAGCAAAAACCATTTAGTTTGCAAACATTATCTTCCAGAAAAGGACATTTATAATCCTTTTTTAAAAAGAATGAATATTATAAATGTGAGTTTTTAAATTCGATTATATTATTATCAATCCGGCTATATGCGAGCCGTCTTCATCTTGATCGGTCATTATCATCAATTTAGCGTTCGACATATTAAATATAAATGAGATTCTTTTCGCAATTTCCGCATACATTTTATACATAAAATATGTTGACAATTATCGATGCGAATGTTGACGCATAACATAGTCTATGAACAGCCCAAAACAAGTGTGACGGTGACGAGGCGAAGAGCGGCATGATTACAGCCTTGAAGCCTCAAACCAAACTGTCCATGTTGTTCGAGTAAATTAATGTTGTTTGTGCCAACAAAATTTTGGGCCAATTTCGTAATTAATGGCATCAAGAATCTTTCACCATGATAGTACGAAGTGTATCGTATCCAGAAATAATTAATGTCAACATTATAATATGATCTCTTTTCTATTCTTATCTGACACAAGTGCCTTTGAGCCAGAGTGTCTTTAAAGTTATAATAAATAAATGGTACGAAGTGTATTTTGCTACCATTTCTCCTCCGACGTCATTGGATTCGTGGCCAGCATCGTATTCAACAAGTGTGCGAAACCCAGCCAATCTTTAGCCTTCCCCGAAAATGCAAAATTTCATTTTCGGAATCTTAATCGGTTTCCCATAAGTTGTTTTTTGTTTGCTTCACGTACGTTTATGAATTTTCCATTTAATGGACGCAACAATATGTGTTCCAGTTGATTTTTTTTTTGGTATATATCTTCGTATAACTCCAAAAAAAACCGCGAACACCTAAAAAAACCGCGAACATCAAAAAAAAAATCAAAAATTGCAAACGAACACTAAAAAAGAAACGGCCCAACAATCCTACCTACAAAGAATGTGAGGTGTGTTGAAAATTGAATGATTTTAAATAGCCAACATGAAACTGAATGAAAATGTCCAATATGCGAACAATAGCGACAGCTTAAGTAGAAATAGTTCACTGTAATCAAAATTGCATCATTATCTTTATTATCAATAAAAATGAATATGTATTTTTTTTGAAGTATGAAATAAAATAAACACGTGTTCATTCAATGGAAGCAGAAAATGGAATAAATTTATTATTGAGCTTCATCAATGTCATACAATACAAAATAATAAATACAATAGTGATTATTCAGATATAACGTTATAACAATTCTTCCTCTTTTCAAACAAAACATCATCACACACAGAGAACAAACCTCGGTCGATCTTCCAGGCTAAAATTACCTTCTTGAAATCGTTGAAACCACCGTTGAATAGCACGGGAAGTGACAGCGTTTTCGTAAGCTTCGTTAATCTCCACAGCAGCTCTGGTATTTTGCTACCAGTGACGCTAATTGGGCTACGTTCACCTTATCAACAAATCGATTGAGTGTGTTATTCGATGAGTTGATGCCGAAATATAACGGCCAGAATGCGTTCCACATATTGAACATAAATGAGATTCTTTTCGTAATTTTCTCATACATTTTATGCATAAAATATGTTGACAATGATCGATGCGAATGTTGACGCATAACATAGTCTATGAACAGCCCAAAACAAGTGTGACGGTGACTAGGCGAAGAGTGGAGAAATCGAAAAACGAGCGTGACGTTTGGAGCGAGCGACAGACAACATGTTTTTGGGATCAATCGTGACGACAAGGCCGGAAACGACGTTTGACGAACACCACGACGCATACTTATTATTTTTTTTTCAATGTTAATATCTGATCAACGATTCTTCACTGACGATGCCAGCCAAACGAAATTGATATTCAGCTTTTTTCAACCATGTTTCGGGATTAGATTCCCAAAATTCTTGTAATTTGACTGATACCGATTCAACTTTACTCACCGTTTTTTCATCAGAACTTTTTTGATTGTTGAAATTCTCTTTTATAATAATTCTTTCAAAAATCTGCCAACCGACCTACGAAAAGCGGTGGAATCATTAATTGGTAAGTTTCACTTTTATGCTGCTTAATAAACTTCCTTCAACCGAATCTTTGCAACATTAAGAACATTATACTAGGGCAAAAACCGTGGAAAAAGGGGGAGAGTATAATAAGATTATTAGTAATGCAAAACACAGAATCAATAAAAGGTTTGATAATTGGAGCCGATATCAAACCAAAAAAAAGTAAGTCTTATATATACATTATGTGAATGTACTTATAAGTAATATATATGTCACGACATTTATGAAGAGTCGTGAATGAGGAAAACAACGTGGTGTGGAAAAAACGTGTCACTTGAATCTTGGTAGTTGAAGCGAACGTGTCTTTTGTAACATATTACATTTTAATAAAATTGAAATAAAACCAAATTAGTTTTTATTCGTGACATATATATATTTGATTTTGAATTTTTTTACAAAACAGAAAAGCCATAACAACAACAACAATAATCAATTAATGGCCATGATTACACAGATCACTCAACAGTTTATTGATTTCAGCATCATCAAGATATATAAATCCAGTTTGATCTTGCCACGACTTCTTTGCAAACTATTGCCATCCAATATATGCGATGTCAGTTCATATCTTTTGGGTTTAATAAATTTTGATGATTGTCTTTTTGATGTACAGCTCATTATAATAGTTTGATTGGGCTATTTTCATGTAATTCAATAAATTGGTTTTGTAAATTTGTTCTTCATCAATTGATAATTCATCTTTTAAAAAAAGACGAACAAAGTACAACATTTTGCATGCAATGTGATGTATTTGTTTTTTAGTACCACTAGTTTTTAGATATTTTTCTTCGCTTATCGTGTCCATTAAAAACTATAATTTAAGAATGTTAATAAATAAAGAAAAACAAAATAAAAAATACCTACACGAAATGATTAAAAAAAAAGATTTAATTAATAAAATTTGAAATGAAATTATATGTTGACTGAACGACCACGTGGAAAAGAATGAATCGAAAATCGAAAATCACAATATATAAAGCTTGTATGGACCATGTGCTTCGATTTCGAGAATAGAACTTTTTTGATATTCAAAAGTATCTATTCATACAGTTACATTTTTTGCACACACACATCAAAGTAACGGATCACCATAAATGTAGCGTGCATTCACAAAAGATGTAGCATGTGCATAATGGGGAGATGAAAAATTTTTCTTCACTCAAACACGGCAAAATTAACGTGTTTTCATCAAATCCGCACTAATTCTGAACTGGTCGTGTTAGGTTGGATTTGTCATTTTCTCGATTTTGAACCGATCGTGTTAGTTTGGACTTGTCATTTTCTCGATTGTGAATTTTGAATTCTGAACTGGGCGTGTTAGGTTGGATTTGTTGTGAACTTATATTTTACCAGCCGTGGTCAGGCGCTTCGCGCCTGCCCTGGCTTAAAAAGCTGATTTAATTTATTTTATTTTATAAATCTTAAAAAAATTATAAAAAATGATTACAAATGATGATGATTTGATGCTACTTCCTGATAAACGATATTGCGCATCAGGTTATTCTCTGATTTTATTTTTATGCCATTTCGGCTTCTTGCTCGGGACAGTGCCACATACAACTGTCCATGTGAAAAAATCGGATCATTTAGCCATATACCTACTTTGTTAAAGCTCTGACCTTGGGCTTTGTTGATAGTCATAGCAAAATTTAACCTTATTGGAAATTGCCTGCGTTTCAATTTAAAAGGTAAGTCTTTTTCGTAATGTAGCTCTATTCTTGGAATCATGACAGATTGTCCTTCTCGGGATCCAGTAGCAATGGTACATTGCTTAATTAGTGTCTCAGGTATGATAAATCATTAATCGTTATTAATTATTAGCAAACGCACATTCTTATCATATTCAGAATTGATTGCTCCAGATCGATTAGAGTACTTTGAAAAAATACATGTAAGTTAAGAACAATCTTTAGCTTAGTTCTACTATAAATTGTTCCAACTGCATTGGTCGAAAGTTTCAGCAAATTTTATCAATCGTATGATTGATTTTATGGCCAGTAATACAGACGGACGTTAGTATTGGAAACTAACTAAGCTGATAGAGCTTTAACGAACAACTTTACCAATTGATTTTAAAGTAAATGATTTTTTTATATATTGTATGTTTATATTTTAGTTGTGTTTTTTTCGAATTTCGTTGATTATCTCAATACCGCCAAATGATATTGCTCACGAGCAACACGTAAGTATTTCCTGTGTTTTATTTGTTGGTAGGTACATAGGATAATCATTATTATTAACAAAACAATTACAGTAATACCCCGCTTAACGCTGCCCCGTTTAGCGCTGATTCGATATAACGCTGTACAATTACCCTACATTACATTACATTGTTACATTGTATATGAAGGGTAAAAATGCATTATGTAAAAATAGTCCCGCTTAGCGCTGTTTCGCTTAACGCTCAGAATTTTTGTAACGTAACCCCCGCGTTAAGCGGGGTATTACTGTATTATAAAAAAAAAATCTTTTCCCTTTTCCCCTAAACATTGTTAAAATTGGAATGAGTACAAATTTTATGAACGGTTTGCTTCTATTATACCTCTATTTTCTATATTTTCTTTTATTTTATTTTTTTTCCTTTGTTTTTATTTCTCCCATGCTCACAATGATTTTCGTGAAAAAAAATCAACTTTTTGAAATTCTAAAATGAAAAAAAATTCGACTTTTAGACATTCGAAAATGAAAAAAAACGTCATGGTTAATAATAAAAAAAAATCGAATTTAAAAATAATTCTAAATAAGAAAATCGAACGAAGAAAAAAAATTAAAAAAAAACGAACGAATCTTTCAAGCCACGTTGGTTTATATTAGAATTTGCAAGAGTCTTGAAAGTATATGATTCAATAATAATAATGGATTCAATAGTTTGGTTTTAAACGGTTTTTTAATAATTATAAATAACTGCTAAACATGCTTAATTTATAGAAATAGTTCACTATTGATCGTACTAATCAAATACGCTCAACAGTGACATTAATCAGTAATTCAATCTTTCTTACAACAATTCCAACAGTTTATCATCAGTTGTGTTTTCGTCGTGTAAATGAAGTGAACTAATCTACTATGGCATCTAAATTAATTTTCTTGTTGGTCATCTTTTCTTTTGTCGTCCCAATTTTTGGGTATCATTACAAGATAAAATTCTTTCATCCATCGTATGGTAATGAGGATCTGTTAAAAGATTTTCGTCAAGATTTCATGATCAAGCAAAAATTTGTTTATGGACCTATGTACCATCTTAAAAGATTGTGCCATGATACAATGGATCAAAGAAAAAATGGAATAGAAAAAATAAATTCAATTTATGGTATTGTCTCTAAAAGGGATGGTGATGTAAATCAATTGATTGTTGAAGCCCGAAAGATTATTATTCATGAAGCTGAATCTGATGTGTTCAAATATTTTGGAAAAAAAAATTGATGAAATTAAGTGGAATAATACCATAAATCTCAATAAAGTCTTACGTTATGAATTTGGCTGTAAAAAAGATGAATTTATGATAATTGAAAAGTGTCAATACATGGGTAATAATGAAATATCTTTGGTTCTTAAAAAAACATCGATCTCCAAGAATTTGATTTCATTATTCGATAAAGACCCATCATCAGGTGAAAGGTTGAATAAAAAAATTCTTTTTCCAAAAATTCGTGTCTCGACAATTCTCCCGATTTCATCTCCAACAACTTCCACCATCACCACTATGTCGTCTTCTTCCACCACCACCACCACGTTGTCTTCTATTACCACTACCACATCGTCTTCTACTACTACTACAACTTCAACAACCACAACTACTCGTAAACCAAATATGTCAACAAAATTGTCTAAAATAAAATCGAATTTTCAAAATGACAAAATTTTGGATGAAAAAAATATATCGAATTTGAAGCCTAAATGTGGTTATCCGAAAATATTTTTCCACTCCAATGAAATGACTATGCAATCGGATGGAGTAATGAATAATTATGATATTGATAAAAATGTATTAGATTGGAATGTATTGATGAAAGAATTGGTTTCTGAAATTGGAAAAGTAATGAAAGAAAATACGAATGAAATAAAAGCCGAAATGATTGCAGAAAGAAAAATCATTATTAATAATGATAATCGAATTGGATATTGGAGTATAACTTTGGATATTCTGATTAATTTATTGGCGACTATTCCATTTTTCTTGATAGGGAAATTTTATAAATTGATCGATAAAAATAATGAAGAAATGAAGGAACAAGAACGAAAATGCAATGATGATCCATTGGTTATTCTAGAAATTGAAGATGAAGTGAGTTTCCATACCCCTTATTCTTTCTTGATTCTTTCCTTTCTCACCTGTTTTTTCCGTCTTAAAGTGGGGGGATGTAATATCCGATGTCCTCTCATGAACTTTTGTCCCAATTTTTAATTGTGAAATTATTTCACAATCTTTCTGAATGTGTTATTTCTTTCCTAATTTAAATTTGTATTTCCTTATTGCTATCATATTTGATTAAGTCTGATAACCTCAAATAACAGGTTTATTCAGTATTTGTCAAATATTTCCTAATTTTCTTTGTCCTAATTTCATTTATTTTCTTTCTCTTTTTGTTTTATGTTCTTAATAAACAATTTTCTTTCAATTTCAAAAAATTCGCAATTGATTGGAATTTGTTGTCAGGAATATGCACCGACGGTGCACCAGCCATGATTGGAACCCGAAAAGGGTTTATTGGAAATGTTAACAACAAAATTGGCCCGAGAAACCTGACCAACTTTCATTGTATTATACATCAACAAAATTTGTGTGCTAAATCCATCAAGTTCACAAATTTTATGGAGGTTGTGGTCAGGTCAATAAACTTCATCAAAGCTAGGGCTCTGAATCATCGTCAATTCGTAAATATGGTAAGTATATTTTGATTCATACTTTGAAACTCGTATTTTAAATGATTTTTGTAGTTTCATTGCATAAGGAGCAAACAAACATTGAGCTCCAATTCGAAGATGAAATAAATCCACCAGACATCTTAGATCAAACGGTGTCAATATCATATGAAAGTAAATAATTATATCATTTATCTTTATATATCTTGTTTCAATCATACTTTTGATTCATTTAAGACGATACATTCAAATTGACGAAGATAGAAAACGTATTTAATGGTTTTAAACCAATTAAAAAAATTGAAAAAAAAAACAAAATGATTCGATAAGTATGGGCATTTTATTTTTATTATTATTTTCATATTTTTAACTCATATATTCAGATTTCATATCTAGGAAACAATTGACCGATTTTGCAGCCCCAGAAAATGTCCAGCAAAAATTTTCGGCTTTTTGGCAAACATATACGAAAGAAGAAAGAAGAGTAAAAAACACAATGACCAAAATTAATGATATCTATTCGCAATCACCAGGGGCGGCCGAGGTGCCTGTGCAAACTGTGCACAGCACAAGGCCTCGCGCTGTTTTCGCCCTTTCCGCGGTTGCGGAAAGGGCCTCGCAGCTTCAAGTTTTTAAGCCATTTTTGCACAAGGCCTCGCGATTTTCTCGGCCGGCCCTGTCAATCACAACAACTTGATGAAGACCAATATAATGAATTGGTAGCACATGCCTCGACTATTTATTTAAAAATGATAACGATGATCGAAAGAAAAATTTAGCTCATCAAAAACGACAAAAAACATCAAAAAATGTTGATGACTAATATATCGATCGGCGACGCATGGCAATTATTATTATAATAATCTATCAGAACAAGCCGTATCATAAATAACAGTTACCGGAAAATTGTTAATAAAAATTGCACAATGAATGGGTTGTAGGTCAAAACGCCGAAAACAAAAACCCCGAAAACCGAAACCAAATGCCCGAAAACAAAAACCCCGAAAAAAAATTATCCCGAAAAAAAATTATCCCGAAAACAAAAACCCCGAAAACAAAAACGTAGAAAATGGCTTGTTCCCTTAAACTTTAAATGAACGAAGATTAACACTATTACTGTGAGAAATTTCATGTACCGGATTCTACGAAAAGAAGTCATTAGATCTAGTAAACGGATGAACGAATGAAAATAAAATCTTCACTGAATTATCTAGCTAGATCCAGGAAAACATTTTTCTAACACGATCCATCCAGCCACATGAAATATGATCAAAAAAAGAAATTTTTTTAATCGATTTTATTACATTTTTTTTTTGTTTTCAAAGAATAGCCGCAATTAGATTATTTTTTCATACACATTGAGAACAATAAACAGTGGTTGATCATAATCAATAGTCAACAAAAGCGTAGTTTTTTTCGCATAATCATTTCCATAGTTACCAGAATGCAATTTCTTCCAGGCAAGAAATGAATGACCACAATAACCACAATAACCAGCAATACCTTGTACAATACGGTTTTATCAAATTTCAAACGTTTTGATCTAGGTTGATCAGCACGTATTGATTTTATTTTACGTTTAAACTTTTTGTGATGAAATTCAATAAATTTGATTAAGCTACTTACTGCATCAGATTTTGACACAATATGAATACCAAATGTAAAACGGGAATAATGATCAACAATTAGCATGCCATATTTACATCCTTGAACAGATGGAACTGGTGCTTCCCATAAATCAATATGTAAATTTTCAAATGGTTTCACATTTTTATAAATCATAGGTGTACGATGAAGAATCGAAACAGATTTATTCATCATACAATCACCACAAGTTTCAAATTTTAACCCTTTGCACTCGGCATCAAACCGAAAGTTACATATATGCTACTCGGCACTATTTCGAATGTTGTGCATCCGCTACTCGAAGCTATTTTATGACAAAAATGTACAATTATGAAAGATCATATTATTGGAGCCATGTAAGGTTTATATAAATTTATAGACATCGAGACTATATGAATTTATAGATATCGAGAAACATATTTTCAAAAAAAATAAATATTTTATTTATAATTTTTTTTGTATGGAAAATTTCGAAACAATTACCGATGTGTATCGTAGGCTTGTTGGGACAAGTGTCACAATAATACTAGGTTTGTCTTCTTTCACCTGGCGTTTTTCTGTCAGAACAGATAATACAATCTTTTTTTTTTCTTCCCCAAAAAGATTAGATGTAGCTGATTATTCAGCCTGATATCGGTTGCATATGTGGCCTGATGAATTCATGTTTCTCTAAAATCCCCTCTTAGTTGATCAACGAGATTTTTTACATATTTATAATGTTTCATCGGCACCTTATTATTTTGCTCTTCAATTATTTTGCTCTTCTGCACGATAGACAATGTAAGAATTTATCACGCACATTTCGACCCCTCAAAAAAATAGTTTGCGCCACCATTTTAGCGACTTTCGTAAAAAGCAATAAGTTGAGGCGTACTGGTCGGCAATATCAACGCCACCCATATTCGCGGTATAGTCCAAAACCATTTTTGGTTTATCGATTGATACAACATTTCCACCGCGTAATATTCTGCGGGTACTTTTCATCGTTGTATCGTGGTAGTTGCTGAGCATCGTTACGATTCTCTTGTCTTTCCAAGCAAGAAGCAAGTTTTAAATTAATATCTAGAGATTCATGATGATATTTTTTGATTTGTTGTCAATAATCCATAGATTAAATGAAATTTCATTTTTTGTTATTTGGGCCACATTTTCTTCAAAATTTATCTTAAAACCACCTTCAATCAATTATCGAACAGATATCAAATTTGAACTGAAACCTCCATAGGCCACATATTTCAATTTGGTTTTGGTTCAATAACAACATTACCAATTTTTCTCTGATGTAATTGTATTACCATTAGCCAATTCAAATTCAATCTGTTTATCTTCTTGATCCATAAGTAAATTTTTATCAATCGTTGTATGAGAAGTACATCCAGAATCAAGTATCCAGATATCTGATAATTTTTCAGCACATTTCAACATCAACGATTTTGCAGCTTTCTTCTCTTTTTTGTTATTTGATTTTGTGAAAATGATGAGCTAGAAGAAGATTTATCATTAGATGATGTTGATGGAGAAACTTCTGTTTTATTGGAATCAATTTTTCGTTTTGTCCAACATCCTTCAACTTTATGTCCAATTTTATGGCGAAATGGGCATTTTATATTATTTTTAAACTTTTTCTTGAGATTGAAATTTGGCCTTTTCATCATATTCAATGAATTCATTCATGATGTTGTTCATTGTACCATTCTGGTTCATCATAATTCAATCAGCCAATTGTTCAAATTTTGAATTTGATCGTAACATGCTCATAATAATCACGCAAGATGTTTATCAGTGTATTTACACGATTCTGATTCAATCGATTCAAATTTGACAATAACTTTGTTCTCAAAGAACTACTTTTATATGAACATTGGCTCGCTTCAGTAAAATCAGCATTTCGAAGTTGTGGTAAATAGATCAATAGGTTTTTGTTTTCGGGGTTTTTGTTTTCGGGGTTTTGACCTACAACCCAATGAATGAGCTTCTTATAATGGACTGGGCGCGCTAGTTTAAATCATCTGAAGACACTGTAGGACAATTCAAAGCCATGGTTGAATTCTGTGGACATAACGATTTGTGATGACGTCCACCACAACCGCCACATTTAATATTTGATCTGCAAGCTCTAGCGATATGACCAATTTGGAAACAATATTACGACGACGAAGAGAAATCAGTTTCTGTTTACGAGATTGCACAGATCCCACATTGCAAACGGTTGGAGTATGACTTTAGTTACAAAAAAAAGCCGCTTTGTGAAAGAAAAATTGATTCGTTTTGTCAATTGATTTATTGTTTTATTGAATGATTTTTTGTTCTTTAAAAAAGGGGAAGATTTGTTGTAACATTGTATATGAATGGTCATTGCTGTATTCATTATTTTATGATGTTTGACATTGATTGAACTCAATAATAAAATTATTCGATTTTCTGCTGCCGTTCTATGCACACGTGTTAATTTTTATTTCCATCAACATCAGCATCAACATTAGCATTTATTCTTGATGATTCATACTCATCAAGAACAAGTTTTGAAGAAATTTTTACACAACCAAATTGCACCCCAAACAAAAAACCACCATCAAAACACAATAATAAAAGAAAATTAATGGAGAACGATAATGATATTTTAGAGATAATCAAAATGAATTTGGAAGGCAAAATAAAATATTCAAAGAAAACTGAAAGTATAAAACGATATTGCGAATCAATGGATAATTTGATTTCACAATTATCATATCAGAAAATTGCCGAACTACAGATTAAAATAACGGAATTTCTATTGAAAGAAGCAAAAAGTGATGAAGCAATACTATGTTGAACATTCTGTTTATGATAAAACATTGCTAAAAAAATAAAAAATAAAAAAAAATTGAATTCTGTAAATGAATATGCATAAAAAATTTGAATTGAAAATGATGTTTCATGTATAACAAATGGGAATGAAGACTTGGATTGCAACCATGGAGTGTTGTCAGTTCTCATACTTATTCCCAATTGGGAATTAGAGAACACTCCACTTTCCGCTGATCTATAATAATATTAATAGCATAAATAAACGTATGCGTATATACGTATGTAATATCCATTATCATTAACCGCGAAGCTGAAATTGACAAATTCAAATACTTTGAAAAGATCATCGATCAAATAAAATGGAATAACACCGTTAATCTTAATAAGAACCTTCGATACGAATTTGATTGTGATAAAAATGAATTCATGTTAATCGATAAATGTCAATATCTTGGAAATAACGAAATATTTCTGGAACTTAAAAAATCATCAATTCCTAAGAATTTGGTCACGTTATTTGACAAGAACCCATCACCGGGTAAAAAGTTAAATAAGAAAATTTTATTTCTAAAAATCCGTGCAACGACTATTTCTCAGTTCATGACATTTCCATCGAAGGTCAACAAATCAGAAGCTCCCACAGACGTTGGATAAGCCATATTATTTATACGAATCGGATTAGACAGAGAAAAATATAGATCACCTTGCGAAGACAGTGGACCACGAGGATTGATTGAAGTTGAACTAGGACCAGTCACATTGTTAAATTCAGAAGCCAACTCGTCATCCTCAATGGAAATGGAAGCGAATTTTCGTACGTTCGAATGCGATTAACGCTTCAATTTTTTGTTTGTAAAGATCGTCTTTCGACCTTTGTTCGTCATAATCTTGCTGATTTTCCAATAAACATAATTCACTGACGATATCGTATTCATACTGAAGAGATAATAATTGTTCCAACGATAGAACAATCAACTGACGCGACGCTTTGGTAATCTTAATTCGGAGAGCTCGACGTTTTGACAGATCATCAGACATCGTAGATCGAAGAATATTAATACACACGTCCCAAAGGAAGATGAATGATATTGTGATGATCAGAAAGAAAATGAACTTTTCTGTTATGTAAATAATGAGAAATAATGGATCGAAGAAAATAAGGGCAAGCTAATTTTTGTAATTGTTGAATAATTATTGAATGAGGGGCATTATCAAAAGCGCCTTTGAAGTCAATTGAAACGATTGCTTTGTGTTTAAATTTGATATTGTTTAAATCAGAGATGATTTTGTCAAGAGCACTAATTGAAGATTTATTATTTCTAAAACCATGTTGAGAATGATGAATCAGATTATTGGATTCCAAATGATGGACCAAGTACAGATTGACAGTTTTTTCATAAATTTTGGAAATGGTGTGTGTGTGTAACATGAGTGGTTCGTGTCGCGTAGGACATGTTTCGAGTGTCGGTTGTAAAAAAACATGATCTAGGTGGTTTTGTGGCTTGTTCATAAATTTTGGGTCAAAAAATTTTGCAGCAACAACCGTTTTCCCAAATACTGGAAAATAAATTTACAAATATGATTTTGTTGGCAAAGGATTTTTGATTTTAATAGACTGTAACACTATCCAAGAGTCTGGCATGAATTTGTCCAGATGTCGGAATTTGATTTTTGATGTATTCGGATAGCGATTGCCATCTTTCTTGCCCATCGGAAAATTGGCTCCATTTTCCTTGATTTACATAGTTGTTAAAATCTTCAATGAATTTAATGTAATCGTCCAATAATTATATCTGTTAATGGATGATATGAATTTCAAAAGATTGTTTAGCTTTATAATCAATGCTTACTTGTTGCCTTATTTTTCTTTATTTTGTCAACGATCGAACCGAAATGCGATCAGTATTCAAATCATCATTATATTTTTTTCTGTTACAAAAAATGTAACATCATGTGTGAACAAAAGAAAAATTTGTTAAAAAACACGATATTGTAGCAGTCAGCTATATATAGTTACGCATATTCCTGTTGAGTTTTCAATGACACGTAGCACTAACAAAAACTGCACAATTGGTATATATAAGAACAACCAGTCGTAACAAGAACAAAAGCAAGACTAGAACTTTATTTTTTCAAACTCAATAATATCAACAGTAACAAAACAGTTCGATAATTCAATTAACATAAATACATTATTTCATATTTAACAATTAATCATAACACTCCCCCTTGTTGAAACACAAATAAATTTCACGTTTAGACTCATCTCGTTTAAATTCGAGACCAAGATAGTTGCCAGATTTCAAGACCTTTAGTTCAAAACTTCCTTTAAGATGACAAATAATAAAATCAATATTTTCAATTTTTGGTGCACAAATTAAACCATCATCTACGTATAAAGTGACCATTGTAGGAAGATTATTGCCGACAAACTTAACATATAGACATGGATCAAATGACGATGACACAAAACCAATATTCTTAATCACTTGATTGTAAAACCACGGAGAGAAACAGATGACGTAAGCGTAAGAAAGGTTTATAACAAATATGGTTTTAATAATATTGAGTATATTCGTGAGGAAAAAACAGAGAAGAAACAATGGTAAAAATAATAGCATAACATCGAATATTTATGCTCGAAAGGAGAATTGTAAAAATTCCATAATTGAATAATAGAACACAGCTAAACTAAGCCGTTTCACAACACTTGATCGAATAGCTTATTCCAAGCTCGTGGAGCCTGTTTCAAACCATACAAGCCTTTATATAAACGACAAACCAGATTTTCATTTTGTACAAAACCAGGCGGTTGTTCCATGTAAATTTTGTAGAAAATAACAATGAACTTTATTTGAATATAATAGTGTTTTTATATACAGTGGCTATGTGCCATACAAAAAGCACGTATGCTTAGCCAATATCATTTAACACACCCTTCTGGCTAAACATACGTGAAGTAAATACATTTAATTTAATTTTACATAAAGGTTTGGTCAATGCATCTGCTAATTGATCAGATGAAGATATTCTGGTAACTTTGACTTGATTATCACCTTTCATTTTGGAGACTAATAATTTTTGATCATAAGCAAAATATCGCGATCTTTTGAATGCATTATTATCCATTATTGAAATAGCCGCACTATTGTCAACATGTAGTATGTTAGGTGTATTGATTCCGAACTCTTGAAGAAGCTGTCTGATTGGTTCAGCATTTTTCCATCCTTCTAATGCAGCTGTTAATTCTGCTTCACAAGTTGAATGTGGTAATCTTGACTGTTTTTTCGAAGACCAATTAATTGGTGATTTGTCAATGAAAGTAACTGTACCACTGGTTGCATTTGAATTACTATCCGAACGAAATTGAATTCGATTCGTTGATGTTCCATGTTTGCAAAATAATCTTTTGCTTGTTCCGGTGACGAGCCACCCAAACCTGTAGACAATCAAATAATATTAAAAAAATTAGATATTCAAATAGAAAATCAAAATCGATAAAAAAAATTACCTTTCAAGTATTCGATTTCGTATGTTTTATAATTCGTTGTTTTTTTTCTCCATTCTGTAAATTGCGGTATCGAATAGAATGAACGGTAGAAATTATCACCATTAAACACATTTATGACCGGTGTGATTAATCTTAAAAATTTCCACCATTCGGTTAATGAATTCAAATTTCTGAAATTCAAATTGCAAAAAGAAAATTATATTTTGTTCAAATGAATTGTCTTGAAACATACTTGAGCTCCTTTTCCTTTTAAAGAAAAATCATCTTTGATTTTTAATGGACCATTTATCCACTTAATTTGCTTGATAATTTTTTCAATTTGAGTACTCGACATTGATGCCGATTTTAGCATTATTTGAGCAATTTTTGGCCCAAATCCTTCCACGATGTCGTGAAAAAGATCGGGTGGTGAAACTTGGAATATGTTTACGCCAATCCCATCCAAACATGATTTTTTTTATACCCAATGGACTTTTATATTTTTTGTTTGATAATTTTTCCAATTCCTCTCTATAGAGGCTAGAGAAAAATATTTTTATATATATGTAAGATAAGAACAATTTTTTAGCATGAATCTACTATTAATTGTTCCTACTGCAATGGTCGAAAGTTTCAGCAAATTTAATCAATCGTGTGATTGATATTATGGCCAGTGAAATTGACAGACGTTAGTATTGGAAATTATCTAAGCTGATTGAGTATTAACGATCAACTTTTATCAATTGAAATTGAAGTAAATGATTTTACAATTAAAAATTTGGACAAAAGATCATGAGAGGACATTGGATATTACATCCCCCCACTTTAAGACGGAAAAACAGGCGAAAAAAGGAAAGAATCAAGAAAGAATAAAGGGAATGGGAACTCACTTTTGACTCCAAACATAAATTTTCTTGGATTTCGATTTCTTGAATTTCAGAAATGTTTAAATTCTGAGATGGTTCCTCCTCGGATATCCACATTTTCGGATTTTCCACATTTAGGCTTTATATTTTTTTTCATCTATAATTTTATCATCTTGAAAATTCCATTTTTATTTTAGACAATTTCGTTGTCATATTCGGTTTACGAGTAGTTGTGGTTGTTGAGGTGGTAGTGGTAGTAGTTGACAACGTGGTGGTGGTGAAAGAGGAAGACAAAGAAAATTTGATCGGGGAAATAGTTGTTGAACGGATATTTAGAAACAAAATTTTCTTATCTAACTTTTTGCCCGGTGATGGGTTCTTGTCAAATAATGTATGTTGAGGATGAGAGATAATGAAATTACGTTTGTGTTAAAAAATGTATTTTTTATTTATAAATCATGAAAAAATAAATTAATTACATTTTTTTATACACCAAATCATCAAAAATTCGAAACATGCTGTTTTTCAACATACATTCATAGATATCGTTATTTTTTAACAATATTTTAACAAACGGACCAAATTTAATGTAACCAAATTTTTAGAAACTGATGATTTTTTAAGCTCCAAAAATATTTCATTATTTCCAAGATATTGACATTTATCAATTAACATGAATTCATCTTTATCACAATCAAATTCGTAACGAAGGACTTTATTTAGATTAACGGTGTTGTTCCATTTTATCTGATCGATTATCTTTTCAAAATATCCGAATTTGTCTAATTCAGCATCACGGTTGATTTTTGTTTTTTGTTTTCCCAACAATCTTCAACTTTACGTCCAATTTTATGACAAAATGAACATTTGAAACCATTTTTAAATTTTTTCTTTTCTTTGGCTGATTTAGCTTTTTCAGATTTTTCATTTGAGCCGAAATTAGATGAAATTGATTGAGATTTAACTTTCTCATCATATTCAATAAACTCATTCATAATGTCGTTCATTGTGCCATTTTGATTCATCATTATACGGATCAGCCAATTGTTCGAATTTAGAATTCGATCGAAGCATGCTCATAACAATCACACAACGATGTTTGTCGGTGTATTTACACTATTTGGATTCAATAGATTCGAATTTTGTTATGATTGTTTCCAACCAAGTTCTTGACCCACCGTTGGTGGAGTGGGGTGGATTCGACCCGAAAGTTGGAATGTTATTTGAGAAAGGTGGTTCATGTGTTTCACTATTTTGATTTTGGTACCTTCCATCTGGATATCTATTTCTCTTGTTTTTCTTTTTTTTCTTTTCTTGATGATGAGCATTGCTTGCGTTTTTCTAGGGTTTGTTTAGAAACTACTGCGCAAGTGTTGAAACCAGAGGTCATGCACGTCAGCGCTACGAAATCGAACAAAAATTAGAAATTCTAAAAATTCAATTGGCTTTTTGATTAATTTGTCGATGTATCTCACTAAAATAATAAACTATTAAAAATTCATCCTTTTTACCAAATGTTTTGTAAACGTGGAAGTTTGTTCCACGACAAGTTGATAAGAATATTGTTACTGTCAAATGGATTTTTCGAATCAAAAACGATGGTCGATATAAAGCACGATTGGTAGCTCGTGGCTTCAGTCAACGTAAGAATGAAGATTATTTTGAGACGTACAGTCCGGTGGTGTCGATTGAAACAATTAGATTGACGCTTTCGATCGCTGCAAGATTGAATTATAAGATTTGTCAATTTGATGTGTGCACTGCTTTCCTGAATGGTACAATTGATGACGAAATTTGTTAAATGATATTGGCTAAGCATACGTCCTTTTTTTTGTGGCACATAGCCACTGTATATAAAAAATACTATTATATTCAAATAAAGTTCATTCTTATTTTCTACATGGTAGCAAGCGGTGGTTTTGATTTTTTCTTTTCTTTTGTGAATTCCAATATGGATCAGCTACAATTGTTAAATACGTTGTCAATTACCGGTATTAAAAAGTTTGATGGAACAAATTTTAAATATTGGCTGGATGAAGTCAAGCTTTGGTGTGATGGCTGTAATCTTTCTGATTTACTGGAAATAACTTCTGAAGATAATGTAAGTGCTAACATTAAAAAAAATTGAAAATGTTACGTGCTCGAATTTTAAGTTTTATCCGAGAAGATATAAGAGAGGCATTTTTGGATTGTGAATTGCCTAGTGAAATTATAAGTCAAATTAAAAAATCGTTTCGACAAACAAAATCAATTTTATAAAACAAATTTGGTCGATAAGTTAATGAATATGAAATTAAAATCTGATGAAGATTTAACTGTTTTTCTTTGTCGTTTTGATTCATTGGTCTTACAAGCTAAAAATGCTGGTGCTGTGCTTCAAGATGATGTAATAATAAATTTTTTGTTAAATTCCTTGCCAAATGATTATGAAAAAATTAAAGAAGATATTCTTGATAATACTGACAATATTCCCGTTTCTTTGGATAAAGTAAAGGACAAATTAAGAGCAAAATTTAATCGTCTTAAAAGTCGAATTGTCACGTCATCAGAGAATCAAGCTCTTCGAGTTCGAAATCAACGTGGTAATTTTCGAACGGAAAATTTTTCAAATATCAATCGAAATTGTTTCAAGTGTGGTGGTAGAGGTCATATTGCAAGAGTTTGTCCTAGTGGTAATTTTTTCAACGAACAAAATCATAGATCTATTTCGAGCAACAATCAAACAAACACACTCAGCTCTCAAGTGAATACAAGTCATACAGTGGCTATGTGCCATACAAAAAGCACGTATGCTTAGCCAATATCATTTAACGAATTGTAAATAAACTTTTTTTAAAAATTTTAACTTTTGGATTTGATTGTTTATTTTCAGTTCTTTTGGTGATGTCTTTCCATGTCTGAAGAAGATAAATTCACCACACATCAATACTCAACACGATCAACTGGTCCTGCTCCTAGTCTCATACCAATCTCCACTCAAACAAAAAAACAAGAAAAAACCAAAACAAAAGAAGAAAATTACTGTTGACTTGACTGAAATTCTAGAAGAAGAAATGGCAGATCAAGGTGCTTCAAACGCCGGTCAAGTTGTGACTCAACATATCACTTTACAGCAACCACATACCCAAGGTCTCCCAAAAGATGAGGTAGTAAATCTCGAAAAAGACATGGCTGACAAAACAGTCGGGGGTGTCAGCGTATTTAACAATCAAGGATATGCAACATACACTGGTACTATCCCATTTGCCAAGGTTGACTGTGCCGATTCTACTGAATGTTTCAACAATTTGGTTCGCGGAAAACTAGCATCACCTTTCCCAGCATTCCCGGTAGACACAACTCGTACTGGTATGAACACTCACGAGTTTTACATTTGGTTTTGTCAAGCAGCTGGTATGGGATATATTCTTGACCGTTTAACATTGTCTGCTGAAAAAATTTCATCTGAAAACGCAATGCGTTATGGTATTGGCACTTTGGTCTCGTACAAAATCAATGAATTGACCGTTTATCCGATGAGTGTGGTCGACAAAGTTACTTTCGCCATTTTGAAATCAGCATATCCTGCTTCAATAATGACAGAGGCGTTGTGGATTACCTACAACCAGAATCAAAAATTTTCGTATTTGGGAACAATTTTCAATTACACTTTCATGACACGTACTTCAATGACTGTTACTCAACTAATTGCATATTCATATGCAAAGTTTTGCTTTGCTATGATAGGAAAAGAACCTTCAACTTCAACATGCAATCTGGTCAAAGCTTTAACAGGGGCCAAAGCTGACTTCTATTTCACCCCTGTCGAAATAGGGGTATGGGATGACATGGCTTGTGTTACAACCGAATTGAAACAAGAGATGTTGAAGTCCATGTTCAAACGACCCAATGAATTGACTGAACTGTTTGAAATTTTGTACAACCGGTTCAAAACATATGGCCTAACATCCATGATCGCGATCACCGAAGCTATTGACAAGTTCCCTCATTTCCCTTGGGATTATATCACATCAGAATGGTATCATGGTGAAATGGATAAATACATGTCAGCTGCTGAAGCAGTTACCGCCTTAGAATTTCCGGCATTGTATAAAGATGTTCTTACCGCACATCCAGTAACCGGCTATCGAAAGCTGGCAGGTTTTTGTGCTAAGGTCCTTGAATTCAGTGGTGTTAATAACACCTTGAGAAACCATGAAGGTCTCAAGCGGATCCGTTTACCAGATGACCGGGTCCAGTATATTAAAGGTCTCGTTGCTGCACCAATTGGATCGAGAAACCAGAGATTTTCACAGACAACATATGATCGATTGAAAAGATATTCAATGAAATTGTGTGGTGCTAATTTTGATGATCCGAATATTGCCGCAAGCCGACAAGGTATTATATATGCAAAAATCCGAGAACGTGAAGAACAAGAACAAGCTCGAATGCAGCAAATGTTACAACAATTTCATCAACAAGTTGGGCCGATTCCTGCAGCACCAGCTGCCCCTCGCCAGTGAGACATTTTTGGTTTGTTCTCAGTCTTATACTTTTTTCATTTTTATCTTTTATTCCAATTTAAAAAAACTAAACTTTTGAACTAAAAAACTTTAAAAAAAAACTATGAAAGAAGATTTGAAGTTCATGATTATGCTGATTGTTCAAAATATCTTGGCCTTAACATCGAGGTTGATAATGCTGCAATCTTCATTGATCAAACAAAATATATTGTTAGCATACTCATGCCAGACTCTTGGATAGTGTTACAGTCTATTAAAATATCAAATTTAAACACAAAGCAATCGTTTCAATTGATTTCAAAGGCGCTTTTGATAATGCCCCTCATTCAATAATTATTCAACAATTACAAAAATTAGCTTGCCCTTATTTTCTTCAATCCATTATTTCTCATTATTTACATAACAGAAAAGTTCATTTTCTTTCTGATCATCACAATATCACTCATCTTCCTTTGGGACGTGTGTATTAATATTCTTCGATCTACGATGTCTGATGATCTGTCAAAACGTCGAGCTCTCCGAATTAAGATTACCAAAGCGTCGCGTCAGTTGATTGTTCTATCGTTGGAACAATTATTATCTCTTCAGTATGAATACGATATCGTCAGTGAATTATGTTTATTGGAAAATCCGCAAGATTATGACGAACAAAGGTCGAAAGACGATCTTTACAAACAAAAAATTGAAGCGTTAATCGCATTCGAACGTACGAAAAACCAATTGGCTTCCATTTCCATTGAGGATGACGAGTTAGCTTCTGAATTCAACAATGTGACTGGTCCTAGTTCAACTTCAATCAATCCTCGTGGTCCACTGTCTTCGCAAGGTGATCTATCTTTTTCTCTGTCTAATCCGATTCGTATAAATAATATGGCTTATCCAACGTCTGTGCGAGCTTCTGATTTGTTGACCTCCGATGGAAATGTCATGAACTGGTGTCCGTTTCGTTTGTCTTTTGAGGACGAAGTTATGAAAAACCCGAATTTGTTGGATACTAAAAAACGTAATCTTCTACTTTTACAAAATGATGCTTTGGACCGTGGAATGGATTTAGTTCGTCAAGAGAAAACATTGCAACATTATCTCTTCTTTATTTTTACCAATAAATTTATAAAATTTTCCCATTATGAAAAACGGTATGGTTGCCAATAAATTGATGATGATGTCCAAAATTATACCCCAAAAACCGATACGTTCATCATTGTTGATGATGATTTTTCTTTCGGCTACCATTTCAACTTTTATTTCTTCGGTATTTGATTTCATAATTTGAGACATTGGATATTACATAGATATTCACATGCCCACGTCGATGAAAATATTGATAAAACTTTATACGACGTACTCACTATAACAAATGAAATACCAAGTTACCGAAAAAAGAACCAAATAATAATAAATATTAAAACGATGATTGCTAAAAGAATTTGAAGCGTTAATTCAATTAACATAAATACATTATTTCATATTCAACAATTAATCATTAGTCTAATAGTCTTAGGGTTACCAGACGTCCGGATTTTGCCCAGACATGTCCGGATTTTCAGTAATCTGCCCGGACTTTGTTCGGATTTGAAAAATGACCAAAAAAATTAAAATTTGTGAAAATTTCATCATATGTTAATTTATAATAAATAATAAACCAATTATAAAGCCACAAAACGTAACAAATTTTATGAGTAAACCCAAAGAACTGCTAGAAACTCATAAATATATGATGTAAGCTTTACATTAATGTTTACAATTGTAAAGCATTAATGCTTGGCAAGATTTTTTCAATGGTAGCAGCAAAGTAATTTCAGAAATTGAAAGTCTTAACGCCTTTCTCATATGCTTCCATTTTCCGTTTTGTTCTTCGTTTCCTGTGACTTGTTTTGTTTTTATTTGGAAAATGTACGTTTTTTTATCGATGAGTGTGGACACCTCAAATGTGCGAAACATTAAATTTTTTTCCATCGTCGTCAGATACTTTGATAAAAACGAAATCAACAATAAATTGGTTGATTTTCTTAATATTATCGGCGAAACATCTGATATTCTTGTAGAATGTGTTTTAAAAACAATCGAAAAATTCAAATTGTATTTTCGATTTATTGATTTTTGTTTGGCTGATAAATTTTTACCTGAAAAATGCCGATTTTTGTTTAATTTTTTGAAAATAATTTCCAAGAATTTTACGCCACTGTTTATGAATATCTGAAAAGTTGGAAACTTTTCATACCACAAATGAATTTGTTCAAAAGTATTCAAACTAAATTGATTTATTGTTAATTATTCATTTCTCCAGTTCACGAAATATGGAAAAGTAAAAATATCACTAATTCTGGTTTGAAATTTTCTTGGGTCAAGCCCAGTGATATATGCAGATTGATCATGTCAAATAAATCGATTGTTTCTCAAATATTGTTGGAACAAGAAATTAAAAAAAATAATGAATTTGACAAATTGGCATTCAACGAACATTTACAATGCAATACCGAACGAAAAAAAAACTTTTGGGTACACTCCAATTGGAGTTTGGATTTGACGATTTCTCAATCGTCAATCAGCTCGGAGTGAAGAATAATAACCACACGTATATGGCATTATATTTGACGTTTCCACATATACCATTGAAAATGAGATTGAAACAGAAAAACATTTTCATGGTTATGCTGGTAAACCGAAAAGAAATGAAAGATGCTGGTTATAATCTTAACGATATTTTCAAGCCAATGATTAATGATATGAAATTGGCTATGTCTGAAGGTATTGCCATAAATTCCACAGAAAACCAAAAATTCGCAATCTCCATTAGCGCCGTTTGTAGCGATAATAAAGGAATTTATGAATTTTTAGGTATTATTCATATATTAATGTTTATAAATAAATTAACACAAGTATTAATTATTTTAGGTTATAATACGGCATTCCAAGCTCGTTCATTCATATGTCGGGTATGTGGAGCTAAAGGGTCCAAAAATGAGCTTGGAACTTGCAAAGAAATTATTGATTTCAAAAATATATGCTATCAAAAAGCCTGGAAAGATGACGAAGCTGAAAAAAATATCAGATAAAAAATTTGAACTGGCAAATTATTGTGTTTTCAATGATTTACCAAATATTTGCATTTCTGATTTAGCCCCATTGGACTGGTAATTAATTTATTTAACATTTATCGCTTTCAGATTTGCTAAATTGAATATTCTTTTTTTCAGTATGCATGACTTTGATGAGGGCATCGCCGAGCAAATAGTTTTTGCAATTTTAAAAATTTTGAAAATCTCGACCGATTCGGTTGAGAAAATCGTAAATCGTAATCGTAATCGTAATCGTAATCGTAATCGTAATTTTTCAAGAACGACAAAGTCAAAATTCGTGGTTTCAGCGGTTCCACCAAATCCAAAGGGAAAAAATTTAAGCTCAAAGGGACCGCAGCTTCTGTAATTTTTTTAAAAATCAATATATTCAACACATTAATTTTTTTATGTCGATTGGCTTATCAGAAGGATTGTGGATACAACGTATTATAGAAAATTTTGATATTGTTCCATCTACTATTGCAATATATGTTAGAACGACATCCTACGAATGCACACATCTTCTGGCTGGTGTACCTCGAGTCTCTGACTATATCAGAATCTGCAACATCAAAAGAAACCAGAAAAAGATGGGTACCGATCCGGAATCGATCAAAAACTTGTTAGCGATCGAATACGATAAAACAAAAAACTCATACCTGAACGATGCGAACGAGAATTTTCGGGCCTTCTTCCCAACAGGGGTGCCAAAGTATTTCTGGCCAAATTTCTACACCACACAATTTACGACCGGACATGGATGCTTCAATGAATACCTGTCTAAGATGGGGAAAGCAGAGAACCCATCGTGTCCGTGCAACCACACAGACACACAAACACCAACACACCTACTCACACACTGCAACCTATTTAACACTCCCTTCAACACACCACATTTATACACCAACACACAAGAACACACATACATTTTTACAAAGACATGTAAATACATAATACATACACTAAACACACAGCTAAATCTGTGATTCTTTTCTTTTACTTAATTTCTTTATTTTATTTTATTTCTTTTTGACTCATCCCTTGCATTAGTGAAGTGCAAACACCCTAGCGGGTGAAGCACTAATAAAAGTTATTATTATTATTATTATTATTGCAATATATGTTGATAATAAGTCTACAATAAAGATTGCTGAAAATGGTCCTTTAGGTGAATCGAAACATATCGATACAAGAGCCCATGCTGTGAAGGATTATATTGACCGTGGTTTTGTGAAATTATTGTACCTGAAATCTGAACTAATGTTGGCTGATTTCCTTACTATTGGTTCCCCTCTTTGAATGTTTTCCAAAATGATGAAATCAAGATGCCTTTTTGGTATTCTGGCAATTACCATCATGTTACACGGGATTATAAAAGCCATCGATATTCGACTGGATTACGACATGGAGAAAGAAATCTTTTTCCCGATGGATTACGAAACTCATCCAGAAGATGTCCATGAAATTAACGTGTTAACCGATGCGACCGAATCGAGCACCGATCGATGTTAGGTTACGGGATGTTGATAATGAAGGGAATAGTGCTGATCGGTGATTTGATGAAATATCCTTTCCGATTTTGTGCTACCAGAGGTCGAAATCAACCACCGATTGAACCATGGAAGGGAGATATTCCTCTTGTCAGGGCCGGCCGAGGCGCCTGTGCAGACTGTGCACCGCACAAGGCCTCGCGCTGCCTTCGCCCTTTCCGCTGTACAACACAGGGCCTCGCAGCTCCAACTTTTCAAGCTATTTTTGCACAAGGCCTCGCGATTTTCTCGGCCGGCCCTGCCTCTTGTCATATACCCTCACCAAACCACCGACTTTCGGAAATGCCATTTTTCCTTTATAAAAAATAATAATCAGAATTTTGTAATCTAAAATTTTTCCTCAAAATCCTCTGTGAAACAATAAATTTTTTAAACAATTTTTTTTTATAAACTAATGATGAATGTTAAAAGAAATATTGAATTAGTTGTATAATGTAACTGTTGAGTATATTTAATTAGTATGTTCAATAGTGTAAATAATGTATATATATGAAGTTTGTTAACCAGTTATTTATTATGATTAAACACATATTTCATCAACTGCTAACTATTGAATCTTATACTTCCAAGCCTCTTGCTAAATTCTTAACAATGAACAATTACACTAACCCATAAACTAAAAATGCACAGAGACAGAACCGCAAAACGTTTGGAAAAGATTTCTTTAATGTTACAATAAGAGAATGTTGTATGATTGAAAATAGGCAAAATAACGTAATATAATGGAAACCAAACCAAAAGATTACCAATGCCTAAAAATAGCGAACAGCTAACAGAAAAAAAATTATAACCAATTTAATTTGAAACATAAATATTTAACAAACCTATTCATCTTTTTTACTGATACAATTGGACTATCACCTTTATGGTTTCTACAAATTGATAATAATGATGAACCATTGTTGTAGTGAGAATCAATTGAATGCAAAACGAACAATATTTAATAATAAATATGTCGTGGGATCGTTTGTGAAAATCGGATTTTTATTTGTTGTCGAGTTGTGTGTGTTAGTGTTCGTGACTCGGAATTTTCGGCTGAAAAACGTGCTCGTTCTCTCTCACCGACATTCTCGGTCGAAATAGGGGAAAGTAGAAATAGGCAGGAGCATGCGCAGCCAGTAATGCTACATATATACAGTGATATAATACAAATATACAGTAATACCCCGCTTAACGCGGGGTTACGTTCCAAAAATATTGAGCGTAAAGCGAAACAACAGCGCAAAGCGGGGTTATTTTTGCATAATTTACATAATGCATTTTTACTCTTCATATACAATGTAACAATGTATTGCAATGTAATGTAATTGCAAAGCGTTATATCGAAACAGCGCTAATCGGGGCAGCGTTAAGCGAAGTATTTCTGTAATGTCGTAAAATATGATTGTTATATACGACCATAATTACGTTCTATATTATGGGGGAGGATAATGGTCTGGGGGAAAATTACCCCATCATTTATAAATTTGCCTCCCCCATTTACACACATTAACACATATACACGCATATACACATTCGACGTCGGTTCAAATCCCATCGCGGCCGCCTGGGTTAATATAAAAAATAGTCAGTGCTGGGGGTGGATAGTGGTTTGCGCATAATCACTTATAAATTTGCCTCCCCCTCGCTTATAAAACCTATTTGTTGGGGAGGATAGTGGACAATCACTTATAAATTTGCCCCCCAATTATTTATATACACATACACACTTGCGCATAAAGTAATTTAAAAAATAGTCAGTGTTGGGGGTGGATAGTGGTTTGCGCAATCACTTATAAATTTGCCTCTCCCTCGCTTATAAAACCTATTTGTTGGGGAGGATAGTGGACAATCACTTATAAATTTGCCCCCCAATTATTTATATACACATACACACTTGCGCATAAATAATTTAAAAAATAGTCAGTGTTGGGGGTGGATAGTGGACAATCACTTATAAATTGGCCTCCCCCTTGCTTATAAAACCTATTTGTTGGGGAGGATAGTGGACAATCACTTATAAATTTGCCCCCCAATTATTTATATACACATACACACTTGCGCATAAATAATTTAAAAAATAGTCAGTGTTGGGGGTGGATAGTGGACAATCACTTATAAATTGGCCTCCCCCTTGCTTATAAAACCTATTTGTTGGGGAGGATAGTGGTATGGACCATAATTGTCCGATCACTTATAAATTTGCCCCCCAATTATTTATATACACATTTACACATTACATATAAATTAATTTAAAAAATAGTCAGTGTTGGGGGTGGATAGTGGACAATCACTTATAAATTTGCCTTCCCCTCACTTATAAAACCTATTTGTTGGGGAGGATAGTGGTATGGACCATAATTGTCCAATCACTTATAAATTTGCCCCCAATTATTTACATACACATTTATAATATCTAAATTTTCTTCTAAATTTAATTGTATAATAATACATACCAGTACACAGGGCCGAGAAAATCGCGAGGCCTTAAATTTTTATCATAGGCGAAAAAAAGAAATTGGTGAAATATTCGAAAAACACCGAGAAGCTATTGATTCACTGGCGGCAAAAAATATTGATGAAGTGTTGGCGGGACTGGTAAAAATTTGTAAAACATCAGATACATTTGCAAACAGGAAAATAAGTCATGAGATAAAAACAATTATGACATTTCATTTTTAAAATTTTTATATTTCGAGAAATTGAACTTTGAACTTTCATCCTATATATAGGATCATGGGCACACAAACAACAAAAATTGCATATTGTATTGGATATTATTGTTATTTCATCAAATACAATTGATATATTTGGTTTTTCTCATAGAAATCATTTTATAAATTAAAAATAGATCAATTTGGAGTGTCTTTATTTTATAATTGACTATATGATTTAAAATTTCCCCGTTATTGTGGAATATATTAATTGACAAATTGTTAAAATTGCCTTTGCCACACAATTGTCATCTACAAGCCTATGCGGATGATTGTCTGATTTTTTGTGAACATCCGAACGCTGATAATTGTACTTGGCTTGTTAATAATTGTTTAGAGATTATCTATGAATGGGGATTAGCCCATGGACTAACTTTTAACCCTTCCAAATCGGAAGCTATGATTATTACCAAAAAGAGAAAATTTAACATTCCAAACATGAAAATCAATCTTTCGGTTACAAATGAAAATGATACTTGTTTTCAACATCAACATTATTATCATATATACACTGATGGATCCAAATTCGAAAATTATGTTGGTGCTGCGTTTGTTGTTTTTTCAGTCCATGAAAACCGTATACCATTTTTGAGAAAAATGTTTCGTCTGGATAATCGTTGTTCAATTTACCAAGCCGAACTTTTGGCTGTTGTTGAGGCTATAAATTGGGTTGTTGATAATAATGTTCCTGGCGTTAAAATTATGTCTGATTCTCAAGCTGTATTGTTGTCGATTCAAAAAATCTATTCTTCCAATAGGATGGTACAGCATATTTTTCAAAAAATCGTCAATTTTAATGGACATATTTGTTTCGAATGGGTTAAAGCGCACAATGGAAATTTTGGAAACGAATTAGCTGATTATTTAGCCAAAAGAGCTGTAGAATCGCCGATTTTGAATTACGATCTTTTGCCTTTATCCTTCTTTAAATACGAATTCAAAAAACAACTATATTGTGCCTGGAATGAGATTTGGACAACATGCTCTAATGGATCCACTACTAAAAAATTTTTTCCACTTGTCAGCATCAGATCAGGAATCAATCTGTCTCCCGATTTCATTCTTACCCAATTTCTTACAGCAATTATATTGTAAATATATTTTTAAAAAATTATTTGAAAGTCAGCTTCACCGGTCGGTAGATGCAGTTTGAGGAGATTATCGTAAAGAATATTCCATAATAGAGGAGAACATTTGGCTCCTTGTGGACACCCACGGCTCAGTAGTTTTTCGGCTGATTCCCCACATATTGTGAGTTTGGCTTTCCTGTTTGTGAACTGGCTTCTGAATATATTGACGAGGTTTTTGGGGATTGAAGCGGTTTGAAGATCACTTGAGCCAGGTTTTGGGATTACTTTGACGATAGATACTTTCCATCTGTCCGGGAATGTACCGAGCTTTAGACATGCATTGTAGATGTTTAAGAATAAAGTGGGAAAAAGATTGTTGAGATGTTTGATGATGTTGGCACAAATTCCGTCTTCACCACGGCTTTTATTATCGTTTTCGGTCAAAATGGCATCATATGCTTCTTCGGAGCTGAATGGGACGTCGTCCAATGTTGTCGGGTGGGTCGTCAGGAAAGAATTTGTTGAACAGATGACTAGCTGTTTCTATCGGCGTATTTGTCCATCCGTTGTCGGTTTTTATTTTTTCTAGGCTTTGATTGAGATTTTTTGGGGTTTTGCACCATTTGTATACTTGTTTCCAGACGGAAGAGCTGTCCTGCACGGAGAAGAACTGTTGACATTTTAGTCATCGACCATGTAAATCGTTGAACGCTGATCATACGATGAACTGTCTGGCGCCTTTGCGTGGATATGTCTTTAGATATAAAATAACTAGCTCAACTAAACACATGGTTCTTGGCTTGTAATTGATTTTGTGCTCTCTATTGATCTCTCTCTATCTTGTCTTGATTGTATTATGCTTATGATTGTGATTTATCTTTCATCATTGATTCATTATATTCATCAATAAACTATTTCATTATTACTAAATTGTGATTGTTATTCGAAGTGCATCAAATAAACAACAAGAACTGTCTGATGGAATTTCTTTTGGTCATAATTAAATTTTAACATAAAAATCATTCAAATCATATTTTTCTTGTGGGATTAAAAAATAATATCATAAAGTTTTTTTTAAAATCGTCCAAGCGAGATGGCTGAGAAAATTGCCTTAACTGAAAAGTGACCGGAAGTTTCTTCAAATCAACCGGAAGTGGTCGGAACTTCCGGAGCAAAAATCTCCCAAAACATTTTCATTTTCACTCCCACAATCAAATTGATCAACAAAAGATTGACCAATTCCGATTCCTAGCTAATGGTATCCTTTTCCAGCAAAGAAAAAGGCAAAAATCCGAGCTGCCGGATTTGAACCAGCGACCTATGGATTTCCGGTTGAAATCGGAAGCGCTTCCGCCCCTTTTTTCAACAACTACACCTACTACAGTCCACCGCTACTACCAACTGAGCTAAGCTCGGATCTTTTCTTCTTCCGGTTCCGTCATGTTTGAACCATTCCGGAACACATAATCGAATATAGTTTTACTTCAATTTATCAATTATCGATGACCAACGATGATGATTAACATCGATACAATTAGATAGGCAAAAACAACAAAAAAACCTGTCTTACAACATTCATCAAAACGAAAGCAAAGCAAAACGATTCCGACCCAAAATAGCGAAAGCCAAAAATAGCGAAAGCCGAAAATAGCGAAAGCTGAAAATAGCGAAAGCTGAAAATAGCGACTTAAGAAAATAGAGAAAGCCAAAAATAGAGCGACTCACTTGACAACATTTGCACCAGTCTTTGAATTACGATAGATATAGCACCAATTGAACAAATTAAATAAATTTTTATCTTTTCTGAAAGAATTGTGTTTTCACCACTTTCACTGTCATCAATTTGATGAATGTCTTCGGGTGAATTTATTCAAAAATTCAAACATCGTTTCTATTTTTTCCATTATTCCTGTTGAATTAAGAAATGATGATGATAACAAACATATATACAGTCATTTACCTCGGACGTGCACATTGCGTCTAATGAAATGATGAAGAAACTGTATATATATGATTGAAATGACAAAGAAAAAACAAAGACAAGACACAATCATTGCAGCGAATAAATCGATGATGAAATTTCAAACGTTGCTGTTTATAACCACCGCAACAACAAAAATGTCGCTGCCAACACAGTTCTCAAAAGCATTGTCAAAGTTACGGCTCACAGACTACACTTGTGTTCAGAAGCTACTTCTGCCTCTCAATGTTTTACATGGCTAGATTGTTGGCTGACAACAACTGTTGATTTTTTTTTTGTTTTGGAATGAAAGAAAAATAAACCCAAAAAAATCAAAATCAAAACACTTTACAACACAATGTTCATGATGGAATGGAAAAGTCTATTCTAGATTGTTTGTCAATACAATAGTTTTATCTAATCTAATGAACCGAGACCACCTAACCTAACCTGTTTCCGGTAACTGTTACTGTTATTGAAACCAATTGAAATACATCGGCGCCGCCCATTTCAACTGCGATGAGCAGAATTACCATTCAAAATGAAATTAAAACCGACATACACAAATTCTAATTGGATAACCCAAATTTTCATTGATTAATGCTTGAAAATCTTTTACACTTGTAGATCGAATGAATTAATTTAATCAGTGAGATTGAAAATGATAATATATAAAACGAGAGGAAAAAAAACAATAAATCAGATTGTTTAAAACTATTGAAATATAATGATGATGAAAAATGTTTATAATCCAAAAAACGTGTGTTTTGGTATATGCCATGAAAAGTAGTCATTAAATTGGCAACAACTAATCAGGTATAAACCAGGCTCATTATGTTGGTGCTTCGATGTTTTCAATGTTTTTGTGCTCATGATCATTGTTGAGCACATTAGATCATTATTAGAAGTACTACTCTACTATTGACCAAACACTATTTGATCCAGAACATTTTTTTTATTTGACAAATAATTTTCTTTCGTTTCTTTGTATACTTCTTGATTAATTGATTGTCATCATCATTTGAATATTGTTTCTAATAATTTAATTTTCTATTTTACTTATCTATATAGATAATTGAAGAAAATATATACATTCTATGTTGTCTGTTACGGATATGGATATAAACATCATTGATCAAGAATCATGTTCAAAATTAATTATGAGTAATGGTAACTCACTTTATTCAACCCAAATCTATGGCGATATTGATACGATCAACAAATTGAAGCAATCATCGAGTTTTAAAGCATTGACTAATAAAAAACCATGGCCTGTTAAAAAGCAAAAATTATTAAAAGCTAGTACTAGTTCACCGTTCAAACTGAGACCAATCATTATTAATTCGAATACAAATTTTGATGATAATGATGAAAAAAGTATGTATGATTATATAAATTTCATTTCAAATACTTATTTATTTTTTTTCCCATGTATTTTCATCAATGTATATAGATTTGAATATTGCTCCATCAGTAAATTCTGATGGTAAAGAAGAATTTCAATGTCCAATATGTAAATTTTCATTTAGCAGACTTTATGATTTAAAACGTCATTGTCGTACACATACTGCTGATAGACCATTTGGATGTAAATATTGTGGTAATATGTTCAAAAGAAAGAAAACATTGAAATTACATATTCGTATTCATACTGGCGAGAAACCATATCGATGTCCAATTTGTAACTATTCATCAACACAATCACAAAATGTTTACAAACATATTCGAATACATACGGGTGAAAAACCATTCAAATGTGATCAATGTAACAAAAGATTTTCGGAAAAACAAGGCCTAAAACTTCATAGTACCATACATGATTCGAAACAATTTCGATGTAAATATTGTCCAAATTTTTACAGCCGTCGTGATACATTACGTGCTCATATGTATGAAAAACATAAAACCGAACGGGATCGTGAATATGAAGCTATTGTTGCTGAAGTGATTGAATTGAATTCATCAAAATGATTGATTATTTCGTTTGCTTTTTGAACATTTCTCATTTATTGATAATCGTGTATTGGAAAAAAAATTTCTTGTATCCAAATTATTATCATTTTTTTTTCTTAAATTCATTGAAAAAAATTTTTGTTTTATTAAAAAATCACTAAAAATTGATATTCTAATAATAATAACGAATCGTTTATAAGAACCATCTGTTGGATGGCTGATGGAAACTATATTGATGATGACCATGTGTATTTTACATGTGTGTTTTTATTTTGATTTGTTTATTTTCTTCTTTAATGATTCGATAATAATAATAATTTTTAATTTAAAGAAAAATGCAATCAAATTTCAAAACTTTATTTGAATCAATGATTGATAATCATCAATCGATTATTACGGATTTGCCAGATGAAATTAATTGGCTTGAATTAATGCAATCAATTGATGACAAGTATTCCAATTATTTGGTCAAACAATGCCAAAATGTTTGCAAGTTTTTGAAAACTGGATCCGATTGCCGTGATAAGATATTGAATATATTTTTCTATCTATTATTAGATATTGAACCAAATTGTTCTGTACAATTATTTCTTCTGAAGAAATTGAACAAAGAAAATGTATATAAATTATTTACTAATCTTGTTGAATCATCAATAATTGGCATCGAATACTTGCCATCGAATGCTGAACGAATTCTCGTGAATCTTTCGATTCTTTTCAATCATAATTTAATCAGTAAAGATTTTGGATTTTTATCCAAACTTATCGCAGCAATCTTTCGATTTCATCGGATACGTCGCAAAAATTTGGATCTCTATTGTCATGAAGATTCTACTTTTTCATCAACTGATTTATTCGGCAAATTTTCATTTTATTTTGACAATGAATTCAAATTGGCAAGCTTAATTCTTAATTGGATGCGTAAAAATGTTGAAAAATTAAATCCGGATTTTGAATGCACGCTTCGAGCATATTATAGATCAATATCGTTATTGTTGAAACAATATTTCTTTACAAATACCGTATTGATACAAGGTTGCCTTGTTATCATTAATGTTTGGTACCTGTTGTATTCAAATAATGAATTATCCGTATTCCATGATAATATCGAACCATTATCGTTGGAGTTCAATAGCGAATTTTTCATGACATTATTATCGACATTCCTAATGGAATCATTTAAATCACCAGCATTACTCACATTGAATATTGGAAATTTGATAAAACAAATGTTAACTATCGATCATTGTGATTCAAATTTCGTCTACCATCTTGCATTACTCCAATTCAATTGGGCTAAAACAATCAAATTTATTGTCGAAAATCATCGAGCAAAATTATCATCGACTATCATTGAAATTGTTATTCGACAAGATGTGAATGAAATGTTAAATTTTTCAATCCAAAATTGGTCACATACAAATGTTGATTACATTTTTTCCACTGCATCATTATCTATACAAATTTTAAGAATCATTTCTATGTCATCTTGGTTCGAATCTTATCTCATCAATCAATTATATTCAAAATTCTGTGAATTTAATCATTCCGATTTTCGTTTATTTTGCATTATATCTGATTCGATTGGTATAAAAGAGTTTGGAAAAATTTTTCAACATTTATTACGAAATGAATATAGTTTATTGAATTCTATGGAAAAATTATTATCAACAGTTTCAATTTCTTCATATGATAATGATACGAATGATGATGATGATGATGATGATGGGAATTTGTTTATAAATCTCTCAATACGAAATATTGATTTTGTTGAATACTTATCAATAAGATTAAAGTTATTTTATCCGGAACATATCGATATTCTTTGTGATGAATTTCTTAGATTATTACAAAAATCGCCTTATCGACAATCACAATATTTTCTTAAAATTATTCTTCCAAAACTTTTTCAACATTTTCCATCATCAAAAATGATTGTCAAACAAATATTCGCACACGTATTTAGTGATGGTAATGAACAAACATTATGGACAATGAGGCCAGATTTAATTTTGCTATTGCTACAATTAAATCAAAAGGAAAATTTACAAATTATTGATGAGAAAAATGCTGTTCAAAATTTTGCCGAAAAATTTGCTCTTCAATATATCAATAATAATGATGATGATTTACGGTTACATACATTACGATTGTTAATCGAATCGAAAATGAACAAAAAAGATGAATTGAATCAAATAGAATTAAATCTTATATATCGGCTATTCAAAAATTGCGACACCATTCAACGAGCATATGGTCGTGATCAGTTAATCAAGTTGTTTAGAATATTATTCACTAGAATTGCTCGAGCGATCACCACACAACATAAAAGAAACAAAACGGAATTTGTTGGAAACAATCAAATCTATTATGATTTCATTCAAATGATATGCCGATATTGTTTTGATAATCTACATATAAATCGATATTTTGGTTCATTGTTGATTTATTTACAAATTTTACATTTATTAGTCGACAAGTTACTTGTATCGACTAAACCGTTATTAATTATGCTACAAGATTCATGTATCACACCTGTTGATCGCCAATCCTTAATGTTCATGCTTCAACATAGTTTACAAGAAATTCGAACCGCTGCCAAAGATTTTATTGTTTCATGTTATCACTTGAAGCTTATAGCATTCACACAAAATGAAATTAATTTTCTCAACAAATGGTCCAAAACAATGTTACAATCCATCCAGCCTAGAGAATCACAAATCGGTGTCATTCTGAAACAGCTTACAGTTTCTCTTGATGATAATAATGGTTATTCTTCACATTTTGATGTAATTCAAACATTGATTATTGAATTAAATCAAAGAATCGCAGTGATTAATGTAAATATAACAAATTCTTGTACATCACCATGTTATCCATTGCTTTTAGCCATACGAACATTACTGTGCAATGAAATTGATTTGAATAAATTAAAATCTGATCTTCAAAATGATGAACAGAAATTGTCTTCTTGGAAAATTTTATTCATCCAAATGATCGATTCTTGTATGGCTGCTTGTGAATCGATCATATCGATTGTCTGTAATGATTCACCAGAAGGTCACTTACCAGCTGTAGAAAATTTAGAGAATATAAATTTTGATTTTCATGATGATCATATAAGTGAATTGTATATGATATCACAAATGCTTTTGATAAACGGTTGGATGACAATCAAAGAATCAGTTCTTATTATAAGTCACTTGGTAAATTCGTTTCCATATCATCGATCGGCAAATGAAACGATAATATCTTGTGTATATATCGATAAAATTATTGATTTTTTATACAAAAATCAACTAAACCTTGTACATCGTGGAGCATTTGAACAAAGTTCACAAGGATTCAATCATCTTATAGCATCATTGTTGAAGAATGAATGTAAAATATGTAGAAAAAAAATTGAATCAAAAATTGATGAAATCAAAAAACGTTTACAAAAACGGGAAGATGATGGAATGTTTCCAACTTATGTTTCGATTACTCGTCGGAGTGCTGGACTTCCTTTCATTATACAATCAATCATTGCTGGCGATCTAAATGGCGTTTATTGTTCAACATTTATCGGAACATTGGTCGATATATTGGATACTGAAAAAATTGATCAAAATAATCAAAGACAATCATGGCAAATTATTCATTCATTGAATATTTTAAAATCACTGATACATGATAATCGATTATCATCGGTGACAGCTATTTGGATTGAAAAATTATTTAAAATAAGCATTTTATGGTTTAAACGTGATACATATAATCATTGTCTTCATGATTCTAATTCTACAAATTTTGTTTATTCAATACAGAATTCCACCTCATTGTTATTGTGTTCATTGATAACAAAGGTTTTTGGTGTGAAACGTAATCGTTTAGATACAAGTCGTAAAAATCGAATGTCATCATTATCATTCTTTCAAAGTTATCCATCACTTTATTCATTCATTTTACGACAATTAGAATCACCACAAATCTGCTATGATCATTCACAGTTATTGTTCATAAATCCTATTCTTATAATATTGTCCAAATTGATTATTTCGAAAAGTGCAAATAATGTTTATGATGCAAATAAATTTTTGCCACTAATTAAGAATATTATTTACGAATGTCGTGATGCTCGTTTACGTCGTTTAGCTGTTCATACCTATAGTCGATTATTATCATCAAATAGCTATTCAAATGTTATTATCGATTTGAATGAAAAATTGATTGAAAATGAAATAAAAACAAAAAAACTAAATCATTTACATGGTTTAGCAATGCTGGTGGCTGAAATTTCTCGAGAATTTTGTCTACAAACAATGAATTCAAACACAGAATCTAAAGATTTATCATCTTCCTCGTTAATCAAATTGTATGATAATTTGATGGAAATATTTAAGAATCAATGGATCATGAACGGCCTAGTATTGGGAATACTTCATCAAGCTCATTATAGAATCTTTGTATGTTTGAAATCAAAAAATGAATCCATTGTTTTCAAAGATCACACCGTAATACTCGAAGAAAAATTGGTCAAACTAATCACAAATAACAATGTACAAGATGATTATAGCGTCAATTTAATTATCGATTATCTCATCCATAGTTTTATTGATTCAACTTATCAAACATTTTTCTCGACACTCGACATGATCGTTGCAAGCAAAAAAACTTTTGAAGCAAAATTGACTCTTTGGTACTGGCTCAATAGTAGAATACTATTGAATGATCATGATGTGAAACTAGACCGTTTGGAATTAAATCTTTTGAAATTCAAATTATCAAATTTGGATACTATATACATTGATAACATAGAAGAATCTATCAGAATTCAAAAATATTTGGCCAAAAATTTTAATCATCAAATCAGATTAGATCAAGAATGTATTTATAGCCTCATTCAAAATTCTATTGAAATAGATAAGTTTTTCACTGTCCAAAATTTGAATGTTTTCAATAATGTTGAATTGCTTATTTTAAATGAAATATTTATTCTTATTTTCATTGCAAGAAGAATTGGACTTTTCATTGATATGAATGACATTGTCAAAAGGCTTGCAAATTCAAATGTTTATTCTTTTTTGGATCTAGCCTTGGAAATGGATGAAAATGACACTTTATTATTACTAATTGAACAATGTATTGAAGATTTTGATGAACCGATTTTGAATTCATCAGTATGGTCTAAATTTGTAGATAATATCGAAAATCTAGCAGCAAAACTGGAAAATATTTCCGATCGTTTGACAGCTATCTATTGTATTGGCAGTTGTGTACGAAAATTTCCATTTTCCAATCTATCTACTAATCAAGATTCATATGATATTTTGGTTCGAATTTCTATTCAATTTATTCAACTTTTACAAGATAATGAAAAAATTATTCGCAATGCTTCCGTCGTGCAAATTACAAAATTAGCTACCATGTTTCTAAATGAAATGAATCAGAATATGTCACCACAAAAAAATTGTATCCGATTATTTGTACAGATTATGATGACAGGAACCGAAAATCAAAATCGAATCCAACAAACAATTCGAGCCATTTTCCAAATCGCTTTACATTTTCTTGCCAATGACAATACATTAGAATCTTGTTCATCGGCCAGATTATTCGATAAAACAAAAATGAACATTTTCATTGATGAATATTCAATATGGATGGATTTAATTGATGAACTTTACTTATATTGTCAACAGCAGCAAATTATCGAATCAAAGATTCATAACATTACATTGGAAATATTTCTCAAACAATCTGATGATTATATATGCAAACAATTCGAAAAAATTGAATCAGAATTAAATCATGCAAAAGATCTGGATGATGAAAATACAGAATTCATCTATAGCGATCGATCAATAAGACGGAAAAAATTTTTACAATTATTTCAACGATTAATTTAAAAAAACAAATTATTTATGAATTGTAGAATTTTTTTTTTGTTGAAAACACACAAGGGGATTTACAAATTTTTTTTTGTTCTCATAATAATAAATTGCATTATTAAAGATTTCTTGATTAATTATTAAAATTGAAATGAAGAATCACTATTCGAATGTTTCGATTTCGTCTAAAATTTTTTTTTTTTTTTTTGGACACCGCAAAATCAGCAAAAAATTCATAAAAATTTTCACGTTTCCTGCAAAATTATCTAGACTAGTTTCTTATAATGATATAAAATTCAAATTGGAATGCAACCAAGACCGACGATCGAGAAAATCGAACAAACGAATTGGAAAGAAAGAATATACACAACACGAAAAAAAAGCTTAATAATAAATTATTAGAATAAAACGGGCGTTGATATTGTAAAGTGTGTGAAGCATGTGTGTGTGTGTGTGTGTGTGTGTGATGGGTGGAAATGATGTCTAAGAAAGAGCGACGTGTTTCTAATCATCAAATTTTCGATTCGGATTTCGTTGAAACAATGCCACCCGAATTTCCGGCAAAAGCTGTTGACTAATCAGCTCTAAACGACTTTCAAGCGTATTAGTAACTTTAATTTTACCAGCTTGGGCATACAATTCAATACCACCACAGCTATGTAAAAAAAAGATGAAAACATTAAGCTAGGATTTTATTTAAATTTGATGTTACTTACGTATCTGATGAAAGATAACGATCTTTATCGATTTTGATCGCAACATTGCGTTTGGTGGCAGCATTATATTCTTTTTTAACAGAATCCAATAAAGACTCTACCAAGGTCAAATCTTGTTTACGGCAGCAGATAACAACTTCTGATTCGACCAAACGGAACACACTTTGGGCAATTAATTTTTGCATTACTTTTTTGTATAGTTCATTATCTTTGGTCACTTCTGCCAATTTTTGTCGCGCTTCTAACAGAACATTTTTGATTAAATCTTCACGTTGTTTCAAAACTCGAAGCCGTGATTGATTTTGAAGATGAGAATTATAACTACGAACAAAAAAAAATTAAGCAACGTATAATGAGCACTGATTATTATTAAACTTACATTCTTCGTTTTAATTCAACTTGTTTTTCTTTTTTCTCGAAAAATTCAATAATCTTTAACCGTTGTTCTTGTACGAGACGACCTTTTTCAATGTTGAATTCTTCTTCAGCTTTGGCTTCGATTTCTTCGGCTTTTTCATTTGCTTCTTGTTCAATAAAAGCAACCATGTGCTTAATCTTTTTCATTTTCAAACGAATAAATTGACAATGGACAATTAACATGTACTCAAGTTAATTCATGTACGAAAAAAAAATCATACCTGTTTTTGGACATCAGCTTCACCTAAAGCCATTTTGATAATTCGTTTGCTAACAACAACAACAACAAAAAATTGAAATATTGGTCAAACACCAAAAATGTTAACTATGAAAATAATTACTGGGCGTTATAATCACTATCGATATTGATAATAACGATGATGATCAATTGGACTAAAAACCGAGAGTGATGATATATCACGGACATCATCATCATCATCATCATCAATAGTATAAATCAATGGTAGCAGCATCGTTAAAAGTCACGACCACAGCTACAATATAACCGGTTGTCCATTCATTTATTCCATATTTTTTAGAGATAATTTCGGGCTGGAATAAATCCTGGAATAAATTCTTATTATTGATAGAATTTAGATTTAACAACTAATTGCAATTGAAATTGATTTTGAAATTAAATTCTTGATTAATTCAAAAAAAAAGATTCTTTTTCGTATTTGAAAATTGCCACTACGAATGTAACGTCATTTTGATATGACTGTAAAGAGTAGTGGCTCAGCGGCTCATGTTCATAAATTGCCAGACACAGCAAAGGACAAACATTGTTGCCGTTGTGAGTTCTGATCAAGGTAAGTTAAGATTTTTGCTATCATCCAAATTTCGAATTTCTGAAACGTTTTGTTTTTTCCATTATCAAGATAAAGCCATCTAAACTTCGGAAAAAAATGTATAACATTCGTATGTTTCAACGTTTGGGACGTTTGGTTTCAAATCCAAATGTTCAATTACAAACCCGTCGAACATTGTATCCTCATTATATTAAATACATGGCAGTGAATGTTGGTCCAAAATCAATCGGTATCGTTGAAAAAACTATTGTCTATCTGGGATTTTTGTTTGGAATTCTTGGGCCAGCAACATACATTATGTATGATGTGGGCAAAAAACGTCCAGATAATAAACGATAGAATGAATGAATGTATCAAAAGAAAAAAAAAATTATAATCGCAATTCAATTCTATTTGAATCGATCAATTTGTCTGTCTTGTTAGAATTTTTATTTGCCCATAAATTTGAATACGATGTATAAATAAATCAGTAATGATCTATAGATTTTAAAAAAAAGTTATTTAATTTCATCAAAAAAAAAAAATTATCAGGTTCCATATTTATTCATTCATTTCATTTATGAATGAATCCAATGAATCCTTGGACTGGTGGTGGTAGTAGTATTTGAAACAATTAGTGCGACTACTTTGATGTTGAAATATATAAACACACATTGAATTGGTAGTGGTATACAAAACTGTACTATTTGTGATATATATACATTTTTAGTGATTGAATCGTATCAAAATAAATTGTGTTGGAAGTTTTTGGAACGATTGCATTTATCATCATAATAATAACATAATCGATTGATGATTTCTTTTAGATCAATATGGTAGTTGTAATATGACAAATGACAAACATCGTCATCATCATCAATAAATAGAAATTAAATTAAATAAAAATATATTTTGTATCACGAATTTTCTACAAAGTTCTTGTTATTATCATTCATGTAGTCGTACTGATTACGAATACAAGATGAGCGAAACCAAACCGAAAAAATTGTTAAGTCAAACAATAAATGGTGATGATCATAATGTTAATCCTGATTTAAATTCATCTGAATCAACAACAAATGATCAAAGTGTTAAGCAAAAAATGCCAAACGTACAAAATGTAAACGGACATTCCGTTGTTCTTGGACAACTACCAGATGATTTTCTTCGTCTTGATTCTGCATCGGCAACGAATCAACGAACTTGTAACCAGATTGAACTTGACGAAGAATTGGCTGCATCACTTCAACGACAATATGATTCACAAGCATTGGCACAACAACGTAACGTAGCCAATTGGAATTCCAATTATCGTGCTTATTTGTCCATAACGTTTGTTGAAGCTCATTTGGTCAAAAATTATGGCCTGATGAGCATGAGTCCATATGTTCGAATTCGAGTTGGCAATACCATCTATGAAACAAGAACCAGTACTCGAGGTGGAAAGAATCCAAAATGGAATGAAACTTGTCGTTGGTAAGTTTTTTTTGTTTATAAAGCTAAATGATATATAAGGTTTATCTAATTTGAATAATTTTAGTTATTTACCAATCGGATGTGATACCATCGCAATAGAATTGTATGATGATTGCCTATTTACGCAGGATGAATTAATTGCATGGGCAACGTACAAAGTACCTGAAAATTTTCTACGATTCACGACAGAAACACCTGAGCATTCATTTGAGGAGAAAATTGTCTTGTCAGGCAAACAAGGTGAAGGATTGGAAGGTGAATTGTTTATTTCTGTCAATTCTAAGGTAAGTTATTATTTTTTTTTGTTACCATATTCATGCTATAACCTGATTCTCATTGATTCGAATACAGCCTGTAACGGCCGAAACATTGCGTACATACATGACGGCACCTATTTACCATTCACATTTGAACGCACCCGGAATGCTTATTTCCGGTCCACCAATACTTGCGGCTCCATTGATTGTTCATCAAAGTCCTGTTCCGGCAACCACTTTATTACCACCATCATCTCGACAGCCGCAGCAACAAGTTGCTGTCCAACCACAGCAACCTATACAAATACGTGATGAAGATGTTCAAACATTAAAGGAAATGTTTCCTAAAATTGAAATCGATGTAATCAAATCTGTATTACAAACTGAACGCGGTAATCTTGAACGTTCAATTACCAATCTGCTGGAATTAAATTCAACTACTTAAACATTACATATTACTTCCTTTTCGACTACATCTTTTGTGCAACAAACATATTTATCTTGATACTAATTCACTTTTTCCTTTTTTTTAAAAAAAAAAAACGAAAGCAAATCTTTTAATTATTGTTATGTTTCGCTTAAATGTTTTTTTTTTAATAATAATAAATCGTTGCAATCATCATTGATTCCAATACATGAATTGATGAATGAAAAAAATTTCATCTTACATGATAAGGTCAGCGAACTGAACGAAGAAAAAAAAATTCTTAATAATGATAAATGTTATATAATGAAAATTAAAAATTCATAGATGATAAGATCCCTTGATGATGATGGTAAGTGGTCCGTAAAAAATTCGATTAATTATCCGTTAGCTACAGACATGAAATTTTTTGTTGATCCGATACGTTTTTGTTCTTAATTATATCCGAATTAATAATATTATTATTATTAATCATCGGAGCTAAAATTGTTGACGAACGTTTTTCAAAATAATCAACATTATCAACAAGACATTCGGTCAATTCGGATAGATCTTGTTTACATTTTTCACGTAAACGATTTTCTTGACGAAATTGTGACAATACAAGATTTCTTTGATTCATATAATACAATAGTTTTCCATATAATTTCGGTATTAAACGATCAGCTAAATTTACTCGCATACGAAGCTGTTCAATTTCCGCACCATCTCCATTTGACATTTTCCCTCTAGTAATTGGTCCACAAAAAGATTTATCTCGTTCTTTTATGCCATCATAATTCTGGTCATGGTTATGATTTTCTTGATTATGATGACAAGTATGATGATGTTTAAGACTATGATCATTTTGATGAAAATAATTATGATTATTACTAGGATTGTAAGACGAAGATGAATTCCTAGTAATGTCGTTGTCCTTAGATTTGGATGAATGTTGTGATTGTGATGATGTTGATGATCCGATTGACATTGCCGGTAACGATGAGTTCATTGAGCCACTACTACTACTACTCATTCTCATCATCATCACCATTCTTTGTTGTTCATCATCATTTGTTCCTGCCATTGATGTATGTTCACTGTTATCAATATTATTTGTTTGATCCATATCATAATCTAGATCCGATAATGTCAACAATGATTGCATATCCGTTTGTGATGGTATTAGATCCGTACTACAACCACTATCATTATCATGTCGACATGAATCACAAATTTCTTCACAATAAACAACATTTTCATTGTTTGTGTTTTGTCTATTGGTCAAATGATGATCATTTTTCACATTATTTGCCATTTCAATAGTCATAGTCTTTGAATCTAAATTGAAAAATGAATTTATCATTCGTTCTTCTTCAAGTGAACAATCATTTCTTTCATTATGTTGATCACTACTGCTATGTTTTTCCATTTCATCATTTAACACCATTGAAGTATTATTTTTAGTCATCGATGTTGTTGTTGTTGTTGTTGTTGTAGAATAATATTTGTCATGAATCAATTCTTGAATATCATCACCATCATCATGCATCATACTCATCATCATCATCAACATTGATGTTGTTTGGCTTCCGACATCACTGCCACCACCACCACCACCACAACCACCACTTTCATTCAACGGATCACGATCAACATTTGGACTTAGACAAAGCGATGATGATGATGTGGATGATATTGATGGTGAATCCATATGATAACTGCTACTACTATTAGAGAAGCTATTATTATAATTATAATTTCGTTCAACATTTTCGGTCCGTTGATTGTATGATAATTTCCGGTTACTATAATTATTATGGCGCCATTCATTCAACATTAATGGAATGCCATTACGACAGTTTAATAGTGAATTTAATTCACGAATAATTTCATTCTCTTTTCTTAGCTGCTGATTTTCCATTTCGAATTGTTGTATTTTTTTATCAATTAATTTGACCAGATTCATAAAACGCATTTCACTATTAAGATTATGTAGGCAATTCGTCGATGATGATGATGATGATGATGATGATTCTTTATTTGTTAACCAATGTGATGTTTGATGTACAACAGATGACCAAAGATGGCCGAATGACCAACATGGTGATTGTAATGGATTGGATGAAATATTTTCTGGATGATTATATAATTGATCACAATATGGACCATGACATAGTTTAAATTCCAATAAACGCATATCACAAGCACAACATTCACAACAATGTTGTTGAACAAAATTTTTCAAACACAATTCATGTGATTCTAATGAAAGCATCACTTCTTCAGTACGGGCTGCTGTATTCTCTAAATTTCGTCGTAATTCATTGATACGGTTAGCTGATTCTTGTTTAATTTCCATTATATTCGATACAAGACATTCATTTTGATCAAGTAAATCTTTGACCATATTACGTAAAAGATTTACATATTTCTATATATTCAAAACGATATAGTGAAAAAAAAGAAAAATTTATTAGTCAAATAATTGAAAAACATAATTAATTCATTATTAATTTAACTGAATCCTTATCATACTAACTTGTTGATCTATGCTTGCTATTAATGAATCGTCTAATAGCCATTTTTCACATTCTAAACGATATTGGTTAAATAAATCATCACAATCGGATAACTGTTGTTGTTGTTGTTGTTGTTGATTTTGGTCACTGTGTTCCATTTCATTATTATTATCATCACCATCATCATCAAAATCATCAATACAAGAATTCAAACTAGACAATGATGATTGTCCACCAGTATTGGTAATTTTCATTGCCATCGTTGCTATTGGATTCATGATGATACGTAATAATTTGAATTCATATAAAAAACTATCGATTTGTTTTGATGTAATCAAAAAAAAAAATGTATACAATAAACAACACGTATGGAAAATGGAAAAAAAACAAAAATCCACTACCATTCAACCAATAATTTGAAAAATAAACATGATGGCAATCATCATCATCATCACACACACACATGTACATGAACCAAAAAAAAAATTAGGACAATATTTGACATGAAAAACTTGAAGCAAAACGACAAAACAATAACACTGTTAATTCATATATAAATTGATGATGAATGATAATAATTAAAAAATGATGAGCATAATCATCATCAATGGCGAAAACGTGATAATAATCGAACGAATGGATGGATGGATGAATAAATATCTGAGAAGAATTTTTTTTTTGTTTGGTTTTTACGATTTATTTATCTATATATAAAAGTATGAGTCAAACAATTTGTCATAGTCACACACACACACATACACACTGATGTTATCGGTTGTACAAATAAAAAAAATTGATAATTGCCAATGGCAATGTTGTGAATGTTGGATGATAACAAGAATTTTTTTTTTGTTAAAGGAGAAAACAAGCAACATCAAACAAGTATTCCGGTGTCGTTACGGATGTCCAAATGTGTGCAATCAAATGGAATATATCAAATAACAGGCAGATGGATGATATAACAGAAAACAACAACAACAACCAGACACAAATAAAACATCAATGGATCAATACGATATGGTCATTATAGATAGTTTATATTATGGATGACACGGCAAAATCTATGATGATGGTGATGATCATGATGATGGTAAAATTTCATTTTTTCTTAATCCATCAGTGTCATATCGTCAAAATGATGAATTAAAATAAAATTACTTTAGATATAATCTACATTAAAATATAAAACAAAAAAAACAATGAAATATGAGCAAGGGTGAAAAAAAAATTCATCCGGCTCATCCAAAAATGTGTGTGATCATAAGAAACGAAAATAAAAATAAAAAACGTGGAATATGATGACTTGAAGAATCGTAATATAAATCTGTCTGCGTGTGTGTTGAGCAATATTATTAGGATTTTTTTCTTCTTTTTTTTTGATGAAATAGTTGAAAGTGTTTAGCTATATATGATTGTTGCAATGCAATTTCGATGAACCACCATCTTGATAATGATGATGATTTTTTTTTATCACCACAAGAACAAAAATATACAGAAAAAATTTTTTTTTTTATAAATCACAAACTACCACCACCACCACCACCACCATCATCATCATCATCGAAGGATGTCGCATTGAAAGAAAATATTCATACATGTACATGATGCATATGTCAACCAACAACGGAACTCTCATAAGATGATGATCGTCTATGTATGTATACATTTAAATTCACAAATGTAAATGATAAACGAAATTGAATGATGGATAGAATCCAAATGGCGTCGAATCATTATTGAGTTGAAATTTTAATTTTACCGTTATATTACTATATGACATCGTCGGGTGCCGATGATGATGACAATAATAAAATTATTTATTATTTTTTTTCTGAATCAATTTTTTTTGTTTTGTTTCTGAAAGAGACTAAAAAGTGAGAAGAAAAAATCTTGGCAGTTAACGGGAGAGACAGAAAAAAAAGTTATCACGGTGTAGAAGAATAAAAACAGAGAACAACTACAACAACAACAACATGGCAAAATGATTCAAGTCACGATGATGATGATGATCATCATCATTATTACGACTTTACGACTTTTGACATTGATCTCATTTCTCTCTCCCTATCTTTTTCTCTCTACAACTTGTTGATGATAATTTTTCAATTTTCAACATTTATTTGGCGCCAATTTTTTCTTTTTTTTCCTGCAAAATGAGATTTTGTTTTTTGTAGAAGAAAAAGAACAGATAATTCAATGACACTGAACAAGAAAATTATTTCAAACAAAAAAAAAACAAAAATGAATGACACCTGTTGTCGATAGTGGGATAATGATTTTTTTTTCTTACATTCCATTTTGGATCGATTATAGAGAGAATTGATGTTGATGATTATTTGAATTTTTCAACAACAACAACAACAACAACAACGATGATGATGATATCCCACATTGAATATTTTGACAATTATCATGATGATGATGATGATGATGATGATGATAATGATAACGACAGTTTAAATTTGGTCTTTTCATATCTTTTTTTTCTGCAATTTATCACACACACACACACATTATTTACAATTTTTTTTTCTTGGATTCAAGGTTCATTGAATGTGATAAAATCAATTTTCGTTTTCTTTTTTTTTTTCTTCATTCCAAAAGTCAAAAGTCATCAATTTTTTTTTTTTGCAAATCAAAAAAAAACATCCATCTTCATCATTATCATCATAATAATGATGATTGATGGAGAAAAAAAAAGTGTAAAAATGAATTTGATGAATTGAAAATAATATGATGATGATATGATGATAAAAAAAACCTTGACATTTGATGAATGTAAAAATCATTTTAACACTTTAATGACAATAAATAAATATAACTACTATGAATGAATAAAATGTGTGAAATGTAAATCAAACATCATCATCATTATCATTATCATTAGATGAATGTTGTTGAAAAATTTTGAAAATTTTTTTCAACTAATTACATATAGTCATTCATTCATTCATTCATTAACCCATTGACAATCAGAATTTTTATTTTATTTTTTGTTTAATGAATATCATTGTACAGGATGGAAAAAAATGAACATCCTATTGTTTGTTGGATGTTTGCATATTTATTATCCTCAAAAGTCATATAGAGACGAAATGAGAAAATGAAAGTTTTCATTTTCTATGAACAAACAAACAAACAAAAAAAAATAAAAATCAAACCATGTGATTTGATGATACATTACATACGAATATCATCATCAACATCATCATCAAGAGCTATATTTAGCCTGTTGTTGTTGTTGAATTATTATTTCCACATTCCAACAAAATGAGCGAAAATTTTGTCTATGAAATATGAAAAAAAAACATATACCATGAATATACGACAATGATGATGATATCATCATCATCATATCATCCGGATAATTATATTCTCGAAAACAAAGTAGTTAGGCATCACCAAGTAAATTTTTTTTTTTAAGGAAACAAAATCTTTTCCACTTCAATGTTAATAATTAGACTTTTATTGTCAAATTTTTTGTTGTTGTTGTTGTTGGTCCGCTACCTATTGTAGTTTTTCATTCATATTCAATTCATTGTTTGTTTTATTACAGAAACAAGCACAGAGAGAGAGAGATACAGGAAAATAATCTAAATATACAAAAAAAAAGAAGAAATTAAATTATTTTTGTCATCATCATCATCAATTGATGTGTTGCGAAATTTTTTTCTACAAACAAACAAACAGAAAAAAAACAATGTGAGAAACATACACACAAACACCTACAATAAACAAAGTTTCACAAGTTAATTGTTGTTATGAAATATAAAGAAAAAATTTGTTGTTGTTGTTTTTGTTCCAAAATAGCAGTGAATGAAAAAAAAAAAATTCAGGAAAAAAAACCACCTTCGCATGACAATGTTATTTTTTTTTCATTTCCATTCAATCATCTTCATATATGTTGATGTTTAATTTAATGATAATTTAACACAACACATATGTGGACAAATGTAGAGCAATGTGGACATACACACACACACATACACATCAATCAATCATCAATGAATTTTTGATTGAAGATTTTATCATAATAACAACATGAATATGAATAGGAATAGTTAAAAGGATGAAAAATATATTTTCACACACACACACAAACACACACCACTTTTAACCATCGTCATCATCATCATGATCACTACCAACACCTACACCTCCTAATTAGTCATCATCATCATGAATATTTTTCTGGGTTCCAAGTGTGAATGATGAAACAAAAACCTTGAGAAATTTTTTTTTTTTGAAGTGAAAGAAATGAGATTGGATATTTGTGCATGTGTGCGTGTGTAGGTGAGTGGTGGGAGGAGGTAGGAGTGACAATTCTTTGATAATGAATGGTAATTGTAAATATTGCAATTACATTGCTTGGCCACCGTTAATAAACGGCAATGACCAGTGTCGATTGTGTGTGTGTACATGTGTGAAGTACAATAACAACAACAAATAACAAAAAAAAATTGACAAAATGATAAAAATTAGAAAATTATTAACAAACATAAAATTCAACTAAATCCATAAATTACGCCTACGCAAACAGCAAACAAAAAAAAACTGTCACGATAAATAGCATCAAAAGCCGAAAACGAAAGTCAATCATTCATGATGTGAATGAATGAGAAAAGATAACTTTCACAGAAGCTGATTAGAAAACGGATTTTGTTGTTGTTGTCGTTGTTGTGTCTTGAAACAAATTAATCAAGATCAACAAATGTGATTATCCAAAACGAAAAAAAATTGAAACAATTAATGGATTAATCATTTCGTTATCATATTAACAGGGCAAAATCTCAGAATTTTTTCGCTCCGAAAAAAACTAGATTTCAGAGATGGCACCGTATGTATTCGAAATTTCATTTTGTTCTGACCTGTTAATGACAATAATGAAAATTCGAATTCAATTAACAACAGTAAATTAATGATGATGAGAAAATTCATTTTCCATAATTTATGATAATGATGATGATAAAATCTATCTGTCCGTTTATCTTTATGTTTGAAGCATGATGTTGATTATTTTGTTCTCATGTTTATACATAAGATTCGAATACAAAAACAAAATTTGGATGTAAAGTCTTTGATTTTCATTATTTTCCATCGCATTTTCTTGTTGATGATGGTGATGATAATAATAACTTGACCACACACATAGGGCGAGTATGTCCAAATTTTTGGAACGAATAATTTTTTTGTTGTTGTTGTTGCTCTAAATTCCATCGAAACGGATGGATTACATTTAGCGGTGGATAACGATGGTGGTGGTGGTGGATAATCTAAATATTATAAATGATTAATTTTTTTCTATTCGAAAAAATTATATTTGAAACAAGAAAGAAAAACCCCGCCAACGAACAATTTGTAACTAGAACACGAGCAATCTTGTTGAATCAAATTTCAAAAAAAAGAAAGTTTTGAAAAAAACAGAATTTTTTGTTGTCAAGAAATTACATACCAGGATTTCGTCATTATAATGAATGAGATTTTGTTATGGTTTTCTATGTATAGTTGCTGATGTAAATATCGTTTGTTCCACTATTATGGATCGTTGTCAATAAATTGATCAATCAATCAATTTTTCGCTCTTTAAAAATTGAGTCATTGTATGACTAAAATGTTTTTTTGAATGATACAAACTTGACTCATTGCTCAATATTGACGCGTTGGTGTGTTGGAAGAAACACGGATGCGGCTGGACATATTTGGTCATCGAAAACATTGATCCATATTTTTTTCATCATCATCATCATCATGATCATCAACAATAATAACAAGCATCCTTGACGTCGATAATTTTCGTATGTAATTACGTGAATAGACAAAAAAAAATATTTGAAAATATGAAAAATTACAATAAAAAAAAAATCGAATAAACTATTTTCAAGAGAAAAACGGAATAATTATTTCTAAACAATCGATGATTAATTACAAAATAATCGATTGTTTTTTGATATTTCGAATTTTATTTGTTAGTGAATTTTAATCGAAAAAAAAATATATCTTCAAATTCAAATCACAAAAAAGTCAATTTGAGAAATAATAAATTGTGTCTTTCTTTATCTTTATGTGTAAATGTATGTTGTGGATGTGTTTCTATGAAATACCATCTCGGATGGTTAAATTTTTGATTCATTTTCTAAATTTCTCATATTAATTTTAACAATGACAATAAAGATGACAAACAACATAACAATGGGTTTTTCTGAATACAAAAAAAAACATCAGGAAAAATTTTGATTTGAATTTGAATGTTCAAAATAATCGATATATATAGATGATTAGTGAAAATCATGCACACACACATACACAAACAAGGATAGAGAATTTGGAACGGAATCGTTATTGTTTTTTTTTTTTTGAAACATTCGAACAACGGATATTTCAAAGTGTGGGTGTGTGCGTGTGTATCTCTCCAAATACTAAAATAAAATTGATTGAAAATTGAAAACAAGTGTGTGTTGTGTGTGTGTGTGTGTGTGTGTAACTATAGAAACCCACCGTCAGGCACGAACGTTAAAATTGACACCTTTGGCTGGGTACCAAGCAGGGGGGCGGCGCAGCCGCCACACCTGCGGGTATCCAGCTATATTGACCGTCAAAAAAAAAGTCATGTGTAATAATATTAATATAACAACAGTAATAACATGATGATTCCAACAATAACAAATTATGCAAATTAATTTTTTTTGTAACAAAAAAAAAAAAAAAAATAGAAACACGTTGTATATGCGAAATGTGAAAAAACAAAACAAAACAGAAAAAAAACTAAAAAAAATGCTTTGGTTTTTGCAATAGTGGACGAATTGCTGGGCGCCGTGTGTATTCTGTTCTAAGAAAAAAAAAATTTTCTACAATTTTTTATCATCATTTCGTAAAACTTTTGAAAAATTTTCTCTCATTCGTAATTGTTTTGTTTGTTTGTTGTTGTTGTTGATGATGATGATGATGATGATGATAATGTTTAAAATCATTGCTATTGTTGTCGTTTGATTTATGAAATTTTCCAATTAAATATTCTGCAACACCCAAATAATAAACTGTTTGTGCAATACCGAATAATGGTGCAATAACCATTACACGACAACCGGCTCCTTTGAAAAATGCTTTAATACCTTCATCACGCCAAATTCTAATAAATGCATCACGTATTCCAGAATAATGTTGTTCATGTTCAGCTCTTTTTAATGTTTGTAATCGTGTTTTAATCACATCTATAGGATTAACAGCAGATGCAGCTATTCCTCCAGAAACACAACCAGCAAGAAATGATGCCCAGAATACCGTTTCACCACCACCACCACCATTATTTGAAGTGGTTTTTGGTCCCAATTTGTTTAAATTAGCAAACATTGGAAAATAGATTGCCGAGAATGTTACATCTCTGACCATTGTGGCTGCCGTACCACGATATAAACCAAAAATTCCTTTTGTTCGTATCAGGTTCAATGCAATTCGTGTGGCCGATTGACGTTCCTGAATGCCAGCTGTTTGTAAGCGGCCAGCATCTTGTAATTGTATTTTAAGCAATTCCATTGGTGTAGTTACAACAATTTGACAAAGACCAGCTAAACTTCCGGCAATCATTTCTCGGTGTAATGTTATATTGCTATATTGATAATATAGAAAAAAAATCAGTAATGATAAAATGTTGGAAAGAAAAAGAAAAACAAATCTTACCCAGAACGATCAGAAAGTTGGTGACGAAAAAAATCATTTGCCGTCAATTTGATTGCCTTTTCCGGTGTTATCAATAGAATATTGACAGATGATCCACGATACATTCCGAAAAAACCTTCTTTTGCATAAGTTTTTCGAAAACAATCGGCCCTGATGAAAATGAATGCAAAAATGATGAGTTAATCAGATTCATGATGAATAAAAAAAAAATTCAAATTTGTAACCATACATTGATTTATATTGTGGAATTTCTTTTGGTTTAATACTTTGTGATTGTAGCCGTGTTTTTACTGGATACAAATCAGCGGCATTACATCATCATTATCATTATTTTGATAAGAAAAAAAAAATTTGTCATACAAAAAACAAATATTATATAGATATAGATATACATTGGTGGTATTAATACTGTAAATATTTGTCAGGAAAAAATTTTCTTTTTAACAATTATAATAAACGAAAATAAACATACCTAGATCAATAGGAAAAACACATGTAACACCAATAATGCCGGCAATACCTCCATTGATAATTTTTGGTATTAATCTATACGATTAGACAAACATTAGATGAATGATTGAATTCATTATGGAAATAAAAAACAAAAAACTTACGGAAAATTCGGCTTAACAGATGGTATTGTCGACAATGGTTTATCCATTGTTTCCATTGCATCCATGATGATGATAATGATGTAATTTTACCAAAAATTTTTTTATTGAAATTTCAATAATTTCAATATAATAATAATAATAAACCTAATTTAATCATATAAATCAAATGAAATGAAATAAATGAATATTTTCAACCATATGAATCGTTTATTGTTGATATACAACATTTTTGTTCGAGTAAAAAACATCAAATTGAAATTGCTAATAGATATAGATATACATTTTTGTTCGAGTAAAAAACATCAAATTGAAATTGAAATAAAAAAAAAGACGAAAAACAAAAAAAAATGCACACGTGTTGATCATGAGATAATGTCCTTAAATTTTGTTTTTTATTTTCCTTTTCATTTTTGAATGATGACTATGACAAATTTTTTGTTTTGTTTTGTTTTGTTTTTTGTTTTATTATATTCGAACAATGGAAATTTTCTTCATCAGTGGTAAAGGAATAATTTATTTTTAACTTTACAAAAAAAAATTTTTTTTTCTCATTCATCATCATTGCTATGATGATTCTGCTATATATGTGTGTAGGCGTGTTTAATATGTGTCCTAATTATTCTTTAAATCCCAATATCTCTCTCTCTCTCTCTCTCTCTCTCTCTAATGACAAAATGATTCTTAAATTTTAATCAGATTAAATAAAAAAAAAAAATAAAAAATGAAAAATGATATCGAACCTTTTTTTGATGAGTGAATGTGTGTGTGTATGTGGATGGATGAAATGGCCTGATGTAATTTGAAACGTTTACGTTGTTGATAATATGTAGAACAACAAAAAAAAATTATTTTTCGTAATTAAAACCTATCGCTATTCGATGAATTGGATTTAGGAATTCATCGAAAATAAAAACTCTTTAATCAATCAATCAATAATTGTTGAGAATGAACAGAAAAAATAAATTTTTTTTTTGAAACAATCACTATCACATTTGATTATTATCCATTGATGATTATTGATGATTAAAGAATATATAAATGGCTGTGATTGAATTTCCTGGTGATGATGATTCCATACCTGTTTAAATATATATATCGACAAAATTTCTTTTTTTTGTTTTGATGTTTGTTATTTTTTTGTTTGTTTCGATGATTTATTTTTGAAGGAAAAACAAAATATTTAATTTTTTTTTTTCGTTCAAGATCTTCAGAACATATATGAACAGGTTTTTTCCTTCTTTTTATTATCTCATTATTATTATTATCATCACGATGATTTGACCTCGAATATAATCATTATCAGCCGATATATTTAATTGGTTGGTTGATGATGATGTCATATTTCTCATATCAGCAAATATTTATCATCATCATCATCATCATCATAACTACCATGCTGTTTATATATATGTACTATATTTCAGGCATGCCATCGTTAAGTGATCAAAAAGAAAGAGAAATAGCAACATTGAAAAAAAAGTAAGTATACACACACACACATACACACAAACTAAACAAATGGATTAAATTCATGAGAATTCATCATGATGATGTTATCAAATCTAAACCAAAATTTCGATATAAACAACATCCATAATTAATTAGATTCTATAGTTAAGCAGGCAGATATAATACACATACACATACACTCACACACACACACACATACACAAAAAACATAGCTCAAAAAATTCTTGCTAAAGAATGAGAATGTATATTATCATTATCAACAATAAGATGGCAGCAGTATGACCATGGATTCAATATTTTTATACCTACTTTATGAACGGTATGAAATGAAGCTCGAGCATTTTTTTCTCTCTTTCTCTCTCTCTCTCATTCATTCATTCAATAATATTTTATCGGCGTCGACACTTGCATGCAATCAGCAGCAACGACTGTGAATTTTTTTTTTTATGTAGACTTTTCGGCGTGCTATTCGTTTTTGATTTGTTTTCTGTCATCAATTTTTTGGTTTTTGAAGAAAAAATAAAATAAAATTATCATCATGTAACAATTTTTCTCATCGTTAAATTATTGATTTATATTGATAAAAAGCGACGTTTTTTTTCATTTTATTGTTTTGAACTTACTCTTCTTTCTACTTGTTTCTAATTTCAATTTTTTTTTTTTTTTTGCAAAAAATTTTGGGCGATATTTAACCAATCACACCAATCAAAGATTATGCTAGGCGTATTGCCGAATCTAAATTATGATTCGGTTTTCGGCACATCATTTTTTTTAACAGTACAAACACTGATTTGAATGTAAGTTTGAATTTTCATTTTTAAATTAATTTTTCTTAAAAATTATATATATAAATTAAAATAGAAATAAAATCAACCATAACACCATAAGCATGGATAAATTTACATTGGAACGTGATGATATTGATGCATTGAATGATGAAACATTTGGCTGTGATGTTGGTGAAATCAATGATGATTGGGAAGAAGAACATGAAAAATTTGTGGAAACAACGCATGATAAAAGTTCAGTATTTGTCGATACTGGATCGATTATACATTGTGAACCAAAACATTCGAATTATAGTGGCAGCGCCTTATCTACTATCGGCTTATTGAATAGTTCGATGAATAAACATTCAAATGATGATCTATTATTTCCAAATTGTGAAGATTTAATAGCAAAAAATTTACTGGATGTTGTTAGTGATGAAAATGATATTTTTTGTACCGAATCTGCATCATCATTTTCTTTATATCATTATTTTGATGCCGATGATAATGATGATGAAGACGATGTTGATAATAATGAATTATTTACAAATGGTCTATTTCCAAGATCAAATCGAAATAAATCTTTACTATCAAATAAATCATCATCGCAATTATCATCATTGAAAAAGAAAAGTAAAGCTATGAATATTGATCTTGATTCATTACGGCCACCATCACCATCGATTCTTCCATTTGATCATACATTTATGTCAAGTGTTTGGCGTCCACCATCACCACCAACGGAATCAACACCAATAGCAACTAGTAATAATGTATCACAACAACAGCAGCAGCAGCAGCATCATCATCATACACATTCACCAATAAAGAAAAACATTACATCACCGTTATCTGGAATAATTAAATCCAATGATTTCGATATATTCCGTAGTCCAAATTTGGTCATTCGAGCTGAAGATCTTGAAGCAGATTTATCACGAACATCGGATTCATCATCATTGAAATCATCTACACCAAATCGAATTCTCGAACGATCAATACTATTACAATCACCATTCACCACAGCCAATGATAATAATACTAACCATCAAAATCATAAGCAGTTGTCATCATCATTTATGGGGTTAGCAGCTTTATCACTTGGTGGACATTTATTGCCACATCATCAACAGCAGCCTTCGATAAGTACAGCAGTGACCACAATCCCATCATCTAAAACAGTACAACCGCCTCCAGGTTTTAGTACCACTTCATCATTATTAGGTTCAAATAATAATCGTGTACATCCGTTCATGTTGATGAATATGACCGATTCTACATCGAAATCGCCACCACTACAGCCATTGAATCGTAACACATCCAATCAAAATAATAAAATACAGCAACTATCATCACCGATTCGAGGATCGATGCCACCCATGATTGATCCTCGATTAATTCGATCACCACAACAAATGATGAATGTTTTGATGGCACATCAATCGCAACAACAACAACAACAACACCAGCCATCACAAACAACGAAAATTCAATTTCCAATACCAGCAAATGTGATTGATCCGATTTTATTTCAACAGCAACGATCCATTATAAATAAATGTATAATTACACCGGCACAAGCTCAACGGTCTTATCATCATAATCAGAATCATCATAATCATCATCAACATTATAATAACAATCATAATAATTATCATCATCATCATCATAGGAATAACAATTATAATCAAGATAGATTTGCCGGTTTCATGACACAACGTGAAAAAGAATGGCTACTAAAAGTGTTTCGATTACAATGCAAAGTTAATGATCCATATGTAGAGGATTATTATGAAGTGAATTATATGTTGAAAAAGAATGCACACAAATTTTTGCAAAAACAGAAAGAATTAATGATATCTAATACTAATGAAACAAATGGTGTTGGAGGTTCGGATGTAAAAATCATTCAAGATTTACCTAAAATTATCCATCATAATGATAATAATGATATTGATGATAAAAATAATTTGCAGCCAAAAACGGAACAAAATCCACAACAACAACAGGAACCGATTCTTGTGTTACCACAGATGGCCATACCATCGGCAGAAGAAAGCCGTCCTAAGTATATACAATTCGATAAGGCCTTGGGCAAGATTCAAGTGCTGAATTCAAAATGTCCTCGAAAATTAGTTGAACTGAATGAAACTGATCCGTCTATATTTGTCAAATATCAATTGGATCGTAAAAGTCAATATTTGTTAAAAATTGAACGTCTTTATCAACATTTGTTGAATATTGAAGATGAAGATAAACGAATGCCAATATTGCCGGATGATGTTAAACAACAACATCGTGATCATCGTACCGAATTGTGTCAGAAATTATTCAATGGTTTTATTCGTAATATTGTTGGTATAAAAAAAGATGAAAGTCAAAACTTTATTCTCATCAATCGAGTCTTGTTGACATTAAAACGAATGTCGATGGAAATTGATCCCGAATTGTTGGCTATCAATAAAGGTCTATATTTGATTGTACGAAGTTTGGATAAATTTGAAGATGAACAGCATTTAGTTGTATTGACAAGTTCATTATTACGATCAAGTTGTTTTGAGATGCTAAAAAAATTGGAACAAAAAAATACAAGTATGAATCTGGTAAACATGTTGGTGAAAGCGATTGGTCGAATTAAAATGGCTAAATCCTTGATCTATTTGGTATCGTTAATTGATGATTCCAAAATTTTCACCAATGTAGATAATAAGGTAAATTTTTTTAGGAATTTTTCTTTGTTGTTTATATATTGATTGGTATTTTTTGAACGAAAACAGAATGGAACAAGTTTATTGATTGGCCTTTTCAAACAATATGAGCTTGCCGAAGACAAACTTTTGTTCATCTATTTTTGGTGAGTTTTTTTTCGTTGAGGTGTTTTATCCATGTATTTAATAATCAAATTTAAAATTTCATAGGAAACTATTCGTACAAACGTTGATTAAATTGATTCCTGAAACAGAAGATTCATATGATTCATGTAGAATACATTTGAACTATTTACAACAGCTTTAATTGAAGAAATGAAGAAGAAAATTGATTTTTTTTCAATCATGGCTGCCATTGTTTTTTTTTCGAAATGGATACTTGAAATTATCATCAATCAATATATATTATTCTGTCTGATTATAAGAACAAATAGAAAGTCTGTAATTATGAGTTGTATCAAAAAAAAAAAAAAAAATGAAAAAAAGTGTGATATATACTTTAATAATAAAAATCTACTTTCTTTCATTTTCATCATCGTTCCAGAATTAACATCATGTTCTCTCGCCCCCTCCATCAAATGAATTGAATTTGAGATTATCACAAAACACACACACACACACTAAATTCATGATAACATTAATATAATAATATTAAAAGAATTTAATTATAAAAAAAAGAAAATATTATTCAGAATTTTATATATTCTAATTCAATTGCAAAAATAAATGACCAAAAATGACCAAAAATTTTTTCTTCTTATACCGAGCGTTGATAGATGGCGCCAGTAGATTCATAAAATTTTTTGAAATTTTTTTTTTTTACAAAAAATTTTTTTGTGATTGATTTACTTAATGTGGTTGTATATGTTTGTACAGCAAAAAAAAAAAAAAAAATGAGCGCGCATTATGTTCGATTGCCTTAAAGCAATCAATGATGATGATTATGATTTTTTTGTGTATACGAATTTCCAATTTAATTTAAAATTATTATTATTGCTCTCCTTGAAATGTGTATGTGAAAAACGATGAATGTGATTTTGCCATTTGGGAAATATTTTTATTCAGTTTTTTTCAGTTTTGATCTATTAAAGTTCCTGAAACATGCACACACAAATATAGAAAATTCATCTGGATTCATTCACATTTACGATTGATTGATTGTATTCGATTTTTAGGTTCAAGGTTCGATTGTTCAAATATTATTCGATTCAATTCCATTCATTCCGTGTAGCGAGAGTGAGTGAAAAAGCACTCGTTCACCAATTGATAATCTGATTATCGATGCGATTATTATTATCATTTGATATCTGAATAGATGAATTTCTAGTTTAGATATTAAATTCAATTGATAATCATAAATGGGCCCTTGCGGTTATATGGTTGTTGTTGTTGTTGTTGCTGTTTTAACATGGTTATGTTCTATCGATTATTTTTTTGGGAAAAAAATTCACAAATTCTCCAATCAGAATTGGGATTTTGAGATCTTTTTTTTCTCTTTCAGCGATATTTCTCGTTATTTTGCGTGATTTAATTTGTTCACACACACACACACACAAGTGACAGAGAAAAAACCAGGTTTTTCATTTCAACATTTTTTTCACACTTATTCTTCTGATTTTTCTGTCTGATGATGTTGAAATATATGGACACAAAATGGATTGATCCAGCCAAAAATAAAAATAAAATTCAAGATTTGATTCATACCGATGTTATAAAGTGGTACTGACGTCACAAATTTGCTTGTGATTACCGCGAAAGGGTTAAAAAAACTTTTTAATATCCTTATATATGGGAGTGTTTAAATTTGAAATTACAAAAAAAAAATTTTCATGCTCAAAAAAATGAATGATGGAATCAATTTGATCCATAACACAGTAGCTATGGGGGAAAAATCCTTTACCCAGTAATAATAATAAAGGCGATCCGCATTAAAGCCACTAATTGAACTTTTTTTTTCCTTTAGAAATATCGTTTTTTTTCCAATTTATAGATCTTTTATATGAATCGAAATGAAGCAATAAATTTTTCTTTAGAAACATATTGCTTTTACAAAAGGAAAGGAAAAAAAAGAGAAAAGTTTCATTTCATTTCATTTCAATTAATTTATTTTTTTCAAATCTTAAATGAAAAAAAAGCAAAAAATGACTGAACTCTCCATGGAGTTCCGGTGTCGTATTCTACCATTTTCTAATATTAATTATTCGAATCAACCATTTCTCTCCAAAATGTTACTATGAATGATTGTGGGCCGATTTTTTCAATTTAAAATTTTCTTCATCATTTCATATTCAATGTTCATCATCATCATCATCAGTTTGTTTCCACTTTTCAATTCTTGTAATTGCTTTTTGAAATTATTTTCTACAGTCTATAGTTTAATTCAAATCAATAATCGAAAAGTTATTTTCGAAATTTTTTTTTCTTTGTTTTCCATATAAATCAAATTTCAAGCAAAAAAAAAAGGAAAAAAGTTTCAATTCCAACTCAAACAAAGAACAAATAAACGATTTTGTTCTATACACAAAGAATATTGATAATCGATCCGGAATTGAATGAATAGAATTTTTTTTAAGAAAAATAAAAAAAAATCTGTTCCATGTCAAAAGTCAATACAATGCTTGTGATAGCTGTATTTGTTTTGCGAACGAATGATGATGATGATGATGAAAGTATCATCTTCACAATCATCATTCATTCATTTTGAACCATATTAAAATCGCTTGAATAAAACCAAATGAGAAAAATAAAATCAAAAATTTTTCAAGAATTACAAAGACATCCACACCCACACACACACACACACACACACATCTGTTTGAATTGATAGAAAAAAAAACGAAGAATTACAGTGCAAAAAACCATGAAAAGCATTCAAGCCTGCAATCACGCACACACACACACACACACACACACACAATTCAGCATTCTCAATTTGTGAATATTGATTTCAAAGAATAAAATGAAAGAAAAAAAAACCAAATTTAAAATTCTCTTGTTCATTCTATGAATAATGTACGGCACTTTCGTCTTCTTCTTTTCTCTTTTATATTTGATATTTATTTATATCGATATATGATGATGACATTCGATAATATAAACACACAGAATCACACCCACTTGAGACATATTCGTACAAAAAAAAGAATAAGAATAAAATTGAAACTTTTGTTCCAAAACATGATTCATATATGAAACCAAGAAAAAAAAATATTCAAAAAAATTCAATGAAACTGTTTCCCTAAAAACACCATTGTTCTTACCGATGAATCTCACCAATTTTGATGCAGATAATGATGAGAAAGAATTGTGTGAAAGTTTAAATTCGAGAATAATTCTTGGTTCATTTCAAAAACATTGTGAATTGTTAACATCATCAGTGAACCGTTTTAATAAATTCAAAATATCATTTTCCTCAGATATTGTTTCGACATCTATGAACGGCTTGTTCCTATTATACCTCTATTTTTTTTTGTTTTCTTTTCATTCTTGCTCATATTTTCTCGACTAGAAAAAAAAGTTCGAAACTGATTTGATTTATAATGATAAAATGATAAAATCGAATTTCGAAAACACGATGATGAAGAAAATTTTCGAATCTCTAAAAAACACATTGCCGTTTAAATTTCATTTTCGATTTTGATTTGGTTCAATTGATTCAGTTGAATTTGATTATTATGCTAGATTGGAAGGAAGAAAATCAAAATCTATTGGACAACATTCTTTGGTCAGATGAATCCATATTTCATGCTGGTGGCTTTGTTAATCGACACAATTGTCATTATTGGGGAAGTGCCAGTCCATCGGCTACAATAGAAAGAGTTCAAATTTTCCCGAAAGTGACTGGTATGGAATGACATCGACAAAACTAGTAGGACCGTATCTTATTCGGGACACAAGGAACAGTGAAAGATATTTAAAGATGCTGACCGAATTTGTTTTCCCCATCATTTCGGAATGGAGTAACAGCAAGGAGTTAATTTTTATGCAAGATGGCGCGCCCTCACATTATGCTAAAGTGATCAGAGATTGGCTTGATGGTCAATTTCCTGGCCGGTGGATGGGAAGACGTGGGCCAACGGATTCAGAATTCAGATTCCCGGATAAAAAACAAAAAATTGTCATTATCGTCATCATTATCATTGTTGTAGTTTGTTCAAGAATAAATGAATGAATAAATAAAAAATAAAACAAAACAAACCTCGAACTATGAATGAAACTTGAATACTGGTCTAAGAAAAAAAAATGTGAAACGATCGTATGTGGAACTTTTTTTTGATGGAATATTTGCCAATATGCACACACTATTCCATTATTTAGCCATGCAGCAATTGTTGCAGTAACTCTAAGTAAAAGCAAATATTTACATTCACCACATTTCACATATATAACTATATTTCTTACTATATTCGTCTTTTTTTTCTATTTCCAGAATATAAAAATTTTCTATATTCTATATTCTTCTTCGTTTATCATTTCTTCTGTTATACAACATGTATCCTCAGGACTATTGTGATGACTTTTTTTTTCTTCTTTATACATGTTGTGAAAATGTTGTTTGAAATGATGGCTTCACTGTCATATAACCATACACAAACATACACACACATTGAATTGCTTAATATTACGTGATGGTTCGTTTTTCGGTAATTCGATTCTGTCCGTTTTTTTTCTCTCTCTCTCTATGTGTGTGTGTGTGTGTGTGTGTGTAAGTGTCAACGAAAAAAAAAATTCTGGAACTATAGAATCATTCTTTGATGTGACACGAAATGTGTCAAAGCCATTTAACCAAAAAACATACACATGAACTATAAACTTAACAAATTCTTTGTTTGTTTGTTTGTTTGTCTAGCGTTGACTCTTTTCTCACCATCACTTTTTTTCCAGTGCCATTTTGGATTTTTTTTTTTCTTTCATAACATCCCAACACATACACACACACATCAAACATGAATTTTTTTCCCTTTGTTTCTCATTATTACCATTTTACTTATTATTTTTATAGTGAACCAAAAAAAAAAATTTCTTTTCACTCACACACACACACACACTTGAAACATAAGATTCTCGATTACTCGAATTATTCATTCATTCAATCTTTATTAGAGTGAACTATTTTTTTTTTGTTTTTGTTTTGGAGAATGAACAATTAAATTCTTGAGTATCTTTCAAACACATTCATTAGAACAACAACAACAACAAGAATCGTCGTTTGTATATATTAATGAATGAATGAATGAAGATGTAAACAAAACTTTAACAAATCGACAAAATGATGACAATATACCAATGATAATAATAATAAAAAATCGGTAAATTTTCTTTGTGTTTTATCGGAAAATTTCCAAGAAAAAAAATGAACATACTTGAAAAACAAAAAAAATAAATTGAAGACATACAATAAATTTGCACAAGGATTATATTTCATTATATATATTGGTATTATACAACGAAAAAAAATGAGGATTTGTATAGGATTTTATTCGTTTGTTTGTATACAATATTGGTCAGTTTGTTTTTTTTTGTTTAATTCTTTTTCTGAATGAATGAATGAATGAATGAATGATAGGAGAAAAAATGATTTGAATTCTATAGTTCTATTGACCATTATTGCTAAACATAATTTATGGACCGATGGATAGAAAAACTGAATTTTTTTTTCTCGATGATGATGACGATGAAAACTGTTACCAATTCATTTCCACTTTCCCCCCAAAATTTTATGATTGGATATGAAAACCGAGAAAGAATCAGACTACCGAAATAAAAAGCAATCCAGAATTATTTTTTTTCCAACAGATTTAGTATAAGAAAAATTAGAAAGAAATCACAAATACTCGAGTGCTTTTTGTTTTGATTCTGAATCACATAAGTGTTGTCTGTTAAGCAAAACGAGAAAAAAAATTGTTTTAAAAGCCACTAAAAAGACTTCGAAAGAGGTGAAAAAAAAGATTCGAATTGATCATTCAGTATTCGTATTTTGTGTGTGTGTGTGTGTGTGGTGTGGGCAAACATTATCTTACGCATCGATGCCATTCAAATTATCATCATCATCGTTATCATTGTTTTTTTGGTGGGAAATTTAAACGGAATGACAAATTTTTTTTGTTTTGTTTTTTGAAACTCAATGATTACGTGCAAGCGCGCGAGCTCCCAGATGATAAATTGTCGTGAAATACCAAAATAAAAGATAATTTTTTTTTCTTTTTTTTTGTCATTATATAATCCTCATCATATATACGCCCCGTGTTTTATATAATTCAAAGACACATTGATATACACGTTTGTGTTGTAGATCTTTTTATCTTTCTTTTAATTGCATATGTCACTTTGTCTTTAGATTTTTCTTTTTCTCTTTTTTTTGGTGTGGTTCTCCGTGTGTTAAAACCAAAATGAAATTGATCAAGACCGATGATGATTGCCATATAGTAGTTTTTAAATGATTAAATGATAACCATCTAATCGTACCAGGAGAGAGAGAGAGAGAAAGAGATATCATCATCACGGCCATAAGATTATTTAACTTGATCGAAACAATTCAAAACGATTTATCTTCAATTTTTTTTTCTTTCATTATCTATTTTCATGATTTCCGAAAATTTCTTTTTGTTTTGTTTCATTTTATTTGATTGTGGATCCTCCCAGACACGTTCGTTCGTTCGTTTATTCATTCGTTCACACCGTAGGATTTTTTTTTTTTTTTTTTTTGATTTGAAGAAATTAATCTATCAGCCAATACAAATGATGATATGATTCGTTTTCATCTGTGTAAGAAAAGTATCTGGCGATTAGAGATAGAAAAAAAACCCGTCCATATAATTCAATAAAAATTTCAAATTCAAAATTTTTAAATCACCTTTCTATAGAATCAATAACGATAAATTACATCGTATTTTTTCCATCATTTATCCATATTCGATATTCCATCGATATTTTCTCTTTTAATTATGGCATATAAAGAACCACCATATAAATATGTTTTTATGTGTGTCCAATTATTATCCAAAGACATTTTGTTCAAAAACATAAACACACACATGTGTTTGTATGTATACGTTATATATGATTATATCCATATAATGATGATGATGATGATGATGTTTTATGATGATCCAATATATATATTTGGTGCAAGAAGATTCTTGAAACTTTTTTTCTTTTCAACACGATGATAATAATCATAATAAATTTGGTATATATTATCATCACCATATAGGCCATTATCATTATAAACATTATCATCATGGATGTAAAGAAAAAAGAATTTCATCTAATTGAACTAATAAATTAACTCTCTTTCAGTAAATAAACGGATTCTGACCAAAAAAAAAAATTATATCGCCAATGACGTAAGCTTATTTATTAATTTCAATTCGATATATTTGAAAATTTTATCTTTCTTTCTTTTCACTCAAATTTTTTTTTTTTTAAATAGAAATGTATCGACTGATACTCATCACCGAAAACAATTGAAACGAGAAAACAAAAACAGCCGTCATTGGAAATTAATTCTTGTGGAAAAAAAACGATAGAATTTATAGAGAAAAAACGCCTTCCATTCGGTCGTAAGTATCAATTAAACTTTTTTTTTTCTTGTTCTATTTCAAACATTCACTAACAATTGGCTACCAAAAAGAAAAAACAGTTTCACACGGAGAAAATCCTAAAGAACTAAAAAAAGCTCATCATCATCATCGAATACAAAAAAAAATGAAACTTTTTTTTGCTCAATCCAATCAAACTTTATTATGATGATGATGATGATTATTATTATTATTATTTGAAATAATAATAATCATTATTATAAGCAAAAAAAAATTTGAACCAAACATGGCCAAAAAAAATAATATCATATACCACCTCAATAATAATAACAAACGAATGGTGACGAATTTCGAACATCCAAGATGACGTACTACTAATAATCTCAAGAAGCATTTCCATCGTATAGAATTAGAATTCCCTGCTAAATTTTTATCATCCGAATATCCGAATATTGAATCATGAGCATGACCATCATGCAATTGAATTCAAATATTCACTCATTCATGACTTTTTATCATAATGTGAATGTAGTACGAATATATGTAACGATGCATATGATGATTGATATAGAATCATCATTGAAACAAGAATGTTAAAAAAAAAGATTTTCACCCTGAAGCATTTTTCATTTCTCTTATTCTTGTGTATGAATTCAACCATTCGTAAAGTTATAAAATTATGTCGAAACATGTGAATATTCTTCCCTCATCTTTATCATTTCTGTGTGACAGTTATTCAGCATATGAATAAAGAAAAATTTGGATGAAACCATTATGATGAGATATATGGATGAAAAAAACATTGAAATCCAGACAAAAAAAACCAGAAAAAAATTGGAAACTAGATAAAAAAAATGTATCATGAATTGAATGGTTACGTCATTTTAAATTAATTTGTTGAATAATTTCACCGATCTTTTTTTCTTTCTAGGGCTTTCAATTATGATTATGATCAAATTCTGACTTTTTTTTATTCAGTGGAACAAAATTCAAAAAAAACATCAATATAGAAAAACCAGAAAAAAGTTTGGATTTTTTTTCTTGCTCATAAGTTTGAACTTTGGTGAACTTCCACACACACACACACACACACACACACACACACTGCCTTAAATATGAAGAAAAAGAATTTTCAAATCTAAAAAGCTCAGCATTGTTACTAATAAGAATATTAATCCAGATGAACAAATGTAGAAAGTGAAAGATTGAAAAAAAATGAATGAATGAATGAATGAATGAATTGAGAACAGAAAAAGTTTTTCGGATGGATGGCTCATTAAAATATTTTGTTGTTGTTGTTGTTGTTGTTGAAATGTTTTGTAAGCCGCCAACAACAACAACAACAACAAACGAACAAAAAAAAGTTTACCACAAATTGTCTTCCTGTTTGTTAGTGTGTAAGTGTGTGTGTGTGAGAATTGAAATAATTATCTCAAAAACAGACCACATACCGTGTATGATCATGATGATGATGATAAACATCAAAAGTATTTCCATTGATACAAATTGGATTGGATCGGAAAAAAAATATCTTTATATTTACAAAATGATTGGTAGTTGTTTTTTTTTCATTTTCATTTTGAACTTGGTGCATACACATACACACACCGAATTCAACCTTTAATAAACTTTTATCTTTGTAAATGATTTTTTTTTCTGTTTCTTCTAACCATTCTATGTAGTGAAAGAAAAAAAATTCAGTTAACCAGTAATGTCCAATACTTAAATCCATGATATTGATTATGATTATGATCATCATCAATGAACAAAATGAAAAAAAAAGTTAAACACAATGCACCAATAATAATACAAACAACAATTTTAATGATAATTAGACATCACACAATTGTGTAACATGATGATGATGATGATGAGATAGATGATAGTAATAGAGGCAAAACACACACAGAGAGAGAGAGGGGGGTATTTAAGTTGTAAGTGATGTTTCCATTTTTTTTTCGTTTGCATTATTATTATTGTTGTTGTTGTTGAATAGAATAATTTCATTGATCCATTTGTGTGTGTATGAGTGTGTGTGTGTGTGTGTGCATGTGACAGATGGTCAATTGGGTAAGAAAAAAAAAGAAATTCGTTATAATAATACCACCAATAACAATAGTCAAAAGCAAGTCAACTAATACAAGCAAACCATACACATTTGGTTAGCTTTGAATCTCAGGAAAAAAAAATTCTAAAAGAAGAATCGATCCACCACCAGATATACAGAGAGGTTCAGAGGTTATTACCATCATATCAAAGAATTTTTTTTTGTTCTCTCTCTCTCTCTCTCTCTCTTTGCTGCTTTATAGGGATAATTCTTTCGGCGATTTGATTCATTTGGTATTTTTTTTCTTTGGTTCCAATCGTTGACAACAACAACAACAACAACAACGAAACTATAGTGGTTATAACTTGATGTTTATTGTTATCTTGAAATTAATCACATTGAATCCAGAGAAGAAAAAAAAACGACCAGTTCCAAGTTTTAACAACAACAACAACAACAACATTAGCAATAACAGCGATTCATTTATTTATAAGGGCAACAACAACAACAATAACGCCCCAACGGCAGTACACACACACACACACACACACACACATCAGGTTTTATGTGAGAAGTAAAAAAAAATTGACGGTAACAATAATGTCGGCATGGTCCTTAATACCAAAATAATTAAAAAAAAACTTTATCGACACATGGCCCGAATTTATATATTATGTACCGGCCATTTGTGACAATATAACAAAAGGTGTATTGTATATGAAAATAACAAGTTCCAGATCACAAAGCCTATTTGTGGTCTATCTATATATATGGATGTATGGAATCTTTATGGCCTAAAGGCTTTCGATCACCGAAAATGTTGTTGATGTGAATTTATTTGAAAAGCTTATCGAACCAAAAATATTATTGTTAAAGTTCAATCAATTTGTTATGAATTGATCTGAAAAAATTTTTTGTTTCTGCGAAATCGGATATAATAATGATGATGATGATGATGATGAAAAAAAAACAGTAGAAATTGATCGTTAAATGAAATAAAATGAAAAAAAAATTTAAATTCATGCTTTTTCTTTATCTACCGTTTTTTTGGATCGAAAATAATATCCGGCCCTATGTGTTTTTGAGAATCAAATTGCATTCCATTCATACTGTCCAATATTGCCGGTAATACCCGAGAGAGAGAGAGAGAGTGAGAGTAAGAGAAAGTAGTACCAGAGAAATATTTCAATTTCAATGGATCAACATTAATTCTAGAAACATTCAACAATGACGATGATGATGATGATGATGACACGCGACTAATTATTTTGGCAATTCTACACTAAACCCAAAAAAAAGCTTTATATTGTCTTGTATGTTTGTGTGTATGTGTGTGTGTCTGTTTGTATTATTATATAATCTAATGGTAATTGAGTTTTTTTATTCTCTTGTTTTTTGTTTTTAATTCTGTTTTGGTCCAAAGAACCGGACGCGTCAACACCCAATAAAAATGTTTTATTTTGGTTGGTGTTGTTTGGTTGCTGTCAAGTTCAATTATCCATAACCATGGTTTGGTTGTATATTTGTATGTTCATATGCTAACGCCCAATTTCAATGTAGAAATGAAAATCATTTTTTTTCTCTCGTCTTTCGTCGTTGTTTTGTTTTTTTCAATTTTCGATTTTCACATTATTTTTATTTCATTTTGTTTTTTGTTTTTTGTTTTTTTTGATACAATTTGTTCCTGGATCACACATGAGTGTGATTCACACACACACACACACAAGTGTAGAACGAACATGAAAATGAAAATAAAAAAAAAGTCGGAAAAAAATTGAAATGAAACTCTGGTAGATTTACATGATGATTATTACATACAAAATGTTTCGAATCTCAATTTGATTATCGTGTGTGTGTGTGTATGTCCAAACGAATTGCATTGATGATTATGATGACAAGTCATAGTACTTGAATATAGGAAAAAAAACGAGTGCCGCTTCATTTATAAGTGCCATAGCTAATTTTCTCTTTTTTTCTTTCGTTTTTTTTTCTACTAGATGACCAACGGCTGAAAATTGTCTTGTTTAATAATAATAATAGAGTTTATTATTTGATCCATGAATAAGTTCAAAGTGCAAGCTATAAATATAAATACACGAGACCTGACATGTGATGATGGTGATGGTGCATGCACCGTGCACGTTCAATCATTCGATCCAACAACAAAAAATAAAAACAACTATGTGTCGACATGTCAACACAATGGTAATACAATGTCCATACGCCATGGTCAATCATATATATACATTCTATTCAACATCATCTAATCATGACATAAACTTTGACATGATAATTTGTATACAAATTCAATCATTCCATGTAATAATAATGATGATGATGATCGAATGGACGGAACCTAAATCAAATTTTGCCCATTCATTCGTTTGTTTGATTTTGGGTAATTTTCTTTTATTTTTTCATTTTTTTTTGTTTCTTTCAAAAATTTATATATGCAAAATTTTTTTCCATATCAAAAGGAAATCCTGTCTATTTCTTTTTCTGTGTGTTTAGAAATGTATGATGAAATGAATTGACAATCAGCTATTACATCATCATCATCATCATCATCATACAATCCTACAATCATTCATTCTGATTCTTATATGTAGAATCTGGATTTTTAGAAAACAAAACAAAAAAAAGAGGTGGTTAATTCTAATTCTACAAGTAATAAGTTTGAATTTCAAATCTTATATAGACAACAACAACTAAAAAAAACTAACCAAATCGACCAATAAAAGTTCATACATACATTACCATTGTGAATGAATTCAATACACAACAACAACAACAACAACAACAACACTGACAAACAGAAAAAAAAGTCAAGCCTAATCCATCAAGATGCTATCAAATGAAATGGCGATCAATCTTCAAAGTTGAAAAACAAGAGAACAAAAAAAAAAAGAAAAGAAAAGTTTGCCTACACACTCACACATTTTAATCGACATCGTAACATATCCGTATCGGTTCGTTTTTATTTCATTTCGTTACGCATAAAAATTTTTTGGATGGATTCGTAACCGAATCCATCCAATAGAAGCATATATATATTAATGTGAAAAGATCATACTGATCAAATCGTCGTCTACGTTTCGGTATATACACAGAAAAAAAACTAAATGAAAATCAAAAAGAAAAAAAAAACAAATGAACATAAAGTCTGTCAAAGTCACATCCATCATTGTTATTGTGTTCACTGGATCACCATATAATATTAATAAAGTTTTCAATTGGATACCAAACTATCATCATCATCAAAACCGAATTAAAGAAATCTAAAAAAAAAAATTTTTTTTTAAACAAGAAGAAATTGAAACCACCATCATCAAAAAAAAAAATGGATTGCCTTTTGATGAACAGCAGCTAGTTCCTGGAACAACAACAACAACAACAGCAGCAGCAGTATCAATAAAAGAATTACATTTTCATTATGTTGATACGAAACCTCAATGATGACCAATCTAAACATACACATTACCACATTGATTTGATATGTAGAATGTGACCACCAATGGTGAATGAAAAACATTTTCATATTTTTTTTTTCATTTCTTTCATATATATAAAAAAAATCCATTTCAATCCAATCCAAATCAATCCATCTTATCTTGGACAACAGCAACAACAACGACGATGAAGAGAAAAAAAAACACAAGATGAATAAATTTCAACAACATCAACAACAACAACAACAGCGAAAATGAACGATGATGATGTATCAAAATCAATCATTACATCAAGACAAAAAAAACGGAAATCGTATACGAAAATTGTAATAAATTCATAAACAGGCCAGTGTATCTCGCAATGAGAAAGGGAATGGAAAAAGAATTTCAAATTCCGACCATTGAAAATGAATGACGAGAAAAAAAATCAATTTATCATTATCAATTCCCAACACACACACACACACACACACACATAACCATCATGAATATATCTGATATGGGGAAAGATTGAAGCAATTCGGAATGAACCAGAGAAAGTGATAGAGAAATAAAAAAAAAACATTGAATTATCCTCGATAAACAGACAGAGAATAGATGAAAATATCAAAAGTTGGCTAAAACTTTTTTTTTTTTTGTTTGTTTGTTTGTTATTTGGTCATAGAAATCCTGAATGAAGAATTTTTTCCAGTATTCAAAAGATAACGACGACAACAACAAAAACTACATTTTCTCTTTCACATAAATCACTTGTAAAAGTTTTCTTAAATTGAAATTCGGAATTGCAATGAAAAAAAAATTCTCGCCATAGTGAGAAAAAACAAAAAAAAAAAACAAAAATTGACATCAGGAAATGGTTTGCAATAAAGAATATTCTCTCGTTATAATATAGATGTATAAATTGTATCGAAAATTCGAATTTCTGTTTTTTTTTTTTTTTTTTTTGTTTGTTTCGTTTTCATTCATTCTGTCACAACAATGAAATTGGATTGAAGTTTGAAAAAAATGAATGATTCTCGATTCTCAACGAAAGAAACAAAAAAAAAATTTGAATTTGAGAAAAAAACTTTCAATTTGAATATTGTCATTGTTGTGAATCAAAATCGATGGTTTCATATTTATCAACTACTTTAGTGGTTGCATGATAAATTCAAACTGAGAATGAATAGAAAATAATTCAAATGATTGAGTTGTTTTGATTCTACGAAAAAAAAACAACAACAACAACAACAACAACAACAAAGAATCGATTTAATAGACTATGGTTAAGTAGAATCATTCATTCATTTATGCTGATTTGACAATTGTTTTCTTTCTTTTCTTTTTTGATTGAACGTACACATTTACCGCACACACACACACACACACACACACACACACACACACCGGAAACAATCAAAATTCTGGATGATGGAAATCTGAAAAATTTTCATTTCAGTCGGTTTTTTCCTCGATTCCCATTTTTGCATATTTACATTTATCATTGTATATATCATAAAAGGACTAACCGGATATTCATTTTATGTTTTGATTGATTGATGAATCATCATCGTCATCACTGTTTTCATGTTTTTCATTTATAAACTGATTTGATCATCGATTAAATTACCGATCCAGCAAAAAAAAAACCAACAACAGAAAATCGTCGAGTCAATCGTTGAATTTTATTCTCCTGTTTCCACATTTTTATAGTTTTTTGTTTTGTTTTGTTTGACAATTATTATTTTTATGTTCTCAAGTTCCAGGGACACATCTGGAATCACACACATACACACACACACACACACAAAAAAAAAGACCTATGGCCATGAATTCATGTTTTTATGGCAATTCTTTTTTGTATGATAATATTTTGACACATTTCATCATATAAAATAAACTAGAACAGAATTTTCAACTGATTCTGATCATTCGAGATCTATGAGCATAATTGTTCTATTGGTGGGAGATTTTCCATAGAAAATTTAAAGCCTATTCAAACGCGGTGTATTCTGATTTTTTTTAGTCTGCAGCAGATGGTGGTGATGAAAACCCGAAAGATTTTTGCTTTTTTTCATTCATCCTGATTTACGAATTTCAAATCATTATTTGATTAAATTCAATTATTTCTAAATGAAAGCTGAAAAATTGAAGAAAAAATGTAATAATGATAGAATAAATGAATGAATGCAAAGAAAAAAAAACCTGACGTTTCGTAAATGATGAGCTTGATGATTTGTGACAATTTTCGGGCTTGATAATTTTGAATGATAAAATTCTGTTGATTCTTGAAATTCTTGTGTGATGGTTAAGGTTTGTTTTGTTCCATGAACTTGTCTTAAATCAATTTTGACAACAAACACAAAGGGAACGAAACAAACATAAATGTTTGCAAATGGAAATTTTGTCATCATTTTTTTCCCGACTGTTTTTGGTTGTGTCACCATCATCATCATCATCATTTTGGTCGTACCAGATTCATTCATTTATCACATTCATTCATTCTTTGGAATTCAAAATTCTTTGGCAGTTATGCCGAAACAGCAAAAAAAAATAAAAACATTTAGAAAAGTAATATTTTTTTTTTTGGTCGTTGCAGGAATATTCACTACAAAATGGGCTTCAAGACCATCAAACAGACACACAAACGCACACAATTTAGATTTGCATAAATGCACGAGAATGAAAAAAAAAATACTTTCAAGAATTTTGTATCCAATTCAATTCAAATGCAATGAATCGTATTTGCAATTCTGTGTGTATGGAACGACATTTTGCAAAAAAAAAACAACAACAACAACAACAATGACAATTTTAGCGATTTGTTTCAAAAATTACCCCTTTCATGACAGTTTTGAAATTATGATGACAATTTTGTTCTATGAAGCGAAATGTAATCATATCAGACATGACTGTTTTTTTTTTTTTTTTTTTTTTTTTTTTTTTGGTAGAAAACAAAAATATGATAAGAAAATCAAAATCTCGAATCTCGAACCAGCGAATTTTATTTCATTCTCATTCACACCAATAAAATTGTTTCTGTTTCAAAAGAATTTTTTTTTCCTCGAAACTTTCAAATTAATATTTATATTTATTTTAACTGGAATCACTTTAAATGTAAAGAAAAAAAATTTCATTTGTTTACAAACGGCAAACGGTTTATTCAAAGAATTTGATTGTCTTTCCATCATTAGAACGTGATATGTTTGGCCATAACAAACAAATATTTTGGAACATCGTTCCAGTAGTGGCAAATAAAATCAAAAATTTTTTTCCCCAAAGAACAAAAAAAACAGACCGACAAATAATTTGGCTTGTGTACAAATGTTTTGTGTTTTCTGTTGAAAATTTTGTTTTTTATTATTTCATGAAAAACTTTTTAACATCCAATACAAACACACAAACATACAAATTGGATTTTGTTTTGTTTGTGTATGTGAATGTCTAGTTGAATGATGATAAACATGAATGCATAGAAAAAAAAATTTTGAAATGGAATCAAATAAATACACGACGTGATTTGAATTGTCACCATTAAAAGAAACAAAAAGATCAAAAGTCGAATTGTCAAAAATTTGGCAAAAGTTTGATGATCCTGGATTCAGATCCAAAGGAAAGCACGGCTAATTTTTCAATTTTTTTTGTCCTATGCATTCATTTTCATTCTGATTCTGTTTCCGAATTTTCATTTTTTTTGCATTTCGATGAAGAGGAAAATGAAAAATTTTTTCCAAAATCGATCGAATCATAGTCGGGTGAACAAAAAAAAGGAAATAGACAAGCAAAAACTTTTGAATTCACTTCACCCTGCCAAAAAAAAGGCTAACATTAATTCTGTTTCGACTTTATTGCCACCTTCTTTTTCTTTCCCATCCTAAGAAAGAAGAAGAATCAAATTCAAGACAAGAATAAATGTTTCGAATGGCAATGAAGGGAACGAATGAAAAAAAAAACAAAACGGAACCGAAAGCAACGGCTGAACTCTGTGAATGCCTTTGTAAATTAAATTTGAATCTTTTCTGGCAAAGAATCGAAAAAAAGAATCAAACTGAACATGTGAAAATGAATGGAAAAAAAAAACGAAACAAAAAGAGAAAAATCAATTGAATTGTAACAATTTCCGATGTGTCGTCGTCATCGAAATTATCATCATCATCGATTTTAACTTTTGATCATTGCCATCGGTACCCATTTGAGTTTGAGCATTCACGATTGTGCTAATCTATCACAATTCGTTTCGATTCATTATTTGGGTGGGTGTTTGTCACGATTTTTTTTTTTAAACTGGCCAACCAGTATTCGGAACTAACTAATTGTAACATCAATATTTTTGGACAAAAAAAAATCCAAGTTCATTTTTTACGATACGTTAAAATCTAGCGGAAACAAGAATAAAAAAATAAATTCTAAAGCAATGAACAACAACAGCAGAAGAAGGAGCAGCAGTTTATTGGCTTCGATTCAGAATGAAAATCGATTCTTTTTCTTTTTGTACGTTGTTGTTTTTTCTTCTGGCCCCTTTCTTCAATTCATCACATACGATAATCGTTTAAATTACATTCTGTATTTTTTTATTAAATCCAATATAAATTGAAATTGGAACATCAACAATGATAAAACGACAAAACATTATTGGCTGCCAATATTGGATGATCATTGGATTTTTAATCACGTGCCGTTTCTACCATCTCCACAGTTGATGAATTCATAGAATGGTCTGAATTTTTCATTTGTTATTTCGTTTTTTTTTCTTCATTTCGGATTTCATTTTCCGTTTCCGGACTATGTTTTTCTGGTTTGTTGTTGTTGTTGTTATTGATGATGATGGATCATTCATTCAATTAATCTATGTTCAGTATGGTCAATTCATTCATTCATTCGATCGGTCATACCGAATTCGTAGGTTCATTTGTCTTGTCATTTGGTCATGTTAATAGTTGATTGTTGGCTATTCGGGCCGCTATTTTGGTCGTCTTATACACGGATACATGCCAAGAATATTAAACATCGACAGATTCAAATACACACACACGCACATAGAGAATTATTTCGTTTTGTTCATTGACTCATTCTATTTTGATTCATTCATTCATTCATTTAAAGGAATCGAATGGATGGATGAATGAATTGCCGAGAAACGATTGAACCAATCGACCGAATCATATACCAACACACACACACACACACACACATACAGACAGAGAAAAAGAAACAGACATTCACATAGTGTCTAATGTTATCTAATTGCAATTAATGAAATAAAAACCTTCCAAATAATAGTTGGTCGAGTGATTAGACACGCGGATGCATCAAATGAAGATCCGGACATCAATGAAAATGAAAGAAAGGAAAGAAAAAAAACAAAACAAAACAAAAGAAAAAACATACGACTGACCGATTCAGTACCAGTTAAATTGTTTGCGTGTGTGTGTGTGTGTGTATATGTCGCATCTATAGATCTGAGATATATTAGTGATGTTAATCAATGTAAATCGTAAATTTTCTATCTTCATTTTCATACTTATTTAGTTTTTCTTTCATCAAGAGAGAATTTTGTTTTTTTTTTGTTTTGTTTCATCTTTGTCATTGCAATCAATTTAAACTGTCGGTTTCAGTATTGAACGTGTGTATTTTCTCAGTTAATCAGCAATCAATTCAAGAATTATTCTTTTTTTTGTGGATTAGAATTCCATATGCCTTCATTTCTATTATTATTATTATTTTGTCAATCTATCCGCTGCTCATCTTGTTGGATTAGTTTCAATGCTATTCAAAATGGATAGGATTTATTCTTTGAATATCAGATACAGATTCTGTCTTTTTTTTGTTTTGTTTTGTTTGGTTATTGAGAAAACAACATCTAATATTGTATGGCCATACGAGACCAATCAATGAATACAATATCAATATAACAGCTAGACAATTGATCGATATAATCATCATGATCATTATAAAGAAATGGGGTAGATATTATTATGAGACAATTGAGAAATCAATGGCCTAAACATATAATAATCCAATACTGGAAAATATTGTCATCAAAATCATACAAGAGAAAAAAATGTAGAGACATTTTTAATTGCTTTCGAAGCAATTTTCTTTTTTTTTATACAATTACTATTGGGACACATTTATACAATGATGATGATTATGATGAAAATGAAAATCTTTCCGTTCATGAATGATCTCAAATTTCCTATTTTTTTTCATTTCAATCAACAACAACAGAAACAAATAATAATAATAATAATAATAATGAATCCTTTGGTCCAATTGACAATGTGGTCACAAGGGTACAATTCACCCAAACAAATACAAACTGCTTTTGTCAGTATTGTGTGCCTAAGTGTGTGTGTGTGTGTGTGTGTGTGTATGTTTCAATTGATGCATGTGACAATTGAACCGGAAACGATTGTTTCAAATTGATAGTATAATTCTTTTCATTGGTTGAAATCTAAAATCCTAATAAAAGTCTTAATCTATGATGATGATGATGATGATTATGACGATAACGATTCGAATCGAATTGGATTGTAGAATTTATTCGATTACGAATTTCATTCATTCGATCTTTATATTGATATCATTTTCGCAACAACAACAACAACAACAAAAAAATGAAATCAATTTTCAAGTGAATGTAAAAAAATTGAATTGAAGTTATGAATTATTATCACCATCATCATTATAATCAACGATGAAAAATTTTTCTTCCGGTTTCAAATAGAAACAACAAAAAAAATTGTCATCAAAATTCGCTACATTCATTCATTTTTTGTTCGTTCTCAATTTAATGACGAAAAAAAAAGACAAAAATTTTCGTATACTGAAAAACAACAGTAGCAAAACAAAAGAAAAAGAAAAAGAAAATTGAAAATTGAAAAGGCAAGCAAAAAAAAAATTAATTGAATCAGTCAGTATATATAGCAAACTAAATTGATTAAGTGCAAAATTGATGGCAATTGTGATGAAAAAAAAATGAAATAAAATGGGCAAGAAAATGTGTGAAAAAAAATCATTCAATCTAATTGTTCATGTGTTCTATAACAAAATAACGGATTAAAATAATGATAATGATTGAAATTCAATAATTCGATTCGATCAATTTCGATTCGATTGATTCATTAATCGAACAATGAACAAAAATATACACATGTTGATTTCGTACATTGTTCATCATTCATTCATTCATTCAATGATGATCATCAAATGGAATTTTCATTATCCAAAAAAAAAAACTTTCTCCCATTTTTTTCGAAAAAAGATAAAAAAGAAAATTATAAAGGAGATGGATATATGGATCAGACAAAAAAAAAATCACTCGCGTGATCGTGATCAGCTTTGAGGCAATAATTTTTTTGATTCTATTATCATCATCATTTTATGCATGCAACACATGTACCATATATTCGATATTGATGATTATTATTATTTTTTTTCATTTTGATCATATCATCATCGATGATAATAATAATAGAAAATTTCATAATTGAAATGTAAACATCGAATAACATGATGATGATGATATAAGACATATCATCATTGATGATGATGGCCAAACACACACACACATACATACACAAATTATGGATCATGTCTGCATCATCAATATGATTGAATAATCTATAAATTGAGATTTACAATCAATTTTGAAATGATGAAACCACATGATGATCATGATGTATAGCTACCGATGCTATAATATTTCTGTTTCAATCATTTTTGTTGTTGTTGTTGTTGTTGCTGCTGTTGCTGAATCCCAATTTCAAGAAATACATTTGAAACATATGATCATTAAATTCTGATTATTACATTTCAAATAACAATGATGATGATGTTCATAAATAATCATGGAATTTTTATATGGAACAAAAAAGAAAAAGTTTTTTTCATTTAGTTTGAAACCATTAATGTCATTTATTTGAATTTTTTTTTCTTTTTATTCATTTTTTTTCGTATTAATAATTTGGGTTTTTATTTCATTCTGAAATGATTTTCTTCTCATTAATGGTGGCTTCAAGCATAATCATCATAAGTTTGATATTAATTACGAATAAAATGGTGGAAAAAATTCTAAATTCTCAAATCATTGAAAATGAATGAGATAAAATGAAAATTTTAATTGTTCCAAAAATGGAAATATAGTGGAAAAGTGGAAATTAAAACATTCCAATTCTGAATCGAATTTTTTTTTGTGGGGAAATTTTTAGGAAATTTCATTAATTATCATCATTAAAAAAAATCGGAAAAAAGTTTAGTTTCAATACAATCATGTCATTCATTCATTCATTTCATTTTTTTCGTTATTGTCGTCCCAACTGATCAACTGATAGGAGCTTCAAAGTTCATTTTAAAATTTTGATTTAAAAAATAAACATTCCAAATCAGGCTGATTTGAAATGGTTCCATTTTCATTTCATTTCATTTCAGTTTTTTTTTCGTCATGAAAATGGTAAATAATCATCGTGAAACTTGTACAAATGGCAGCAGAAAAAAAAGGAGCGACCTAAAACAAGTTGATGATGGCAACGAAATAAATATGGTTAAAAATTGTTTGACAAGTGATAATTTCAACTTTCAACGAGTGCAAAAAGATGATGATGATGAAAATATCTTTTTTTTAGCGAAGAAAAAAGTTTTCAACATTCAAGAAACTGTTTTTATTATTTTGTTATTTCTCAGATAAATCTTTTATTTGTTTTGGATTACACCCATTCTAGCAGCAGCAGCAGCAGCCGAAAAATTCTTCAAAAACAATTGAAAATGAATGTAAAATCAAAGGAGATACAATGTTGAATAGAAAAATTGAGCAAAAAAAAAAATCTTTTTACTTTTTTTTGCTTGTTGACAATTTTGACAAGTAAACAACACACACACACACACACACAAATAGAAAAAAACTTGTACATTTTGGATATGTATCCAAATAATCAATTTAATACCGACATATATTATATGACCTAAAAACCTAAAAGTGAAAATGTATTCGATTCTGTGGCTTGTTGTTGTTGTTGTTCATTGTCATCGACAATGATGATGATGATGATAATGTTATTGTTTGATTGTAATGATTGGTGTATGTTTAAATGTTGTTTCGTTGTTTTTACAATGAGAAAAAAAAATGTTGTAATCCAAATCGTATAATCGATTGTTTGATATATAATAATAATAATAATAATAACATCAAACATGAAATGACGAAAAAAAACGAACAACTACAATAAATATTGGAAAATTGAATTCAATATAATGAAAAAGTAAATGGAAAATTTTCGATTCTTGATTCTTGATTCTTGTGTTGTTGTTGATAGCCATTCGATATATATATACAAGAAAATGAAAATCTAAAATGACGATGATGATATACTTTGGCATACTATTATTATTGATTATGATGTTGATGATGATGACAAGCCAAAAAATTTTTTTTTTTTTTTCATTAAAGAAAGAATTGAATAACAACATTTCCATGTTCTTCAAGACATTCTTTCGATTGAAACAAACGTGTGTGTGTGTGACCTGAATTCAACAATCAAATTCTGTGAGTTTGTGTTTGAAACGTTTGTTTGGTTTTTCAAAGTTGACGGTTAGTTTCGAGAATTTGATAATAATAATAATGACAATGGTACTGATGTTGATGTTGAAATGATAATGAAATCAATTTTAATACAGGCCGATAATTTTTTTTTTGTATGAAATTCGACAATTGTTTTCAGCTTTTTTTTTTGTTTTATTTTTGAAATTTTAAAGTGGCCGTTGTCAACATTGATTTTGATTTGGTTTTTCAACAACAACAACAACAATATTGATGATGAAGACATTTGAGACAATAATAAGTTTTCAACCATTCAACCATTCATTTCATCATTTTGATGGACCAAAAATTGATCATCTGGTCTGGTTGAAAATTGACCATATATGAAAGAATATAGAGAGAGAGAGAGAGAAAGTGGAAAATAAAAACTGTAACAACAAGCAAATCCATAGATACATTTTCCAATCAAATTCAAACCGATTTCAATGATTCAATTATACGTTCGGGATTTTTTCCTTTTTTTCTTGTTTTGTTTTTCTCCACTCAACAAAAGAAGCGATGATTTCAATGTTGATAAGACCAATTGAATGACAAAATCATTTTTGTGAAAATTGAATTTGATTCAATTTTCGGATTCTTAAGAAAATTACGATGGTCAATTCGTTGATTCAAGTATTTGTCTGTGTGTATGTGTGTCCGAGCAATGTCCATTCAACCGTCATCTGAACAGTTGAACAGAGATCCGGTATAACAAAAAAAAATTTGTAATTGTATTTCTTCAAATAATGTTCACCAACAATATTCTTCATGGATGATAAGAACCTTCAGAATTCAATCAGTTTCAAAATGGCAACAAGATTCTACAGAATTCTAGGAATCCGTAATAACAATAAAATATAAATAAAATGGTCAAACAGAAAAAAAAGAAAAGCAAAAACAGAATATGGTTACAAAATTTACAAATTTAGGTTTTTGGACTACAATGACTATATGATATAAGTACAAACCAACAACAGGCATCCACACAATTGTCTTTTCAAAGTTTTCATTATGATTATTCCAAGAATTTGTTTTGTTCTATTCTTATTGTTTTTTTGTGTTTTTTTTTTGGGGGAGGGGGTGAAAGGAATGGTGGCCAATTTTATTCCTGTTTCATGTGTTTGTTATTCAGTTATTAGCGATCGGAATTTCTATTGTTTTTTTCCATACGAAATAATATTACCAGGTTTTTTTTCGTTGGTATTCTATATGCCGAAAAAAAATGAGGAAGAAGAAGAAGAAACATTTGGAAAACTAATTTTGAATCTCCATATTGTCATTGTATCATGGTCAGGTTTTTTTTTTTTTGGTTACAAATGATAATAAGCAATACGTATTTGAAATGCCGACAAAGAATCGACAATGGAGGTAAAATGAAGTGAAGCATACGATTCTTATATATATACAGAGATCTCATTATTATCTGCTTGTTATGATATCCAATATTTTGTTCTACAGATTCTGATTTCAATTCAAATTCCAAGAGAATTGTCATTATTTGTTGTTGTTTGAAAATCCCAACAATTCTCGACAACTTGTTCATCTTGTACTTTGTTTTTTTTTTTTGAACGTTTATGATTTTTTTCATGTTTGATATCGAAATCAATTTCATTTTTTTTCGTATGTACAAAAGTGTCAACTGAAAATTGTGATAAAAACATTTTTAGTAATCAATTTCATTTTTTGTTATCCATTGTTTTTCTTGAAATTTTTTTTCAAATGTTTTAAGTGGAAATTTTCAATTTTAAAACACACACACACACACAATTGAACAGAGAGAATCTCGTCCACTGGAATTGTGAAGGAGAAAATTCATTTTCAACTTTTCGATTAGTTTTTTTTTCTTGCTGGTTCATCTTTTGAGTTTGATTCAACTTTTTTTTTTATTTCTAAAAAGCTCACTTATGATGGCACAAGTGATAGAGATAGATAGAGAGAAAGAGAGAGGTAATAGTTTGATGAAAAAAAAATTGAAAATGGATTCTTTGATGTCCAAAAAAAAAAAAAAAAAAAAAAATGAAAAAAATCGAGTAAACTTGCCAATTTTCACACTTGGACTGAATATATGTATACAAGTTTGAGCCTTTGACCAATTGATCATGCGTAATAATTTGAAAAATTTATGTTTTGGAAAAACATAAATTTTTTTCTTCTATTTCTGGTTAATACAAAACAAAACAAAACTCAAATTTTGACAATATGGATCCAGTTTATGTCAGTTTTTTTGTTTTGTTCCAAATTACATCAACATTAATAATTCGGATTAGAATAGTAGTGGGTAGAATGTTTTTGTTTTTTTTTTCACCATACACACACACATTCAAAATCGCATTTACATTGGTCAATTGCATTTATGCCTTCCATTCGGTCATTTTGGCATCATTTGCAATGATAATATTCTTTGGTCATTGAAATTTACACTCGAATCGTTTTGAATTCTACAATTAAATTCTTAGCAATTATTTTATTTTTGGCCAAATCGGCATCATGGATTCGATTCTGGACAAAGAAAAAAAAACAATACGAAGTTAATTTAAAACAACAATAAACGAGATTTATTTTCATTTATTTGATGGAAAAAAATATTTAATTAAATTTTATGGAATTTTACTCCACTGCCAAGTCCATATTTTATTTTGACCAGAATTCAATTGAAAAAAAGGAGAAAAATTTCAATATTTCGAAAATAAATCGTGCCGAATGGTAAATATTCAAGACAATAAGAATGATGTTCAGAAATTCTTCAATATTTCAAGAATCCATTTGGCAAGAATTAATACATTGCGTTTCATATGCAGTTTTAAAACAACAACAATGACAAAAAAACTATAGCAGTTGAGTTGCAGAAAAATGAGTTGCAGAAAAAAATGATTCAAATCAAATCAAATGAAATGAGTTTTTTTTCGATTTCTTATTCTTATTTTTTTTCATTTCAAAATGGAATCGATCCAAAAATCATGATCATATATTTATTAAGAAAATAAGAATAATAAATTTGATGAAAAATGATGATGGAAAACAACCATGATGAACAATTCAACATTTCAATGATGAATGAAGATAATTCCCTGAAGAAGAGAAAAAAAATGTCGATATTCTTCGATTTGATTTCCATTTTTTTTTAGTTTGAGTCCCAAGTTAGGCATGATGCCATCATCATCATCATCATCATCATGACTTGTTGGATCAGTTTCCTTTTCTTTTCTTTTATTTTGATCCAAAAAAATGAACATTTTTCATATGTGATGGGTGTTTTTGCAATCATGATCATGAAAATATGAATTTATATCCACATTTCTAACGTTTTTCGACATTAGTTTCAGCTGAAAAAAACCAATGACTTAGTTTGATAATGTAATAAATAATTCTACCGAAAATCGAAATGAATCGTGCCATGGATAACAAACAAACAAATAAGCAAACAAACAAACAAACAAACAAACGGGAAAATCATTCTGTTTTTCTACGAAACAAACTTCGCATCTAGAATTCCAAAAAAAAAACAACGATATACCACTATTAAGTTAATTTTGTTCAAAAAAAGAATTCTTACTGAATTCAAAAGAAAATCAAGAGAGAAAAAAAATGAAAATAACAATAACAATGACAGATTAGATTAAAGCACAATCGACAGAAGAATAGAATAAAATAGAATAACCGAATCCCCATATGGATCCGGTTCGTATATCGGATTTTTTTTCCATTCTGGATCTCGGTCCTCTGTTCCAATGAAAAAAAAAAATAAAACGTAATTGACATCTGACTGACTGGTGTCTTGGTGTCAGCATCATACATTCTGATCTCTCTCTCATTCTTTTTCTTGACGCCCATTTCTATCGTCCAAAATCGAATCGAATAAACTGAAAGAGAATACAAAGAAAAAAAAATAAATTCCAAAACCTACTATCATCCTGAAATGAAGGAGACAACAACAACAACGAAAAAACAAAATTGAAAAAGTCAAACATCATTCCTGAATGAAATTTCAAAATTCTTCTGCTAATATTTATGTGTGAGTGTGTGTATTCTACCATCTTTTTTTTTTTTTGGTTGTGAATCATCGATTTTATCAATAATTTTTTCATTGCAAAAAAAATATAATGAAAAACAAAATTTGAACATTCGAATCACGAAATGCCACCACGAGAGAGTGAATAAAAAAAAATGGTTATTGAAAGATTGACTAAAATGGAAATAGGAGAACGAGAGAGAAAGAGACAGAAAAAAAATATTTGATAAATGAATCCAGCTAAATTAAAAAAAGAAGAAAATAACAATGACAATCATTTGATGATGATGATGAGCTTTAAAAATTTGACAACAAATCGTACAAAAAATCATTGGAATTGTAGGAATTCTGGCTATTATGACTGCTGATGCCTTTAATCGAATATCGCCATTTCATCATTTTTGGATGAATGATGAGCTCAATGATGATGATGATGGTCAACGACATTACATTCGATTCTATCTTCCGAGATCAGATGATGATGATGATGATGTTGTGGAGAGAGTGAAAAAAAAACTGAATTTTAAATTTTTTATTTTGTTCAATGAAATTCGGGATTCTGCGTTTTTATAGATTTCGATGATGAAAACCAGAGATGATGATGCTGATGATTATTATTTCATATTTCATATACACATCTGGATATTTCATTCAATTAATATTTGTTCTGTGTGTGTGTGTGTGCGTGTTTATATATTCTGCCATAAAACAATTCTTCAAATATATAAATGTTGTTGTTGATTTTGTTTTGTTTTATTATTATTATTATTATTCTGTTTTCATCATCATCATCTTCTCGTTATGGTTTTTGTTGTTGTTGTTGTTTTTTTTTCATAATATAAAATACACAGACAGACACTTGATCGTATAGAGAAAAAAAAATTATGAATTATATAATGGCACATGAATATATATATGTATGGACTGAGTGAATGAGTGAGTGAAGAAAAAAATCCAATATATCTTGAAAATTGACAGCTTGGATCAAACTAACACACACACACACACACACACACACTATATGTTGTCGTTATTAGTGTGTATGTACGTTCGAAACCTGAATTTGAAAATGAAATACAATATTGACGATATACGATGATGATGATGATGACGTTGACGTTGATGATGATGGCTATATGGTGACATTGGTTGTTGTAGTTGTTGTTCCAAAACGACCATCTGGGTTCCACAATCAAGTCAAGTCAATATATCAGCACATAGTCATCATTTTTGTTTTATCACGGATACGATCAAAGCCAAAACCGAACTGATATAAATATTATCTGGGTTTTTTGTTTTGTTTTTTAATTTTAAAAATATAAAAAAAAACAACAACACAAGAATTTTTCCGAGAATATTAAACATCATAGTATAATGATGGTAGTAGGTAGAGTAGAAGAAAAATTCATATTCAATACATATGCTATACGAATGAGAAACGGGAAAATCAAATTAAAAATTAATAACGATAAAAGCTTCATAACATACCGTTGATAATAAATATTTTGGATAACCGTATCCGGTCTCTTCCGTCGTCATCATCATCACCATCAATATCTGAATGATAAGCACGGTAATTCTTTTGCACAGCAGGATATTAAACCACAACAAAATCAATGGAAAGATCTAAATCCCATCACTAACCAAACTAATGAAATGAAATCGAAAAAATTTTTTCTTCTTCTTCACTTACATTTTGTTGAACCATTTGAATCGAATATTGGTTTGTGATGAAGATGAGAATTTTATGGATGGAATTGGTGGTGAAAAAAAAAATTCCATAATTCTTTTTAAATGTTTGCGTTGATTTTTTTTTTCGCTGGCAATTTTTTTTTATTCCAAGTGATGGTCAATACTCAGGAATATTCAGGATCAATATGGGAAAAAAATATAAATCTATGGCGAAAACTTTTTTTTTTTTTTGATCATTTAATCCTTAAATAGTAAAAAAAAAGCTTACGAATATATCAGCTTGAGATCAGCGGCCACAACCAGAGATGTTTATCGTCATCATTTATCATCCAAGATCATCACAATCATCATCATCATCTTGGTCGTCGTCGTCTTTTTTTATGATGATAATTTCAACAATGATTGAACGACATGGTATGAAATGGAAAAAAAAAGTTCAAGAAATTCATTCATGTGCATATATTATTTGGGTGAAGAGAGTAGATTAATTATATGATTATTCCATGTATGTATGTATTTTTTGGGCAATTTTTCATCATCGTCATCTTTATGAATACCATATAAAAAAAATAATAATATTTCAATTCATCATTGTCAAATTCTACATTTCAAATATATATAACTATGTAACAATATTGGAATTATTATTGTATAAGAGAAAAAATAATTTTGTGGCTAAAATGGATTTGCTCGTCATATCATCATTCATTCGTGATATGATGATTTTGATTGATTGATTAATCGACTCTCTATGATTGTAGTATTCATTTGTGAGTGTTTGTGTATGTGTGTCGAATTGAAAAAGAAATTGGAGAAAAAAATGTATTCGAATTTGAATTTGGTCGAATGTGTTGTTGTTGTTGCTGCTGCTGCTGATTCTTCAGATTCACAAATATGAACATAAACTTTATTTTTTTCGTTTGTTTCGATTCAATTCCATTGATGCTGATGATGGTGATGATGATGATAATTTGGTTCCTGTGATTCAATTTAATCAAATTGAATCAGATTCAATTATAATGATGATAATAATAAAAATAATGGAATAAAATTCTGGCCAACATTGATTCGTATGTGATTGGTGGTGGTGGTGGTGGTCAAGTCAAATCAAAACAAAAAAATAAATTATGTAAATGGGAAATGGGATGTTTTCATTTGAATGTGATTGAATATGCAAATGAATGTTGTATATATACTGGCCAAAAATTGACGTCGAACAAAAAAAAAAATAAAAATTGAAGACCACATTGAAATGAATGACACATTGTATATGAATGGCAATAACGAGAAAAATATCTAAACAAAAAAAAACAAAAACAAAAAAAAATGTCAAACTCGAACATCATTTTTAAGTGACATTCAATTTTTTTTTCTTTATTGCACTATATTCTTTATTATAAAGACTGGACTCTATCTTGATCCATCATCAATTTGACATTTTGGACCGTTTGGACTTTGACGATGAAACATTTTGATATTTCCATTTTCTTTTTTTTTTTGGTTTAGAGTTTCATTTTTTTTTGTTTTGTTCATGAAACGATATAATCATCATCATCGACATCATTATAAAGAATGGAGACAAATTGAAAAACGATGGCTACATTTTTTACTGGTCAACAGAAACAAAACGATCATACAATTGAAACGGTGATTCTTTGAAGAGGACCTTTTGATCGATCCAAATTTTTTTTTTTTTTTTTTTTTGCAACAATCAATTCAAAGTGTTCGAAATCGTATCTATACTATAAACAACAACAACAAAGAAAAATGAAAAAAAATACTAAAGAAAGTTTTGCCTATTTTTCAATCTAATATCGTTGTTCGAATGTTTTTTATTCAATCAAAAAAAAAAAAAAATTGAAACGAAGAAACATTGAAAAAAAAGAAGAATAAAGTGAACAATTTAAAACAATTGAATTTAATGATGATGATGATGACGACGACGACGACGACCATCACGATTCACGATTCTGATGATCATGATGATGATGATGATGATGAAGACGACAAGAATGACAAAACGTCTTTTTTTACGAATGTAAAATTTTTTTTTTTTTGAAACACAAACATAGGAATTCATGGAACAAAACACATAACTTTGATACTGAACCGTTGTTATTTCATTTTTTATATTTATGCTTTTTTTCACATACATTTTGATAACACACACACACACACACAAATATTCGCGTGTCAAGAATTTTAAAATTCTATTTTTTTTCAATGTTAAAAAAAATCGTAAATGCCCCCACTACTACCACCACCACCACTACGCTTCATAAATGAGCTCAATTTTCTTTGCATCAGAATTGTTTTTTGTCGTTGTTGTTTTTGTAGTTTTCTTTATAGAATCATTATTATTGCCCATTATTATTGGAAACTTTAGATTCTCTCTTTCTTTCACTCACTGTTTTTTTTGATATTGATAAAAATTCGTAAATTCTTTAAGGGTGGCTCGATTCTTAACATTGAATTTGAACACATAAGGCTACTACTACTTATATTCTTCGAACTATTAAACAGCAAAAAAAAAATTCAGTTGAATTGGCCATAACCATATAAACTTGGGGGTGTATATAATGTTAGTGGTGGTCTCATTGAAGGTCATTATTATTATTAGCATCATTTTCAACGTTTATGAAGCCAGAGAAAAAAACTGGCTGGCAATTTCTAACGGTGATCCGTGCGTGTGATCCAAACACACACTTACACAATGACCATCACTATTGTAATCATCGAAATTTTTTTTTTCCTTTTCATTTCATCTTTGCATTTCAAGTGAAATATAAAACTTTTGTTGTTGTTGTTGTTGTTATCGTTGTACACTGTTGTAACAACATGCATATAAGAAATGAAACAAAAACAGAAAAAAAATATTCCAATGGACCTTTGAGACTCCATCATCATCATCATCATAATCGATGGACCAAACACGTAGGGATTTTTCTCTTGCTTGTTATTGTTTTTTGCTTGCTTGATGTTTTGGCTTTCAAAAATGCAATATCCATTTCATTTTTTTTTATTATTGATATCATCATCATCATCATCATGAGATGAATATAGAAATGTTTTTCTTTTCTTCATCATTTTTTGTTAGTTTTTTTTTTGAATAAAATGAAATGTTTTATGAAAACAACGAATGATGATGATGATGATGATGATAGGTTTTTCACGTGTCCATACATTTTGATGAGTGATACAAATTTTTTTTTATTGTTTCATTTTCGTTTCGGTAACACATTTCATCTTATTTCTAGATTCTTTATTTATCGTTTTTTCTATGCTTTTATGGTGCGATGGTTAAAATCGAGCTTTGATACTTTTGTTGTTGTTGTTGTTGATGTTGATGTTGGGTCAATTTTAATAGTTCACGTCGATTGAACGAAATTATCATTATTATTATTATCGTTTTGAAATAAATGAATCGTTTGTGTGTGAGTATGTGACGATTTTGATTTTGAATTGTCGTTTCAGAATAATCGTGGAATTGATCAAGATCAAGATTCATTTTGGCCATTTTCTTTCGACATTTTTTTTCGGGTGTGCTGAATGCGGTGTGTGCGTGTATGTCCATTCCATTAGAGTTAGGTTTTTGTTTTGATAATGTTTTATATGGTTTTAATGTTCCATTATTATTATTATTATTTTTGTTTTACATACACTTTGATTATTTCATTCTTTTAGTTAATGTTTTTATTTTTGTTTGTAATTCACTGGAATGAATATTTTTTTTTTTGGTGTTTTGTTTTGTTTTCACGTTTGTATCCACCATTGCACATTTGTTGAAATTAATTCGTGAATTCATCATCATCGTTTCATTCTGGTTGTTTTTTTTTACAACACATAAATAAGTATCTGGTTTTTATTGTTTTACAACCAATTTTTCATTTCGAGATTGTTGTTGAAATTTTTGTTTTTCATATGATGATGACGATGCCATAGTAAGGATCTTTGGTACTGGTTTTGAATTTAAATATGATAAACAAGCATTGAATTGATAGCCGGTGGAATGGTTCCAAGAGAATGTGTCAACAATTTGAATGAACAAAAAAAAAAAAAAAATACTTGGTCACATTGAATGGAAGCACAAGCACTAAAAAAAAAAAAAATTTAATGATTGTCATTCTTTATTGTGTTTTTTCTTCATTCATCTTGGAATATTGTTTCCATTCAATGAAATATTATCAAGCTTGAATCACGTACGAATTGATTATTATCATGATGATGATTTGTATATCAATTGTTAGTAGTTTATATCAGTGTGTCAAGTCAACGACATTTCGAATGTGTTTGTGTCAGTGGAAAAAAAACCGATTTAATTTTCATTTATCACACACACACACACACACACAAATGGCACAAATGGTGAAAAATTTTGGTCGATTTTTTTTTCTTACCGATTATTTTAATGTATATTTGCATGAATTCTGCATTCTGGAATAAAAAGAAGTGAAATAATAAGAAAATGAAAACATTGAAACACAAAACACATAACCAAACCTTTAGGAAAAGAAGGATGAAAAAAGAATTTGTTTCAAAACCAAAGAATAAGTGGAAAAATGCAAATCAAGGCAATTAAATGTTCGTTATGTGTGTCTGTCTGTCGTCGTCGAAGTTGTACAAAACAAAAAAAAAATTCGAAAAACTTTTCATCAATGTCCTGGCATAGAATAACGGAATTCGTTTTAACTGCGGCAGTTGAAACTGTTTTTTTTTCTTGTTTTTGTTTGATGAGAATATTCTTCATCATCATCGTCGTATTGGATAAGGTCGAAATGAGAATAAAGTAAAATTTTCACTCAAAGAAAACAGGCATAACGTGATAAACATTCGTGCTGTTGTCTATAAGTTGAATTTAGTAGTTGTTCCTCGGGGAATTTTCTTTTTTTTTTGTTTCCTAGTTTTTTTTTTATTTTGACTCATCGTTGTTTAGACACGATCGTTGAATGTCGAAATTGATGCATGAAAAAAAAGAGCACCTCATTTCATTTTGCGAATAATAAAGAAAATCTAAACAATTGCTCATTATTTCCAAAATGACGAAAAAGAAAAAGTGAGATTCAAATATTCTTCTTGTTATACAAGATGTACCATGTACTTGACGACAAGAACTCTTGTTTATTTGGTTGTTGTTGTTGGTAATAATAAAAACGTCGATCCACAAAAGTCCGTTGGGTCTTTACGTTTTCAGTTTTTATTTTTCAAGAACAATCCTGGTCCACATTTTCATTTAACTGTTATATCGTCGACGACGACGACGACGACGATTATGATGACGATATTATTTCTTATAATTATTATATTCATCCAGCAGGTTGGCCAAAAAACAACTGAATCAGCAGCATTTACAAAAGTTCCAAATTACCACCGAAAACAAAAAATAAAGACTGTGTTTCAAACTTTTTTTTCATAACAACGAAAACAACAACAATCGTAAACAAATGAACAGAAAAAAAAATATTAAATCGAGACAAAATTTTGACATAGTTCGAAATTTTCACGCAAAAACAACCTAATTGTCTATTTTAACTTTGTAGGTCGAACATTTGGTCATTTATATTTTTGCAAATTTTTACACCAATGGTACATTGCATCAATTTCCATTCCAAATATAATGATGATGATTCAAAGAAACCCAATACGGAATCAAAGAAAAAAAATTAACCATTTGCTAGCACAATCATCATCATGAATACGGTAAGGAAAAGAAAGAAAATCCTATCTATCTGAATTGATTGCTAATGATGTCTGTATGTCGTTTTCTTTCATTATGTTCATTTTTGATTCAGAAACAACGAAAAACTAAGAAATAAAATACCATGGCCATCTTGATGATGATGATGATGATGATGATGATCAAACGCTGAATATAATCAAACTAATTTCGAATGAATCTCATCTAATCAAGATGTTGATGATGACTCTATTTATTTGACGAAAAGAAAAAAAAATCAGTTGCTCAAATTGAAGATATTTTTTTCAATTTTCTTGACGAAAAAAAAAGACTAAAACACGATGATGATGATGATGATGATGATAATTGATTAAGATGAAAGAAAAAATAACGAAGGACGACACATATCCAATCAAGTGTACATGATTTTTTTTCTCGCATTTTTTTTCATACGAATTCTGATCAATCAATCACTTTCGTTAGTGTGTTTATGTTCAACTGTTTTCATTCAACACAATGATCACATCTTCTCAAAATAAACTTTCAAAAAGGTTCAATAAAGCCGCCATACATTCGATTACAAAATCTACAATCCGTTTTTTTCCATTGATAATTTATGGTTCCATAATGATGATGATGAAATTGGAAAAAAAATTCTTTTTTTGTACCACTTTCACCAATAATAGCTTGGCAATTATTTCAAATTCAAAAATGAATGAAAATTTGTTCTGTTTTCGGGTAATTTACTCTTTTTCCATGGTTAATTGTTATATGCTCAACATGATGATCCAGAAAAAAAAGTTAATTAAATCTCCCTTTTCAAAAACAAAAAATGCAATCATTGTTTTTTTCTTTCTTTTTTTGGAACTCTTGATCCAATACGTGAGAGAAAGAGAGAGGGAAAAGGATTGATGGCCAAACAAATTCGAATTGAATTTTTTCTTTTTTTTTCGAAAAAAACTGATTCGAAGAAAAAAATCCGATCATCAATCTTGTAGACATTTTATATATACAGAGGAATAATTTGACTAATAAGAAAGGGATTAAATGATTCCAAGATGTGCAAAATCATTTTATTATTTGAAAAAATCGAATTTATCAAAGGCTAAAAAAATGGTCACACAGCGATTCGTTTTTTTTGGGGGGGGAGGTGATATTCCAGTGAATATTCGGTTCGTTGATTTTATCCATCGAAATATAATTTGTTCAATAATTAATTAAGATCTTAGTCTATCAACTCTATATGCTGGTTCAATCTTTCTCTGTACGTTTGTCTGTTATCTCTAGAGTCCTTTTTTTCTCGCTTCAATTCGTTTCTATTCACCACTTTTTTTTCCACACCGGAACAAATGAATTCTTTTGGATTTTGTGTGATCAAAAATAGCCACATTCGATAATCGACAAATGATTCATTCATTTCAAAAAAAAAAGTCAAAATGAACTTGATTTTTGGAATTTTTGGACGTGTCATGAATTAATGAAATATATTCACCATTAGAGATTGATCTGAATTTGAATATTTTATTCTTTACTGTTGTTGTTGTTATTGTTGTTGTTGATATTCAATTCAACACACAAAAGTGTGTTATCAGTTGTCAATGAACAAACAGTGAATTATTTAATGAAGAATGAATATAAATCTGAATTAAAATGAACACACACACACACACACAACTAAAATACAAACAACAATAATAAATCCAAAATCACATTCAAGTAAGCCTAAATTCGTTAATTGAGTCATAAACATTTTCGATTGTTTTTTTTTCACTGTTATCGTTGTGTTGTGTGTGTGCAACAACGATAGTATCAGATTTAAATTGAATGGCTTATTCATTGGATGTTGAATTGATCATTCAGCCATTCATTTATTCATTCATTCATTCATCGATTGTTTTAGAATCTATCAAAGAGAATGAAAAAAAAACAATGTACCAATACAATCCAATTGACAAAGTCAGAAAAAAAGTGAATGAGATTTATTTGGGTTTTATTTTTTTTTTTTTTTTTGGATATTCTTGCATTTATTCTAGGCGTGTGTCACAACTCTGTCGGTAATGTATTGGGATAATAATGATGATGATGATGATGGTGTCAAATAACTTTTGGCCAGATAATTTGGCCAATGAGATAGAAAAAGTTGTTCAATTCAAGTCATTGTCAAGCAAGAAAAAAAAATATATATTTTTTTTCAATTAAGTCTTATCGCTAGTCAAACAGATTCGATATCCTGGATCATAGATGTCGTTTTGTATCTTGAAACTTGCGTAGTTTTTTTTTCTATAGCTATAACTAACACGTGACACACACACACACACACACACGCAGAGATATATTTTTGTTGATTGTTCAAAAAACTCAATGAAGCTATTACATCGTTGACGTTCATTGCTACCACAAAAGAAAAAAAAACTATCTCTCTGGGGATAGTAGCAGAAAATAGATCACTGTTTAGCCTGTGTGTTCCAGGACCAGGAATGTGGAATTCATTCAGGATTCATTCGACAAAAAATCTTATCCTGTATAATTTTTTTTTTCATATGAGTCATTTAGTCAATTTCTAATTTTTAAACAACACACAAAAAAAAGAATTGAAATCCAATGGAATTGATTGTGAATGGGACATTCCGAATTTTTCTATATTTTATTTTGGCTATTCAATGAATGCAATGCAATGAATCTGAAACCCAAGAGAATGGAAAAAAAAAGATTTTCCAGTCAAATGAATCCAATTTGTTTATTGGATTGATTATTATCATCATCATCATCATCAAAGTTATTGTTTGCAAAAATAATTTTGAATATTGAACCTTGACTATATTGTCGTAGAACAAAATAAGTTGACATTGAATTTAATAAAATTCGAATGCCATTGAGAATATTCATGTGTGTGTGTGTGTGTGTGGTTTTTGCGTGATCCAAAATCAAGACTGAAATTCACAACAAAATTCTGCTATTTAGATTTCATGGTTTTCACAGAAATTGCCAGAATTAATCGAGATTTATTTTATTCACATTTTGTTTTTTTGTTTTTTTTTATATCACACGAATCTGAAAATTGAATGGATCAATTCATATGATTGATCAAAACAAAAAAAAACAAATTCTCGAAACCACTGGATAAAGCAATAAAAATTGATGATCCACTGGACATGAAATCTGTTTTTGTTTTTTTTGTGTGTGTGTGTGTGCGGCTTAATCTGTGTTTGTGCATTTTGTTTATTCTTGCATTTTGTTCACTATTCATGAAGGATTTTTTTTTATTTCCAAAATTCGTGCATTCCATACAGAATCAAGATATTTACATTGTGTCATAATGTTAGTGTAGTAGTTTTTAAACGAAATAGCTGTCATTTTTTTATTTGTTCCATTTTTATTTTCATTCATTCATTTAGTATTTTTTTTTTTACTGGCTGGGGTTTGGGGGTATCATCGTTATCATCATCATCATCATCATCATTTGTGACAGAATGATTACCCCGTTGTACATGACATGGTAACATATATAACAACTATCAAAATTGTGTCGTTGATTTGTTTTCAGATTTTTTTTCTCTCTTTCTCTCTACAGTATTCAAGTGACAATGACAACGATTTTGTTTTGGACATTGGTCAATTCAAGTGGTTTTTTTTCTTGCATGTCCATTCTCATTCTTGCTTGTCTCGTTTCTGTCATTGATGTCGTTGTTGCTATTTTAATTAAAAAAAATAAATAAATAAATTGTCCCCAAAAGCGTTTTTTTTCTCTCGCTCTCTCTCTCTCGATTCTTGCTTGAATGATCAAGCGAAAGAGTGAGAGAGAGAGAGAGAAAAGATAATTTCCATTTAGTATCAAATTTATCAAGTAGACACCAACCAACCAACCAACCAACCAACCAACAAATCAAACGCCTTTTTTGACTATTCATGATTCACAAAATTTCCTGAAAAGAACGGATAAAATGTATAAAAATCCGTGATAATTACAATTCGGAATCAATTACACACAATACACGAACATTAAAAATGAAATGTGAACAACCGAAACAAAATCATTATTTTCAAATCGACATTCAAATGAACAACCAGAAAATCTTTCGTTGATTTAATGTATATTGTTTTTTGGTCAGAATTTAAAACTATTTGAAACTAAAACCAGAATTGAAAAAATAAAGTTCTGACCAAATGAAGATAAGAGTCAAAATAGACATTGTAAACAGAGAGAGAGAGAGAGAGAGAAAAAAAAGAGAAAAACTGGCTATTTAAACATGAAAAAAATTTTTTTTTTTTTCGAGCATGAAAACTTTATTGTCATCGTCGAGTCATCATTTGTTGTCGTCATAATCATAATCATAATCATCATCGTCATCATCATCATCAAAGCCATAATAAAAATAATAACCAACCAACTAACCAACAAGAACAAACCATCATCAACCATATATAATAATGATAATTCTATTCAATGGACCGACCAAAAAAAAAAACCGACTAGAGCTAAACGACGTTAAATGTTGACTATGATTTGACTTTCATCTCTCTCTCTCTCTCTTTCTATGTCTCTCATCTATATCTTGGAACACTTTATCATTCACATTTGTTAGTGATATTGTTTTGTAATATGAAGAAAACAATATTATGTATGAAAATATGAATAAATGGAGAGCGACAACAACAACAACAACAATAAATGAATGAATGAATGAATGGACAATCAAAGTGAAAGTAATCATCATCATCATCATCATAATTTCGTTGGAAAAAAAAGGAGAAGGCTATTTGTTATTATTATTATGTATGTAATCTATAATATGTAAAACGAAAAAAAAAAATTTATGGTCAATAATATCTACACATACATGTGTTGTATATTATTACATACATGCAGAAAAAAAAACTTTGATGATAACATTGAAATATATGCATAGATAGAAGAAAAAAGAAGATTTATAACCCAAATATCATCACCATCACACACACACACACACACACAATAGTCAATCATCATACTATTTGCTAATTTGTTTCAAAAAAAAAAAAAAAAACAAAAACAAAATGAACAACCAGTCAGAAAAACAAAAATTGTTGTTCATTTTTTTTGTGGCGCATGAAATCATTTTTACAGATCATTTCGAATTTGTTTCCGTATTATATCTTACCATATAAATTACTTTAATTTGAAGCAACAACAACAACAACAACAAAAAAAAACATTCAATTTTCATATTCACAATTAATTCAATGATTTCGTTTTTTTTTATAAACATTGATAATGATGATGATCACTGTTGATGATATGAAACAAAAAACAATTTATTATGGCTAGATGCATGATCATCATCATCATCATCATTGAATTCAATTCAACAACTGTTTGAATGACAGTGATGAAACGATTTACACACACACACACACACTGATGATGATAAATATGTAATGATCATTATCATCAAAAAATGTTTAGTTTGAGAGAAAAAAAAATCATTTTCTGGCTAATTTCAAAAATTTTTTTTCAGATTTGATCCAATTTAGTAGTAGTATGGATTGAAACAAAACATTGGCTACACACACACACACACATTGCCTAATAGGGAAAATTTTTTTTCTTCCACCGCCCATCAAGATTGAAAATAAAACATTCACGATTCAAAAATGAAATGAAAATCAAAACACAACATGGGAAAAAATTGAATAAAATTTGTCGAAATTTTATCCAAAAAAAACCTGGTGAAATGACGATGTTGTAGAAAAAAAAACCTGTAAATTCATCAGATTTACATACATTTTGTAAAACACAAACAAACAAACACAAACACACACACACACACAACATCACAGGTAGAAACAGAAATCAAATCAATCACAATTTCAATTTTAATGATTACAAGATAAATAGTGTGTGTGTGTGAGCACATTTCCGTTATTTCGATTAACAGTACTACTACCTAATATAATGATTCTATTTTTGGAAACAAATCAATCGCATAGAAAAAGAACAAAAAAAAACAAAACTCCAAAATAGAACAAATGTTATTGATGAATGTCTATTGTCATCATCATCATCGATTTTATTGTTATTGCTGCTGCTGCTGCTGATGTTAATGTTTGTTGTTGTTGTTGTTATAACAAAAAAAACTTCAAATATGGATTATCATCATCATCATTCATCGTAATGATGAAAAGCAAATTCATTTCAATATAAATTAAATAAGATTTTCTTCATTTCTTGTCATTTTCTTCGTTTCTTGTCATTTATTCAAAATTTGACATTATTACATGATTTGAATATATAATATCTGTCTGTATGTGTGTGTGTGTTTGTGTGAATTGTGATTGAAAATTGAAAAAAAAAATTGATTATCATGATTATGTAATTGATGATGATGATGATAATGATGAAAATACAATGATACAAAATGACTAATGATGTAACCGGATGTAAATGATTGTTGATTTTGTATTGGTCTATTTTTACTTTCATATCAATTATTCATAAAATCAATGCTATTAAATGTCAATAAATTTGAAAATGGATCAATAATTGATTAATGCATCAAAGTTGATGATGATTGAGCAATTACTGCCGTCTTTTTTTTTTTTTTTTACCTGCTGCTGCTGTTTAATTGCTGATCTTTTTTTGGTTTTTGTTTGTTTTTCCATCCACAATGACCAGATCTATCATCATGATAATGATGAAACATTCATTAGTGAAAAAGTGCAAAATTTTTTTGGTTTTTTTTGGCTTTTTTTCCCAAAAAATTATTTTCCAATTTAACAATGTCAAAAAAACAAAACAAAAAATTTAATTGAAACGAAAAAAGTCACCACCAACTTGTAAACCAATTTTCAGTTGAATGAAATTCATTTTATATTATTAGGTTTCTAGGACGACTCAGTGAAAAGAAAAAATTTTGATAATTTTGAAATTAAAAATTTATATTTATTCATTTCTTGTTTTCATTCCCAGCGACCAGCGTTGATTCGTTGTCTAGTTATACCGCTGACCACTTCATTTTATTTTGTCTGGTCATCATCATCATCATCATCATCACCGTCATCATTATATAACACATACACAAATAATAATTGCCACCATTTTGTACATCCTTATTATCGAAAACGATAATGTTAATGTGAAACAAACTGAATGAATATAAAATCAACACACGCAAACACTTTTTGTTTTTTCTTTTCAGTACTACTGAAATTTTTTTTTTTGTTTCCATCATCAATATGGATTGTCTAAAATGGGTGTGTAAGTTTTTTTTATCATCATCATCATCAATGTTTTTTTTTCCTGTCGTCCATGTTATTATGTCATTTATTATTGTTTTCGGTTTTTATTTGACTTTTTCATTTTATTTTCGTTTTGTTTTTTTATTTTTTCAAATTGCGTGCTTGCAAATGTGTTTATTGCATCCACATTAACCCATCCTATTATCATTATATACACCCTACCACACACATCATCATTAGGTCATTTTGGATTGTTCGGCAAGTCAGTCAAACACAAATTGTTGCTTCCAATTGTTTGTTGATTTTATTTGTCTGAATATTATATGATCCAGAAAATTTTTTTTCTTCAATATTTGCTACCGTTTAGCAAATATATTGCTGCTAAACTATTCAAATTGGATTGATTGATCAAATGATTTTATGGCCATACATTCCGGTTTTGTTTTGTTTTGTTTTTTTTTTTTTTTGATATTTGCAAAATTATCCCTTATTGATGATTGGAAATTGGTTTTTTTTGCTTTGTGTTGATGATTTGAAATGGTTGTGGCTGTCGAAATTTTTTTTTTGGCACATCAAATCACGTGAGGATTGCTGCTTATAATGATGAATAGAATGAATGATGGTAGTTGCTATTTTAACATCAAACAACAGACATATACTGAAAATATGATGACTTATGATGATTACAAGGTTATTTCACTATAGATAAATACCAGGTGCTGAATTCAAATCAACAACCACATTGATGATGATGATGTAATTGTACTTCGTTGAACATTTCACCTTTAAATAGTGCCATTATTGGCACCTTTGAATGTTTCTTTGTGGCTATGTAATATACTATGAGATTTTCAGATCTTTTTTTACCCATGCATTGGTGAAGCACACTGGAAAAATGGAACCTAAACTACAAAGGCAAAAAAAAACCGAGAAAAGAAAAAGTTCAAAGTTCCAGACTAAAATTTTCGTTTTGTTTTCTGTGAATTAATATCATTATCCTGTTGTTGTTGTTGTTGTTGTTTTTGCACAAGTTTTTTTCCAGTTTTTTACATCTGATGATTTTAATTTGATGAAATTAATTTTGTCTATTTGGAATAAGACGGATAAAAACATTGTTCCAACAAAACAAAAATTTGTTGTTGTTGTTGTTGTCCACTTTCAAAAAAAAAATTTAATAATGTATCACTCTCACACAGCAGTGTCCATCCTTGTTTTTTTTCTGTCTAAAAATAGACATTTTTTTTTGTTATCGCGTTTTTAGTAGTTAGACATGATGATACACCTGATGTACACGGTGTGGTTAAACCACCATTATTTAGCCACACATTCAACATGTTGTTGTTGTTGTTGTTGTATTTAACACGATTCACATCTAGATTTTTCTCTTTTACTTCTTCTCATTATTATTATTATTATTATGCATTAAATAATGAATAAATAATGGGACGTAATAATAATAAAAGTTTTTTTTTGATGTTGAAACAGAAAAACAAAAATCAAATAACAGTAGCTCAGGTTTTTTTTTATTATTATAATAACTTTTATGTGAATGTATGCATCAGTTTAAAAACTATCGTTTAGAAATTAACCAAAAATTCAGGTAGAAAAAAAAATCACAAATCAGTTCATTGTTGATCATCACTAATTCTAATGATCATCATCAATTGATTGAAATTTAGAAAGTTCGAATCATAAGCCATAATGATGGTCATAATAAATTTACATTTAAATTACGATTTTGTGTGTTTATTATCATTTTTTTTTGTCCAAACGACATGGAGATTATTTAAAACAAAAATTGCTGAATTTATCCCTTTTTTATCATATATAAATTTCATCATCTGACTTTAATGGCTCACCACAGACACACACACACACACACACTTTTTTTGCATCGTAAAAGTTTCTTGTTTTTTTTCATTTTGAATAATTAGCCCATTCAATCGATTGATCGATTCGTTTATTCATTCATTTATTCATCAATGTTTTTTTTTATATATGTATATTGGATAGAAAATTACTTGTAATTTCATTTTATGCTACCTAAGCAAAATAATGTTGCTGCTGCGGCTGCTGATTCCATTGTTTCATTTATTCACGATAATGATGGTACCAATTTTGAATATTTTTTTTTTCATTCGTTCTTATTAACATGAATCTAATGATATTTAATGAAAAAATAGAAAGAAAAAAAGAAAAAAAAACATTCCATTTCACACAGTGGCAGCCACAAATTATCACATCATCGTCTTTTCGATGAATAATTTGTATGCATTTTTTTTTGATGTTTGTTTGTTTTAATTCTTATTACTTATTCTGATGAATGAGAAAAAATGAATGATAATTATTCTGTATTATTCCAGAATAATGATAGACAAAAGAATTTCAATTCATTTTCAACTATTTATTTATTCGTAAGAAAAATATATATGTAAATTGATTTGAATGTTTTTTTTTCTGCCATTAACCTTATTATCTGTCTGTATAAATGACTGAATGAATCCGATGATGATGATGATGATGATTTGCTTTATTAAATGGCTTCATAAATCCTGTTTATTATGATAATATTAATAAAAATAAATCTAAAATTGAAGATTGTGGCTATTCCATTGTCTTAACATTATTATCATCATCAACAACAACAACAACAACATTCAATTCGGAGATTTCGAAGACAATGGCCAATGGCCATCAACAAGAGAACGGCAACGATATCATTAAATCATCAGCTACCATAATTCAATGATGATGTTGTTGATAGCTGAATTTTTTTTTTTTTTTTTTGCTGCTGTTGTGGCAGCAAATTATCACCGATTTAGACTTTATTATTATTATTGTTTTTAAAGAGATATAGACAACAACAATAACAACAACAACAAGTTTCAATGATGAATTAGGATGAAATTTTTTTTACCTCTTTGTTTGGCTATAACAATTAAGAATATGCCATTTTTTTTGCCGTTTGAATTTTATTGTTATAAATCAATTTTTATTTCCATTTGAATTGTTGTTGTTTTTTTTTTTGTTTTGATTTTTTTTCAATTTTTCTTTGTTGTCGTTTTTTTTTTGTTTTGAGGTCGGATAATAAATTTTCTTTGAAATTTGAAAAGAGAAAAAAAAGTGTTTGGAAATTGAGGTTTGAATTTTCAATCGATCACATAGTCAGTTTAGCCATTTATTATGACGACCATAAGAAAAGAGAACGACCACAAAACTTTGGTTTTTTTTCAAAAAAAAAAAACTAAATCCAAAAATAGTTTGATTTCTGTCATGAATGATTATGACAATTATTCTTGTCATCATCATAGCTTTTAATGAGAATGAATGAAATGAAAAAAAATGGTGACAAAATGATGAATATTTTTTAAAAAAAAAAAAAGATCGTGGACCTTTTTTTCGTTGCTGTGTATATATATATGTTTCATAAATACAGCAATAGCCATCATTATAATCATCATTAACATTTGATAATGATGATGACAGCTCAAAATGATGGAACCATCATCTCCCTCCCCAAAAAAGGAACTTGATTTAGGAATTAAAATTTTGTCAAATTTTTTTTTTGGCTGCTTCAGCTCATCATCATCAGTAGTTCAAGATCTAGTTTTTCTGCCTGTGTGTGTGTGTTTGGCTAGTATTGGCCACTTTGGTAATGATGATCTTAAAACCATAAAGTCGACCGAACTTTTAGTGGATTTTTTTTTTTGGTTTGTTTGTTTGTTTGTTTGGCCATCAATTTTCTTTGATGATGAATTTGACGTAAAGTTCTAAACTTGAAAAAAAAATCTTTCTCTAATTCTGCAATGTTCAATTCATCAAACCCAATAAGGTTCGAATGAATCATCATAATTTTACATTTGCTTTTACATTCTGTTTCTGTAATCATCATTTGATTTTTTGGCTTATATGGCCGAAGAATAATGAAACAGAAAATAATTCTCGACAAAACGAATAAAATTTTTTTTTATTTTCCTTCATCATTTTCAGTTTGAGGTGCGAAAAGCTTATGTGAAATACTCGCAAAGATAGATGATGATGACAGAATATTTTGTGTGATAAGACAACATCAACAAAATGATGATGATGATGAGAGCCATAGAAAAAAAAACGAATGAATCGATGCCAATTGATGATGATAATCTGCTTATTGCAATTTTTTTTTATTGCATGAAAAACCTAAAGTAATCATGGTCGTCGGTTTGTTTTTTTTTTATTATCATTTCTTCACTTGTTTCATCATAGATTTTTTTTTGTGTGTGTGTGCGTGTGCATTTTGACATACACGACGAAGACAAAAAAGGTTGATGAAGGATTTTATGTTTTGTGTTTGTAATTCATTTTTTTTTCATGTTTTGTTTTGTTTTGAATCTTATTCTAATTGCTTGTCATTTGATGACAAATTTTTTTTTATCTGGTTCCCAAAAACTTACTGTTTTTGTGATTTGACAGCCATATATGATGGTGTGAGATGAGAGAAAAAAAATGAATTTACGAACCAAATTGTACATGTGATGATGATGATCCGATTCTATTGAAATCTAGACACCAGTCGGTTGATGAAACTACCAAATGAGAAAGGGCGAGAGAGAGAGAGAGAACAATGACAAATATGAAATTTATTATTGAATAAAATGGCTTATTTTCTTTCCACATGGTTTTATTTCATTCAACATTCATTTGTTGTTCATCCACAAATAACAAAAATCCAATAAAAAAAAACCAAATTTTTTCTCCAACCACATATCCTTGATGATCATCATCATCATCGTCATTGATGATTATATCCGTACACATACATCAATATAATAATGATGACTAGAAATCGAAAATAGAATTCATCACTAATCCGAATTTTATATATGGGCCATGATGATGATGATGATGATGATCCCGATTGTCATATCAATATATTTTTTTTATTGTTTTTTCCAAATAATTTTACCAATTGTAAGATGTTTGGAAACAACACCAGTCGAATCGAATAATTGTCTTTAAATATATATGTGTGTGTTTGTGTGTAGTAAAAAGTAACATCCCCATCAATAAATACGATACACGAAAGACAAATAATGATCACGATTCGAATGTAATGATTTGACCAACTTCGATACAATAACGATAATAATAATAATGATGATGATGATGATGATGATTATGATGACGAGGATAAAGGTCATAATGATTATGTGGTAGGGTAACATATATAGCCAAAATGATGATTTATCCCGGATCCAAACAATCCATTTGTGAACAATTGGATTTATACCTTCCTTTAATTTGTGATTGACCAGATTTTTTTTTCTACAATTTTGTTTCATTTTTAACAAAAAGAGATTTATTATTGCATACAAGGGTCACATTGAAAATTTTAGAAACTTCAGTGAGAGAGAGTAGCTGTTTTCAGAAAAAAAACAATATCAGACAATAACGGATAAAATTTAGTCTAACTATTGACAAAACATTGGGTTCAACTGAATCCTGTCTTTTTTTTCGTTAATGTAGCTAATATAAGCGAAAACGAAAAAAAATTTAAGGTCCCTTTCGCAAATTTTTTTTCCCGTTCATCACATTTTGATTCCAAAACAACAATTGAATGTGATCTATCCAAACGACCAACGATATAAAGTTTCCCTGTGTATGCATATAAATGGATCAAAATCCACATCATGATCATTCCCCTTTGTCGTTGTCGTTGTCGTCGTCGTCGTCGTCGTCGTCGCCAATAATATAATTTGCATTAGGAATTAAAAATGCAAAAATTAAATTAACGTTTGCAACCACTCTTTCTATACACGTTTCACTCACTCTTTATGGTGGGCCAAACTTGCTTGCCTCTCGTTTTATGTGTAAGTGGATGAATGGAATGAATCAAAAGTTTCACTGGAACATACATTCAAAAAAAAAACACAGTGAAACTCTTTCAATAGTTTTTTTTCAATAATTGTAATGATGAAGATTATAGACACACAAATACCCGTTTAGATCATTGCTACTGACACGTTTTTGACACACACACACACAACACATGATCATGGTGTTTGGTGGTTCCAAACATTTCACGCTTTCCATCATCAACAACAACAACAACAAGCTTTAATCATCGACATTAATATATTGAATTATATGCACCGAAAAAAAAAGAAAAAAAAATAGAAACAAAATTCATTGAAAATTCAATGAAACAAGATGATTTTCGATGAGTTTATATAACAACCGAACACAGGGAGAAAAAAACTGTTTTCAATGTTTCAAACTAATCATTCATTCATAATTAGTGGAATGAATCTACATGAACATCCATAGCGCGCGCACACACACACACACACAAGGGCTTTGTTGAGCTGGTCCTGGATCAGTTTAAAAATATTGTTGGTGATGGGGGCTGTACCAAAGGGAAATTTTTCACGAAAAAAAAAAAAAAAAAAATTTAAATCCATCAAGCCAGTTTTTTTCAGGGGATTTTTTTTGTTGTGCATTTTCAATGAATGAATGCATAAAAGTATGATAAATAGATGAATGGATTTCATCATCATCATCATCATCATTGTGCATTTGATCATGTGCGTGTGTGATCAATTCTAAATTCTCATTCATGTTTGCGTGTTTAAGTGTGTGTGTGTGAAGTTTTTTTGTTGTTGTATTCTCATCTGTTCATCATTTGGCAAAAAAAAATGGTTTTGGTGATCACCATAATCATTATCATCATTCGATGATAAATGAATTGATCGATGCTTCGGGCCATTCTCAAACAAAAAACATTCATTCATTCATTCATTCATTGAGATATTCACCAACCAAACCAATAGTTTTTTGGAATATGAACAGAAAAAAAAGTGAAAAAGATTAAAGCTAACGATAATGTCTTTCATGTATACACACACACATGTTGGTTAGATTCATATCGCTGTTGATGATGATGATGATGATGAGGATAATTTAATTCAATTCGATTCGATCATTTTTTTTGTCTTGTTTACTACTACTACAATCTTAGTATTTTGAAAGAAAAACAAAAATCTATTTATCCATCAATCATTATGATTTGATCATCAATGGATGATCCACACACACACACACAAACACACAGAAAAAGACAAGAAAAAACACCTTCCCTTGAATTATTAACAGTCAATTGAATCGAATCGATTTTTCAAAGCAGCTGACTTAACAGTTTGTATTCTATTTGAATTTCGTATTAATTGAATTCATCATTAATAATGATTATTATTATTATTGGTGATCCAAAAATGATTGAGCATTTTTTTCAAAAAAAAAAAAAAAATTTACAAGTTGTGGTGAATTATACGATATTGATGCGTTTTTTTTTGCAGTTGAATTGATTGTCGATATATCAATTTTATGATGATGATGATAATCGTGAATATTTTCAAAAGTTTTGACAATTGTCGACATTTTTTTTTGTTGTTCTCTTCTTCTTTCTATTCAATCTGTGGTTCACACATTTACACAATCAATTTTTTTTTGTTGTTGTTGTTGCTTTTTCTAACCATCAATTTTATATGGCCATGAACAACATACACACACACACACACACACACACTATTCTTTGTCATCATAGATTTAGATTCGGATCATTAAATCATATAAGTTGCTATATATATAGTGAAACAGGAAATTGAAAACTTTCACTTTGAGGTTTTTTTTTTTTTTTTTTACCACTATCATCATCATCATCACCCTTTACATGTATAAATATCTAAAGAACAACAAAATTCATTCATTCATTCATTCCATTTCTTTTTTCTCTTAATGTTAATATGTTGAAAATATTATAAAATGAACATTTCTACATGAATCATTCATCCATAGAATCCAAAGTTGGCAATTGTGTACCGGGTACACTGTACCCTATCAAATGAAAAAAAAAAGAAAATTCTATTCAAAAGTTTTGTTTCTGAATGATAATATTTCGTTGTTTTTTTTCGGACACATTTCATGTGTTTCTCACTATATATGGTGGGTTTGGTTTTTTTTTCTTTGATTTAATTCTGGTTTGGTTTTGGTGGTCCATTACCCGTAACACCAAAACACTAAAACACACACACATGCTGAGTGTTAAATTAACCGAACCCCTTCTTTTTCGATAACCTAAAAAAATGCTTTATCCGAATTAAACATATTCATTCATCATTCATTCATTCATTCACATTTGCAATCTGAACAAGTGAGAAAACAAAAATCTGTTGGAATTTAAAAATTTTTTCAACATTCCTGTATTCGGTATGGGAAAAGAGGCCAATGTAAAAAAAACCGCAAAATTTTTTTTGATTATGATGATGATGGTAATGAAAAAAAAAACAAATCCTTTTCATCCCATATTTGACACCCACTGTTTAATCGAGTACATTTTTTAAAAATTTTTATTCACTTTTTTTCCTGAAAAATTCTTTCATTCCCTTCTAATCATCGGTATTTAAAATTTTCTTGTTTTTGATGGCTAAAAATAAATCTTTGTTCGACATACCGGGTATATGTAATAGAGTGTATGTGTAATAAATAAATAGAACAAATAAATCTGTAAATTTACATTTACAGAATTTAAGAATTTATAATGCTGAATTGCATAAAAAAAATTTTTAATTATTCTACCAAAATTCTTGTTTTGATCATTGAAAAATTCTTTCACATATATTCATCAACAACGTCAAAATTGGATTATGCCGTGTGTGTGTGTGTGTGTGTGTGTGTGTGTGTGTGTGTATGTTTATTTTGGCAGTCGCTACAATAAACATTGTGTTAAGTAATCAATAACCATCGGAAACGATGACGTCAATAATAATTTTAGATGCCAGATGAAAAACAGCAGTAAAACTCAATGTCGATGATGATGATAATAAAAAATCTACAGAAAAAAAACTTATCGAATCGATTACGATTCTGAACTAGCCATATATATACCAATAATTAGAATATGTTGCCTTGTTTTTTTTCTCATTCAAAAAATAAAATAAAATAAAATAATCGGTCCATTTGGAACGCTCCAAGTATTGTGTATTGTATACATATAAGACTTTTTGACTTTTAATTATTACTGTTGTTGTTGTTGTTATTACTATTATCATGATTACGATTATTATGGGACCATTCTTTGGAACTTATTTGATCTCACATGTGTGTGTGTCATTGGCCATAATAATAATAATAATAATAATCCAGAAACTGTTAATCCTGGATGCCGTAATTTTTTTTCTGTATTCTCTATTTTTTTTTTTTTTTTGTGTGAAATTTTGTCATCAAATTCAGGCTATATATCTAAATGTGGCAAAACCATATTAAACTATATATATAATGTCTATAAGTTCATGAAACATATCAAAATAGATCAAATAATTATCGATTGTTATATAAAACAAAAAAAAACAAAAAAAAAGACAAAAACCGAGTCAACCGGAATATATACTTGGATAATAAACAAACAAACAACAAAACAACAAAATTTTATGGATCATTTTTATCCATTCGGGGCATACACATTGAAAAAATGTCTCCAAAATAGCCGTCGAATAATGATGATGATGATGATGATATGGCCGCCACGATAATGTTTTTATGTTAGCTTGAGTAATTGATTATTATCATTATGATTCACCAGTATTTTTTTTTCTGTGTCCAGTATTATGTTATGTTGAATAAATATTAAGTATACTAAGTTATTTGTGTAATCAATGGACCTAATATACTAAAACTATTATATATGAACAACATGGCTAGTTGAATCAATCAAACATAGTGAATCCAGGAAAGATCATTACAAATTCCAGATGATAATAATGTGTGTGTGTGTGTGTGTGTGTGTATGTGTGTTTGCAAGTTTGAGTGAGTTTGATTGTCGAAATTGTGCTCAATTAATAAATATTTATTAATTTCTTTCTATCGAAAAGAGAGAGAGAGAGAAAAAAAAAATAAATTACCGTTTCGAAATTAAGATGAAGAAAGTGAAAAAAAAATTTTCCATCATCAAATCTTCGATTTTTATTTCATTTCTCTCTTATTGCTCATGGAAAGAATTTCATCCAATCCATTGAGTTTTTAATACGATTTATATTCTCAGTTATATTGAGATATGATCATCATCATCAACACTATCGTTGTATTTCAAATTTAATGCTTCAATGATCCTCAATTTCCAAGTTTTTTTTCTATTTCTCTCTCTCTCTCTCTCTCTCGCTGCTGATGTTTTATTTTACTCGACGACAAAGCTATTAATTTTATGACACCTTGAAAGATTCTTATATTCGTTCTATATTATAACAATTGGTTGATGTATAAGCAATTTTTTTCTTCTTCATCCACTTGCTTATTACATTTGTTCAGTTATTTTTTTTTTGTTATTCTAAAGAATTCAGGAATTGTCGTAAAAAAATTTTTTGTGTGTGTGTGTGTGTGTTTATTATTATTGTATTCTGTATATATTGGAGAAAAGGACATTCAACCAAAAGATTTGGATTCAGAATTTTATTGATGTAGAATAGTAGAACAAGACAATCGAGTGGAAAAAAAATTCCAATTCATTCTTCAATTGTTTTTATTGGATAAAGAAATTTTTTTTCGGTTGAATTCTGTTCAGTTTTCGAATTTTTTTTTCATTTTAAAATTCAATTTTTTTTTCTCAAACACTGGGTCAGCTATCTTTTACTTTTTTTTATCATCATCACCATCATCGTATAGAATTTCAAATTCGAGTAGGAAAAAAAAGGCAAAGAATTTTTTCTTTCATTAATCCAAGTCATTGAAATTCTACAAAAAAAAAATTTACTACTAAAGATCGTTGATTTTTTTTTGGAAAAAAAGGAATAAATTTCCTGAAAATTGAAGCCTATGGGGCTTAAATGAGAAGAATAATTCTCATGATGATGACACAATTTATTCGACAATAATGTCATGAAGAATTTTTTTTTTGTATTTGAAAAAAATTTATTTTTTTTTCTATTGAACGGAATCAAGATGAAAAACAATTCTTTTTTGTTGTTGTTGTAAAAAAAATTCCACTTTATTCAACGCACACTCACACACAAAAAACGGCAGTAGAATCATCTTAGATTCTTGATTTTAAAATTGAAGAATAAAACTGTCAAGTTGATTGGCCGTCCATCATCATCATGATCATATCATCAATCAGAATCAGATGATAGAATTAGATCAGGAAAAAGAAAAAAAATTACAAGTAAAATGATATTCTATCACGGTGTAATACTTAAAATTGCCAATTTTTTCTTAAAATTCTGAATTTATTTCTTTGTTTTAACTCTTGAACAATTACCGATTCTGTGAGTAATCTCTTATATGGAGGGTGGAATAGAAACAGCAACAACAACAACAAAACGACGAGATTTATGATACCAGAAAATGGTGAAAGACGCCATCAAATGATCACCACCAGGAAAACAAAAACAAACATTTAGTCGTGTCGGAAAAAAAATTCGGTAATGGTGGCACTTAATTTATTGATTAATGGATCGTTTTTTCTTCTTTCTTTCTTTCTTTCTTTATCGTCGTTGTCTTCGTCGTTAGAACAATTTAGCATCGAATGCTATTGATTCATTCATTCATTCATTGCATTTCATCAGCCTTATGTGTTTTTTATGATGATGATGATGATGATGATTTTTTCTCTGTGATGCCAAAAAGGTGCGATTAATGAATCAAAAGATTGTCTATTTTGAAAGATTCATACAAAATAAAATGAAATGGTTCGAGGACGTATACAGATAACGATGATAATAATTTTCTTGCAATAAAGTCGCATTGAATCTTTCTAGCATTTTATCATGTTTCACATGATGACGATGATGATGATGATGATGTTTCTTCACTGTTTGCATCGAATCGATTAATGCTTCAAACACACTGAAATATACATCAAAATTGTTTACCATTTAATGATGATCATGATGATGATGATTGAATTGAAATGAAAAGAAAAATATTCGTAGGTTTTTTCATTATTCAATTTATTTACTACACATGATAATGAATATTGTATCGTCATGGCAGTTATTATCATCATCATCATCGTCATAGATTTGATCCACGATCCTTGATGATGATGATCCAAGATTTTCAATCTTACTTTCATTTGTGTGTGTGTGTGGGATTTACATTAGTATATCCTGGAGACATTTTCACAAAATCACAATGACACCTAAACATTTGGATTATTATTATTTTTTTTTTCTATCCAATGATGATCTACAATAGATTTTTTATTTATTCATTTTTTTTTGGTTAAAATTACTATGCAAACATTGGGAACGCCTGCTAACAATGTTTTCTTTTTTATTGGATTTCATCTTGTTTTTTTTTCTCTATTCCATTTGTTTTGTTTGTTTTTTTTCGGAGGCAAAAAAAAAATAAAATTTTTGAATTTTTTTTCCTCAAAAATATTTTAGCCACATTTGGATACAATGTTTTCATCATCATCATTTCATTTGTTGAACTTTCATTTATTTCTGCATTCAATCGATTCCTAAATTCAATTGAATTAGAGAATACGAGATTTTTTGTTTGTCTGTTTGTTTGTCGCATAGAATGAGAGTGGGAGGTGGATTTTTTTTCTGTTGTTGACCCAATTGGTTTCGCTTGTCAAACATTGGTTTGGATTAGAAAATTTTGATTATGATAATGATGGAAAAAGTTTTTTTTTTTGGATGTAAACATCATTTGAATATCAATATCGTGGATATATATATAAAAATGAACATTTAGTGTCGAAATTTATTTTCTTTGCAACAACGATGATGATGACGATGATCATCTATTGTCATGATGATTCGGTTTATTGTGTATGTTTGATTACAACAACAACAACAACAACAAAGTGTGTTTCCGGATCAATTTTGTTTGCTCAATGTATTTTTTTTTTTTTACATATATGAAAAAACAAAAATTCAAGTTTGTCGAGTTCAATGTACATACATTTGTTGAGGTCATGATCCATTTGGTATATACATGAGATCTACATTCAATTTGAATTCCCATAACATTTAACACCCACCCATTGATTCTTTTTCAATGTGTAGGTTTGTTGCCTAGTTGCAATGGTTGTAAAAAAAAAATCCTGTGATTGAAATGAATGAAAAATTCGAATTTTTGAATTTGAAAATAAAATTCTTGATTCATTTCATATGAATATCGTTCGATGTCGTTGCTATGATGATGATAATGACGATGACAACCATATCATCACCATCATAATTTTTTTCGCTTTCTAGTTGATTTTTTTTTTACTCATTTATATGATTCATGGTTCCGGTTTTTATATCTTATTATATGCAATGACCAAATCTAGATCAATTACTACTAGCCATCATTATCATAATCATCATCAACATCATCATCATGATCGTGATGCCGGCTGTGGCTATGGCTTCTGAATTTTTGAATCCTCGTATATTATGTTTTCGTGTTTCTTATCAATATAACGGGATCTTTTTTTTGGCCATTCTCTTTATCTTTTGACAATCGATGTTGATGTGTTTGCCATCTTTCATAATCATCATCATCATCATCATCATGGTTTTGTGGCGAATTTGAATCGTTTATTATATATATTTGTTTTATGTTTATATAAATGAGAATGATGATAATAATCATGAAATTATTTATTTGTGACATTTGGTACATTATCACATTTAGCTTTTTGTTTTAAAATGAATATATATGAAGTTTTCAAAACAAAACTGGAAAAAAAGGAAAGAAAATTCAATGCTAATGTATATACAGAACACCACCAAAAACAATAGTTTCAAAAAGCTTGTTATAACCATGAAAACCGATATTTTATTTTTGCTGTCGTTCAACGATTAAAATAATCATCATCATCATCATCATCATTGAACTGATGATCGTTTGCAATGGTTTTGCTGTTGTTGTTGTTGTTGAAATATCAACAATAAAATATACAGCTACCATCACATATTTTGTGAATTTCTCAATTTTTTATTTAGAGAAAAAAAAACTTTTCAACAAATATATTTTGTTGTTGTTGTTGTTAAATTGAAGTTGAATAAATAAATAAATAAATACTTGCAACAAATATGGACAGGTAGTACGATTATAATGATGATGATGACGATGATGATAATGATAATGATCGACATATGAAAAACAGGTAAAAAAAAATTTCTATTTCATCACCATGATAATTGTTTCGATTTATTTTTTTTTACAGTTCTGTTTTGTTTTCTAAAGATTATGATCATCATCATCATCTGCCCATTATAATGGACAAAATAATAAAAACATCCGTTTAAACAATAGTTATTGAACAACAACAACAGCAACAGGTATTGAAAACTTTTTTTCTTTTTTTTTTGTTTGTATTCAATACAAGAAAAAAAAGGTCGTTGTATTCAATTTTTCACGCATTCAAAACACGTGTGTGTGTGCACAACTCTTGCTTTCTACAATTTTTCCTACATTGATTACAAACACACAGCTGATGAAACGGGAAATTTTTTTTTTGTTTTTGTGGTCAACAATAAGAATTCAATCCAATACCATCGTCATCATCATCATCATCAATAAATTATCGGCTGAATATCTCGACAGTTTTTTTTTCTCGTTTATTGCTCATCATTATTATTGTTTAGCCAATGATCCAATGGTGGCTGCCATTGATGATGATGATGATGATGATGATGGTCATTCGTTTTGGATTTATGCATTTGATTTATTCATTACAATTCGATTCGATGTTTTTTTTTGTTGCGATCGTGTCCTGACTAAGATGATAATCTTTTATAACTTGGTATGCTTATTATTTTTTTTCCCTATTGACCACATTACTGTTTTAATTCAATTTTTTTTTTTTGTTTCTATCATCCACGAATTAGAATGGATACGATGTTGTCGTTGTTGTTGTTGTTGTTGTTGTTGTAGTTGTTTCATGTCAAAAACAAACGTCGGATTCGATGTTTATGGTTATTATTGAATTTGTAGTTGTCGTCTTCGTTTTTTTTTTTTTTTGAAACTCTTGGAACTTTTAACAGACAAATACAAGCAACAACAACAACACTTGTATGGATTTAATATCAATGGCCGATAATAATAATGATGATGATAGACATTGGCATTGGTCGACATCGTGATGATGATGATAATGATGATGGAACATTGCTTTTAGCATTTCATTATCGATGGCTAATTTTTTTTTTTTTTTTGTTCACTCGTACATTGAAGTTGATAATTTCAACAACCATAAATCCAACTATCATACAATAATTGCCAATCCATTCAAAGAAAAAACTTTTTTTCTCCCTCACCATTCAGATCAATTTAGTTTAATGATTTCAATATAATTATTATTAATTTGTAATTATAGATATTGGGAAAAAATGTGTCAGTATCAACACGTGTATCAATTACGTTGTCTGTCTGTCTGTGTGTGTGTGTGTGTGTTCCAATTGAATCATTTTTGGCCAATTCCAATAATTGATTTTCATCATTTTGACACGTTATTTTTTTTCTCATTTCAATTTTTCTTTCATTTAATTAATTTAATTTCAAATAATAATTCATTCATAACATTTGAGATTTTTTTTTCTCTTCACATCCCTCTCTCTTCGTCCCATCCAGTTCCCTCCATACAGTCAACATTAATTTTCCTATAGACGATTCATTGATTGACCCAATCACATTATGGCCATTAGATCGATTGATTTGATTATCTTATTTCTTCTCATATGAAAAATTTTATAATTCATTGATATTATCATTATTCATTTCAAGTTTTGCTATTTAATTCAATTACAAATCAACACACAAAGTTTTAGAAAATTCATATCTCAACACTGAGTGTGTGTGTGGTCCGATTTATTATGAAATTTTTTGCAATATTTACAACAGAACAAATGAATTCCGAATAATTATAATTCCGATTGTTTCATTCTGAATCTATTCTTGTTGTTGTTAGAATGTAATAGCATTTTTTTTCCTGTTCGAAAATATTACTAAGATTTTCGATTTCAAATTTTGTCTTTTTTTTCCTCTTCTTTTTTTTATACCTTTCAAGATGAATGATTGCTGCTGTTGTTTCATTTTTAATTTGACCAGTTTGATGGGTTTTTTTCTGATCAAACGATAAATTTTTTTTTATATCGATACTATTTGAGTCTGTTTTTATTTGAAAAAAAATTGAGTCATTGATGATGAAAAAACACTGTGTTGGGCATATATTATAAATAATTAATGTTATTATTGCCAATCGATTCACGAAATTTACCGGTTAAAATTGTATTATTTTTTTTTGAATTTTGTGTTTTTTTTTCGATGAAAAAAATGTGTATGTGTGTGTGTGGTGAACAATTTAACCGTTGAATGATAATCGGTGATGAAAAGTGAGAGAAAAAAAAGAGCTTTACACACGCACACACACACACACACACACACATACAACAAACACATGTCTTGTTGAGTTTTTTTTTTTTTTTTTTTTTGTTGAAAAATTTCATATTTTTTCTGTTCATTTATTTGGTGATTCGGCTATTATTATTATTATTATCCTCTTATACGGCTAGCCCTAGCCTAGATTACGTGATAATTATTATTTATCAACTATTAAATGGATGAAAACAGTTTCTTGTTTGTTTGTTTGTTTGTATGTATGGATCTTTTCAACAGTCGATAATAATATTTTCAGATCTTTTTTTTCTTGCTAAAAATTTTTCTTTTTTTTGGACCAAAATTTAGGTCATCATCACCATCATCAGTAAAAGGAAAAATTATTGAATATAAAATCAGAATGTGATGATGATAATAATCGTTATGTTGTCGTCGTCATCGTCGTTGTCTTCTTTTTTTTGGTGGCCGGATTGTATCGATGTTGTGAGAAAGTTGAATTTATTTTTTTCACAAATTTTTTTTTCTTTTCATCATCTTTATTATTAATTGATGTGATGATGAGTGGGTGTAAAAGTTTCAGTTATTATTCTGAAAATTTGTGCTTTCTCGAACAACAACAACAACAACAACATTGGCCTTTTAAATGATTATAAAAAAAAATGAAAGGAAGGAGAAAAAAAAATCTGACAATACATTCAACGAGAATCCATATTTTCATCATCAATTTATCTCATTTGATTTACAAATGAGAAATGAAAAATCAAAATGATACCGGATACACTACATTGCTATAATAGCGGGAAGGAGAAGCAAAATGAACAAAAAAAAATTGTCACATAGTCAACATATAATGTAAAATGTAATGATGATAATGTGGAAGTGTGTGTGTGTGTGTATTATCAACAAATACAATTATCGATCCAATTCTAATCGATCCACGTCTGTCTGATCAACTTGTGTGTGTGTATGTGTGTATATGCTTTCAATGTTATTCAATATCATTATAACCGGGCACTTAACATTTTATATACTACGATTCATTTGTCGTCAACAACAACTACAACGAATTGGTTTCAATTGAAACCAATTTAACTAATTGAGTCAAACTATACAAAACCATACTGATACGCCTACAATATATACACATATCATTATTTGGGTTTGGATATGATTCATTCATTCATTCATTCATTCATTCATTTATTCGATTGTTTCACACTAAAGTAATTCTACACTACTATTAGCCATCATCATCATCATCATCATTGAATAAATGATGATGATGATTCTATGTATAGAAATTATTTCAAGAATTTTTTTTCAGTTCGTAGAATGGAAAAAATACTGGCATCTGAACTAGCTAGAAAAAGCCAATATTTTCAAGCCTGAAAAATGAATGAATGAATGAAAAAGTCTCAGAATTTTTATTCTGTTATTCATTGTAATAAAAAATCATTTGAAAGCCATTTTCATTGTTGTTGTTGTTGGAAAGCATAGAATGAAAAAAATATGATCATCATCATCAAGAATATTGCCATTGTCTCACAAACCAGCCAGCCACAGTCAAAGAAAAAAGAGAGAGAGAGAGAGAGAAGGAAAAAAATTCCATAAAGATTTTGTTCCATTAATCATTTTTTTTTGTTGCGGAAAAAATCTTGGAGAATATTGTCGTCAAAATAAAGATGATGATGATGATGATGATGATGACAACGTAAATTATAAACGAAAATTGTGAATATGAAAATATATGGAAATAAAATGAATGAATTTGTGTGTGTGTTGGGAACCGAACCGAATGATAGTGTGGATTGAAAGAGTAGAAGCAAAAATAATGACATAATATTTTAAATAGCAAAAATGAATTTAGTTATTCTGTTTGTGTATGTGTGTGTGTGTGTGTGTGTGTTTGTTCCAATTGGATCATTCTTTTTCCAAACGTATAATCTTTTTCATAAATGAACGTGAATGCCGCATCAATTATTTAAATCATCACGATGATGATGAAGATGATGCATTCAATGATTTTTTTTTTTTTTTGAATGTACAAAGCTCCAGAATTATAAATATATTGTGTACAATGTACATATTCATGATGACGAAATGAGGCCAATTATTCACATTTTTTACATGTCTTTGAATTCTTTATAATTTCCTTTTTTTTGGTGGGGATTTTTGTGGTGTAATAATTTTTTTTTTTTTTGTTATTGCTCGAATGATTTCAAACATCTTAATCTAATAATAAAATATTCTTTCATTATAATCATCATGATCATTAACACCACTATTATATCGAGCGGTATCCGGAAATTTTCCATAGTTGGATTGAATATATTTGAAAATTTATTCATCAAAATAAATTTTTTGATCCATTTTTGTTTTATTGATCCATCTTTTTTTTCATAAAAACAGATGATGATGAATTGCTGTACAGGAAATGTGCAGGACTGTTTCTATATTGTTATTTTTTGAAACTAAAAAAAAAATTTTGTTTCAAATCAATATTTTTCTCATTAATTCACAACAACAATTCCAATTTTTTTTTTGGAACCACGAAAAATCTTTTTGGAATTCTCATATAAAATTTCATCATCACATTGCAAACTGTCATATAATTAATTATTAATTAATTGTTTATATGTTGTTCAGTACACAAATATATTTATGCACTGTATGTGTCAATGACAATGATGATACAGTTTACAGAGATTAGTATTGAATTTGTCTTTGTTTTTTTTTTTTTTTTTTTTTTTTTTGATAAATGAAATGTTCGGTACCAAAGCAATTCTCCAATGATGATGATGAAATTTGCCAAATTTATATTATCATACACATACGTGGTGTTCCAATAGAAAGCTTCGAAACAAGTGCACATTAATAATAAAACAATTTGATGTAAACGGTGAATCTAGATAATAAGAATTTTTTTTTCGGTCGGCCAAAGAATCCAAGTTATGATTTCTTTTTCTTCTTCTTCTGATGATGATGATGATGATAAGAATCAACTTTTGAATGAAATGAATTTTTGATTTATTGATATCGTTTCAAAGAATTTTATTGGAACAGAGACGAAAAAAAAACTTCATCATCATCAACATCATTATTGGGTACAGAATTTTCAATGAAAGTACAAATTCTCCGTGAACCATTCATTCTTGATTGTTCTAGACGTTCTTTATTTGACACTTTTTGTTCAATTCAATTCATTTGACATTAATAATATGATGATGATGATGGAATAGCATCATTATCATCAAATTTTTTTTTTGTTTGTCACATATCTTCGGTGTTGTTTTGTTCCATTTTTTTTTCTTCTGAAAATTCAAGTTGATACAAACAAAATGTCATTGTATATACAATGACAATGACAATAATAACGAATGGTGAAAATTGTTGTTGTTGTTTTTTTTCATCACCAATCATCATCATTGTAATATGTTGAAAACGTTCAAGAAAAGATGAAAAAAAGTCACAAATGTGAAATACGATGATGATGATGATACTTGAAAAATAATAATGAAAAAAAAAAATTTCAATGAACACACAAAAAAAATAGAGTCAAGTGTATTGAAGTGAGTGAATCTTCACAAACTATGTGATGATCATTTTTTTTTGTAGAGTTTTTTTTCAGACATTTTTTTCATTCAATTGAAAGATCGAACGATTCGAATATATAATAATTATAATTTGAATCATTCGATTCATTTTGGCCACAATAAAATAGTTTAACACACACTCGATATTCACATTCGTATATTTGGAGCCCATGCATCATCATTATGATCATCATCTTTGTTACACAAAGAAACCACTTGACACATTCATCATGCACCAATGTTATTATGATAAGAAACAAAACAAAAAAAAATTGAAAGTTGAAAGTGATCGAATTGAAGAACAAAAAAAAAACTTTCCAAATCGATCAATGTGAACTAATTTAACTGCCATATATTATCGGCAAAAACAAAACAAAACAAAAAAAAGACAAGATGCCGCGTATGGTGGCTTGTTTTGATTTGACATTAACACCATGGTTATTATATAAGAATTTGGCCTCGATTCATTTAGAGTCAACTGTTTTTTTTGTTTTGTTTTGTTTTTGGATTGTCGTTGGTGATGATGATCCATTGGTGTTGCCAATACGATTAGCCCAAAATCTCAAATGTATTTTTTTCAATCAAGATAATTCATTTATCTATTTACATTAATTTTCATGTCTTTTTTTCACACTTGATGTAACACACATTCGGATTTTGTGATGATGATGATAATGATGATGATGCTGATGATGGTTTTTTTCAATAAATTGAAGTAATTTTTTTTCAAAAATGAAATAAAGAATCTAGAATATAAGAACCATGGAAACTTAAATACACAAACACAAAGAGAGAGAGAGAGAGAGTGAGAAGGAGGAAAAATTAACGAGATTGTCATCGTTATTCTTGAAAAAAATTGAAAAATCGAGATCTTTTTTTTAAATTAAATTTTACCATCATCAGCGTCACGACCGATCCATAGATATGATGATAATAATAAGAATGGAATATTTAAAGCAAGATATTCCTTAAATTGATATATCACAAACAAACACACAGAGGCATAGAATGAATGGGGAACAAAGAATAGAGAAAGAGAAAAAAAAATCCATAGTTGACATTTCTGGTTCCATTTATATGTTTATAAAATGTCGTCATGTATGACGACAACGATAAATAGAATTTTTTTTCTTGAAAATCACAGTGGCTTTTTGTTGGATTGTTGTTTGCATTCGATGATGATGAAAAAAATTTTAGTTGAAATTTTCGTTTATGCAAAATAAAAATTCTCATTGTCTCCATTCTTTTTTTGTTTTGTTTGATTTTCCAACTGTTCTCGTTCCAAGGAATGTGTGGGTGTGTGTATACCGGAATGTTTCAAGGAAAACAAAGAACCAGAAATTTCCTAGGAAATATGCAAACACAAGCGCCAGAACAAAAGAAAAACCCTAAAGCAAATAATAATTTTCAACCCAAAGAAAAAATTGATATTATCACCATCAAGACAAGAAAAAAAACAAGCATAAATTGAATTATGAAATTCAAATTAAATCAGGAAAAGTCAAATATTTGTTTCAACGAAAAAAAAAATGAAAATGAAAATGAAATGATTCAAATATAGAATCATTTATTATCAACATGTAAACATTGTATTGTCATCATTGAACAAATGAATATGTAACAGTACGTTGTCTGTGAATCAAGCAGAAAATGAAGAGTGAAAATACATTCAATGAATTTAAAAAAGCACATGTTATCGAACTTTCTGTACAAATGATTTGTGTTTGTGTTGTGATCAATTTGATTTTTGTTCCTGTGTAATTTTTAAAGATATACCAACATTTGGTATGAAATCTATTTTAATCATTATTATAATTTATAATTTTATTGTTCAATTTTCAGAATTAAAGATTAGAATTTGTTGTGTAACAAATTCTTTGGTAGCAGAGCGTGGTTTCGTATTTTTTGAAGGCAGCAATTTCTTTCCGCAATAATATTTCAATATCAAGGAATAAAGATCTTGCGCGTTGATAACATATTTCCGATGGTTTTGTACATTGTTTACCGTTTGTTTTTTTGAATTCGAATGAATCTTTTTCTTCTTCTTGGTCAATTTGTTTTTGACTCATTATTTTTAACTTTTTCAATCCTTTCATCATCTATATCTCTCGGCGGGAGAATTGTAACAGTACGTTGTCAAATTTCAATTCAATAATTCAATTGGATTCAATAAATCGTTTATATTCAATTTGGTTCGATTCAATACGACAAAATCAGGTGCAATGCACAAGTGATGGCTGACCCTGCGGTACCAAACCGAAGGCCGGAAGCAACACGCCGTGCATAGAAACCCACCGTCAGGCACGAAGCGCCTGTTCTCGGGCTGGTTGAATGTATTTTCACTCTTCATTTTCTGCTTGATTCACAGACAACGTACTGTTACATGAATATTTGTCTGAATTTTGATTTCGATCACATTACCTGTAACACATCATTCAAAAATTGAACAAAAAAGAGAAAATTAAACACTGACAACATCATCATTATCATCGTCCACAATCCCGTTAGGTGCGAAAATATATTTTAGTTTTCATGAAGAAGAAGAAAAAAAAACTTTCCCATGGCCACCACCATCATCATCGTATCATTATTATTTGTATAGTCATGTTGTGTGTGTGTGTGATTCGTTTTTTTTTCTTCTCATTTTTTGCTCGCTTCGTTTGATTTTTTTTCTCTGGCTCTCGTTCTCTCTCCAAAGTTTGTTTATTTTCCATGGAAAATTCATTTTATATGTGAACTTTTTATTTCCGTTTTCCTTTGTACAACATTGTTATATATTCGGTTGAATGAATATATAAATTCAGAATCCTGGTTATGAATATCACTTGCACTTATTATCATCATCATCATCATCATCGTATAATCATCCATTTTTTTCTGGACATTATTAGAGCGAAAAATATTTCATTTACGTTATATTATGACAAATATTCATTAATGAGATATCCTGATTTATATATTGTCCGTCTTTCAATGATGATGATGATGATGATAATGAGGTTGATGATTGTTTTTTTTCTCTCTCTCTCTCTCCATTGTGAATGAATTGATGATGAACAAAACAATTGTAAAATCATCCAATACACCCACTAACATTTGTTTGGATGAGAGAAAAAAAAATTAGCCAGATTGTTTATTCGTTTGATTTTTTTTTTTTTTTTTTTTTTGATTTCATTTTCCACATTGTGAATTTATCATTATAAACCCCCATCCCCATACCCACACCCGCATTTCCACTGAAAAAAATGATGAATTTTTTTTTCTCATTGACTTTTTTTTCATTATCTAATATCATCCATGTTAATGATGATTATATAATTTATTTTTTTTGTTTTGTTTTGTTTTTTTTTGTCATTTGACATAATGAACACATATATACAATAGATGACAATAATAATGTTCACTCACACCCATATCACATTGATAATAAATGTTCATGGTATATTGTTAAATCCATCAATATATGATCTCATTCCATTCATCATTATTGCCATGCCCATTCAATTTATCTCTATAGATTTATTATTCGATTGTCGATTGATTCATCAATGATTCTATGATAGTGTTTGGTAGCCTTTTTTTCCAACCAATGATGATGATTTAATATCTAACTAGGCCATTGTTTCTTCTTCTTCATGTTTTTTTTGTCTGTTGTTATTATCATCATCCAAATCGGATGTAGTTGTTTATTTGGTTCATTTTCAACTCGACTTTCCTTTTGTCGGTCGGTCGATCAGTTGTTTCTGGTTGGCAGTTGTTTATTTGTTGGGCGCCATCAAAAAAAAAAATTAGCTACAAACAACAGAATCGACCAAAAAAAAAATGGTAATTTAGTGCGTGCACCACCAGAATTATTGGATATCTAGTTTTGGTTTGGTTTTTGTTTGTGTGTTTGTGTGTGTGTGTGTGTGTGTGTGTGTGTGTGTGTGTGTGTGTGTGTGTGTGTGTGTGTGTGTGTGTGTGTGTGTGTGGGAGTATACAGAACAAAAACGTAAAAAAATATGCACATTTTCATCCCGAAACTGTCACATTTATTTCCTCCCGTCTAACCGAATAAATAATCAGGGAAAAAAATGTGTAGAAAATTATCGAACTAGATATTGACAACATTACCTTTTTATATACAAAATGGTTGACGCTTGTTGTTGTAGGTTCATTGAACATGAACAAGCACCTGAGTCATATATATATATAGACAGTGTAAAAAATTCCGTTACATAACACAGAACCAAAAAAAGAAAACAAAGAGAAATGACGGACCAAAAAAAAAACCAAAATAGTAATAATGAAATGGTGAACACACATAAAGAGAATGGAAATTTGCATGAAAAACGATTCTCGCCCAATCAATTTAATTAATGTATATCTATATCAATATCAACATATTCTTTGCTTGCTTTGCATTGTCTTGTCAATTTTTCTTTTTCCGTGTATGTGCGTTTTTTTTCTTGCGTTTTCATTCGATTCACTATATTTACTTCATACACACCCATGTATATTTTTGGTTTATTTATCTTTTCGCCATAATAACTAAACGGAATCATTTGGTTTGGTTCATTTATTTTTATTTTTTGTTTTTGTTTTTGTTTTTGTTTTACCTGGAACTTTTACCGAAAAGTTTTTTGTTGTTGTTGTTGTTGCTGTTGTTGTCATTTTTTCAACTTGATACCAAATAAAAAGTTTCTTGGAAAAGTTCAACCTGGCCAGATTTTTTTTTCACTTGCTGTCAATCAGAAGATACAGAACAGATAAAAATTTATCTCGATTTTTTTTTTCATTCACAATTCATTACAAAAAATCTCTATAAATGGCAATCATATTTGTTGTATACAAGACATTGATAAGTTTGTTCATTTATTCATTCATTCATTCATCATGTGAAATAATGTGTTTCTTATATAAACGAAAAAAAAAATGGATGCACAAAATTGACAATTGATCCTCACAACACACACATCTGGTGAACGTGAACGTGAAAAAAAAATGATTCGTTGATGATGGAAAATTTTTATTCTCATTATTATTATTATTATTACTGAGAATCAACATTTTCTTTGAGAATTTTAACGAAGAAAAAAAGAAAAATTGTCAAAATCACTCTGCTGTGACATTAATTGAGTTGACTTGTTTTATTTTTTTCGTATGGCAATTTTCTAATATCCATCCATCCAGAATTTTCGTTGTGTTTGTGTGTGCACAAAGATAATCGTTAGACTTTCATGTTTTCTTCATTTTTTTTTTTTTTTTTTTTTGACAAATAATTTTTGAAATCAAACGAAAAAAAAGATCGTTTATATAATAAAATGATAAACAAGACTAAAAGATAAAAAGGGGCTAAGGTCAGAAACCAGAAACGTAAGAAAGCAAAAAAAAAAAAAATCTGTCACTTTAAATCAACTATAATGGGCTCGTGTCGTCGTCGTCGTCTTCGTCATCATCATCATTTTCAGCATACTGTTGGTTTGATTCACTCATCATATATAAATCTTATTCTAGCAAAAAAAAAAAAAAAAAATTACACACACAAATCACTAGATTACGTCAACAACAACAAAGTCAAAAGTTTTTTTTTTCCATTTCAAGGGCTAAAAGGAAATTTAAGCCATAAGTTTTTTTTAATGCAAAGTTCATCATCATCACTCTATCTTTTGTATCGCTTGAATGGTTTTCATATTCTTGTTTCGTTTCGTTTCGTTTGTTTTTAGTCTTTGTTAATTATTATCATCATCATCATCATCATCACCATATATATTGAATATTCAAAGCTACTAAATAAATTTCAACCGTCGTTCGTTCGTTCGTTTTTTGGCCAGAAAAAAAAGAAGCTAATTAACACTGAATAAAAAAAGGAAAGAAAAAACATCATCAAACTGAAATGATGCAATGGTGGTAGTACGGTGAAAAAAAAAATAAAATAAAATAGAAGAAACGTAAATTGTAAAGTCAAAGAATCATCAAATCGAAATAAAACAACATATAATAAAATTGATAGTTTTTCAGCAGCAGCAGCAGTTTTTTTTCTTCTTTCAATGTTCAGAATAAATTCTTTACACTTTTCTTCTCTCATTTCGATTCAATTCAGAAAAACCAGAATTCAAAGCTCATTAATTAACATTTTTTTTTTTGGTCTTTCGTTCGTTTGTTCTCAGGAATAAAAGGAATATATTTGAATGATACAACAACGAATAAATAAATGAATGGCAATTTCATTTCTGTGTATTATCATTTCCGCTATGGCATAAAGTTTTTTTTTTATTTTCTTACTCACATATATGTTTATAACGGAATTACAATGAAACAAAAAAAAATCCGTACTAATAATATGGAACAAGAAAAGTGAGCCTATTATCATTGCTACTGCTGCTGTTATAATAAGCTCAATATGAATATGAGCACCAATAATAATAATACATCTTATAATAACACAGAATCCAGATGATCGTCTTAGATTTTTTTTTTGTTGTTGTTGTTGCTATTGAATCCTCTATATATATGATAAAAAACCGAATATTCATCAGTCGTCCTGTCAAAACGCAAAAGAATCCGTTTTTGTTTTTGTCTTTTTTTTTGTCTAGGCGAATAAAGACAACATAAACAACATGGTAAACACACCAACACCCATTTCAGTTTCAGTATCGCCATTGAAATAATCTCTAAAATAAATTTTAAATGTCAAAAATTCTAGTTTCTTTCTAGGAAACAAAGATAAATTAAAAATGAAAGGGTTGGTCCTTTTTTTGTTGTTGTTGTTGTTGTTCACATTGTTGTCAACATTGTGCCATTTGACAAAATCTTTGAAACTAAACAAAAAAAAACAATAAAATTCTTACTATTATTTTCAACCAAATTTTGTTGTGTAGAATGGCATTAACAAAAAAATATGGAATTTTTTTATTCCCAATTTCACTCTTCCATTCATTAGTATATGTGTATGTGTGTTGTGGACCGGAATATATGTGTGAATGACGTGCAAATTCATATAGTTTTTAATCGCATTGTATTTCATCATTCCATTGTGTGTGTGTGTGTGTATAATTAAATCGACCAAGGGGCCAGTGATGTTTTTTATTTTTTAGATGTACATATACAATGTATTGTATATGGAAAAAAAACAACAAAACAAACTGCGAACATATTTTTTTTCCTCTGTGGCTGTTGGTATTTTTATTTTGAAAATTCCTATATTCACCATAATCATTTTGAAACTTGACTAATCAGCTCATTTTTCAGCAACAACAACCATTCATATCCATCCGGAGTTTTGATTTCAAAATTCACGACCGGCTATGATTTATGTATTCAAAATGTGAATGTTGATGATGATGATGATGATGATGAGATTCCAGGTCTCATTATCATCATCATCGTCAACATTCAACAACTGATGATAGAATGGAACAGAATAACGGACGTCTTCCTTTTTTTCCCATCACTATCATTATTGCCGATATCCCCACCAAAAAAAAATGAATGAATGATTGAAAAAGGAACTAAAAAACACATTAGCATCATCAAAAAAATCATCTATTGTAATTAATGCAAACGAGAATAGTAAAAAAAAGAAGAAGAGAGAGAGAGACGGAAAAAAACGCTAGAATAGATGAACATTTAGGGTAAACGAGCATAGTCATCATTTGAATTAATCAACAAAATACACATGGAATGATGATGGGACATTTGCATTTTGGCTGCTCCCACACCACGACTAACACTCTCAAATGCAAAATTTTGGTCCACAAACATTGGGTGTGGGAAGGATTGTTTGAAAAAGTTCCATCAATGTCTCATACACGCACACACAGTGAGAGAGAGAGAGAGAGAGAGAGAGAGAGAGAGAGAGAGAGAGAGAGAGAGAGAGAGAGAGAGAGAGAGAGAGAGAGAGAGAGAGAGAGAGAGAGAGAGAGAGAGAGAGAGAGAGAGAGAGAGAGAGAGAGAGAGAGAGAGAGAGAGAGAGAGAGAGAGAGAGAGAGACATAAACACATGGTTTGCATTGTTAATTCTAAATGTTATCTGCCAATGACAATGACACCAGAATCAAAAGAAAAAAAACTAGAATCATTTGCAATTATATTCTGAAAAAAAATCCGAGAAAATTCTAAATTGTCGGACAATCAATTTTAATTTTCAATTAAAGTTTTTTTCTTCTTTTCTGGTCTCTCATCATTTCTGTATCTCTCCAGTTGTAATATATAAATTCAGTTTTGTATGTAATTTTCATTCAATTGAATTCACTTCAATTTCAATGGCTGAGAACAAGAAAAAAAATTGCCATGAAGTATCCACATTCACATTTGGATTGAAAATTGGAGTGAAAAAAAAACTTTGCAAAAAACAAACGTTCCATCGATTCTGGATCTGATGTATCATCGTGCGCACACACACACACAAATACAAAATCACGACGGCTGCCATTCGAGACGATTGATAGATTGGTTTCGAAATAACAAAAGAAAAAAAAATTAATTGGAATAAAAGATCGACCATCACACCAATGTTGATGATCGATTTTGATGTATTGGGCCAAACACACACATACACACACACACACATGCTGCATTTTTTTTTTTATCATCCATACATTCCTGATATGAATGTTTTTTTTATTATTATTAGGATATAACCGACCGAGACGAATTTAGTTTTGAGTTTTTTTTTGGGACCCTTAGACATCCATCCATTGTTAATTGCTGTAGCTGTCAGCCAGATAAATGAGAGAGAGATAGTAAAACCAAGGAAAACCATCGACGACCTTAATGTCTCCCTCGACATTCATTCTGGATTATTTTTTTTATTTCACCAATCAAAAAAAAAACAAAAACAAAACGAAATTGTTCCAGAATTTTTTTCTGGCTATGTGATTCATCAATCGAAAATATTTTTTTTTGGTTCAAATGTATCGAATGAATGAATGAATGAATGGTAAAAAACGATTCAGCTATTGATGTTCCAAACGACATGATTACAAACTTGCCCTCTCATCAGACAAAAAAAATCACTAGATAGATAAAAAACAAACCCAAAAAAATTTTTTTTTTGTTTAATATCAAAAAAAATGTATAGTGTAGTGTAGTGATTGAAAAAAGGTCACCAAAAAAGAAGAAGAAAAAAATCTGGATTGATCGATCGATCAGTCATTAATTGGCGATACAAAATATTCTATACATGATGATGATGATGATGATGATGATCATTTAATCAATCATCTATATAGATTGATTGATGCACAAACCATCATGGGTCATCATCATCATCATCATTTTGGGATTGTTTTTTTTCATATTTATTTATTACGGTGTTGATGATGATAATGATGATTATAATTATAATTTTTTTCATCATCATCGTCATCATATGCTTGATTCATAAATTTTATTCTTTTTTTTCTGGTAATTTTTTTACATCTTGTCTATACCCGAAGAGAGAGAGCCAGAATGAATGAATGAATTAAATTATGTTTTTCATTTATTTAATCATTCATTTTCTCCATTTTTTTCCGAACTGAATTGTTGATTTGATGTTTTTCATCATCATCATAATCATGATCAGGATAAATGAATGTTATGGATCGGATCAATTTTGACTTTTTTTTCGTTTCATGATGAATGAATTTCGTAGAAAAGTTTGAAGTATTTTATGCTGTTGTTGACTACTACTATGGTACGGTAGTTTGATTCATCGTTATTTTTTTCCGTTGGTTCGTGTTTTTTTTCCCCAGTTAGTATGTGAACTTTAATTTTTTCTATTTTGGCCTGGTTTTTCTTGCCGTGATGATGATGATGATCCAAAATTACTGAACTCGAAATTGTTCCTATTGTACACCAACACAAGTAGCCCAAAAAAGATCATTAATCTCATTAGGAATATTTTTCTTTTCTATTCTTTTCGTCTTTTTCTTTCAAAAAAAAAAAAAAAATACATTGAATTGACGAGTATTATTGTTGACTCTCAATGGATTCTATAATGCAATACAAAAAAAAATGGAAAATGGAAACCAAAGAATTTGTGTTCTGTATTGGAATAATTCCATTGTATTGCATTCTGTTTTTCCAAAACAATTTTTCATCCATTCATTTATTCTGTTCGTTTTTTGTATTATATATAATTAATTAATTAATTATTGGCAATTTTTTTTCTTTCATTTTTTTCCAGTGGAAATTGTTTATCATTAAGATTTGTATATGCGGTGGTGGTGGTGGTGGTGATGGCGATGGTTGTGGCTCAATTATCATTATCATGATGTACCAAAATAAAATTGAACCAAAGAACAATGCAAAAAAGTAATCATTGAATGAAAAGAATAAGAAAATTTTACACGACCAACCAAATGATTTTTGTTGTTGTTGGTTAGCTATCATGACTTTTATCGTAAGAATAATTTTTCTTCATCATTATCATTTTCCCGTTTTCAGATGAACTTCAAATGATTATGAATTTTCAGATGCAAAATGGTACACAGAATGGTAATGCCTTCAAAAAAAAAATCTAGCACCAGAATTTTTTTCAATTTATTATCGATTCTTTTTTTTTGAAAAAAAAATTCCGAAATTGTCAGATTTTGTTGTTGTTGTCTGATAGTTTAAAGTTTTGCAAATACACATAATGATCCATGATAATCGGTCCAAAAAGTTGAATCCTAATTTTCATACAAATTTCATTATCATATCATATCTATCTATGTATATTCAGTTTTGTAATAAAAAAAAATTAACTTTTCAACATATGACCAAACTTTTATAACTTAACCAAACATTACAAAAAGTTTCATATATGGAACCAACACCACCACCACCACCACCACCAATCATTATCATTATCATTATCACCCGGTTTGTATTACATTCCAGTTTTTTTTGTGGCTATTTTGATTGTTCTTTGCTTGTGTGTTTGTTGTAGCTATTTGTCCATATCATTATTTTAGTTATATAAAACAATAATTGGGATCGATTTCGTCTTATTCGGGTTATTTAGTTTATTTTGAAAAACTTTATTTTTGTTCATGTCTGTGTGTGTGTGTGTGTGTGTGTTAAAATAAAATTACAATACTATCATCATCATCATCATTTGACACATATATACAAAAACTTGTTAAAGAAACTTGGTCGATCCAGGAACTTTGAAACATTAACAAAATGTTGTTATAGATGATGATGATGACAAAAAGAAACTTGAACATCATGATTATTATGATGATGATGATGATGTTGTTGATGATGTTTATATACACTTGTCATGTCTTGTCTTCTTAAGCATCTTGTTGTCGTCGTTTTTTTTCATTGTTGTTATTATTTGTATATTACAAGAGAGAACTTTTTGCATTTTCTATAAGAATATACACAACAATCATACAAACAAACAAACAAACAAACACACACACACACGCAATGTGATGATATTAGATTCGCACTTTTTCATCATCATCATCTTACATCACGATAGATTGATTCAAAATGAATTTTTTTTTCTCTAGTTGTTTTTGTTTCTTCTCCTCCACCCGGAACCCATGATGACAATGATGATGATGATCGTCGTGTAGTGGTTGTTGTTGTTGTTGATGATGATTTGGGTGATGATGTGAAACAAGAAACAAAAAGTAAAAAATTACATCCTATTTGTGTATGTTTAAATTTCATTTTCATTTTCATTTAATAAAATTTAAATCGTTTCAGATGGAAAAACTAAATTTTTTTTTAAAATTCCGTTTTTTTAAAATCTTGTTTTGTAAAAAAAAGAATTTTTCTGTCAACTGTTTTTACCGGAATTGGTCAACAATTTGTTGTTTGACCGTTCAATCATTCAACAACAATGAAATAATTGATATTCAATAAACACAAACCGATGAACAGATGGATAGAAACTACAACAATACGGATATTATGGTTGACCGATTACGGTGTTTTGCGATCATTGTTGATTTGTTCTATTGTTAACTAACCGGACTTTAGCTAGACAAAAGTTTCAAACATACAATATAACGATTACCTGGAATACAAATTTTTTTTGCTCTTTTTTTTGTTAACATCATCATTGACCTTGAATCCATCGGGACCATAATTAATTGTTGAATGATGAACAAATCGACCACACCAATAACCAAATCTATAAATGGGAACACCTTTTTTTCTTTTTCTTCTTCATGAATCAGAGTGAAGAGCAACTCATTCAATATCGATGACATACAGGTGCCAATAAAAATTATTATTACATAGCTTATGTAGTAGGGAAAAATTAATTGTAAAATTGATCCATTAAGAACTGTGGGAGTGTTTTGGTGTGTTGGTTCAATCGAATAGAATCGAATCGAATCTGTCATTATAATCATTGCCTATTATCTTGTCATGTATATATATTGATGATGATTATAATGATTATTTGGATCCAGAATACAAATTATTAATATCAACATTATATAACAGAAACAATAATGCTAACACCACTACCACAAAAAAATGATCATGCAGAATATCTAAATGTGAATCCCCTTTATTTCTTTATTTGGCCCTCCAACATTAACAAATGATGATTTGAACCAAGATTTTCTTCATTTATTATTTTTTTTTTGTTTCATTTCTTTTTTTTATTGTTTTGTTTTGGAATTTATTATAATCATCATTATTTGGGCGCCGTCTCCAATATTCTCGGTTGAACAACAACAACAACAACAAAAAAAAACCAAAGATGGATGGAAGGGCGCAATATCCATATGAAACAAATGTTTGGATTTTTATTTTATTTTCTCTGGAACAGTTGAACAAAGCTACTTCTTTTTCTCATTATCCAATGTTTCAATCAGCTATATACAGTATATATCCGATACACCAAAAAAAACGACAACAACAACAACAACAAAATGGGGCAGTGGTCTGTCTGTCTGTTTCGAAAAAAAAATCCATTGAAGAGATAAATTCGTCTGTTCATAATGTTTGTATACATATATACTAATAATGAACGCGTTATAACAAGAAATCATTCAATTTGGTAGTAGCATTGAATTCAGCACTACTTTTTGAATCTCGTTACAAACGACAATAGAGTAGTTAGAGAGAAAAAGATCCAACATCGACAATGTTTTGTCATTTTCTCTCACTATCTTTCTCACTGCTGCTGCTGCTGCTGCTGCTTCTGTAAACATTTTTTTTTTCAAAACGAAAGTTTTATCCGCTTTTTTTCTTGTGTATTTTTATTTGGTTTCGTTTAGTGATTTTATAATATCCACTTGCATCACATCACACACGAACTTGCATCCAGTTTGTTTCAAACATTCATATGTGAATGTTTCATACAAAAAAAAATCAGTCTACAGTTCCATTTCTCAGTGTTTTTTTTTTGTAGTATTCCGAATTTCTGTATATATGCATCCAATCCAATAAACGATTGCTATCGGTGCATCTTGCTGTACCCAAGTTGGTTCGTTTGTTTTTTTTTTTTTTTTGTTCTAGCATCATCACCAATCGTGTGTGTGTGTGTGTGTCGTATTCTTTGTATATATAAGTTTTGGATTCTTGTGTTTTTGAAGCATCCATCCAGCCAGCAAATAAAACTTTCTTTTTTTTCCATTAAGAATTTTCTACTTATTCTGTGTCTGTGTCTGTGTGTGTGTCTGTACGTGTGTGTATGATGTTGCATCAATTGATAATTCTGAATATCCAACAAATGATTCAGAATTGGAGCCTTTTATAACTTTTGAATTTGCGTCTGCTCATCGATAATGTTGATATTATGTTGATGTGATGGAATGGAATGAAATGATATGATGATGTTTAGATTCATTTCTAGATTATTTGTTATAATAATCAGAAGTGTCTGAGAACATTTTCATTTCATGATGTGTTGTGTTGTGTTGTGTTTCCATTCTATTTCGATCATTTGACCATCACAAAATATGTTTTGTATGAAAAAAAAATGAAAAATTATATAACACAGACAACACCATCAGCCACCATGGTCACATAGTGACCACCACCACCACCGCCACCAGCATCATCAAACAACAACAACAAATCCAAATTGATGATGTCGAACATTTGTGCTTCATATATATATATTGTACACATTGTATTATCATCAAATGAATTATATAATTTTTGATGATGATGATGAATGAATGAATGAATGGCATACAAATAAACAATATATGATAAATGAATTGACAATGGTGGTTGGTCTTTTTTTTTTGGTGACCCATAAATACATCAATACATCGATAAAAAAATGATTATGATGATGATGATTATTGTTCTTCATCTGATTGTGTGATGATGATGTGATCCAAATATTTTTTTTCTTCTTCTTCTTAATGTGTTGTGTCAATGTTTTTTTGTGTATGTGTGTGTGTGTGTGCGTATTCTTTTGTTTGATGTGAATGTCATTTGTCCGACACACATCTTTAGCGACAACTGATTAGTTTTTTCTATTTGTCCGAAACATCAACAAACAAACAAGCAAAAAAAAAATTTCAACGATTTGCTCCATATCAGCTTCAGGTAAGATTTAGTAAGAAACCAATTTTGGAATATTTTTTTTCCTCTTGTGTGTGTGTTTTTCAATCTGTTTGAATTTTGTTGAAATGATGGTTTTGACAGCCACAACCAGCCAGCAAGCAAGCAATAAAAAAAAACGTCGACGACGACGACGAAGAAAAAATTATTCATTCAATTGTCCCTAATATGCATGATATTGATACTGATGATTGGCTGCTGCTGCTGCTGTAGTTTAAAAGTTGAAATTTTTGGTTTTTTTTTTGGTTGTTGTTAGGCTTTTGATTTCAAAATAAACCAGAAAAATATCATGCTGGACTCAAGATTTTCTTGTATCGTCCTTATTATCATCATTATTATTATTTTGATTATGATTTCCGTTGATTTTTTTTTTATTTTTGGTAGCGATTAAGGCCAATTTCGATCATCATCAAAACATCATCTTCGATCAATCACGACCGATCATGGTCTCGTTTCAAGAGTTTGATTTCGATAGATTCAGAGCAGTAGCCAAAAAAAAAAAAATTAGATTTTGGTTTTTTTTTTCTTGTTTGTTTGATTGGAGATATTCATTTGTATGTCATTCATTCATTGCTTGTTGTTATCATTGCAATTGTTGTTGTTGTTGTTGTTGTTGTCATTGTCGAACGTTTAGATTTGCTCCAATAAATAAATAAAAAAATTCTTCTTTTTTTTCCTGAACAAAAATAGACGCCACTGAATTTTTTTTTACTGAACCAATCAATTGATTGATTGATTGATTGACAATTCATCTATATATTTATTATATAGATTACTTTGATTGGACTGTGGAGAAGAAAAAAAAACCGTTGTTGTAAAATGAAATCTTGTTCTTTGGTTGTTGTTGTTGTTGTTGTTTTCAGATTAATTTTCTTTTTTTGTTGTTGTTGTTGTTGTTGTTGTTGATTTTCAATCATCATTCCCATTGGAGATTTACTCGAAAACAACAATTTTTCTGGATTTGAATGAAATTTTTTTTTCCTTTTTCATTTTGTTTCTTATGAACAAACAAGAGAAAAAAAACATACTTGATTTCGATTTTTATTCAATTCCAACTTTGATCTTTATTTTTTTTTTGTTGCTTCATAGATCGAACAATTGATTGTTTGATTGAAAATCGACAATAACAACAACAACAAATCCCAAGTGTATGGATCATCATTGGCCAAACACACACACACACATATAAATCTTTTCCATTTGTGTGCATCTTTTACATCTTAAGAACTACATCTTGTTCCATACATACGATTTATGATGATCATGAACCATTATGATGATGAACTTTCATTATAGAGAGTGCGAGTGAATATATTTGTCTATTGATCTCATCATCATCATCATCATCATCATCATTGGAATTGAAATCGATTCAATTGCCAACAAACATTGATGATATAAGATTCTATTTGGAATCCATTGCATAAATGATCACCACCTACGCACACACACATACAGTTTATTGGTTGATAGATAACGTATTTTTTTCTTTGATATATCGGTCAAATTGATGATTATTGATTCAAGAATTGAATAAATATTTCTTTCAATTCAATTCGATTCAAATCAAACGAAGAAAGAAAATGATTATCTATGTGTGTGTGTGTGTGTGTGTGTCTGTCTGTTTTAAGAACTATGAAACATTTATTTTTCGTTCAACATTCCAATCTCCGATTCTTGTTTTTCTTTATACAACTAAATAAAGTCGTCAAGAAAAAAAGTAAAGTCATTTTTTCCCAAAATTATTATTTCAAATGATAACTCCATTTGATGATATTTTAGACATTAATATTAATAATAATAATATCTATCCAGTGGTATATCTTTTTGAGACTATTCTGTGCGTCATTCTGGTTCTATTATGATGATGATGATGATGATGATATGGTTGCCAATTTTTTTTCTTCCTTTCACTCAATTCATTTTTCTATCTTGTTCATTCTTGTTGGTTCCATATTGGCCTCGAGCTATTCTTGCATTTTTTTTCTCGTATTGTCTCTCTGGATCTCTTGTTATTCTTGTTGAATTTTTTCGAATCGATGCCATGGCTTTATTATTATTATTATTATTTCATGTAGTTGATTCCTGATGATGGCCTAGTTTTTTTTTGCTTTGTTTTTTTTCTCTGTTTTCCATATTCTATGTATTCTATGTAGCCTCGAGTATCTTTTCACTATACAATGATGAAAAATTCAATGAATCACAGAAATGATGAACCATATACACAATATATAGGTATAATAAAAATAATGAATGGATAATTTGTACTCATGTACAATTTTTTTTCTGTAGTAGCTACATAATAATATCATTGTAATAATAATGGAAAAAAATATTGAAAAAAAACCAGTAGTTTCCAAGGAGAAACTAAAATAGAATTCTTTAAAAATGACAGTGATGATGATGATGATGAAAAAAAAATTCCAGAGGCATCATTCCCAGATGTTTGTTGGCTGGCTGATTGATAGCAAATTTTTTTTTCATTTTTTATTTTGCAAATTTCGCTAGTAGTCAAGCTACAGAATTTTGTATTAAATAATAATTAGTCTAAATATCGGCCAAACTAGCAATTCCAAAGATTTTTTTCCAATGAATATTCTGTGTATGTGTTTTTTGGTTGTTGTTATATTAAATCGAAATTCCAATTCCTAATGAGTGAGAGATAGAGAGAATAAGCCAAAAAAATCATTTATTCATTTTGTTTATTCTCACTGATTTCATTTTTTCTGCATCATAGATTCTGGATTCTGTAGCTTCAATTGAAAGAGAAAAAGTAAATAAATAAAAAGATTTGCTTTTGTTGTTTCTGTTTCCGTTTTATTCTCTATGATGATTATAATGATGAGGATGTTTTTGTCGGTTGCCAATTTGTTCAATTCTTATTCTCTTGTTATTGTTGTTGTTGTTGTTTTGATCAACGACATTGTTTTGTATGAATAAAATAAATATATCATTATAAGGAAATGAGTTAAATTCTTTTTTTATTCGGTTTTTTTTAGCTCCGGAATACCCAGGAATCAGAGAATCTCTGAAAACAAGAATCGCTATCCCTGAATACACACACACACACACGTTGTATCGTGTTTCAACCATTTTGAATTGCCCAATGATTTTTTTTTTTAGTTTTGTTTTGCTGCACGTTTTGTTTGAATCACGTTTCAAACAACAAATACGATCATGATGCCGAAAAAAACAACCCTTTTTCGCCATTATTTTTATTATTCTCGACAGAATTGCAAAACAATCATGGGCAGCATAATTCCTACAGTGATTTTTTTCTTTCAAACATACATGGACCCTTCTCAAATCATTATATATTCATCGTATAGTCAATGTTGTTGTTGTTATTTTTATTATTAGTAGCTAATATCAGCTTTTTTTTGGAGTACCAATCAATTTTCTGTTCACAAATACAAAGGTCACAATATTATATTTATATAAACGATAATGATCCAGTATCACATTCTTTCTTTCGGTGGGTCTAATGATGTTGATTTTGATGACATGCAAAATATTCATCACATTACGTGTTCCAATACGATATTATGATGATGATGAATATCACGAAAATATGATACGATAGAAATTAATTAGTCTTTGACACGAAAATTTATATCTCGTCGTTTCATTTTCTAGTTCATTCAAGCTTAAAAAATTATGGATTATTATTAATATTTTTATTTTCCATTGACGTGCTGTGCAAAGGTCAAATAGGTGCTAGAAAATTAAAGTGGAATATATTCTATACGTTGGAATCTAAAGTGTGTGTGTGTGTTTGGCTGCATATGTCATATATTCTTCTGTTCGATTAGGTATAATTTCCTTGATATTTCCATCAAAAAAAAAATCATGATAATGACAAACAAACTTGAAAAACGAAGCTAATTATTATTCATCATTCAAGAGGTTATTTTGCATGTCATTTTGTGTATATGTCATGATATTTTGGGACAAAAAATTGAATGTCCCGTTAGTGTGACAAAATGTATCTTCTGAAATTACTAAACAGTAAAAAACGTACAAAGAAGTTTAAACTATCTAGCCATTCTCTGTTCAGTATCTTTATAACTAACTCCTATCTCATTGGTTTTTTTTCCACTAAATGTTTATCACATACCACAATTTTTTTTCCACCAGTATAATTATAATGGATCATCATCATCATTTTGCATGATGATTAATATTGCCACCACTTATTATATTCATTATCATTATCATCATCATTATAAAAAATTGGTCGTTTGCATATTATCTATCCATCCATTTATATATGACGACAACCGACTAGTATACATCTGTCGATTATATTTATAATGGATAAATCACGATTATTATTATCATTATTTCCGTTAAACTGTTTTTTTTCCGATTCCTGTGTTTATAACTGTTATCATGGCTAAGGTTATTCTGCTACTACTACTAGTGATAATGGTTTTATTTGTCAATTCACAACAACGCACGTGTCCATTGTTGATGAAAATTTAGTATAAATGTTGTCATTATTTTGTTTAGTTTAGTTAGTTTGTAGAACTAGAATTTATGATTTCCTAAAATCAATCCTGTATGCTTGGCGCCATATATTTTGTTATTCTTGGAACGTTTTTTTTTTTTTTTTTGTTGAAAAGTTTCATTTTTTTATCAAATTTTTTTCTCTCCCACTCTCTCATTTGGTTTAGTTTCGTTTTTGTTGTTGTTGTTGTTGTTGTTGATTGGTTTCCATCATTTTTCATTTTGTTGCTTTGGTGGTTGGAAAACTTTTTTTTTCAAATGTTGATTTTCATTGGAAAAAAACTTCTTTTTTTTACACAAAAATAAATGCTGTTGATTTCATATAAAATGGTTGCCCCTTCCAGAAAAAAAATGGCGTCTAGACAACTAACGACGACCATTGAATAATTTATCATTTTCATTGATTGTGGAATTTTTTGTTTTTTTTCTTTGAAAATTTGAAATTCTTATACTCTACAAGAATAATTTCGTCATGTCATTATTGTCATCGACGTACGACTTGCACACTTATTTTTTTTCATTTCATTCAGGCCATTTTTTTTTGTCGTGGTTGTGAACACTTATTGGTCCGTCTTGGTTGACTTGTTGAATTTTTAGGTAGATAAAAAAAAATTCTTTGATTATGGCATATGGTAGTTTTGAATCATCACTAAATGAAATGAAATGACTACCACTACCACTACTATTATACATTGTATATTTTAATTTCAGTACATTACCATTATTTATCTTTTTTGGCATTATGACATTTGTGAATTTCAGAATAGATTTTCGTTGTTGTTGTTGTTGTTGTCGGTGTTACCGATAAAAACACACACAAACATCCACAGAACAGAAAACACTTGAAGCGTATCGTTAAAGTTATCAAAAAGGCTAGTATTCGTAGTGATTCACTGTTTAACTCAATGTTTATGTTTGTGTGTGTGTGTGTGTGTGTGGTAATCAACCTATGAACCTGTCCAAAAGTTCGTTTTTTTTCATAAAAGTTTTTTGTATTTATTACGGATGAAAACCAAGATGAAAAAAAATAACTTGTGACTCGTGTCTTTGTGGCTTCGGATGAATGAATTTCAAATGAGAATCTGTTTTGGTTGTTGATTTTTTTCTTTTCAATTTTTTTTTCACTAGATCATCATACCTATCTTTGTTTGTTGTTCATCCATGTCTACCTGTTTTCTTTCTATTTTTTTTTTTGCTTTTTGTTGTGACCGAGGTTGTGACCTTTACCACCTTTTTTTCTCTTCTACTTTTGATTTATCATTACTTGTTTTTTGTTCACTTTGAGAATTTTCTGGATACATAGCTAACCACTACAACATCATCATCATGGTCATAGTCGACGGTTGTACTCAGGTCAGACGATAAAAAACATAGATAAACGGTTTTTTATTTTTTGTTGCCTGAAAAAAAAATAAAATTTTTCCCATTTGATTTTGTTGATCAATTTGACATTTCCTGATTTGTACATTTTGATTTTCATCATTTGTCAGTCTTAAATAAAAAAAAAAAATTTCAATTTAATTTTGTTAAACTGACCCTTCATTTAAATTGATTTTTAAATTTTTTGATTTGCTGATATGAAACGAATTTTAATTATCAAAACTTACAGATTAAATTTCATTGATAACTTTTGTTGTGAACAAATTTCATGTTCTCATGGTTAAAAATTATCTATGGCCTATATTTCTTTCTTTTTTTTCTTTTTCGTATGGATTAATCGACTAGATTTGTTCACAAATTTGAATATAGTGACAAAATTTGTCGATCAATCCATCATCATGACGCCATGATTACGACGATGATGATGATGATGATGATGATGGATATTGATTGAAATTGAAATGTTCCATGAAGATAGGAAACACACATTTACACTATAGATAAATGTAAATCAAAATTGTTTTCAAGAAATAAAAAAAAATGGTTTGAAGCTAATATTCTCAATATAATCATCGATCAAAAAAAAAAAGAAAATATCTAGCCATTCGATTGGTGGAAATATTATTTTTCAATTGCTTCGTTTCGATTTTCATTTCCTTAACGCATTAATAATAATAAAAATAAAAAATAACAGTAGCTATAGCTTAATTCATTGATGATGATCAATTACTTATTGATGATGATGATAATAATCAATAAGTTCCAAAATGGAATGGTGGCCAAATGTTTTCCATGTGTGTGTGTGTGTGTGATTATGTCTACTGTAAAATACATTAGACAGCTGTTTTTAAAAATCATTTTCTTGGGACTTTATTTTTTTTTTCTTCTTTATTTTGCTGCTGATATTCAGTTCGTATTGGTGGTTAGATTATTTACAATGATATTTTGTGTCAATGCTATCTTTGTCGTCGTCCTGGTCGTCGTTGTTGACCTCACCAGGTGCACAACGATAACGATGACTTGTTCGATACGAATCATATTGGTGGTCATTATGATTATGGTTACGGCAAAGACAAAGTTGATAATGACAAAGACGACGACGGCGACAAAGACCTCTAATAATAATGATAATAAAGAGTGTATACACACAATTTGGACGAAAAAAAAAATTGACCCAAGAAAAAGGACCAAAACTTTTGTATTTGTGCGTGTTTTATATCCTTTGCCACATTGTATACTTACCATTGAAATGAATTTAATCACCGGAACAATACAATAACGACCACATATGTAAAAAAAACAGAAAAGTTTTCTGAAACTCGTGTACAGTAGCAACTTTCTTTTTTTTGTCTGGCTGGGTCTGAGTGGTTTTTTTCCAATTTTCATTTTCATGTGTGTGTGGGTTAGGGTCAGGACATGGTCACAAACAAACAAACCTACTGAAAATGAAAAATAATTTTCGATAAGTTTCATGAATGAGAATACCACACTATCATTCATTCATTTGTACATTAATAACAACATTCAACATGGATCACATGTATATTATCCGATATAAACGACTGTGATCATCATCATCATCATCATGTGATTCACAATCGGATTGGATTATTTCCATTTTCATTTCTATTTTCATAATTTGTAATCAGTAATGGCCACTCGTTTGGTTCATTCGTTGATTGATTGGTCGTTTGTTGTCAAACCTGTATGGATGATGAGTGGTGATGATGGTCTGTGATGAAATAGACTGATCAAATCAAAAAAAAAAAAAAGATGAAAAGATGAACAATGTGTGATCCGGAAAGAGAGACAGAACGAAAAAAAACGATATGATAATGATCTACTTATCGATAACAACATGGGAGTGTGTGTGTGTGTGTGTGTGTGTCTGTACTTGTGGATGGTCACACAATGATGAAATACACGCAATATTTCAATTCGATTCGGAAAATATTTGTACAAAATGTTGTGGAAAAAAATACTTATAATACTAATCTGGTGTTGTCGTTACAATTTTTTTTTTTTCGTTCATCAATTCAGTTTTTTTGCTATCTTTTGTTTATAAATTTTCATTTTCATCATAATCGTTCGAATGGCGAAAAAAAAATCATTCGAAAGATCCTTGTTGTTTCGAATGAAAATAATAACTAGATGATCATCATAACAGAGGTATCTTTTCAAAATCGGTCCATTTTTTTTGGCCCCTACAACTACATTTTCATATATGGAACTCCAAGGTCACCTTTCAGTCTTTATGACGAAACAAAAAAACATTGAAAAATGAAAACGATTAGCTTTTTTTTTTTTTTTTTTTTGTTTCGTTCCCTCTTGATGATCATGATTATTATTTTTTTTTTTTTTTGGATCGAAAACAACACAGGATTCATATAAGTGGATTTATAATTTTGTACATGACATATATCTAGGTATATTGTTTGTTATTATTATCTGGATCTCAAAAACAAATTTAATCTTCGGACATACAAACGCACACACAGACACACTGAATGTTTGGTAGTTCATTTTTTTCCATACTGCTGATGATCAAGTTTTGTTTGCTAGTTTATGATCGATTTCTGGTTGGCCACGTTTGTTGATGATCATTGAAGAATAATCGAATCGAAAAAAAATAACCAACCAACCAACCAATCTTCCAATCATGCAGACTTTTTTTTGTATAATCGGATTTTCTAAGTCTTGTTTTTAGTTCGTTTTTTTTTTGTTCCTCGTTTCGAGCTTGGCTAGCTGGCTGACTGGCTGGCTGGATGGCTGGCAACTTTATGATTAAACAGGCAATGGGGATTTTCAATGAAAATTTCAACTACCAAAAAAAAAAAAATAAAAAAATAAAAATTTTGAAAACATACTTGAATTGAATGGCCGCTTTTTTCGATTCCCTTTCCCTTATGAATGATTAGAATTATTGTTTTCATTTGAAAATAAAATTGAAGTTTTTTTTCTCTCACTGAATTTGAATCATAAAATTGATATATAATGAATAATGGTCCAGATAGATTTCGTTTTTGTGTGAATATTGGTCGGTTTGGTATTTTTTTCCAAATAAATCCCATGGTCAATCGATCATCTCTCACTCTGTGTGTGTGTGTGTTGTTCCATAATAATGACTCAATGTTTAAATGTTTTTTAATAATTTAATTTGACATATTTTATATACTTTTTCTCATTCATAATTATTATCATTATAATGGGTTATTTATTGACCCATTTATTTTCATTATTTTCAATATCGATTATATGTATTATTTATTAATTTATTTCTCATTTTTTTCGTTTTTTTTTTGAATTTTTCCATAGATCCATATTTCATTGGGTGCAGAAAATAATTTTATCGTTAAAACAACGACAACGACAACATATTCGAAAGGAATCATATTACTACATCGAAACATAAATTTTCTACACCACAAAAAATTCATGGCATTCATTATTGTGAATGAATGAATGAATGATCATTTCAATTTCTGTGTGTGATAGCGAACCAAAAAAAAAAAATCTCATATATCCGAATCATATATAAATATAATTCTCCATAAATAACGAAAGAAAGAAAAAAAAATTAATATCGAGAACCATCCGATTAAAAAAAAAACATCTAAAACGATGGTCTCGATCGAATCCAATACATTGTCAACGATGACCATGATGAAAATGATGGCCAAATTGGATGATCCAAATCAAAGACGAAGAACTAAACTAAAATTATTAAATCATTGTACAAATTTCGTACAAAATTCTTCAAATATAAATCGATCTCAATCGAAAACGATTCATCATCATCAGGATGGTGATGACGATGATGATATTGTCTGTATGAATAATGTGATCCAAATGAATTGTCAACAAAATTCTAATGATAATCATCATTATTCAAATTCTCATCACTATTTGTCCAAATATTCATCATTAACTAGTCAACAAAGAAAATTTCGACTTTTAGATAATCAAAAATTATTCTGGTCATCATCGAAATTATCATCATCAATAAATTTTCATCAATTATTGAATCAATCATCAACATTATTTTGTATAATAATTTTCATCATCATTACATTCATATTGAACGAATCAATTGTGTTCACATTACATTGGCAAGAGAATATTGAACCAAAAACAAGGATACATCATCTAAGTAAGCATTGTTTTTTTTTGGTATTGAAAATGAATTTTCTTTTTTTTTTGTTTTCGTTTTAATTTTTTTTCATTGCATTACATTTGTCCATTGTTTTTCCCATTCAGTATGTTTGTAAACTGATGTGGTAAACAACATTAAATTAATGTGCAATCAGGCTGATCTGGTTATTCCAGTTTAATTCTGGTTTACGTCTATTGTCTGTGTACATGTGTGTGTGTGTATGTTGCTGTTGCTATGATTTGTTTAAATCATTATATTCATAACGATATTAATCGGTTGGTCAACATCATCATGATCATCACCATCATCAGTAGACTAAACAGTTTGACCACACAGTCTTTTTTTCGATATTACCACACACATAGCCAGCCAAGCCACACGCACACACTAACAAAACAGATTTACAATTACTATTACTAAATTAATCTCTGATGATAATGAATGTTAATGATGATGTCAGTATAGATGATGACCAAAACAACAAAACAAATGATAATGTTTATGGCACATCCATTCATTTATTCATCATTAAATTGATGATGATGACGATGAATACAAAACGAATCTAGATTCTAGTGCAAAAAAAATGTAAAACAATAATGAATAAACGTGGTTTGATGAATATTTTTGTTGAAAACAGTAAATAAAAAAAAATCCAAACAATGGTCAGACGCGCAAACACACATTTTGATATATATATATTGAATCACCAGATAAAATGTCCTACATTATGTATGGAAAATGAATTTGCATAATGAATAAAAAAAAACTAAAAATCCAGGAATCCAGTGCTGGATATATATCCATAGATGACATTTATCTATTTTGATCATTTTTCAAATTATCCTTATCAGAGTAAATCAGATCATTTTTATGTGCATACAAACTAAAAATAAACGATTAAACGGATTGAAAAACTGAAATTTTCTGAATTCAAATCATTTGAAATTTTTTAAATGTTTGTTTCCGCATTAAAAGCTAATTAATCCTGATCATCATTTACATGCAGTAAAATTTAAATTCATGGGATTTTTTTTCTCTCAATATAAATTTAGCACAGGATCATCATCATATATCATTTGGGATTTTATCAATTTTATATCTAAAAAGTCTAAAAACTAGACTAGAAATTTGAAAATGCAGTGATTTTTTTTCTTTATATTCTAAATCCTTGTCCATTATTGATTCATATCGTGGCGTTCATTGATGTTGGTGATTCATTCATGCACGATTTCATCGCTGCTCTAGTTGTTAATGTCGTCGAGAATCGATGTGTTTTATTTTTTTAACGTTTTTTTTTTTTTTTTGTTATTCATTCGTTTAATAAATGGCAAATACAATGGCCATATCACATTCAAATGAAAATGAAAATGAAAATGAAGAAGAAAGCTATCGACCTTTTTTCTGCTTTTTTATTGTATCGATTTACGATTGATCCTCATTTTTTTCCTATTCGTATGGCAAGTCGTTATTCTACTTTTACAATGCACATTTTATATTTGAATCATTTCTTCTACTCTAGCTTTGAGTGTTTTTTTTTGTGTTTTTTGTTTTTTCTTTTTTCGTTGGTTGATTCTCATTCAGGAATTATTCAGTAATATGATTTTCTTGGAAAAAAAAAGATAAAATCCAATATAATTCATATGGTGATGAATATATATGAAAAAAATGGACAACTATCATATCATATATTCTGATTCACTGATATCTAAAGATCAGCATGTACATAGGTCATGGCCTATTATGTTGATGATAAAACACATACACACATACACACACACTTCACTTCATATACGGGTTTTCATTGCCATTCATAATCATCGTCACTATATATCATCATAATAATAATAATCACCATAATCATGGCATTGTTCCAATTGGAACATCATCATCATCAACAACGACAACAACAACTTTTACTACATTGTTGAAATGATGTTGATCGAATAGTGGACCAAAATGAAATACAGGCAAAATGGACATTTATCTTGTCATCATGATACACACACACACATAGCGATGACAGCTTTTTTTCAGGATCTTTGAAATCCAGCAATAGTAGTAGTTGTTGTTATCATATATATCGTCTCACAGTTTTTATCATGGAATACATTTATTCAAGTTTCAATGTTTTGGAGAAGGGAAATCATAAAAAAAAATCTTGATTCCAATCGTTTGTGTCCGAATGAATGTGAATGAATTGTATATATCGTACTATTTCATTCAATTCATATGATGGAATATAAATGTGTGTGATCGCAAAGTTTTTTTTTCGGATTCTCACTCTCTTTTTTTTCGTTGATAATGATTTCGATTTGGTTGATTGAACTTTAATTGAGTTCGAACGAAACAATGAAACGAATAGCGAAAAAAAAAAGAAAAACGAAGAATGAAAATGAAAATTCATTCCAATCGAATGTGTGTGTGTGTGTGTGTGTGTGTGCGTGGGTGAATGAAATGAATTATGGACCCTTTTTTTCATTTTCATTTCGCTGTACTATATATATATTCAGAGTTCTGGGTACTCATTTTGTATTTTTTCATGTATTCAGAATAAATTTCCGGAATTTTCTTCTTTTTCTTTTCACGATTCATTCATTCATTCATGTATGTACATCAATCCTTATAATCTATTTGTTTGAATTGAAATTGAATTCGATGATGATGATGATTTATTTTTTTCACTTTTTCATCAATTCATTCATCCTTTTTTTGATCTCTCGATTGATTGGTTATTATTTTTTTTTGAGCTTCTTTATTGTGGGTTTTGGCAATTGAATTTTTTTTTCTTCTTTTAATTGATTTGTCTTTGTCACTCAAACTCATACGCACACACTCATTGATTAAAACTGAAGCATTAGTGGTTCACAGATGAATTTTTTTTTCATTCGGTTCTATCCATTTTCATTCACACCTACTTATGAATCATCCAGAGAAAAAAAAACATCATTATCATTATTAAATCGGTATACGGTAGCTGTAATTGAAATTTTTTGGTTTTTTTTCTGGTCAGAAATTTCTCATTTTCATTGATAATGATGATGATGATGATGATGATGAGAATAATGACAATCCAATTTTTCCCTTCAAATCAAATCGTATTTAATCAGACTATTTCATTTCCTGGATTCACTACTGAATTTCAATGATGATGATGATGATGATGATGACTATGATGGCCATTAGTTATTACACTATTTAGTAATGATAAATGTCACCTCTTCTTTCCTTTCCCACTCCAATGTATGTTTCAAATTTTGAAAATTAACGTACACGTCACTATCACCGCCCAATAGGGCCATTTTTGTTTATAACCGAGAAAAAAAAATGAGATTCATTTGTCCGGATGTCCACACACACACTAGTGAAAAAAAAGTCTCAGCTGTCTTGATTGATTACCATTATGGATACAATGTTAATGTTGTCCCTTCCTCTCTCTCTCTCTCTTTTTCTATCCACCACCACCACCACTATTCCCCATAAACCATACCAAAGTTATAACGACAATAGTGAAAATAAAAATAACCCAGCGTTGACAACAAACGAACCAACGATGATGATGATGATGATGAAGATCCAAAATGATCGATGTCCCCATACGCGAATATTTTTTTTTTTTTTTTTTTGTATTTTGAATGTTCCAATGAAAAAAAAGCCAAGGACCATGATTCGTCGTTGTCGTTTGTTGTGTGCCAACATCTTGCATATTTTTATCCATTTTTCTTTCTAAAAATTATTCGCTTCGCGGGGTGTGTATGGGTTGGTTGGTTGGTTGGTTGGCTTGAATGTGTGTTGTTGTTGTTGTTGTATATTCTGGACAACACATTTTCAACTTTGTGACCATAATAATTTTCTCTGGTTGCTTTGCCTGTTTCGTGAATTGAAAACTTGAGAGAGAGGAAGAGAAAAGCAAAGAGGCAACAACAACAACAAAAAAAATATTGCTCGTTCATCAAACTGCCATTGAAGCCATTGAGGCAATAGACTATGATTGTAAATAAATGAATGAACGAAATGAATGTGAAGCAATGTGTCATCACCATTTGAATTTGCATAATAAAAAAAACGAAGAAAATGAAAAAGAAATACAGTCAGAATAAAATTCACAAACACAAATACAATTTCTGGACCACACCACCCTTGGTCTGTGTGTATGTATGTGTGTGTTTGTTCCATTTCTTTCTGACTATTCGTTTTTCTATGTGGAATTTTTGATACTCTTGAAATATTGAAGAATATCGCATATTTCAATTTCAATCCACTTGTTTTGCATTTTTTTTTTTTTTTTGATCATCATAATTATTTAATTAATCTTTTTTTGTTCGACTGTGTGTGTGTGTGTGTGGGATGTGAACATGTTGATGAATCGAAAATTTCTCTTGAAAATAGGGCCATTTTTTTGGCCATTTCTCAAACACTAGACTAGACTATGACATAATCCCATCTGAATGAAGATATATTCACTTGTCTCTCGATTTTCACTAGATTCCTTTAGGAATCTTGTATTTTCATGAGTGAAAAAATTCAATGAAAATGATGCTGATGATGATTTTTGGTCTCATGACACCAGTTTAGTTCCACACACACACACACACACACGCCAGCCATACATACTTGATTTTCAAGAGTTTTCAAGTTTAATTATTAATTCAAAGTTGTTTTTTTTTTTTGCTGGTTCTATATACTATTGTCATTCGTTTTAATTCGGTTTTTTTTCAAGTTGTTTATTTTATTCTTCATCTTGTTTTTCACTGGATGGCTACCATCATCGTCATCATCATCATCATCATCTTAATCAAGTTGAAACTGTTTTGGGTTTTAACCGTAAAAAAGAAGAAAAAGGAAAAAACAATTCCCACTAGTATTTTCAAGATGTACATCTTGGCTGAAAAAAAATTCTTTTTTGGATCAACTTTTTTTTATGTTTCTTCCACTGTTATATGGTTTAATAATGATTAACAATTGATGACAATGATGATTATATATTGAAAAAATAAAACACTTTTAAAATGACCAAACAGAATCGGACAGGTTGATAAAATGATTCATTAGATTATTAAATTTTCATAATATTCTGTAAAAATTGTAACAATTCTTTCAAGGTTTTTCTTCAACTAAAGTTCTAACGATTTTTATTTATTTATCTCTCTCTCTATCTCTCTCTATCTCATTTTTTCCGTTGTCTTTCTTCATATATTGGACTTGTGATTCAGGTTTCAGATTCCAATGCAAATGTGGTTAGTATCATCGAACAAAAAAAGTGGGCGTAAACTATAGTTTGGTTTGCTTCGGTTTTTTTCCGATTTGAGAGAATTGACATTCTTCTTTTTTTTGCATTTCATTTCATTTCATTTTATTATTTGACTTTTCATTCTGTCATTCTGTATTATGTTTGTCAAGTAAATAGGAATTTTTTTTTATCTATTTGAATTAGAAGAATTTCATTCGTTTGTGTTTTGCCTCCAGAGACATTCAAACAAACAGACACACACACATGCACTCTAAATGTATGGAAACAAAATAAAGGTCCCATTATTTCCATTCTGAGAAATGATGATGATATGATGATGAAACTCTCGCTCTCTCTGCCCCTTTTCTTTTGTTGGAACAACAACAACAACTATTACTATCAATGAAGCTCTGTTGCATGTATTACATTATGGTTTTTCATTTGATTTTTTTTTTCACATTCACATTTTGTGAATTTATTCTTTTGTTCGTCGATTCTGGCAGCCTTCACACACACACACTCAACAGTAGAAGTAGTAGTAGTTGGTCGTGATTTTTTTTTCTATTCGACTGAAAAAAAATTGTCGAATATGAAATGTTGTAAGAATAAAAGAAATATTTATTGAATAATTTTATTTTACTTTTTTTTCTACTCTATTCACTTTCGATATTCTTTCATCATCATTGTTGCTGTTGAAATATTTATCTTACACGCACACACACATGCACTGAATAGTGTGAACCATGTCGAGCATAAATATCTGACCACCACCACTATCATTGAAATTTTTGTTTTTTTTTCGTTTCAAACCAGCAGGAAGTGTTTTTTTTCAGTATAGTAAAAAACGATCCAAAGTTTGTTTTCGTTTTTTTTTATCATTGAAATTCGTCGAATATCTATGTACTGTATATATGATGTTTCAAATGTCTCATTTTATTTTTATTTTCTTGAAAAAAAAAATATTAGTTCTTCGGAAACTGGATGTCTGGGTAAATAGAGAGACTGTGTGAGAGAGAGTGATTTTTTTTGGTGGAAATTCGTTTCCTGAATTTGTAATGAGATACGATAATAAAATATTGAATGGAAAACCAACGGGATCAATGATGATCACGTTATGATCACCATTGATGACTTGGACCATGGTAAACTTCTAAACTTGAACCTCAACCATATAAACACACAATAGGATTAATAGTTTTCATCAAATTTTCATTTTCATTTTATACTATACTATACTAAGCTTTAGTTGCATTTTATTTTTTCATCATCATAACAATTCTAAATTATTGCATTTTAGTGGTTGGTTGGTCAACTTGTTTGTTTGTTTGTTTGTTTGATTGATTTTTTTTTTCATTTTAAATTTTTCACACATCTGAATGATTGGAGATTTTGAATTGAAATTTTTTTTTTTTTTTTGCAAAACATTTCAGTGGCTACATAGTTAGTGGATAGATGGATATATAATTTACTTTAATAATCACTCGAGTATTGTGTCAATTTTTTTTCTGCTTTCCAGCATCCACATTGAATTGGAAAATCTTGTTCCAAGGTCAATGATGATGATGATTATAACGAACATTCAACTTTGAAAAGTGAAACAAATCAATTTTCTATTGATCAATTTTCAAAATTTTTTTCAATATATCAAATATTTAAATAAATAATAGCTACTTCAATTTACTGATTTTACATTTTACAGAAAAAAAAACTGGAACAATATTCAAATCAATCAATCAATTGGTGATTGATTCATTGTGATTGGTGTGATTGGCAATCACAATAAATCGATTGATTGAATCAATAGAAAAAAAATGAATAGAAATCAATTCTATTTCGATCATATCATTTTACCAAATACAATAAGATGTTGAAATAGTATTTTTTTCCAACAAATTTTCACTCGTATAATTTTAAATTCAAATAAAAAAAAATTTGTACGGGTTATGATTACAGGTTTGAATTTTTTTTTATTCTCATGAATTCAATTTCCATTCAATTGGAATCCATTACCATTTTTGTTTTCTCACCTCTATAGATCTTTGTCTTAATTGCTGATGATTAAAAAAAATTATGTTTTCTATGTGTTTGTGTTTGTGTCCTTCAAATGAAATACATTGCTTCAATTCATATTAACTAGTTTCTGGTCATTTTCTTATCCATTGGAAACCATAAAACCAAAAAAAAAAACAACTCTTTCCCTATAATTTTAATTTTAAAAATGTTGCTGTAAAATTAATTTGATTATTTCCACTGTGTGTGTGTTTAGTGTCGATCATTAATTCATTATCATCATTTTTTCATCAACAAAAAATCAGAAAAACGTTTGTTCATCATCATCATCATCATCATCATTGTTGTTTTTATCATAACGATTCAATCAATTCAATGTTTCATTCATTCCATCTATTTCTGTCTTTTTTTTCTATATTGCCAACACATTTCTTTGCAATTCAAATCCGATTTTCAAATGAAATTGATTGGTTGATTGATTGATTGATTGATTGGTTGATGTCTATTGATGATGAACAACGTCTGATTCATTCATTCATTGATTTTAACCACCAATCAACAAACTGGAATCAAAAAAAAAAAATTTTCATTGATTCTTTCTCTTGTCTTTATTTGTTTGTCAAACTATTACTGTCAATGATAGCACATTGCAAACACATTGAGATTACCACCAAAAAAAAGCAACAAAGCTACAATGTGTCCGTCTGTATTTTGTTTTCTGTTTTGTTTTGTTTTGTTGTTTTGTTTATTTGCGGGTCTTTTTAGTATTTATAAATGAATATAAATATTCAAGTTTATCTTTCTTCAAATCATCATCATCAAAAAATTTAAACTTTTAATGTCCAGAGAAAAAAAAAGAAAGCCGAAACAACAATTACAACAACAACAAAATGTCTATAGAGAAAAAAAATGATGATGAGAAACTTTTTCAAAATGATTATCATATCGCCAGGGTCGTAGTTGTGCCATATGGATTTTTTTTCTCAAAAATTCAATTTCTTTGGCTTTGAATTAAATGATGAAAACAAAGAAACAAAAATCATCTGGAGAATCGTTTTTTTTCGTTTTTGGTTTAGTTCAGAAAATCCAAGCATTTCAATCATTATGTCTTTTTTCTTCTGAATTTCAATTTTGACCACATTATGAACATAAAAAAATGACAGATGACATTGTTATTGTTCCGAATAATATGATGATGATGATGACGGTGGTCGATATTTAGACAATTTTCTCGTTTTTTTTATGTGACAAATTTTCTTTTTTTTTATGAATTTTACTTTTGAATGCAAATTTTTTCAACCACAACAACAACAACAACAACGATAGCAACGCAAAAAAAAATCCAAAATCAATTGCATAATATGCAAATAATATATGAATGAATGTCACAGATTCTACAATACCAACAGAATCGACCACAAAAAAAACATACACCCACTACCATCACCAACATGCACACAGATGGTTGATCATCATCATCATCATCATTGAAATCGATGATGACTATGATCCATATAATAATAATAATGATGATGATCATGTAAAATGTACACAAATTACTTATGATGATGATCTCATGTGACCATATATATTGTCGTCATATATACAAACCAGTAAATGTAAGAAAGAAAAGTTTCAAAAAAAAAAAAAAATGGTATATGATAGTGGTGTAACAAAATTTTTGAACAAATTCTTTTTCCATATATTCGATCCAATCGTACATCTATCACACACACATACACACACACACTGTGATTCTGGACGATACGAAAAAAAAATCGTTATTCGAACAGAAAATTCCAATTGAAACATGTGTGAAGATATAATGTTCACAAAAGAGAGACAAAGATATGGAGAAACATATGGTGCCACATTGAAACTATTGCTCGTTTTTTTTTCGTTCGTTCGTTCGTTCGAAATCTTTTTTTTTGTATAGGGCGCCAAACACATACAATGAGAAGAATAAAAACGAAAAAAAAAGAAAAATCCTAAAGATTTAATGGACACCACACACACACACACACACCAACAAAAACACAACAGTAACGTAAAGTATCCATTCTTTCATGTTTGGGGCGACAACCATGGAACCGATCGAAATACGAAGAGAAAAAGAAAACTAACCTAACCATCACCATCATCATCATCATCATCATTTTTTGCCTTTCTTTTTTCGTATTTTTCGAAAGTAACAAATGAACAAACGAACGAACGAACGAGATGAAACAAAACAAAACGATCCAAAAATCGATCAATTTTTGCTTCTTCTTTTTTTTCCCCGTTTGTTCGTCGCCTTTTTTTGTTCACTTCACAATGTTCACATTCATTCTCTAGTTTTACGAATTTTAAGGTTGATTCTTTATGAGTTTATTCTTTATTCTTTGGTTGATTCGTTTCGTTTCGTTTCGTTGTCGAATGTACGATTTCTTATCTCCTTGATAGAATATATCAATATTTCAATGAAAGTTTTGTTGCCGTATAGTAACGCGTGTCTCTTGTAGAGATAGTTCAATAAACACAGAGATAGAGATTCTCTATGTTCTCTATGTTCATGTCAAACCAATCAGACATTCTTTTTCGTTTTGTTTTTCTCTTGATCATCGGTTTTCATTCATCCAAAATAGTAGTAGATTGTTGTAGTCTGAATTTATTTTCCATCTATTTATCTTTCTGTTTAAATATTGTTCAATAATAAAAGTGTAAATATATACACTCCACTCTCAAACAATGAACTACATGATGATGTAATCAAGTGTGGAATAACATTGTGATGGTTGGTAGAAAAAAAAATAAGATGAGATTCACAAGTTAGTTTGAAATAACTTTCTGTGTTTTTTTTTCTTTTGATGATTTTGTTTTCACAAAATTATCATCATCATCATCATCATTGAAGTGCGAATGAAGGATTCGTACATCATGGTAATTCTTGCCTTTAGCGTTTTGTTGTTGTTTTTTCTTTTTTTTCAGAATTCAATTCTATTAGGCAACAACAACAACAACAACAACGAATGACAATCATAATGGGCTTGCTTTGCATTGCACTATTTTATTTTCTTTGTTTCAAATTCTGAGAACAAAACAGAAAAAAAAATTCTGCTGATGTGAATATGTGTGTGTGTGTGTGTGGGCATGTGATTCGAACGTTCATAGTGTGTTATGTTTTCAGAGAAATGAAAAAAAAACCAAAGGGAAAAAAAATTTTCGAAACCAGCTTGAATTTATTTTTCTTTCCCCATTTTAATTCGTCGTTTGAAAACGAAGAATTGAGAAAAAATGCAGTGAAAACATTTGCCATGTTTTCACTGCATTTTGTCGATCGATTATTTTTTCATTTTTGTTGTTGTTGTTGTTGTCTTCCAATGCCATTCCTATTCACATTTATGTTCTTGTTTATTTTAGATCATTTGAAACCAAAGAAAAAAAAAGAAAATGAAAGTAAAAGTGAAAAACCTTATACCCAAATGATATGATTTTAATGGAAAATTCTTGGAATTTTATGTACCATAAATGAATAAAAAACGGGTTGTTAGTGTTATTTCGTGTACGTGTGTGTGTGTGTTGTGACTTATGGAATGGTGGTATATTTGGATTCCGTATGTCAATTATGAGCAAAAAAAAAAAATTTCATTGAGTAAAAATCAATAATTTTTGTTCCTGAAATCATTGGAACCACAAGCACTTTTTCGGTTGATCATCAACCAATATATTCATAATCATGTGTAGAGACTAAATAATAATAATGAAATTTAAGAACAGAACGGTGGCCATAATTAAACTATTACATTGCCGAATCAAATAATGATTAATTACCCCATTCGGTAATTCATTTTGATCAATATTTTTTTACTGTATAATTCTGTCATTTTTTTTGTTGTATGACAAACACTAACAGTGACTGTCTACTGTGAATGTTCCTGAAAACGAAAAAGAAAAAAAATTCGAATGAGTGGATCAAATAGGATCGAATGTGTCATTGTTGTTGTTATTATTATTCACTTATTATGGGTAATGGACAATGTTGGATTCATTGGTTATTTTACTGATCCTGAAAGTTTTCGTTTTGTTTTGTTTTCTATCACCAAATATCCATTTAGCTAAATAAGCTAGAAAAACTTTTTTTTCTAGTTTTAGATCTATTATAATATGGTTAGAGAGGGAGAGAGACCACCATTGGTGATCTGTATGTGTGTGTGTGTGTGTTTGGTTTATTTTCTTTCTCCTTTGTGGACTGTTGTTATTGTTCCAAAGAGTTTTTATTCTCGGGTCATTTGTCACTTTAATTAGACTTAATTTGAACAATAATAGAATTGAATTGAAATGACCAAAGAAAAAAAAATGGTAAAACAAATTGTACCTACCGCCGCACGCGTTTACATCGTTACTCTTCCATCTCAGCTCTACATTAACGGTCACCAGACACCCTCGATAAATAATAATAATAATAATAATAATAGGGTAATAGGATAAAACACCAGACCAATGGTCACAAACATTTCTGACCATCCAGTTAAATGTTTGTTTCAATGTTTCAACGAAAAAAATAAATGAAAACTTTTTACCATATCCCGTACACACACACACACAAACACATTTTGTGGATCCACATTTGATCTAATTTATATTCATAATAATTGCTCTAAACGAACACAGCTCCCTTCTCACTTTTTCTACATAATTTTTCATTCTTTTGAATTTTTATAAATGACAATAGTTCAAAATTCAATTCATTACACGTTGTGTGTGTGTGTGTTTTTTTTGCTGACTTTGTTCATTTTTCTTTTTCTCACTAAAATTTTTTTTTTTTCGTTTGATTATTAATTGTCATATTTTTCATTTTTTTTCAAAAAATTCATTATTTTACTCATAATTTTCATATTTTTTTTTGTTGTTGTTGCTGTTTTACAGAGGATTTTGATCTATTTGTTGGAAATGATACAGCTAAAGATTATTTCAAATTTTTGGACCGTGATGGTGATTATCTTCTCATCGGTGCCAGGTAAATATGAACAAATGAATCAAATCTAATTTAATCTAATAATTTTCATTTATCATTTTTTACATGAAATAAATATATAGAAATTTTGTCTACAATATAAGCCTACCAACGCTCAAAGAGAATCGGGTAAGTTTTTTGTTTTTGTTTATCATTCTGAAATCCATATGAAAATCTCATCATTGTCCATTTGTTTCGGTATGACAAGTGAAGAAGAAGAAGAAGAAAAAAAAATATAATGAATGATGAAGATTTATTTCTGGTCATTCCATCATATATTTTTTTTTCTTTGTTTCTCCGAATTCTAATCATTTGTTTGTACCTGTTTTTTTTTTGCATACACTCATAACGATTATGATGATGATGATGATGACCAAAAAGACATTTGCTTTTTTTTGTTTACTGCTCTTTTGTTTTTTTTTGTATTTGTCCCTCTCTGTGTGTGTGTGTGTGTGTGTGTTTGATGATCCAGAATCATTGTACTATCATTTAAATTCATTCCATATGACAAAAAAGGGAGGAACACACAACAGAAAAGAAAACAAAAAAGAAAGAAAGAAAGAAATTGTTCATAAAAACTCAGAAATAAAACAAAGATCAAAAAAAAAATGGTCATTTGTATTCATTTAGCTAATTTGTGTGTGTGTGTGTGTGTGTATGTCCAAATGAGATATATCAACAGCAACAACAACAACAAATAAGACGATTCCTGTATATATGCTATTTATATGGTACTTGTCACATACACAGACAAAATTTTCCCTACCAAGACAAGCAAAAAAAAAAAAAAAACATCATTATCAGCCACCATTTGTGAATGAATGTGAACAAAAAAAAAAAAACGAAACGAAACTAAACGAAAATTTTCTCATACACCTGCTCTATGCATTTAAAACCATCATTCATTCACTTCATTTGATTCTATTTTATTTCGTTCATCGAATATCATTTCATTGCCATCATCATCATCATCATCATCATCATTAGTCACGACTTTGTGTATGGTACAATATAAATGTGTCACATCAAAATATTCTAATACAAATGGTGAATATACTATTCTAAAATGAAAGTGAATGACCAAAAAAAAAACTAGCCCTATTGGCCGACAATAATATTAATAATGATATAATATTAAATCTATAGAGAATCTAAGCTTGGATTTTTCTTTATTTTTCTCTGGGCTTTCCTTGTTTCATTCATTCATTTTGCCCAGTCTGTTTGTTTGAATATTATTGGCATCTACATTCTGGTCAATTTATTATTATTATTATATTGAATAGTGGTTTTGGTGGTGGTAGTTGATTTTCATTTCTTGTCCTAGTAGATTCATTCATTCATTCATTCATTCATTCATTTTTTTTCCTATACAAGATCAGTATCCGAAAAAAAAATTTTTCGTATTTATAGATTATATTACTATTAGTCTAGATTATTCAATAGTCAAGTCTTTTTTTTTTCCTTTTCACTATTTTATGATCATGATCATGGTTGGTGGTATATGATGATTTGATGGTTCGTTGTGTTGTTGGTGGTAGATGATCACATTTGATTTATTATCATCATCATCATCATCATCACACACACACACATAATCAACTTTGCTCGAATTTATTCGAATTTCTTTTTGAGAGATTAAAAAAAAAAATTTTCTCAATTTGAAAAAATTCAGACATTCATTTCGCATTAAATGTAACACACCCAACTATATGTTATGATTGTTCATCAAAGTAACCAAACATGATGAAAAATGAAAAACAATTGGCTTCAATATAACGATGTTTATGATGTGGTCGAATAAAAGTGTTCAGAATGGACAGAATTCTCATTCATTCATTCAATCAAGAAAAATGATTCCAATATTCAGTGGCAATCATCACAAAGCAAAAAAAAAATTGGTTTGAATCATTTTTCATTTCATTCTCAATATGATTCGATTCATTATTGTTGCTGTATTGTTGTTGTTCCCTTGGCGATCCATTTTTTTTTGTTTCTGTCCACCAATTTAATATATCACGTCATTAGAATCATTATATGATTGAAGAGAGAGAGGACCAGAGTGAAATGAATTGAACTTTCGCACTCGAATAATCGATTTTTATCGATGTATGTATGATGTTGATGTGAATATAATGTATTCCAATTTTTGTAAAATGTATTCTACATGTAGGTCTAGGGCCAAACAAAAAAAAATCTTGGGTTTTCAAGATTCTTTTTTTTCTCATTTTCTTTCCTATACATACTCACACATACACACACACACTTTGAAGACTTTTTGACTTTTTTCTCTCCATCTTTTTCTCAATCGATGTTGGTTCGTTCTTTTGTTCCCATGTGTATATGATTTATGAGCTTGAAAAATAAAATAAAATTGTCTTGCTCACTTGGTATAGAGATTGGTCGGTCGGTATATTTTTTTTTTTCGTTGGTTGGCTGGTGCACCAGATTTTCATTTTTTTTATTATTATTATTATTCGCTTTTTTTTTGTTTTCTTAACGCGCGGTAGTAATAATATCAGTGTATAGTCATTTTATGATTTTCACTGTATTCGTTTGTTTGTGTTCCACATACAATCATAGATCCCGGTTTTTTCAAGATCGTGTGTGTGTTTCACCACAGCACATATATATCCATATAACGGAATAAAGAATTCATCGAAAAAGTGGATTTTCTCTCTTCTCTCTTTCCTCTAAATGAGCTTCGATTTACGATTATTCTACATGTTTATATGAGATGTGTGTATGTATCCATTATTTCGCCTGGCCTAGGCTACAACAGGTCCATGATGGTCGTTGATGTTTTTTTTTCTTTCTATTCTTTGTGAGCTCATTTCCTGAATCGACCACTGAATTTTTTTTTTTTTTTGTTCGGAACAAAAAAAAAGTTTTCTCCATTTTCTCAAAGTTTTTTTTCTCTCTTATTCGTACTCAATTTACTTATAGAAATATATATCGTATTTGAAATGTACGAATGGGAGAGAGAAAAAAAAACAATTGAAAGATTTAAACACTAAGAACAATGATGGTGATGATGATGATGATGAGAAAATGAAAGTTTCATCGTCGTCGTAGAGTTTTCGTTTCGAAATTAAACTCTGGATTTCATGTGATGGCGATTCAATGGTTGAAAATTTTCTCTTTTTTTTCTTTCTATTCGTTACTGTTTTTTTTCTGGTGGGATAAAGCAAATTCTTGTTGTTATACTTGTGAAAAATTGTTATTCACTCTACTGTCAAGAGATTTTTGTTCATCGTTTGTTGTTGTTGTTGTTGTTAACAAACTGATAATATGAAAAAAGCCAAGAATCTACAGAAATTGCTAAAATTCTCTGTGAATTAAGCAATCGGTTCACAAATGTTTTTCATTTATTTTTGTTTTGTTCATCCATTCACTATAGAGAAATTGAAATACAATAGAAATTCTATTGAATGAACAAACAAATGGATAGAAAAGTTCATTCTGAACCGGTTCGTAATTTTTTTTTGTTTTTATTTGTTACCGAGAGAAAAAAAATTATTGCAACAACCCAATGACATACACACACAATAATAATGATTTTAATGTGTGTATGTGTCGGCAACCGTTTAACGTAACGATTTTTTTCTCTTTTTTTCTTTGTTTCGGTTCCATTCTCATTGGTCACCAGAATTGAAATATTTTTTTTTCAACATAGTACAATGTGAATTATATATAATGGTGATAAATACCCTAGCAACCAGAATAAAGAAATATCTTTAGTGTTTATGTGTGTGTATTTATTATTCTCGTTCATTTCTCACTGGTTATTGTTCTCATTATTTCGATTCTGATTCTTGATTCTTGATGATGATGATGATGAGATATCATTGATTCATTAGCAACAATAGCAGCAAATAGATTTAAACATGATTATTATGGCAAAGTATAAATAATAATCCAAAATCATAGTACCAGACAATATTTTTTTTTTTGTTCTTTTGTTTTTTATTTTCTCTATTGTTGTTGTTGTTGATAGCCCGATAAATAGAAAATCTGGTCAAATTCGATGCTAATAGTGAATGTGATTAGCTTTAAAACGGGCAAGCATTGAATAAAAAAAAATTCGACACAAATTCACACATATAGTTTCATAATAATTTGATTTGTTGTTCACACAGCGGTTACACATTTGTTCCCTACCGCCCCCAAAAAAAAAATTCCATTATTTCAAACCCCTCTAAAGATTTAAATGAATTCCATTTGAACAATGTGTGTGTGTGTGTATTCAATAGCTCAATATTATTTTTTCCAATCAATTCCATTCACGGAAATCAATCTCATTTTCCTGGTTTTTTTCATCGGGAATTATTATTTTTTTTTTATTTGCCTCGGTTCATAGATACTGTTTTTATTCAAACATATAGTGAACGCAATGGTTTTTGTTCCATGGTCATTTGATAGATATTTTTTTTTTTTTTTTGGAACACTCAATCCCAGATGCAAAAGAATCGGGCAATGATGATGAAGAAAAAAAAATTTGCTGAAATAAAAGTTTCAATGAATTCTAATAATAATAATACTTTGTGTTACTTTGACAGTGAGATTCACACTGTAGAAAAGTAGTAAACATATTATATATATATAAACAACCATGGCAAAGAAAATGAATAAATGAATGAATCACTGGAGACACATTATTTTTTCCTGTGTGTGTGTGTGTATAAACAAATTCATGATGTGTGTGTGTGTGTGTGTGTATGTTTGCAAGTGTGTTTATCGTCTGGCTTTTTTCCCGTTTGAATTATCGAATATTTGCAAATGTATATATTTTATTTAAACTTTTAAAACCTTGTTGTATATTGCGATTTACGGTGTTTTGGAATAGAAAATGAAACACAAGGTGTATACATAATATGAACCAAATGTAAAATCACATCAACGAGCGAGAGAGATAACAACAACGACAACGACAGTATCAGAGTGGTTGGTTAGTGGATTCAATTCTGTTGATGATGATTTCGTTGATTTTGGTTGTCGAATAATTTCTATACAACATCGACATTTTGATTAATTACCATCATCAAACATTAGTAGTAGTATTAGTATATTGCTCAATTTTTTTTCATTATAATATCCCGAAATTACATTTCATTCGGTTAATGTTATGTATGTGTTGTTTGCACACACACACACACACACACCATATTCATGTGTATTCTTGAATGTCACGTGCTTTATTTTCATATAGTCCGAAAATAAATATACTATTCTTTTCTCTCGGTTATTTTTACACAAGAGAGAGAGAGAGAAACAAAACAAAATAACCGACCCATCGAATATTGATCATTTGGCTGGCCAGCCAGCTAGTCCGGTTCAACAAAAAAAAAAAAAAAATGCTATCGATCCAATATATATGAGTTGAATAATAATAATATATTAAGTGTGACATGACTCAGCACGTGCTTATTATCACAGAAAGATTTTTCTTCATTTCTTTTAGATTGTACCAGAGAGAACACTGTCTGGATGACTGGATTTCATTTCATCGCTGTAATCACACACACACACACACATACGATTGTTTGCATTTGGGCAATAAATGTTGTATATAATATTTGACATTGAATGTGGAAAATTTAAAAAAATTAACACACGCACGCACAGAATTTTTTTCATTAAAAAAAATTCTGTGATTATTGCTCCTTTTTTTTATTTCATTTCGTTTTTATTTGCCAAAAATATTTAAAAATGCATGTGTTTGTGTGTGTGCGCGTTAGATTTTCACATTAAAATAAATAGCCAACGAATGAGTCATTCACTTTGATTTGATTCTCTTTTTTATCGATTGATTCAATTTCCTACATTCATTGAAACTAATTGTCTGTCTATTTTTTTTTCTTTTTTTCAAACACACACACACACACACACACACACACAGAAATTAGAATGGTCAAGTAATGAAGATGATATTGGTATGTGTAAATATAAAGGAAAATCCGAAGATGCATGCCAAAATTATATAAAAGTATTGGCCAAATTATCCGATGATCGTATATTGGTGTGTGGAACGAATGCTTTTAAACCAAAGTGCCGTAGCTATCAATATGGTCCGGTATGTGTTATTTATGATTTTTTTTTCTCTCTTTTTTGGCTGTCCAGATTTTTTTTTTCATTTTGTTAATACTTGTAAAACGAATTTTGATGGAGAATTTTTTTTATTTTTTTTTTTGTTATAATCTTCAAAATCTGTACAGATGCACAATTTTTTGAAACTAAGTGAAAAACCTGGCGAAGCCATCTGTCCATATGATCCATCATATTCAAGCACTTATACATTTTATGGTAAGTTTTTGTTTTCGTGGTAAAAATTTTCGTCGTAGAATTTTTTTTTCTCAGCAAACGATTCATCATCATGTTTTTTCATCACTTTTTTTTCACTATTTCTTTCTCACTTTGAATTTTCTATTTCATCTTTTTTTTCATGAAATTTTTCCACATTCTCTCTCTCTCTATAAACTCACCATAATTTCATCAACCATGTATAGGATCTTTCCATGAACGTTCAGGTAACTGACAAACAAAAACCGTTAACAACATGATATTCTTTGATTCTAGAAGTAGTAAATTTTTTTCGTTTTGTTTTTCATTTTTTATCTTTGAGATTCTTTTTTTTTTTGTTCATTTTTCTCATTGATGATAATCAAGACTAATTTTAAAATTTAAATTTTTTTTTTCATTTTTCCATTCAATCCTAATTGAACAATAGAGAATAATTTATATGTTGCAACTGTAGGCGGTTTTACCGGTGCCGATCCATTGATCTATCGTGAACCATTACGTACTGATCAATTTAATCCAAAACATTTGAACGGTAATTATCTGTTGTTGTAATTCTGAATTGTCACTACTTTATTATTTTTGGGTCCTGGAATCATAATGATCATTCGAATTCGAATGATGATCCAAATAATAATGATGTTGATAATGATTATGATTTCAACTTTTTGTTTTCTACTTTATCATCATTTTCTTTTTCTTTATTTTTTTTTTTTTAGCACCAAATTTTGTTAGCTCATTTCCTTACAATGGCCATGTTTACTTTCTATTCCGTGAGACTGCAGTGGAATATATCAACTGTGGTAAAGCAATCTATTCAAGAGTGGCCCGTGTCTGTGCCCGAGATAATGGTGGTCCACATAAATTTCGGTAAATATCATTATTATTATTATTATCATCATTTCTAATAATAATCATCATTATCATTTATTTCTGTCCAATGTTTACCCGATACAATCATCATCATCATCATCAATGTTCGATATCAGAGCTCGATGGACAACATTTCTAAAAGCTCGCCTTAATTGTTCAATTCCTGGTGATTTTCCATTCTATTTTAACGAGATCCGTAAGTTAAAACAAATTCTTTTGGTTTCGTTTTTTTTCGTTTGTTTGATTTGGTTTGATTGGGTGTTTGTTTTTTTTTCTTTTTTTTTCCATTTCTAAATGAAAAATAACCACAATTTTTTGTTGCCGTCCATTAATATTTATTTTTTTCTCGTTTTTTTTCTTTACAGAGGCTAGCTCGGAAATTGTCAAAGGTTTATATGGTGGACAAAATGAACAATTGATATATAGTGTTTTTACAACACCAGCCAATTCAATAGGCGGTTCGGCTATCTGTGCATTCCGCATGGCCGATATTGAAACCGTTTTTCGTGGTCCATTCAAAGTACAAAAAGATATCGATTCGAATTGGTTACCCGAATCGCCACAGCTTTCACCACGTCCGGGTGAATGTTCAAATAATTCACAAAGTTTGCCCGAAAATACATTAAAATTTATTAAAGAACATTCACTTATGGATCATACTGTACAATCATTTTGGAATGCACCGATTCTTGTCCGTACATCATTTCAATCACGATTTACATCAATTGCTGTCGATCCTCAGATTGAAACAGCTTCAGGCAAAACTTATGATGTTTTGTTCATTGGAACCAGTAATGGAACCGTCCTCAAAGCTATCAATGCAGCTAGTCCTTTGGCCGGACATTCAAATGATCATGGTAGTTCGGTCGTACCAGTTGTGATTGAAGAGATAACTGTATTTCCACGTGGAACTCCTGTCACACAATTATTAGTACATCCATCTTATTATAATGCCAAATTGGTTGCATTTTCGTCTCACGAAATTAAAACCATTCGATTATATCGATGTCAAGCAAAAACCTGTGGTGAATGTGTACGGCTTCAGGATCCTTATTGTTCATTCGATTTACAACAACAAAAATGTACTAGTTCACGTTCACGTTATTGGAATCGTGAAAATTTTGTACAAAATATTGAAATGGGCTGGGATCCTAGATGTCCCGATGGACGGCCTGGTATGCCATCTGGAACATCCGATGAGAATAATATGGATGACAATCGTATGGACACAAGTGATGAACAGGAATCTGATATGACAACAGGTCCAAGTGCGGTTCCTATTTATTCAAGTGAAACATTTGCATTGGCTGTAGTTACATCAGTGGTTACATCATTGGTTTTTGGTTTCATTATTGGCTACATATTCAGTCGAAGATGTAGGAAAGATGATCCTGGAATATGTTCGCCATATGACGATCCACATAGTTATCTTGATCCACATAATTTTGCTGGTGCATTGACAGCTGGCCATCATGGTACAACTGGTTTGACAAGACTCACAGCCGGCCATGGCCATGGTCCTGCTGGTATGGCACCATTATATGGAACACATGGCACTTTAGGCCATCATTATTCCACTGCTGGCCATCCTATTGGACATCCGGCTGATATGGGAACATTAGTTAATTCAAAACCAATCAATCTTGTATTGAATGTACCTAAAGGTGGTTCAAAAAACGCAAATTCGTCGGCGGACAACAAACCTATGCAGAAGGTGAAGAAGATTTATTTGTAAATCTCAATACTAATAACAACAACAACAATGACAACATCAATCATACAATTTTAGTAGTTAACGAACGTAATGTCAATAGTCCATTATTAACGGCGGCAACAGCAGCAACAGTAAATAATCTTCGTAATGGCCGTGGTAATTCACCACCTGCAACACCACGTTATGGTCCTTTGCCAACAATCTTAAATCATCGTCGTGCATTATTGAATAATATCCAAGGCAATAGTGATAACAATGTACCTATTATCAATAGTGCACCGATGCATCGTCGATTACTACCTGGAGCCTTATTGGCTAATCGACAAAACGGTACTGCAGCTGCTGGTGGTGGTGGTGAAAATGTAACGATTATACCACCTCCTGCATATTCTGATCTTGATGATTTCGATATGAATAGCAGTCAAAATGGTGAATGTTCATCGGTGGCAACCGAACCACGATGTCAACCTATGCCATTTACATTCAACAATAATATAAATAATAATCGTCATCATACAAATCGTCATCAACGCCGTCCGTTGCCTAATCCACATTTATCGAATGATAATAATGATAATAGCAATCATTTTCTTCTTCATGATCGTCGCGATATTAGTGGTAATAACAAAAATCGTAAAATATCAACAAGAAAACAACAATCATTAGATGAAATGGACAATAGTAATAATAATGATCAACAACATCAGCAAACAAAACATCATCAACAAAAACAACGAACATCATCAATGTCATATTCGACTGGTGATAGTGAAGCGACAACAATAACAGCCGATGATTATGGTTGTAATCATACTGCAACATCCGCTGCTGCTGTTGCTGCTGCTGCTGCTCATCAGGAAGAATCAGATGAAAATGATGATGATATTGTAGAAGGTGATTACGAAGATATAAGTCAATTGTAATGACCATCATCAACAACATTCATCTATGTTCGTTCGTCATTTTCATTTTCAATCTAACCAATCATTATGAATTTGCAATTCAATTCATCTTCTGATTGTTTTGTTACGTTTCGTTATATATTTTTTCGTTTTTGTTGTTGTTGTTGTTGTTGTTGTTGTCAAACAATGAACGAAAAAACAAAACTCAAAAAATAAAAGAAATTAAATTGAGGAAGTGTGCATGATGCTGCTGCATTAGATCGTGTTGTCACGCCGACGTTAAACCATCCAAATCAACCTTATTCACACACACACACACACACACACACAGCAGGTACGATTCTTTAAATGAATTAAATCGATTCTCTTGCTTTTTTTTTCTTTCTACTGAACATCTTTAATTATTTTCATCATCATGATCTTGTCATATTGACTATTTTACCATCAAATGAATAGAATAACATTATCATCATCGAATCAATCATCATTTCTTTGTATATTCATTAATATTGTTCATGCTGATAATGATCATGATGATGATCATGATCATAATGATAACGCCGACACCTGAAATCATTGAATTCATTCATTCATTATGTTCATTATTTCGAAAAAAAAAATTTTGTTTTTTATTTTACTTTTCATTCTTTTTTTTTTGTTCTCTCTCTGTTCATACCTGTGAGCTTTGTTTGTTTCCTTATGTTTTTTTTTTATTTTTTATTTTTTTTCTTTCTTCGATCTATTGTTATATATTCAATATTTAGTGATTGTCAAGAACTGTGTGTGTGTGTGTATGTATTGTTTGTTGGCTTTAAAGTTCATAGTCATTGTCACATACACACACACACACATACATAGATATTGACATGATTATCAAAAGATGTTCCGTTGTAAATAATAAAAAAAAAATCCAGTCATTCATTCATTCATCAATTTTTGATCATTAAAAAAAACAACATCTTTTGAATTCATTCATTATATGTATGTCATTCGATTCGACGACCTTTCTTTGAATGGTCGCAATGGATTTTTTTTTCCTTATTTCTTTTGTATATTTCGAATGTGTGTGTGTGTGATTATTTTTTCTTTTCTTCATCATCATCATCATCATCATCATTTGAATGTCATATATATATCGATGTAACATTTTTACAATCGACAAAATTATACCAAATATATTCAATCATCATTTTGTATATATATATAATCATTATTACGTCATTTTTGAACACCATAAATCGGATATAACAGACATATAAAATCTCTTGAATCTCTTGTCATATTTTTTTTTCTTTCGTTTTTTTTGTATTATAAAAAATCATGATAAATGATATTTATAGTCAAAATACATTAAATCAGTATATAACGACAATAACAAAAAAACAAGAATACAATGATGATAATAAAAAAAATTTTCAATTTTAATACAAAAATATATTTGTAAAGGTCCACAGGTTGACCATTTTGTTGTATGTGTGTGATAATCGTTATCGTTAAATCCGATGCCTAAATCGACATTCATTGGCCAACAATGGACAGCCACGTGGATGATTTCGATAAAACCAACAATCTTTTTTTGTTGATTTCATTTGTTCACCATTTGGATCATTATCTTTATTTTGGTTCCAAATACGTAGATAATCAATCGATTGAAATCGAATTCGTCCATCACGAATAGTAAATATAAATTTATGATTACGAATAAATGTTTGTAGACCACCGCATTGATTTTTCAAATGTTTACGTATCCGATCTTTATCTCTATCATCATCATCATTATGATTGTTGCAATCGAGCAAAGCAATCGCCTCATGAAAACTCAACGACGATCCATCATAAGGGTCGTTGTCGTTGTCCGTTTGAGATATCAAAGCGTTAGACAATCTACTAATGATTTCTTGTTTGATATTCTGATCGATATGAGTACAATTACGTACGGGTTCTTTGGTCTCACGTAAACGTTTTCGTTGATGATAGTCATTCTGTTTCTGTAATGATTGTCTAACTATTTGACGACGTTTTTGTTGCCATTCTGATTCGATCGATTCATCGTTTTGTTTGCCAATGTTTTTTTGTTCACCACTACTATCATTAATAATGTTGTTGTCCGAAACCAATGACATCAAATATGTTCGGCCAGTACAGATTAAACAAATACGTTTTGTAGACGGTATACGTAGCTTATCACGTTGACATTGAGCAAATCCAAATTGATAACAAAGACTTTCAAGAAAATCAATATAACATTGGTATTGACTTTTTGTTGATGGTTCTGTTGTACGTTGAAATTTGAAACCATCCAAATTATAACAACAACAAGGCAATAGAAATACTCTTGTTTGTGTATTTTGCATGGAAGCCATATATAGAATCCATGGTGTCAATTCATCCGAATGATTACCGATCATCCAATCACAATGTGGCAGGCCAAAATCATCCGTAGTTTCATATTCAAAAAGGTCAATCTTCATTTCGATTAATCGAACTTTTTTTCTCTCTTTATCATCATCATTATCATTGTTGTATAGATTCCAAATATTACGTCGTCGTAAATCGACACCATATCCGTTATATCCTTCCTGAGTAAGTATATAGACTAAAAGTCCATTACCGCAGCCGATATCGGCAAATGTTTGTTTCCGTTGTTGAAACTTGGTATCAAACTTTTCCATTTCTTCTTGCCACAATGTAATCAAATAAGCTGCAATGGCAATATCTTCATAAATGAATTTGATCGGATCGGTATTTTCAATGGTAGTCCATATACGCATCAATGGTTGAACATATTTTTGCTTAAGGCGATTATAATTTTCGCAATAGTTTTCTACAGAAATATTTCTAATTGATCCTTCCAAGTTTTTATTATCACGATTGTTGTATTTGTCATTATTTTTACTTTTTTCTTGTTCTTTCCGTTTGACTTTATGTTTGCTGTTGTTTTTGTTTGTTATTTCAACATTCTGACGTTGCTGTCGAATCCATCGTTCGAATTTATTCGTGAAAACATTTTTCAACCATAATTGTGATTCTTTTCCATTTTCTTCATTTGGTACCAATGATGGAAAAGAAAGTTCAAGATGAAAGTTTTGCTTATCACAGTTTTGTGCTTTATCGACATCATCAATCAATTTCAATGCAAAAGCAATGTCATCGTTACCATTTCGAATATTAATTTGAACATGACTAGAATTTTCATCTTGTCTAATATTAACATTGAATCCGGGTTCAACATCTAATGGTACGATGATGAATTTATTTAATAATGGCCATAGACATACAAAATCATATTCGATATTATTAGATTGATCAGATGATGTTGAACACTTGAGCAATGATTTCAGTGATTGTTTACGGAATAATTTTCGTAGTATTAATATTGGTCGTTGATGTTGCAATTCATTTGTTGGATCACAAAAATTCAAAAGATTTTTATTATTCTTATCACAAATAATAAAAATGGAATCAAGGTGTTTAATACTCGTTTTGAAATTCGGTGTTGACAGAAATTGTTCAATATCATAGTTTTCATGTGGAAATTGCCAAAATCGTTCCAATTTAGCACCAATTAACCGTTTGTTTAGTAGATTAGGACGATTAATGTAAAGCAAAGCTGCATGCCAAAATGAATTATCCGGAGCCATATTATTTGATTGGAACACTTGAAAAACAGAATGGATCTAGCATGGATCACTATGTGACAGCTGATTATATTTGATCATTCTTCAACAATGGCTGACATCTGATGGATAATTTCGGATTCATTATTCTTGGTCACGTGATGGAACAATCTATTTGAATGGTCAATCACGATCTAAAATATCAAGTCAGATGAGCGGTTTCTGTTTGGTCATATTATAATCAGTGAATTTTTTTATTTTATTCATGAATCAAATTATATGATTATAAAAGTTAAATCTTGTGATTGTTTCTAAGAATTTCTTTGAATTATTTTATTTTTCATCCGGAAAAAAATGTTGACACTTTGATATAAAACTAACCGAGACGTTTATTGTATCAGTTTTTTTTTGACTGGATCATATTAATAAGCTGCAAAGAGAGCATCGACAATCAAAATGATGAAATCATTTTCGTTAAATCCAAAGAAAAAGAAAGATATTGAAAAACAGAAAAAATTGGCCGAAGAAGAAGCTTGTGCTGAAGTATATGAAGAATTTGTAGCCACTTTTGAAACGCCAAAATCACAATCCAAATTATTCGTACGCGGTACTGTAATCAATCCGAATTCTGGCCAAGAATTGAGTGCTCAAAATTCTGGCAAATTTTATAAGCCAGAAAAACTTGAAGAATTTGAACGAAAAAAATCACAACCACATGAATCTAAGAATAAACATGACAGCGATAAAAAATCTCATCATCATTCATCAACCTCATCATCGCATACAAGTATCCATGATAAACCGAAAAAAGGTAATGGTAAGAAAAAAAGTAATTTAGAGATATTCAAAGAAGAATTAAAGATGCTACAAGAAGAACGTGAAGAGCGATTCCGACAACGAAACAATGGAAAAGAAAGTTCAAAAACATCGAATCAAAGTTATAAATCACATGATGATGATTTGGATACATCCAATTGTGGTAATAGTAGTTCGACGAAAAAAACTGGATCACATGATACTGGTGATCCAAACACGACAAACATTTATCTGGGAAATTTAAATCCGAAAATGACCGAAACACAATTATGTGATATATTTGGTCGTTATGGCCCGTTAGCTTCGGTTAAAATAATGTGGCCACGCATTGAAGAAGAACGTATCAGAAATCGAAATTGTGGATTTGTTGCTTTCATGTGCCGTAAAGATGGTGAACGTGCATTGAAAGCATTGAATGGTAAAACATTTATGGATTATGAAATGCGATTAGGCTGGGGTAAAGCTGTACCGATTCCGCCCACACCAATTTACATACCAACGGCATTACATGATTTGATCATGCCACCACCATTATCGGGACTTCCATTCAATGCTCAGATTCAAGATGAAAAAGATAAAGAATTGCTAAAAAGTTACGGAAATGATCCACAAAAATTGTTCCATGAAAATCCTGAAGCATTTTATGATTTACTATCTCGAACTGTAGTTAAAGTAACAATTCCACAAGATCGAAATCTTCTTTGTCTAATACATCGAGTGGTAGAATTTGTCGTACGAGAAGGACCACCATTCGAAGCATTATTAATGAATCGAGAACTTACAAATCCACAATATTCATTTCTATTTGAGAATCAATCGGCAGCTCATGTATATTATCGATGGAGACTTTATTCTGTTCTACAGGGTGAACATCCAAGTCGATGGCGAACAGAAGAATTTCGAATGTTTGATGGTGGATCGTTTTGGCGGCCACCACCGATTAATCTTTTTCAACAAGGAATGCCCGAAGAATTATTACCTAATGAAGATGAACTGGACAATAATTTCGATGATCGTCGATCGACTTCAAGTTCTGATTCTAGTGATAGTTATCATCGTCATCGCCATAGAGACCGTGAAAACGGCTCATCAAAAAAATCAACAAAGTATAAGAAACGCCGTCATAAAGAATCATCGTCCAAATCCACATCATCATCGAAAAGTCATCAATTAAGCAGCAAAGAACGAGAAAAATTTGAAGATATGCTTCGAGCATTAAGTCCACAGCGTTCTAAAATTGGTGATATGATGGTTTTCTGTATTGAACATGCCGATTCATGGGAAGAAATTGTCGAATGTATAACAGATTCATTGTGTATTTCGGAAACGCCATTGTATAAGAAAATTGCCAGGCTATTCTTGATGTCGGATATTCTACACAATTGTTCTGTCAAAGTATCGAATGTTTCGAATTATCGAAGAGGATTCCAATCAAAATTGCAAAACATTTTTCAATCTTTTCATCAAGCATACAATCAGATTGAAGCTCGTCTAAAAGCTGAACAATTCAAGGTATTGATCATTTAAATTTTTATTGAATAATTTACTAATTTTTTTCTTCTAATTATTCTTTTTATAGCAACGTGTAATGAATTGTTTTCGTGCCTGGGAAGACAGTGCTATTTATTCATCCGATTTTCTCATTAAATTACAAAACATTTTTCTTGGACTGGCAAAGCCATCATCATCCTCTGCAGCTGTATCGAATCCAACAATGTTAAAAAACAAAGAACTAGCGAGCAAATCTTCATTTTTAATGCTCAACAAAGCAACAAATGCCGATGATATTGATGGTGAACCTATCATTGATGCCGATCTGGATGGAATCGAAATGACATCAACTAATGTTGCTGATAATCAAAAATCAATGGAAGATCCATTTAAGAATAAATTTAAAGCTTCAAAATGGGAAACGGTCGATCCCGATGATCAGGAACTGCCACCATCAATATCTCAAACAAAGATTAGTTCAAAATGGAATAAAAATCTTCAAGATATTTACGCGGCAGATGAATTGATTGATGATGATAATGATGTTGGAAATGCTGATCAAGATATGGATGATATCGATGATGATATTGATGGTAAACCTTTAGAAGATGATGATTTCATGGAAAAGCTTGTTAAAAATGACAAAAATAAAAATACGACAACAAATTCCGAAACTTCAATGCTACCACGAGAAGTGCTAAGAGATATCGAACTAAAAGTGGTTAAATTCCAGGATGAGCTTGAAACGAATGTCCGTTCCGGGAAAAAGTTGTTAGACCTATACGAAACTACAAGTCAATTGGTGGAAAAATATCGCAGTGATTTGATGAAAAAAGCATTGGAAGCAAATCAACCTTTATCATCATCATCATCATCATTGGATCGTGCAAGACAAAAATCAAGATCGAGATCTCGATCACCTACCACAAAATCGTCATCATCATTGAGATATTATTCATCTTCATTATCATCAATAGCAACAACCACGTCATCCACATCATCAAAACGTCGTAGATAATTGAAAAGCATCCTGAAATTTTTTCCTTTACTAAAATTTTTATTTATCTAACCCTTTTTATTACATATATTTTTCATGATGATGATTGACACAATATCAATATTTATGTACATTTTTTTTCAACAACAAAAAAAAATTGATTTAATAAAAAATAAATCAATCACCATTATATGAAATGTATAGTGAAAATAAATAAATTTGATTTGATCATATTTAAAAAAAAAGGATTGAGACAAAAGATTGGTACCAAAATCAAAATGATAATAAATCAACAATGATGATTATTATTCCACACCGATCACATGACTTAGTTGAGCAAAATAATCATTTTTTAAAGGCAATAATAATTTTCGTTCAGGTTCAATTGGATCACAGTTAGGATTCGAATGATGAATAGTATTGGTTGAATTGTTGTTTATGAACAAATCTATCGACGATGATGATGAGAAACTTCCAAAAACATTTCGAAGCTCATTATTCAATGGAAATATATGGCCTTCGGTGCTGAACAAATAATATTCATTCGAATGTTTATTCAATGGATTCTCTTTGTCGAATAACTAACAAAAAAAAAAAAAATCAAACACAAAGAATATTAAATAATGATAGGATATTTCATGAATTAATTATTATAATTACCAAATAGAGATATTTGCAAGTTTCACTAAGAAAAAAACTTTCCATTCGATCTTCTAAGCTTTTTTCCTGTACATCATGTACTGTAGCATAGCCACAATTTGATCGAGTATATTTATTGATCGATTCAAGTATTGTTCTGCCTACATGAAGATAAAATGGATTTTTCGTAGCCTGATATAGCTGATATGTTGATTCGGCTAATTCTGGTCGTAATGGATAGAATGATAATTCCGGTTCAGATTGATGCCAATTATAACGTTCAGGTAATAAACCAAATTTACGCCATATATTGAAAAATACCATATGTGTACAGATTGATTCTTCAACATCACCGGCCAATAATTGAACGGCTGGCCATGCTGCAGCTAATGCATCGATCCAAGTGGTCATCGTACGACCATTATGCATATTTACATTGACATACATAGGATGTTGTCCAATACCCGAATTACAATATTGCCTACCACGTCTATTATAAATTTTAATTTTATCATAGCTTTCTTTGAACATTTCCCAATACGTTTGTTCACCAAAATAAATCCAAGATTTTAAAAGATATTCATAGAATGAATCAATACCAGCACCGATTCCAGAAATTTCACCTAGCCATTCGGCTGATTCAACATCAATAGAATTGCCCAATAAACCAGTTTTTGCACGAAGTCCCCAAAGTGTATTAATTGCACGTTTGGCAGCTATTTCGAATCGGAAATCACCAGTCAATCTGCTTAAAATACCAAATTCAAGTAATAATGATCCAGCACCAGCAGGACAAGTTTCCGATTTACACCAATGACATAATGTTGAATTTGGTACACCTTCTCGTAAATGAACTCGTGGATATGGAAGACCGGTAGATGATGTTTCCAAGGCAGGTAATAAACGTTCAGCCAGATCTTTGGCCAATGAAACAAGCTCATTATTGTACCATGGAGGTCGAATATCAGGCCCAAACAATAGTCTATTATCGGTGATTAATAAATGGGCAGATAAAAGGCCACCAAGTACGCGTATGGTCGCTTCGAAAACTTGAACAATAGCATCGTTATCGAAATTGACCGTATCGATCACAAGTTTGACAGCTCTATGAAATTCACTATAATTTCTCATGACGACCAATGTGTCCAACGTGTCAATCAATGTCAGTGAATAATTCCCGAGAACATCGTTTATATTAATGTTTGATCTGTTTGATCGAAATAAAAATAAAATTATTATTTTTCAAACTAATAAAAAATTAAATATATTACGGATCATCAAAATCGGGTCCACGGCCACGACAATAAACTGGATTCAGTTCATCAGCAGGAAAAGCATGTTTCATGTAATTATCATAGGCAAATATAAAAGTTTCCTTTGCCAATTTCAACATTTCAATACGTTCATTTTCGGTGAATGTTCCGAACATTTTGTCATAATGGCCAGGTTTTGTTCGAAATAGAGCTTCTGCAACCGAATTTGACGGCGATTGGATGGCATTTGATGGTCGATTGGAGAGAAATAAAAAGAAAACAATAAAAATAAAATAGGCCAATGTGGCCTGACCGATGGGATTGTTTTTCGTTATGATTATATTCCACTTTCTGGTCTTTGATATGGATAATTTTGTAACAAAATACATTATATATGATGATGAGATAACTTTAAAAAACAACAGTTACTCATCCAGATCCAATCGGAGTGTAAATTGATTCTGTTTTGATGTAATTTTTGTTGAATTAATAAAAATAAAAATAAAAATGATGATGATGACGATGATAATTGAAATACAGAAACGTTGAAAAATGTGTACATCATTATTAATATCGAATGATGTCAATCATATTAGATATATCCAAGCACAACAACAAAAATGACTATGACAAACAAATGAATGCACAAAAAAAAATCTAAATCTAATTATCTCCAATATAATAATAAAAAAAATAAAAATCTGTTAACGATCCACTATAATGGATTCAAAGCCACGTAATCAGCTGCGGGAAAAAAAACACATTTACATCATTTGTGGATTTTTTTTTCTCCTTGTTTATTCCAATTTCACACACCAGATTCCGCGCCAATTTTTCAATGTTTTTTTTCAAGTTTTTTGTTTTTTTTATGATTGATTCAGGAAATTTTCTTGAAAACAAAAATGATGGTGTAGTTTTTACTTTCTGCAAATTGGCAATTTTTTTAACTTTGTGTTGTGGGCATTTTTTTTCTAAACAAATCAAAATGGAATTTGATACAATAAGATATTATGAAAATATCCAAATAATGGTTTTTTAAACTTTTGCGCATCCAAAAAAAAAAATGATTCTGATTTATATATAGAATTGATGGAATTCTTTGCGTCTACCTCTTTTTTGTTTTCTTTTTGATCACCAGAAATCGTTATGTTTATATCTATGATAGTATAAAATTAATGAAGCCAATTCGACAATCTAACCAGACTATCATTGACTGTCGTCGTAGTCGCCACTATTTGAAAATTTCACAAATCTTATGAAAATGATTTGAAAAGCGCCAAAAAAAAATTTTTTTTAAACCTCGTTATCCACATTAAATTTTGTTTTTGTTCTGTTCAAACTATTTTGTCGTTTATTATCAACAAATCTCAATCAATCAATCATCATGTTGAATTTAATGTTTTTAAAACGTTTCTGGACTTTTAACGAGAATCCATCAACAACAACAACGACAACAAAAATTAATCGCAATAAAGATATAACGACGGTAGCTGTACGTGAATTGGACTGTGATAATTATAAAAATCGTCATAATGATGATCATGATGATGGACATTGTGATCGTAATAATAACAACAACAACAACAACAACAACAATGACAAAATCTCATCAAATAAATCTGGATTAAAATTATCATCATTTATAAATTCTTCGAATAAATTCCATTTGTTCATATGTTTGTTATTTATACCACTATATATAGCTGTATTGATGGAATTTTTATTCATATGGCAACAACAAATTACATTGAATGAACATGAACAACATTTAATAGCATTGACCACACGATTATTATCTCGTCAACGATTCAATAATGATAATGATGGTGGTGGTGGTAAAAAACCAATAATTCGACCGCAATCTTTATCATCATCATCAGCAACGACATCAAAACGCCGGAAACGAGAATTGCAAAAAATTTTCCGTTGGATTGATGATAATACTATTAATGAATCGTTTGAAAAAATTAAAAACGAATCCGAATCCTTCAAACAACATAAGCGACGACAAGTTTTTGAACCAAAACAACATCAAAATCATCATCATCATTATCATCAGCAGCAGCAGCAACAACAACAACAACAACAACAATCGAAAGATAATGGACAACCAGCTGTCGATTTTTTTCAGCAACCACAACCAACAGATCAGCCAACAATACCAGGATTCACATGGTTAACATCATATTCACGAATTCCGGTAAGTGATTCTTAATTTTCTATATACATGACATAACAAATTTTCAATTCGAAAATCGATATAATCGATATTATAATCAATGTATGAATCTACCCACACAAACACTAAAAACATGTAAAGAAACGGTAAAAGATTTGATTCGAATCTTTTGAGAGATTCGCCAACTTGAATTTGCAAAAGGCGAAAAAAAACTGCAAACTTTTTTCCACGGTATTTATTCCACGAAATGACAATAACATTACTTTAAAATGAAGCACAAATAAAGAAAAGAATCACTCACATTATTTCCGCTTGAATCTAATAATAGTATGAAGTTTACTTCCTTCTTGAGAATTTCTTCAGTTTTTTTTTCGTTTTCATTTATTCGCATCCTTGATTTTAATTTATCTCATACTTTAAAGGTTCATCTGATATGATCAAAATCGTTGAGTCAATTCTCTTTCCATATATATATAACAACGATAAACGAAAAAAAAAATGAAAAAAATGAACAAAATTCCTGAAACAACAAACCATGCGACTGAAGAAGAAAGAAAGGAAAAAAAAATAAAATGATGATGTTGAGTATAGGGATCCGAAATAAATCCAAGTCTTCCTATTGCACCATTCACTCGCAGATGTTTTCTTCTATTTTTTTTTTATTCGTTTCGCTCTGGATCCAAATAAACTTTCCGACTATGAAATAGAAGAAAAAATAATGAAAAAAAAAAATAAATTACCTTAATAACCATCGAATGTATGTGTAGTGAACATCTGGATATATCAGACAAGAATATCTATACCATTGAATTCTTTCGAAGTTTTTCTCATCATAATCATCATCAACATCATCATCGTGAAGTGGATATTTTTTTTTTTTTTTTTTTTTTTTTTTGGTTACCCCGTCATAATATTCAGCCAACCGATGCAAGAATATTCAAATGATGATGAAAAAAAAGGGAAAAAAAGAAGAATCAGAAAAAAACGGGTTTCTTTACAGATTGGCCTGTTTTTTGTTGTTGTTGTTGTTGTTGTTCTTGTAACCAGTAGTAGATTCATTTTAATTTCCAAAAAATTGCTCACTGTACAATTGGTAATAGACACGCACTTCCATACACTTCACATATGTTAATTCAATTCATTATCTTATGTAGCAGATTTTTTTTTGCCAAACAAGTTTTTCATCTTTTCGAGACAATTTTGGACCGTGAAAAGAAAAGTTTTCACGACCAATTCAATATGGCCAAATGTTCATTCTACAGTCATTTTGCTGATCATCATCATCATCATAATCATCATCATTATGATTAAAGTGAAAGTGTTCTTAAGAATGTAAAGCAACAATAAAGAAGAAGAAAAAGAAAAAAATCGTTAAAATTCTGATGAAAATTTTCTAAAGCGAGTTTTTTTTTTGCTGTCGGAAATCGATTCACACTTTGTTCAATTGAATCTAATTTTCATCATCATATCATGTTTTGATTATTGTCATCTTTGTTTTTTTTTGTCAGTAGAATATTTCAAATTCATTCAACACCTAACCTACCTTGGACTCATTTTTATAGTTTTCATTATTTTTATCCATTATTACCGTTTTGTTTGTTTTTAATTTTCATACAATCCAATGACAACAGAACAATGTTCATGATCATGATGATGATGGCCATTTACCTATAGGAACTATGAAAAAAAAAAATGAATGCGATCGTTATGCTCGGCAGGACGTCCGTGCAACGAATATTGATGTTGGACATTTTTTTTTCTCTATATCGATATTGTATGTATGTCGGTTGGTTGGTTGGTTGGTTGTCGGATTTTGGATTTTGGATTCATTCCGATACATCTCGCTATTCATTGGAATCCAAATTCTATAGATTGTATGAGCATTATTTTTTTCGCACTTTTTTCCGATATGTTTTCCTTCATTATTCATTTTTTTTGTGTGTTAACAAAATAAAAATTTTCGCGTTTTGGGTTGTCATATATTTTTTTTTGTTTTCATAAATATTTGCCATGATTGAAATTTTGACATTTATATGATGATGGCAGCCATATCCATAGTGGTGGAGAAAAATCGAAGAAGTTGTCAGAATTAATTTGTACCAGAATTTATTCTTTATTCACATATTCATGCAGCTTTGTATGGATCATCTCTAGTCGATCGTTAGATTCGATTGTCCCGTTGTCAATTTCTTTTTGTTGTATGTTTTTTTGTTTGTTTGTTTGTTTGTTTATGTAATTTCCAGCCATTTACCATATAATGATAATGGTGATTGGAGATCAACCAAATTTTTCTACATAGAATTATCATTGCTACTCTGGGCCCACAATAAATGTGATGATGGTGAATAATATGCAATTCTTGTCTCTCTATCTTTTTGTTCATAGTATGAAAAAAAAATTCTGCAAATCAAATAATTTTGTATAGCTAAAAATAATATACAAACAGGATTTAGATCGATCCATAAAAGATCGATATTTTTTTTCGTATGTGTGTATGTTTTTGGATCACATACACACACACAGCACACGCATAGACAAACATTTACCCATCAATGTTGCCCTGTCGTTGCTCATCATCTTCATCATCATTGGGTGCTAATGTAATAAACACAAACACACACACACACGCCCATACAGCATACGGATCTAAACACACACACACACACACACGCATAAAATTTTCAAAGCATCCAAAAGAAAAAAAAACTTTTGTTTCGATGAAATGTTTGAAAAGCAAGCAAAAAAAAAAAAAAAAAAAAAAGTTTAACTAAAACTATGTTAAGCTGAAAATAAAATCGAATTTTTTTTTCTTCCTTTCTCTCTTCTTCATTCAGCTCTCTTATCTATACACACATTCGCTTATCATCATCAAAGTATAATACAGTTGATCATCATCATCATCATCATCATCATCATTGTAGCAAATGAATAGAAAAATCTCATGAGAAATGAATTCTTTTTGGCTGCTTATACTGGTCGCACAGTATCACAATTCAGGATACTGATCTGAAACAAATGAAAGAGAAAAAAATAAATAAAATACGATAAGGCCAAGTGATGATCATATTCTGTGTGTGTGTGTGTGTGTGTGTTGAAATAGTAGTTTTTTATATCTTTTTTTTTGGATCAAATTTTTTTTTCTCTTTGTGATAATCATAAACGATGATAATATTTATTGAAACAATATCCAGAATGAAAGTTTTCTTCACTTTTTTTTCATGATAATTTTGTCTCGATAAATGATCGACTGGTGGTGAAAAGAATTTTTTTTTTTTTTTTGAATTAAAACCTCTCCTTGATGTGTCTGTTTGTGTGTAAGTAGAATTGGAATCACCACATAAACGATCGATCATTGTGGAAAAAAATTGGGTAGACATGGTTTCAATTTTTTAAATTTCATAATTTTTTTCAGTAACAATCTTAAATTCTGGCATGTTTTGGAACAGTTTCCATCAAAAAAAAAGTTAATTGTTGTTAAAATTAATTGATTTTTTTTTCACTCGAACTATACTTTCATGATTATCATGAAGAATTGATACCATAATCACTTCGTTTCGATAATGATTATAATGATGATAATCATCTCGGCGTGTGTGATGAACGAAAGACAAAATTATCGATAAAAAGATGGCTAAAGAATCAAAATGGATCAAAATCTTTTTCAGAATTAGCTTCTTAATATTGAAACTTTTTTTTCATCTGGAAAGCCAAAAATAAATTAGAATTTATTCATCTAAAATAAACGATTCTTTGCTCTGTTTTTGCTTGTAATAATAATAATAAGAATCTTTTATAACACAAGACAAACAGAAAAAAAATATGATGAAGCTTATGTAATGATCGAAAACGGTTGGTCGTGTGTATTAAGTAATCATCTTGCAAAAAAAAGCAACGATATGTTCCTAAGTTTCAATGAAGTGGTAAATTGCTTTTTTGTTGTTGTTGTTGTTGAATTGTTCATCATGAATTGGGTTCATTTTTATTCATCATATTTCTGGTTGACTAGAATCTTTTATTTTGATTTTTTCACTTTAAAACATTGATTTATTACTCCATCTTCAACCTAAAAATCTGAATTGGAAAAATTTTTTGTTCAGAATAATAATTCTAATTGAAATCAGTTTTGGTCATGTGTGTGTGTAATTAATATTTACGATAGAAATTGCAATCGTTTGTTTGTCCATCTCTTCTTGTCCACTCAGATGACAACAATTGGTAGAATATTATTAAATCCGTAACAATTGAATTTAATGAATATATGTAAATTACAAATCTATGCAAACAAACAAAAAAATTGATGACAGAAACAAACTTTTCAAACAAATAAACAAACAAATTTTGCATTCCCATGCAAATTCACTTTTCATCCATTGACAATAATAAACAATGGATGAAAATTGAATTTGCATTTGTATTTACATCAATTTCATTATTTGATGTTGTTGTTGTTTTTTTTTGCAAAAAAACTTTTGAAAAAAACTCATTTATTACCACATACAAATGAAATTCTGGTTCATTATTGACAATAATAATAATAATCAGAATTTCACTATTTTTGAATTTTTTCTTTTAGAAAAAAAACTGAACATCACCATCCTTTTTGTTGTTGTTGTTGTTGTTTTTTTTTCGGTGAAAAAAAAATATTTCACTAAATTATATCCACCATTCTTGCTTGCTTTGGACCTTTTTTTTATTTTATCTCTGTTGAATTGAATCGAGAATAAATGTGAATGTAGGAAGAAAAAAAAATTCTGTAAAGATAACTAAATTGGATCGACTATCATCAATTGTGTTGACCGAAAGATAGAAGCGAAAAAAAACTGATTCGTATATGTTTTTTTTTGTTTTGTTTTGTTGTTTTTTGTTTCATCCACATTTATTCTGATAGATTTCCTATTGGTCTGTTGTTTGAAATTGTGTTGCTTGTGTGTGTGTGTGCCTGTACAGGCAAGATTAATGCTAGTTTCCAAATGTTTATCATCATCATCATGTAAATTAAGTTACATATGGAAATTTTCATTCTTTTCATAAAGTTCCACTATCTATACTTTTGATTCGTTTTTTGTTTTACGTTTTTTTTTCGTTTGTTCAAAACATATTCCAGCCAAATACACACACACACACATGCCAACAATGTCGTCTACGATTCTCATTAGTGTGATTGAAAAAAAAATAACTACGAGAATATAGAGAAATGAAGCAGAAAATTGTCGCATTCAACATTTTTTTTTCTGTCTTACAACTAGATTCTAATGAATTCTATCTGTATATATATATATGTATTGGAACTACTGGAACTACCAGCCTAAAAAAAAAATATTTGCAATGGTTGACATGAATGAATGAATGACTCATTCATTCAATGTGTGTGTGTGTGTGTGTGATTGTCGAATAATGATTTTGAAATACAGCTGGCACCTATTTTTTTCATATTGTTGAATTGTATTTTAAATCAAAGTAATCATCTTTTTTTTCATTCATTCTGAGAAATACAAGAATTCATTCAGAATATTATTTTTTTTGTGGCTTCCGAACAAAAATTTTCCACAGTTCTTCTATCAGAATTCAAATTCAAATTTTCAAACCGACCTACCGAATGGTTAAAGAATAGGATTCGTTTTTTTTCCTGTACCCCCCAAAAAAAATGATTGGTTGTATTTGAAAATTCCCGGTTTTTTTTCCTTATCAGGTTTATTATGTGTGTGTGCGCGTTTGGACCAAATTTATTTTATTTTATTCACCGAAAAAATAATGATCGACCAGCCCAACAAAAAAAACGAGATTGAATTTGGAATAAATTTCCGCAACCAACCATAAGCATAGGATATTGAAAAAGGAAAAAAAATCAAAATGATCATTTGAAGAATAAGGAGAGAAAAAAAAATAAATAAGAATCAAAAACGAATGAAGAATAACAAGCATAGCAATAAAACCGTATAGGTCTAGAATATTTGTGTTCAACAAGATGGAAATCCAAGATGGAAAAAAAAGCTAATAATAATAACAGGACAAACGAAAAAAAAAGAAAAGAAATCAAAACTCAAAAGCTACACTACTACTTCATTCATTTCGGTTCATTGAAAGTATAATATTAATAGTTTTTTTTCTCGCTGGCCATTTCTTATTATTATTTCCAAATTGATATTTGAAGAGATGAAAGAATGGAAATGAAAAAAAAATAGAAGAAGAAGAAGAAATCAATTGCTTGAAATATCGAATATTTGAAAAACTTTTTTTCTTTTGCTGCCGTATACACATATTCAGTTTGTTTTGGATCATAAAAAAAGTGTGCGACAACAAGATTGAAATGATCATCATCATCATCATGAAAAAAATGATACTCAATGATCATGATCATCATCATCATCAAAATAGAATTTGTTGTTATGGACAAAAGTTTTATATTTTTTTTTCATCTTTGAATGACAAAAAAAAACTTTTATTTTTTTCACCATTGAAATATTGATGGTGATGACAATGACAAAAACATGATGATGATCATCATTGAAGCTTATTGTATATATTACTGTATATATAGTCACATTTCATTATTAGGACCATTAAACCACACACCAATCTTGCCATGTTTTTGTTGTTGTTATTATTATCCCCCTATTTCTCATATATCATCAGATATTGAAAATAATACCCGGACAACAACAACAACAACAACAACAAAAAACCAACGAATGACAACGGTGATAAAATGAATGATGATGATGATGATGATGAACAAACAAAATGTGTACATAGAAATCATGATTTGAAAGCTATTATCATCATCATTGTGATTGTGATTTACTAAAATGGATCGATGCTAACAAAAAAAAAATGTTTTTTCACGTTAGAGAATAAAATGATATAGTGATTTCAAATGAAATGATCTTACTTGTAATCGATTGTTGATGATGATGACGATCATCATAACGATTATTATTATCATCATCATCATCAAGAATGACATTAAACAGCATTGCTGCCATTATAATTCCATCAACACATTTTATGCTGTTTTTTTTCTGTTTGAGATTATTTTTTTTTTGGAATTTTTCTAAATGAATTTCTGGAATTTTTGTCGATAACATTTACCGTTCAACAGGATGATGATGTAATAATGACAATGATAAAAAAAAATAGAAAATAACATTAACAATTTGATGTTTTCAGAAGAAAATTGTTTTTGTTGTTGTTGTTGTTGTTCGTTTGTTTGTGAGTTTGTTTGTGAATGTTTTTATAATAACATTATTCTATAACGTTATTCGAGAGAGAATTTTGATTGTCTTTTCATCTTCTTGTTGTTGTTGAATCGTCGGCAATTTTTTTTCCATGTTTTAGTTTTGTTGTTGATGCATGTCATTTTTGTTCAAATTTCGTTTTTCATATTGAGAATAAAGTTTTGTAGACAAAATTCGAGACAATTTTTTTGGTTTCAGCTACAAATATCCAAGAAAAAGTGATCGAAAATCAGTAACAAGAAACCAAAAATTCAAAGAATGATATAGAAAGAATGTAAGTGAAAATAATATTCTCTTTCTCTCTCCCTCTCTGGTTTTTCTTCTTGATTTCACGAGAAAATTTTCGTTAATGTTGGCTGACTGACTGGCTCGGAATAATTCTGCCATCCATTTTAATATATATAGATATGAAGAACAACATACTTCGAATCACAGAATTTTTGTTTCTTGTTGTTGTTATTGTTGATGATGATTATGATTATGTTAGATGTTTTGGTCACTAAATTTCATTTATTTTTGTGTTGATTTTACAACAACTAACAACTAACAACAACAACATCAAGAAGAAAATATTAAAGTAAATTGAGAGTTGTAAATAAATTTTGTTATCATCATGTCTTTGTCTGTAGTATATATACATTGATTTTCATTTTCTCCATGTAATTTTGAAAATATATTTTGTACACGTCTACATTTCATCTCTCTTTCATTTTTCTTTGAAAAATACCAGGTTCCTAACCGCCATCAGGCCACATTGAACAATGAATGTTGTGTATTGAATTCTCTTTACAAAATAACAACAATTCGGTCACTCAACCATTCTTGTATATTGAGTTGAGAGAGAGAGAAAAAAAAATTCCATTTCTTTTCATTGTTACGGCATGTTAGCCAATGTGGTTATGTTATATCAATAAACAATATTCTTCTTTGGAAATTCAATGTTTTTTTTTCAATTCCTATCTCATTCATATGTCATTACTGAATGTTTTTTTCTTTCTCTTATTTTTTTATTATTATTTTCCTGTCATTCACACACACACACACACTCCAGAATTTGAAACCTTGAGGCTACCATTCATTTTTTCATTTCATTTTTTTCTTATGATTCAAAAAAATAAAAATTCATGTCAACATCATATTGGTTACAATTTTCTGTTTTTTTTCTTTCCATTTTATTCTTTCGATTCATTTCAATTCTATCCATGTTGATATAAACAATGATGATATGACAGATATTGGATGAAAATAAACAGCAACAACAACAACAAACGGGTTCCATTTTTTTTATCAAGATTAACCAGTGAATTTTCTGTGCCAGTGTGTGTGTGTGTGTGTGACTGTTTGTATACTGAAATGCACAAATAGCTTGTTAGTAAATAGAAAAAATTGTAATTTCTAATTTCATTTGTTTTCAATGCTAGAATCCAATCAAACTAAATTCTTATTATTCGGTCTTATTATCATCTTTTCTTCGTGTTCAACACAATACATAACAAAAGAATCAGCAGCAGCAGCAACATGCGGATGTTCGGTGTGTGTGTGTGCGAACACCCAATTATATTTTTTTTTCACTTTAGACATCTCGTTTCTATTTGATGTTGGCAACACTATTTTTTTCCGTGAAACAAAAAAAAAGTTGATTTGTTTCGGAATTGAATTCTTCACAACTTTTTCCTTTACAGTTTTCTTTTCTGACTCTATTGCTTATATATTGTTATTATTATTGTGATCATTATGAATTTACAATTATTCTATGCACATACTCATACAACACGGACACATAATTATTCATCGGACGAGAGAATTGTTTCCTTGATTATTTAGACATTCGTTTAATGGGAAAAAAAAGAATTCACCATTTTCTCTTTTACTTTTTTTTTTGTCAAACAAAAGAATCAAAAATTCTTTACTCTTTTCAAATGATGATGTGAAAGTTTATTCTATAGAATTTTTCATCACTCTATTTTTCTTGCATCTAATTTTCATTTCATTTCATTTTTATTTTTCGTTATCTTTTTTTTGTCTCTTGATAAACCGGATAATTTTATTTTTTTTATTTTTCATTTTCATTTTCACCAGTTCAAAGTTCTAAATGAATATTGTACATCATTAAAAAAAGTTTGCATTCGTGGCGAACCCGGACCAAGAGGACTTAAAGGAAGTAAAGGCAAGTCAAATAATAATAATAATAATGTGATGTTTTCATTTTCATTCAAATTATCTTTCTGAAAAAAATGCAAATAATTTCATTGAAAACATCAACATCATCAACAACAACAACAACAACCACTTCTTTTTGAATATCTCTAAACAAACAAACAAACATAGGCGATCGTGGTTTAGATGGAATTGATGGTCTCGCTGGAGAACCGGGCCTAGAAGGAACACCGGGGCGTGATGGGCGTGATGGTGTTGATGGTCGCCCTGGTGTTGGCGTATCCGGTAAACCCGGGATCCCAGGTGAGTGTCTGTATTTTTTGTTTGTTTGTTTGTTTTGATTGAATCGAATAGTGGAAAAAAAACGAAAAATTCAGGAAAATATAAAAATCGAAACCAAACAAAAACTCATCGAGTCAAGTACATGAAAAACTATTTTTTTTTTTACAAAATCGTGAATTGAAGAATTCAAATGATAAAGTAGTTTTTCCAGTTTATTTATTTATTTTTCTTGATGATTGAACACGCATCGATTCAAAATGTACCCATCATCATCATCATCAACAACAACAACATTGATGGTGATGAATTATTATGAAAACTAAATGAAATCATAGTGTGTACTCGACCTGAACTATGTATTATTCTTGGTGAATTGATGCTCTTGAAATCAATTTCACTTGTTATATTCTGTTTTGATTTTTCTGTTTGGAAAAAAAACATTAAATTTATTCTTCATTTTTCTCTTTTCTTTTTATTTCTTGACATTTTTGCACAGGAAAAAATGGAACTGATGGTAATGTTTACTTGTTGTTCAATATTGGATGCCATTCCTCTTTTTTTCATTGATTTGATTTTCGCGACAAGATTTTTTTTCCTTTCAGTTTGAATCAAGTGAAAGTTTTAATAAAATTTTTTTTCTTCCATTTCACTTTTATCTTGTTTTTTTTTGTCGGAAATCGAATCGAAAATGTTTTAAAAACGTACATTAAATAAACATTAGGACCAAAAGGTGAATCAGGATTGAATGTAAGTTTTTTATTCCTTTCTTTTAAACTTTTAAAAATTCGATTATCGATGAATCTCGTCGAATAATAAAAGATCATTTAGTTTTTTTTACTGAAAAAAAGTAAACAAAAATCGATTAATTTCATCTTTTTTTCTGTGTTTTATTTTGTTTTTCCATTCATTTTGGAAATTTTTGAACAACAACAACAACAACAACGAACAAAAAACCATCAACAACAGGGAAACCCCGGTAAGTAAACTTTGACTCTTTTTTTTCATAATGATTTTGAGATTGAGAATGATTGTTTACAAATTTCTTGTTAAAAATATTTCCGAAACATTTCTTTCTTTTGGCCCTGAATCGATCGATTGGTTGGGTAATTTGTTGGTGAATAACAACAAAATAAAACTAAACATTATTCATCAATCATATTCTGATTATTCTCGTTCGGTTCATATGGAATATTCCGTTTTTGTTGATGTACAGGACCTCCAGGTATGTGTTCTCTCTTTCTCTCACCGATCAATCATTGATGTTGTTGTTGATGATGATCATTATTCTAATGAAACTTTGTTTTCTATGAAATGTTTTTCTCTCTATATATATATATATATATTCATCATCATGTTACGAATATTGTATTAGGTCCTAAGGGAAAACGTGGTCCACCCGGTCAAGATGGTAAGTTTTTTTTTTGTTTTTTGTTTTTGTTTCTTATGTTGATGATGTCTTACAATTTACATCATTATACAAATAATATATACACTGAAATAAATAAATTTCTCATTTTCTCTTTTTTTTTTACATGGTCCCGGTTGACTTTTGTCATCATAAAAACCTTATACTGTCATTTGTCATTTGTCACGCAAATTCACATTAAATGTGAAAAAAATAGGCAAACCTGGTTTAACAGTACAAGCATGGCATCATCAAAACGATACCTTGTTGAGTATGTTTTTCTTGTTGTTTTTTTTCGTTTTTTGTTTTTGTTTTTGTTTTTATTTTTCATTGACATTATCATATAGCAGCACTAAAAGAATTATTTCTATATGATTTATACGATTTTTATTTCACATTATATTTATTCTCTCATAGTTGCACCGATAATCGATCAAATCAATCCATCTACACAAACATTAACGGTTCGTGAAAATGAACAAATACATCTACAATGTGTAGCAAGTGGATATCCAAAACCAAAAATTACATGGCGTCGTGATGATGATCGACCAATTCATATCGATAGAATTGCTTGTATGTTTTCATTTTCTTTCTGTTCTAATATTTTTTTTTTCTATCATCAATGATGATAATTGTGATATTCGAACAAACAAAAAAAAATACGATACTAATTGAACCATTATTCTGTTGCTCCCTTGATGATATCGTTTTTTTTATCTCATAATTGCTTTTACATTGCTTTTCCATTGATTTTTTTTTTGTTATTGTCGTTATTGTTTATATGATGATGATGTAATAGATAATTTAATCGAATCGGATGAGCTAAATATAAGTCAAGTTAACCGTGACAATTTTGGTTCGTATAAATGTGATATGTTATTATCAATCGGATATCAAACGATAATTTTATTTTTTTTTTGTTCTCTTTTCCAAATAATTCCAGGACCATATAAATGTGTAGCCACAAATGGAATTCCTCCGGCTGCTACACAAAGAATTAATTTATTAGTCACCTGTGAGTGATTCGTGCTTATTATTCCCTTTTTTTAAATTATCATTAATTTCTTTTTATTATTATTATTATTATTCTATTCCGAATCAATTCTTTCATTTATTAGTTCCACCATTAGTGAAAATTCTCATACAAAAACAAATGATAGGCACACATAAAGGTTCATGGGTTGTATTAGAATGTTATATTGAAGCATATCCTGAACCATTTGTCGATTGGATTTATGGTGATGGTCAGATTATTGTTGAAAATGAAAAATATAATAAATCTGAAGAAATTTTAGAATCACGAATTTCACATTCAATAAGTAGACGTGTTATGTTGAACATAACGAATGTACAGAATGAAAATCTAGGCCTTTATAAATGTTTGGCACGTAATCAACTAGGACGAACATATGGAATTATTACACTTTATGGTTTGTTGGTTATCGTTAAAAAAAATTTTGTACAATTCTAATAATTTTTTTTTCTGGTAAAAAAATTTCTTTCAATAATCAGAAACGGATAGTAAAACGACAACAAATACGATCGAATCGTTGGAAAAATCCATTCAATCGTTAAAAGACGAATCATTTGTCGTTTATGGTGAGGTGAGTAATTTTAGTTTCATTCTGTTTTGGTTGTTGGAATTATTGGAATTCGATGAAAATAAAATCAGAACATTAACATTTTTTTTATTTCTGTTTTTTTTAAAAAAATAGCTACCAAAACCTATAGAAACAAAAATTCCTTGTGCACCGTGTCCAACATGTACAACACCAACAAATCCATATGCATCCATACAACAGCAATGTAAACAAGGTCAGCGACCTGAAATTATTAACATGGGCGTTTCGGTGATATTCAATCATACGAATATGCAACGGATAACTAAACGTACCGATGGTATGAATGTTTTTCCATTTACGATTTCTTTCATTCTTAATTCTCATCGTTCATCATCCATGAACTTGTTATTTACGATTTTTGTTTGACTTTTCTCATTTATTTTTCTTTGTTTTTTTTTTTGTTGCTTATTTGTTGCCAAAATTGTAGAATGTCATTTGAGCCAAATTGGCAAACCAGTATTCTATGGTGAACGTTCCGATCAGATCGGATGCTGGATGCGTGATCCAAATCCTATACGTCCGGAAGATGGTGAAAAATATTGGCTCACACGTATTGAATATAATAAATTATTGGAAGAATATGATACAAAAGAAATGTTTCGTAATAGAATTATAACGAAAAATTACACTTTATTATATCCGTTCTCTGGCAATGGACAGGCAATCAATTCTGGTATATTCTATTATGCTGAAGAGAATACATATAAGCTTATTATGTTTAATATGTATAAATCCGAATGGGAATTTATCAACCTGGAACCAAATCCGATTGCAATCAATGTTGGCAATACAGTTATTGGACGTTCATCATCAACAACATCAATGTTGCAGCCTTTATTATCAACAATAAAAAATAAATTACCAAGACATGTACACCATCATCATTATTATAATAAACATCAACATCATCATTATCAACAACAACAACAACAACAACAAAAATATCGCAATAATCGACTAAAACGTAATCAAAATAATGTAGACAACAATCAACAACTAAATGAACAACATAATGTTGATGATGATGGTGATAATGATGATGATGATGGTAGTAATAGTAATAATAATGATAAAAGAAAATTATTATATACAAATCAATTAAATCATATGGATATATCAGTGGATGAAAATGGTGCCTGGGTTATTTATCCAAATATCTATAGTGAGCTTAATAATACTATTATTATGAAATTCAATGGAACAAATATTGAATTTATATGGAATTTAACTGTTGATTATCATAAATTAGGTGAAACATTTATATTGTGTGGAATAATTTATGGAATCGATTCTACACAACAATTACATACACATATTGTCTTTGCATATGATCTATATAAAAATGTTGAATTAAAAAATTTTGAACAAATTGAATTTACAAATCCATTTATGAATACAACATATGTTGGTTATAATTCTAAACATCAGACATTATATACATGGGATAAAGGTAATATACTTGAATATTTATTGAAAATTGAAATGATTTCCAAAACAAAACAACAACAACACCAGCAACAATCATCATCATCATCAACTGATAATCCAACAAATTTTGAACATCATAATAATGACGCAGCCACAATTGATTGAATGAAATGATTTTACAACAACAACAACAAAATTCACATTTTCAAGTGTACTTATTGGATATTTGTAATAAATGAAACCTCATTCACTTACACACACCCACACGCAAACAGGCACACAATGGACACACATAATGATATCAATCTTGTTTCAATAAAATATAATTATCATCTCTTTTTTTGTTGATATGTAATTTTCAATCAATTTTTTTCAAAATGAAATGAATAAAATCAATATCATATCAATACGTTTTTTGAAAAAACCTGATTATATATTTCTAAAATGTGTGAATGTGTGAATTTCGTAATAATTTTTGCGATTAGATAAAAAAAAACAATAAGATAATGGTAAAACAAAAAGTTTGTTCATTTCTTGGGTTTTTGGACTTTTGCATTTGTACTTGGCATACATTTTTGTACTTTTGAGTGGCACATTTAACCCACATTTACAAATCGGTCACATTGTTTCATTTTTTTTTACATTTACATCATTGATAAAAACAAACAGACCATAGGCATAGTATTGAGATATAGCTCAATGCTATTGATTTTGTGATATTAAATTTCACTAGAAAATGTATCATTTTTGTTTTTTGTTTCTTCATCAATTAATTGATTGCTAATAATTCATAGAAAAATTGCTTATAATTTGAATGTTATCGATTAATTTAAATCGAATCTAACAGTTATTATTAGAATAATTTGCTTATTGCGCATTTAAAAGAAAAAAAAAGATGAGAAAGAGAGGGAGAGAAGGAAATATTGCGTTCTATGTGTTTTTTTTGTGTTTGTGTGTGTCTGTTTGTTAATATGACTTCCTTTTGATTCGTATTTTTTTTTCTCCAAATATTATTCAATAGAATTCAATATTGTTACCACTACTTGATGGCAGTGGCAACAATATTAAATGTCGGCCACATTCATCAACATTGTTGCTTTATGCGATGTCTGTTGATCATCATTGCCTTTCGTAATCGTCGTCGTCGTCGTCATCAGTCAGTATTGATAAATTACGAATGGAACAAAAACTTTGATGATGATGGTGGCTACGATGATCATCATCATGGCCATCATTGTTGATCATTTGTGTATATTGACAACGTTGACTGCTACCACAATGTTTTTTTTTCTCCTTCATATTTCGGTTGGATTTTTTTTCCCTTCGATTTTACTTTTGATTCATTCATTCATTCTTGTCATTGTCGTAGTATAATTTTTTTTTTTTGGTGTTAGGTTTAAAAATGAACGACTATAAATGAGTAAATCTGAATGCATGTGTTTTTATGGCTTTTAAGCGCCAGTCAAACGTTGTCGTTTTTATTGATATCGATATGTCAGCATCCACGTTGAAAAATTTGATTGAATTTCGTAATTATATTGAATCAAAATCTCAATCATTATCGCAATTATTATCATTTTTTGTTGTTGTTGTTGTTATCGTTGAATATTTTCATCCTATTTAACTCTTCGATAAATTTTCATTTTCATTGTTTTCATTAGTATAAATTCAGCTTTTAAACATTAAACATTATTTTTTTTCTATTGTTTTTCATTGTTATTTGTTTCAATTACATTCATTGAAAATTTCTATCTATTTTTGTCAGTATTTCAAATCATAATGTCGACTAAAATATTGAAATTGAATCATTTATTCCGATGTGGTAGTGGTGGTGGTGGTTGCGGTGGTGGCCATCATTATTCAAAATCACGATTATTGGCCACACCAATCATTACAGCTAGTAATCGTAATGTTTCAACAGATTTATTAACATCGGAAACTTTACCGTAAGTTTAAATCACCATTTTAAATCTGAATTTAAACATTCGAAATTTAAGTAATGACCATCCGCATATACAGATACACTTGTATCAATGTTCAATCGATAAATATGGTATATGAGTACAAATGTACCAAATGATTTTTTTTGTTTGTTCTAAAAGCTAAATTTTCTTATGTTTCACTGATTTTTTGCTAAATAATACACCATTTTTAATGCATCAATTTTCCATATATGTAGATTTATTCATATATAATCATTATTTTTCACTATATTTTACTATGAATCCATTAGGCCATATGTAAATTTACCTTATTCATATGCATTTGGTCGTAGTTTAAATCATATCATTTATGAAACTATTGGTAAACGTTTGGATGATCGTTTAAAAATTGGTAAGATTAAAAAAACTGATTATTGTATGTGAATGAATGAAAATTGTTGTTGATTTTTTTTTTTTGAATCATAGAAACGGGTAAACCAATCATTATAAGTCATCATGAAAATATTAAGAAAACCATCAGTGAATTCTATCAAGATGTTAATCGATTATCGAAAGCAATGTATGAACATTTGAATATTAAAAGAGGTGATGTTGTTGGTCTTTGGAGCTGTAACACTTATGATTGGGTATGATGAATGCATTTTTTTGTTTTGTTTCCCATTCTCATTAACATTCATTTTTTCATTATTTTTTCTTTTAAAAACCTTTTATTCCATTTAAAGATTGTCATACAATATGCCTGTTTTCGAATCGGTGCTATCTTGTGTACGGTCAATCCATTCTATCAATCATATGAGCTTGATTATGCTATACGTAAAGGTGAAATGAAAGCATTATTCATGCCTGGACATAAATCACGTCAGGATATTGTGAATCGATTTTCAACAATTACAATGAAAACATTGGAGAAAAAAGCCGATGATCAAGTAAGTGTTTTTATTGTAACATTAATTAATTAATCAATCCTGATTATTATTATCATCAACTATTCAGAATCAGTCAACATTTCTACTTGAAAATATTATTACAGTGGATGGCCATCCATTTAATGTATCCGATTTGCCTGATCATCATCGTAATATTCGTTTGTTTGAATTGGAAAAATTAAAACAACAGACCGGTGAATTAGATTCATCTATAACAAATTTGGTATTACCAGATGATCCAGCTGTAATAATGTTTACATCGGGTACAACTGGACGTCCAAAAGGTGCATGTCTCTCACATTTTAATATAGTCAACAACGTAACAATGTGTTCATATAGAGCTGATGTGAAAGAAAATGCATTATTCTGTGTTCCATTACCATTTTTTCATGCATTTGCCGGTGTTCTCGGCAATCTGATACCGATCGCATCAGAAACTGGTGGATTAATGATACCGTGTTTAAAGTATGACGTAAGACAATTAGCACAATCTATCAATGAACATGGAGCCACACATATGATGGCTACACCTACATTGGTGATAGATTTATTAAATTATCTTCGTGATAATAAACTACAATTATCAACATTACAAGAAGTGATGGCTGGTGGCGCTTCAATGCCAATTGAAATTGCACATCAATTAATGGAATTTGCATCCAATTGTAAAGTACGTGTAGCATATGGTGCAACTGAAACATCTCCATGTGCAACAACGTTTTCGAAAAAATCAACAATTGAAGAATCAATAGAAACTGTTGGTTCACCATTGGATTTTGTTGAAATTAAATTAGTTGATCCGAATACAAAAAAAATTGTCAAAATTGGTGAAACCGGTGAACTACATTGTCGTGGTCATGTTATCATGTTAGGTTATTGGCGTGATCCGGAAAAAACTAAAGAATCTATTGATGAAGGAAATTGGTATAACACAGGGTATGTTATAATATATAGATAAGTAGTGTATATTGTTCAACAACAATTTATTCAATATTAAAATAGAGATTTGGCTGTTATGACCGAAAAAGGATTGATAAAAATTATTGGACGTACAAAAGAATTGATTATTGTTGGTGGTGAAAATGTTTATCCTCGTGAGATTGAAGAAATTCTTTACACTCATCCGGCTGTCGAAACTGTCAATGTATGTTTCACCAAAATCATGATGTACTTGATAAAAATAAAAATAAAATTTGAATTTATAATTTTTTTTACAGGTCATTGGTGTACCAGATCCACGCAAAGGCGAAGAAATCTGTGCATGGATACAACTACACAAAGATGTCAAAATAACTGAAGATGAAATTCGAGAATTTTGTAAAGGACAAGTAAGTGAATTTTTTGTTGGAAAAAAACTTGAAAATTTGTAACAAATTTTTTTTTCATATTATTTGATTGATATATAGTTGACATATTTCAAAGTTCCTAAATATATTCTATTTGTCGATTCATATCCAATGACACCGACTGGAAAAGCTCAAAAATTTATAATGAAAAAAATGACTATTGAAAAATTAAATTTAAAAACTGAATGAACAAATGAAAGAAAATCAAAAGTGTGAAAATTCATTTTTTTCAAAACCAAAATCATCACCTCAACTGGAAATGTATGGAAACCGGTGTCTTATTTTAATCGGGGGGAAAAAAACAAAAAGAAACCTCATCATCATCATCATTATCATTATCCACTATCGTAATTCCATTTTTTTTTTTACTTTAATGCTTGAAATGCCAGAAATTTTTTTATATTTTTTTTTATTATTCAATGTTGAAAAAAAGACAATCAATCAATCAATCAAAATATATTGTGAATAAAATGATTGTAAACATTTTTTTTTTTGATTTTAACAAAAATTCATCTGTTCATTTCAATAATAATAATGATTACGATGAATACTGATGATGATGATCAAACACACACTATAGGAAACAAAAACAAATCAAGCTGAATAAATCTGATAATAATAATTAGGTAAAATTTCACCAAAACAAACAAACACACACACACACACACACATAAAGATATACAAAATATCTCAGACACACCTGGATTTTAACTACAATATATCATCATGGAAACAATGAATAGTGAAACGAAAAAAATCTAAATTTTAAAGCCAGATTTTTTTGTTGTTGTTGTTGTTGTTCATTTTTCTCTATAATTTGAAATCAATTTTTCATTCATCAATATCGATCATATAGATATTCATCATTCATCGACATTGACGATCAATCAATCGTATTTTGATTGATTTGTTGCAATTGAAATACTATATATCGGTGACAAATAGAAATTTTTTTTTCACTTGAATGTCAAATTGTGTTCAATTTTATTTTTCATTAATTTTTCAACATTAAAATCAACAACAACAACAACAATTCAAAATGTTTGAAACAAAAAATAAATTTTTTTAATTTTACCGCCAAAAAAAAAAATACAAGATTCATGGTCAATCATTGTGGTTTATGTTGAAAAAAAAACGTTTTCTTCGATTTAACCATTACGTTTACGTGTTCATGTGTTGTTACCAAGTGCAGTAAAAAAAGATTAAAAAACAAACAAATTTTTGTTTCATTTATTGATATTGATATTTCATTGTGTTTTCATAGTGGCCTAACATTGCCACTAATTTTTTTTGTTTCTTTTTTTTTTTTTTTTTTGATTACAAACGAAAAAGCCAACCATCCGTAGTGATCACGTTGCTTGCTTGCTTGCTTGTTTTTCACCAAATTTTTTCTTCCATTGTGACGACGAGAAAAAATTATCTATTTCTGGTGTAAATTTATCATTATTCATCATCGTCGTCGACTCGTTTTCTCCATTTGAATTGGATTTTTTTTTCTCGCCACTTTGTTCTTTATTTTGGATCTTTGAAATCATCAAAAAAATGTCGATCAAAAATATTGATTCAAGTGACCGGCATATTTTGCCAAATGGACATCATAATAATAATAATGATGATGATGATGATGGTAAAGATTCAATTATTGAGGAAAAAAAATTACAACAATCTGACGATGATACGGAACAACAACAACAACGCGATCAATGGGGTGGACAGGTGGAATTCCTGTTGGCTTGTCTGGGAAATGCCGTCGGTTTGGGCAATGTATGTTTCAATATGACAATCGTTTTTTTTCTTATCAAATTTTCATCATCCAAATTGATTCATCTGTTTTTTTCCTTGCTCAGTGTTGGCGATTTCCATATTTATGTTACAAAAATGGAGGCGGTATGAATATTTTTTTTTGTTTTTCACATTTTCAAAAATAAAATTTATCCATATATATAGGTGCCTTTCTTTTACCATATCTAATCTGTTGTCTAGTAATTGGTTTGCCATTATTTTTGATTGAATTGGGTTTGGGACAATTTTCCGCTATGGGCCCAGGACAATTATGGGCCAATCTGTCACCATTGTTTCGTGGTGTTGGTCTAGCATCGATTATTTCATCAGCTATTGTTGCCATCTATTATAATATGATCATTGCATGGACATTGTTTTATTTTGTTGAATCATTTTTTGGTCAAAATTGGCAACGATGTACAAATGAATTTAACACTGAAAGTATGTATCGATCAAACAAGCTATGGCAAAAAAAAATCCAATTTCAACAATTATTTTGCAATTAATAATAATTTACATTCCTAATTTGAATATTAATTAATCGACGAATAACTTTCATATATGATACTGTAGATTGTTTCTCCATACTCAACAATAATAATAATATTACTACAAATCGATTTAATTTCACCAATACAAATGTCGATGTTGTTTTTTCTAATCATTCCATTTCATCAACTGAAGAATTTTTCAAGTAAGTTCAGATAAACAGCAAACAAGATTGCTAAAAAAACTCATCATTTTTGATGATGATGATGCCATAATCAACGTTTAAAGTCTAGCACATTTTCATTGATTGTGGTGAAAGTGAATGAATGAAAACAAAAACAAAAAAAAAAAAAAAAAAAATTATATTACTACTAATTGCAACTACTAATTAAAATGAAATTATTTTGTTTTCCTTTTTTTTCTATTTGCATTGTTTTTTGTTTTTTGTTTTTTTTTGTTGACAGCAATTATGTTCTAATAAAATCCAATGGTATTGACGATATGAATGAAATGAATTGGAAATTAGTTGCAGCATTATTCATTTCATGGTGTATAGTTGCATTGGCATTAATTAAAGGCATACAATCATCCGGTAAAGTTGTTTATTTTACGGCCACATTTCCATATGTTATTTTGGCAATATTATTGGCACGTGGTATTACATTACCCGGTTCATATGATGGTTTACATTATTATCTAATGCCTAATTGGAAACGAATCTATGATGTTGATGTTTGGCGTGATGCAGCCGTACAGGTATTTTATAGTTTTGGTATTGGTAAGTATCGTATATCGTATGATATTGCATATTGCATTGTACAACCAATTGCATCAATGATAATGATGATGATCATCATCATCATTATTATTATCATTGTTGTCATTATTAAAATTGTTTGAATTGCTAAAAAAAATATGAAAAAAAACTGAATTTTTATTTATAGGCGGCGGTGGTATGATAACATATGCTTCATATAATCGTTTCCATAACCCGGTGGTAAGTGATTCAATTTATTTTTTCATCTCTGAATGAATGAGATATGATCATATTGTTTGATTTTTTCCTTTTGTCTCGCTTATTATATCCATTCTGATGGTAATTGTGTTGTTGTGGTGTGTTATGTTAGTATCAATTTGATAGAGCAGTAGAGTGAAAGTGAAAATAGAAAAACAACAAACGTTAGCCAGGATCAGATTCGTTGTTTCGAAACAACAACAAATTGTAATGTGTTTTTTTTTAGATTTGTATCATTCAATTGCGGTGGAATTTTTTTTTTGGATATACCGAAATGCCAAAAAAAAAGATTGTATGATTGAGAGAATATTGAGAATTTTGTCTGTTTGAATTTTGGTCAGTGTGTGAATTTACTGTTGCTGTTTTTTTTTCTGGTGGGAGTTGATTTCATCTATAACAAAAATTGGATAAAATAATAATGGTTGGTGGTTGAAATATTAACCAGCCAATTCGAGCAATGATGAACCAAAAAAAAAAAAAAAAATGATTTCATTTCTCTCTCTCTCTTTGTTTCTTGGTTTTATTTTGTTTTGTTTTGTTGAATAATTAATGTTTTTTGTATTGTTTCGAGTAAATTATATTGTTTCGATTTTTTTTCCTTTGTTTTTTATTTTCATTTCCTTCCTTTTTTTTATTCTTTATTCTATTTCTCGAATAACCGGGCGACAATGACCACCACTATCCTATTTTTTTTTTGGGTTTATTTCTGGTTCGGAAAACAAACAAACAAACGAAATAAAAAAAAAATTTTTTGACCACCAACCAACCAACCATCCATAGACTAAACATGCATTATTGGTTGGTATTGGAGATTTTGCTACATCGATATTCTGTGGTGCCGTTGTATTCACCATGATTGGTTATATGGCATCAGCATTAAATAAACCAATCGAACAGATTGTACAAGATGGAGCTGGTAAGTTAGTTTATTATTATTATTATTATTTCGAAACAAACAAACAAACCAAAAAATAAAAAAAAACAATCAAAGTAATTGATCTAAAAAAAACAACAACAACAACAAACATACAAAACAAAATGACAATGATAACATTCCAAGTGATTGAAATATATATTTTTTTTTATATTACTTTCAATTTTCTCTCTTTCTCTCTCTCTCTTTTTTTAGGCTTAGCATTTATTGTCATACCCGAAGGCCTTTCCCGGATGCCAATATCATTATTATGGTCGGTACTATTTTTTACCATGTTATTTCTATTGGGTATCGATTCACAATTTGCCATGGTCGAAACGGTCATCACTTATCTATTTGATGACATTGTAAGTAATTTTATTTTCTAGTTTAGTTCAGTTTAGTTTTTTCATTTTCTTTTTTTTTTAATTCTTTGGCCATTTCACTTAACAACAACACATGAAACCCCAGAATTAATTGCCAAGTTGTTTTCATGTCGAAATAACGATTATTTGTTTCAAATGATCGTTACTTACATTAATTTATTTTTTCATTGTTGTTGTTGTTGTTTCATTGTCATTTCTCTTTTGATCGAGTTTTGGTTTCTTCTCTCTCTCTCTCTCTCTCTCTCTCTCTCTCTCTCTCTATGATGATGTTATTTTTATGTTCACAATTTGTTTAATTTGTTTTTTTTTGTTTTGATTTCCTTTTTTTTTAATAGCGTTCCAAAAAACTTAAAGTCAACAAACCATTGATTGTTATATTGACATCTATTGTTTGGTTTCTATTTGGTTTACCATTATGTACGAATGCTGGTATCTATATTTTTACCATTATGGATGAATATTCTATTGGTATACCATGTCTTGTGATTGGTCTTTTGGAAATTTTTATCGTCACTTATATTTATGGTAAAATTTGGTTGTTGTTTTTTTTTTTTGGTTTAGATCTCTCATTATTATTTCTTTCCTATTTTTTAGGAATTGATATATTTTTCGATAATCTAGAAAAGATGACTAAATGGAAACCAAAAATATTGTTACAATCACATCTAGTCATAATGATCACTGTTATTGCACCGGGTGTAATGTTGTGGATATTAGTGAAACAATTGTTTGAAACACCAGCATTAAATTATGGTTCATATCAATATCCATATTGGGCCATTTGGATTGGCTGGTCATTTGCATTATTATCGATCATTGCCATACCATTGATGATGATTAAAGAATCGTTACTAGTATTATTTTCGAATAAATATTCGAAAAAAACAATCAATCAAAAATTACGAATGCTTATCAAACCAACTGGTAAATGGTGGAATAACTATAATCATATGCATAAAAATGAATCATTTTATGATGATACAATCATGAATAATGTCCATAATAATAACAATAATCAAATATCAACGACAGATAGTTTTGATTTAATGATACAATCAGCATCGAATGAAACAATTAATGAAATTCCAACGAAAATAATTTCTACAATACCAATAAATGGACGTATCAATCATGCAGCTACTATTAATGATGAATGAATGAATAAATGAATCAGTTCAGCATTCGAACATCTGAAAGAATTTTCATCAATCACAAACAAGTATTGGACATTCCATCATCATTTTCATCATAAACATTGAATTTAAATTGACAAATTTTATCAAATGACCAAATTTGTAAGTTAAATGTAAAGAAATTGAATGAAAAAAAATGAATTAAATTATTAAAATTAATATTACGAAATCTTCAATCTTCAATCCTCAAATCCAACATTGTCGATGTTATCGATTATACGTGTTCAATACAATTCGATTCGATTCGATTCAAATTGAAAACCATAAGCCAATCTTATACTGATTGAGGTCATTGGAAAAAACTTTATTGTGTCTCAAAAACAAAAAAACAACATTTGCGTGATGATTAAAATTCATTTGTTTGTTTTAGTTATTATTTTTCTTCCTATTTTTTTCAAAAAAAAAAAAAAAATTAATCTCTTATTCGGGTGGAATTTAGTCGGATTGAAAAAAAAATCAACTTCGTCGTTAACGATGATGACAATCACAAAAAAATCATCAATTTTTTTTGTTTATATATACTGCACATGAACTAACTATAATCAACAAGTGATCTGAAGAAATGTTTTAATAGGTGATTGACTGTGTGTGTGTGTGTGTGTGTTTGTGTTCATGTATGGTCCAGATGTTTGGAACAACTTGATAATAAAAAAGAAATTTTTGTTTCTCATTCATTCATTCATTCATTCATCCATTCACTTTATGGCTGGCAGAAATTTTTTTTTCTTTCATTTCCACATTAAATGATTGATCCATTTGAACTATATGGACATTAAGTGATCCTTTCTCATCTGTAAATGTTGCCCATGTATTATATATGAATGAAACACACATTTTCGGGTGATGATCGTAATCATCATCATCATCATTATAAATCGTGTAATAGGTCATTGTTTGTTCGTCGTTGTCGGTGTGTGTTTGTGTGTGTGTGGTTCCATTTAATAAGATTTTATTCATTTTTTTTCAAAAAAAAAAAAAATTCATATTTGATGATGATGATGATGAATTCAATAAAATCGGACAAACAGCAAACTAAATGGAAAAATCTTTTTAAAATTATCAAATTAAATTTTCGGAAATTTTTGTTTGTCTGTTTATATTGTAGTGGTTATTACACAATGATGATGTTAATATTCACACTTCATGCGAAATGATGATGATGATGATGATGATAAAAAAAGTCGTAAAATTTTCTGAAAAATCAGTCTGAATTTTTGTTTTCCCTAAGTTTGGAATTATTTTGATGGAATTTTTATTATTTTGAATTCATTCATATATGTATGTTTTTGTCCATTCTTGGCATTTTTTTTTTTATTTTATTTTAGTCTATAGAGATCGTTCTTGTCGATTTAGGTAGGTATAGTTTCTTTTTGACAATTTTGTTTTTTTTTCTATTCTGGTCAGAAATTTTGTATAAATAATCGACACATTTTACCATCATTATGACAATAATAATGTCTATGATGATGATCATCATCATCATCAATCATATCCACGACTACAACGACGAAAGAAAGAAATCAAACAACAATTGACCAAAAGACCAACTTTAGTAATATATAACGAAAAATGGTAAGATTGATTATCCAAAAAATAAATTAGATTCGATTTGATTGATCAATGATGTGGCAAAGAAAAAAAGGAAAGTTGAAATTGTTAATTGATTTTCAATCTATTTTTTATTTTTTTTTCATCTCCACTTACCTATTTGCCGAATCTATAGTTTCGATTTTCATTATTTCTACTATTATTGTTGGTAATGACTATTTTTGGATCAAATTCATTTCGAATCCATATGGTTAATAATGGTAAACATTGGAATCCCATCATGGTGGATAATAATCATCATCATCATCAATTGAAGAAAAATGATTTAACAATCAACCATAATTCACAATTGAATTTGATACAATCATTCTTGCCCATTCATTCACATAATGATCATTATCATGGTATACGACAACAATATCAATCATATACAATTATACCGAAATTAAATCCAATTCCAATAACAATATCATTATCAAATGAACCATTTATTCCATTACAATCAGAATTGATGGCTGATTCATACAATGATGGTCTAAAGAATAATAAAAAACAACAACAAAATTTTTCATGTCAACTATATAATACACAAACACGTTTGTATGGAATTCTTAGACCACAATGGTGGTGGTGGCAATGTCTATTCAATGATTATCAACAACCACAACAACGACAACAGCAGCAAACAAATAATTTTGGTCAACAATCGACTGAAGATTTTGTTCATGATACAAATCATTGGAATGCATATTTTGTTAATCATACTCTTGCTAAATTTCAAAAAAATGTTCAATATAATATGGAAAAATCCATGAAACCAAAATCGATGATCATGATGATGACAACGAAATATAGCCACGGTAATAATAATGGAGGTGGTGGTGGTGGTGGTCATACATCACGACCAAAACATCATTATCATTCTCATCATCATCATCATCATCATCATCAATATCAACAACATTATCTATATTCAGGTAAATTAAACTATGAAAAAGAATCGATTATGATGAACAATAAAAATATTTATCATATCAATAATGGTAAACAGTCAAACAATCCTCATCATTATCATAAAAGCCATACATATAATGATGATTATAATGGCCACAATAACAGCAGCAGCAGCAACAACAACAACAACAAAAACTACAATCAAAATGTTGGTGATAATCATGGCCATTACAATAATGATAATTGGAACAAAAGTCAAGGCCATTACAATTACAATCATCATAAATATACAAATGATGATAATGATAATGATGATGATCAAAATAATGGTCATAGATATTATGATTATTATCATCAAAATATTACCGAATTATCAATAATGTCCACAACAACAGCAACAACAACAACAACAACAACAATGATGCCTATTACTATAAATATGGCTACTGTAATTCCAATAAATGCAACATCAATGACAACGACGATGATGATGATGATGATGATGAAAAATTATTCAAATATTCATCATCATAATTGTAAGAAAACAGCAACAAACAACGACAACAATGACATTTGGAATTCTTCATCATGAAAATCAGATTAAATTACATATATATAGATTTGCAACAAACAACGACTCGATCACGGTAATGATAGAAAATTTGAAAATAATGATCCATTTTCTATAAATTTCAATTTCTCATGTTTTTTTGTTGTTGTTGTTGTTGTTGTTGAACTTGATTTTTTTCTGTTTTTTTTATTGTTTTTTTTTGTCTTGGCTCAGTTCTATGATATTTGCAAATAAAATGATTGATTTAATAAATAGATGAAAATGTTGGGATAAAACACACACACACACACACACACACTGTGTGTGTGTCTTTGAGAATTTGTCTCTTTTTTTCTCAAATATCTCATTCATCATCATCATCATCATTCAGATTTACTTTCATTTGTATTTATTTCTTTTTTTTTGTCGTTGTTGTTTACAAAATAAAATGAATGTGAATATAATAAATATAAATGAATGAATTGGATTTATGTTGTTGTTGCATTTGAAATGAATCGATGATGATGATGATGATCATCTAAACATGGCGAAACACACACACATAGACATACAACATGTGTCATATTTGTCATATTGGATCAATTTTTTTTTTGAATTTCATTTATTCATTGCGAAAAAAAATGGACAGATTGATTGGTCAAATTATGAATAAACTTTGTGGCGGTGTTGGTGGTGGTGGTGGTGATGATGATGATGATGATGAAAACAGCGTTGTTTTTTTCCTGTAATAGTGATCAATTTTTTTTCACTTTCTTTTTCTCTTTGGATCTATATCATACAATCAATTTTCCTCATACTATTCACAACAACAACAGTTCATGTTTATGTGAATATATTGTTGATCAATCGTATAATCATCATCATCGTCGTCGTCATCAATTGGTTCAATCGATGTAAATAACAAAATTTTTAGTCTGTTTTAAAAAAAGCAACAAAAAAACTGTATTTTGTGCAATTTAGATGGATGACCACCACCACGACCACCACCAAAAAAAAAAAAATGTTGATTCATTCATTCTCAAACGGTGGACAATTGTAATCAAATTTGTTTTTGAATGGATTAATGTCATGGATTATTATTACAAAGGCAAAAGGATTGCAATCATTCATCACATCTCTTCAAATAAAGTTTTTTTTGTTGTTGTTGTTGTTGCTCTAAAGTCATTGTGGACAGCTGATCGATCTTTTTGATCATTTGATGATGATGATGATGACGATGATGTTTTGTTTTGTTTAACTAAATCAATGAATGAATTGAAAAATTTGCCAACACAAATGTAGTAAAAGTATGAAGAGGAAAAAAAAATCCTATGTAATGCATCAAATGTGGCGCAGAACAACAATCTGAATGCATCATAAGAAAATAATAATGTAATGAAAGATTTATCGGTTTTTGATCTTTGCTTTCGATCATCATCATGATTTGATGAGGTTAAAACACTTACGATAGATGAAAAAAAAACAATGAAACTTTGGTGATGTGAAATAAAATGTGAATGAAAGAATTAAAACTACAATGAAAAACGGTTAAAACCAATTAATATTATTATTATTATTATTGAGAAAATTGAAATCTTTTCTCATTGGAAACATTCAATTTTGACATCAAACGCCCGCCCGATTCGGGTATTGGATATTTGTAACTACTACTGGCTATTGATATTAAAAGAATATCGTATTATCAATCAATCAATCAATCAATCGATGAATTGATCACATTAATTTTGTTTTTTTTTTGGAAAAAGAAAACAAAAAGTTGTTCGAATGTTGTTTTCTGTTCATTCATTGTTTCATTTTTTTTCTCAATTTTATCTCAATTGATCCACGATTTAGGCTACCGAAAAACAAAAACGGAAAAAAAATTGGAACCCAAACTGTCAAATTCTGATGCATTCAATCCGTTTTCAGCTTGATTTTAGTTTCAATAATCTTTGCTGGCATTTTGTATGGTTTAGTCGAATTTACTTACAATGCTTCAATGTATGAAAATTGGATTTTCTTTCCACCAATATTCTGTTCTGGTATTAGGTTTTCGTCAGTTTGCATTTATGTTCAAACTTGATGGTGATTATCATCATCATCATCATCATTTTTTATGATCAAATAAAAGGAGACAAAAATGATTCGTTATAAAAAAGATTTGCGCCTCTTTGATTTCTAGTTAGGCGTTAACAACATTATCATCATGATGATTTTTTTTCAATTTTTTTCTTTCTAAATCGACTAGAACTAAGTGAATTACATTAAATATATAACAAGAAAATAATAACGCCTCTTCTTTTTTGCCTTTTGTTTTCTGATAATCTCACAATTTTTGAACCAAATGAATCGAATGTGAAAGATCATCATCATCATCATCATCATCAAACATCAAACACCATGAAAAACACCATGTATGTGAAATAATAATAATAATTTGATTATAACTTATTTATTATTTCTTGCCTTTGTATCCATCTGCTGCCGTTGATGATGTTACAAAACAACAATATCTTTCTGATCATCATTGAATCATCATATTGAATTGAATATTGTAATCATATAAATAAGCATAGATAGAAAGTTTAAACAAAACAGAAAAAAAAAGATTAAATTTTGACAGCAACAAAATACCAGCAACATTAAAAATGATTGTAATCTCTGCATGTATTTACGAATTCAATGATAGAAGGATTGAAAAATGATGATTATGAAGATGATGATGATGATGAAGAGATTTAGTAAGGAAAACAAAAATTTTTTTGAAACGGAAATGAAAGATGAAATATAGTTGATTGTGATAAAGTTGTTAATATCAGATAGTTTAGAAGATTCAAGATTAAAAAAAAAAAATAGAATAATGACACATGGCAAAAAAGAAAAATGCAATGATGTAATCATTTGAAAAACAAATACAAAATAGATTCAATGCAAATATGAAGATGATTGTTTCCATCATTCATTCTTTCAATGAAGTATATTCATTTGAAAGGCGATAAGACAATATAATATTTGAATAAAAAAAACCATACACATACAATGTACACTTGGTTTAACCGGATTTTATTTTTTTGTTGAATTTTATTTTGATGGATTTATCAAACATATAAATTCGTTTAGAAGATTAGAATTGAATAAGAGATGAATTAATACCATTATCTGGTGAGATAGAGAGAGAGAGAGAGAGAGAAAGGAAACACAGAAAAAATCATTAATCTTGTTTCGATTGTTTTTTTTTTTTTTTTTTTTGGTATACAACGAAAGTGGAATGAAGAACAAGAAAAAAAAAATGAAAAATTTCCTCAAATCGAATGAGAGAAAAAAAACCCAATGGTAATTGAAATCATGATGATGTTAAAAACAAACAAAAAAAACGAAAAGATCCAAAAATGGGTTGCTCAAAATTGATTGGAAATTTTTGTTGTTGTTTTTTGTCTCTCTCGCTCTCTCTGTTCATCTTGTTCCATTGAATCCGACTCCATAAAACAACAACAACAACAACAAAAATAACTTTGAAAAGAATAAAAAAAAATTGTCCGACACATTTGACATCACACGCAACAAATTAATTCTATTGTCAATCATTATCGACACATCATCCATCGATCAATGATGGATTCAATGAATTAAGTTTTCCTTTTTTGTTGTTGTTGTTGTTGTTGTTGTTATATTTTTTTGATTATCCATCCCATTCATTCATACATTCATCCCTTTTCTTTTGATTTTTCATCGATTCATTCGAATATTTCGATGATGATGATGATGATGATCTAAAGATTAAATCAAATCCTTTTGTACGATTTGCTCATTCATGTATATATATATCGTTCATAGGTTTATTGATTATTACATTATAGAGATTATTATTATCACCATATTGATAATCATGAGCAATAGATGATGATGATAAAAAAAAATTTTTTTTTTTCATCAAATTCGATATCTAATCAATCAAAATGGATCAATCAAATGATGATGATTGTCATCATTTTTAAAAATTATTTAAACATTTTCATTTCGTTTCGATTCATTGATCATCATCATTTCACAAGTGATTCTTATCTTATGAATGAAATAGTTGAGATTATGATGACGATGATGATGATGATGATGATGATGATGAATATCCGATATTTAATATAGCCGGAACAAATTTTTGTTGTTGCTGTTGTTGTGAAATTTTGAATCAATCAAAATTTTTTTTCTGTTTGTTTTATTTTTTATTATTTTTTATGAATTTTTTTTTCTCAAAGAAAACCCACGCATTATAAGCCAATTGAATTCAATGATGATGATTCTCTCTCTCTCTCTCTCACTCATTTTCTCCACGATAAATTGAGTTGATAATGATAATTATTATGAGGATTATGGATAATTTACGTATACATACTGGATGATGATGATGATACATTCGTGTCAGTTTTTTTTCAAAATGAGCTTAAATTATACTTTCATTACAAAAAACAACAACAACAACAAATGAAATATATAAAAATGACCACACACACACACACATACAGACATATATAAATTGCGGAAATATTTATGTTTCAACGATAACATCGATACCATTTTTCACAAATATCGATTGTTACGATGATGATGATGATGATGAGTTTTTTCCTGAAATTGATTTAGAATTTTTTTTTTTTAGTTTCTTAGTAAGTAAAAATCAAATTTCAAAAAAAATTATTTGACATCCAAATTCATTTTTTTCGCCCATTTTTTTTCTCTCTCTCATACCTTTACCTTGTAATTTGTCCAATTTTTCATCGTCGTCATCTCAATTTTATCCAAATCCAATTGCAATTTTGTGGATTAAATTGAAATGAAACAACAACAACGACGACGACAAAAACTTTGCAATATCCGTGAACTTTTTTTTTCTTTGATCCTATCCTCATCATGTCTTGTGTCGATATGTCACGCAAATATATAAAACAAAACTTAAAATGATCTGAACTTAACATTTAATGAATCTGAAAAATATTCGTATCAAAAAATTTCAAATGTTGCACACAGCAAATAACAAACAAACAAGAGTAGAATTATGATCATCTGACTAATTAATTGCTCATTTCCGGCTAATTATCGTCTGATGATTCCATAAACGATTGTTTTTGATTGATTTGACACGATTTTCGTTAACACAGGGTATTCTATCATCATCATCATCATCAGTATTGGACATCATTATCATTATCATCAACTATTATCACTGTCTATTATTCAGGTTCGATTGTGGTATAGGTCATTGGCAAAAAAAATTTTCCAATCACAAGTTATGCACCTAGATCCAAGAACATGAATAGTTGTTGTTAATAATAAGGATGTGAATGAAAATAAATATCCATTTTATAGATATTTCAACTTCATTTTTGTCCAATGACAAAAAAAATGAAAATAAAAAGTAAAACAGAAAAAATTTGAAAATTTCCCGAATCTTATAGTATAGGATGATTATGATTATTATAATGATGAGATTTTTTTTTTTTTGCTTGATGGTGACTTCGGTAATCACAATGACGGCGACAACAACAACAACGACACTCGTAGAAATTTTAAGAGGGAGAAAAAAAAAAGAAAATCTCATACACAAGATTAATATAATGGATCTTGATCATCCGCTATAACAATGGCTAGATTTTATCTTGATTTTGTGTGTCACCCAACAAATTATAATGATAATAATGATGATGATGATGATGATGATGATAATGAGGAACATTGGTTTTGGACCCACATTTTTTTTTTTTTTTTTTTTTTGGTCAAGCATATATTCAATGTATAGTTGTTGTTGTTGTTGTCAATGTTTTTTTTTTGTTTTCTTGAATTCAGTACGCAGGATAATGTAGAAAAGAGAGATGGTTATTAGTTTCAGAAAGTTATGAATGTGATTCAATATGATGCTAGCTAGCTCTTTAGTGAAAATGAGAGAGAGAGACTATATCATATTGATGAACTAGACTATAGATAATTGGACAATGTAAAATGTGAAGAAAAAGATTCTCCTTACGGGTAAAATGCGAAAGGTTTCTCACACACTTTTACTTTCATTTCAATATTCATCTCTTTATTTTCCCGAAATAATATGTGTGTTCCAAAAAAGCCAGATTGGAACGTTTTCCCATTTTAAATTCATTCATACATAAAACGAGAATACAAAAAGATTGTCCAGTCGTCGTTTGTTAGTGTCTATGTTTGTCTCTCACACTTGATCAATCCATTTTCTATTTTTTTTTCTTTGATCAATATATTTTATTTTTCATTTTCACTTTCATCATTTTTTTTTTTGATTACCATTAATACAAATGATGATGATGATGGCCATATAAAAAGCGAAGAAATTACTTGGAATTTTTTTCACTCTTTCGTTACTCTTTTATTCGATCACAAAATCAATTGAATTGATCGATATCTAAACATTATTTATTGTGTACTATCATTGTTTGTGATTTTGGTGTGATAAAATTTTCAAAATTCAAAGTTAAATAAGTTAAGTTTATTCAATATAAAATTATATTATTAACAAAATCACACAATCAAACAAATTATCTTCATCAAAATTCGTTTATTCTTTTTTCTTCTTCTAATTCTGATTCCATGAATTCGATTAATCCATCATCATGGCGATGATAATGATGTGTGTGCATAAATGTTTTCCACGTGTTTCAATTGTGTTTTTTTTATTATTAGTGTTATTATCAACAGCAACATATCCGTGTTCAGCTTATTATGCTGAAGGTATTAAAGGTATTAAGGGTAAATCCTATCAATCACCATCACCATCAACATCATCATCATCATCGTCATCATCATCATATGGCGGTATAACGATTAAAAAACCTAGTTCACAAAGTAATTATGTTCAACAACGATCTTCATCACAGAATTTAATCAGTACAAGTACGATGGGTAGTAAAAAAATGTCACCAATTGAAATGATGATATTTGGTCCATCCGATGTTAAAGGTAGTAGTAGTTATGGCGGTGGTAATAGTATGTCAAGTTTTAGTTCAATAAATTCTGGTGCTGGTATTGGTGGCAGTGGATCCGGTTATAAATCTTCAATGATGACATTATCACCTTTTCAATCAAATTTAATGGATTATGGCTCTGGTTCTTCATCCTCATCCTCGTCTTCCTCCTCCTCCTCATCATCATCATTATATGGAACAAAAGGAAGTGCAGGAGGAATAGGTAGCAATTATCAACAACAGCAGCAATCACAAGGTCCTGTATCAGCAGCCATACAATCAAAACATTCTGTTCAATATATTGATGTACCATATGAATCAACGCCAATCGCTCCACAAACTATTCTAGTGGAAGCAAATCGAATTCCATTGAATATTTTTTTCCAATCACGATCATCAAATTTAAATGTTGAAACAGAACACACTCCATCACCGGGTAGTACACAGGAAACATCGTCCGAAGACGAACCACATTACTTGATTCATCGTGTGGTTAAACCAGTTTATCAATTAATAAATGAAATCATTAAACCATATCGCAAAATAACCCAGGAGATCAAACCTGTTGAGGAAGATATCCAGACAATAATTGCACGACAAATTCCTTCTGATAATAAATATGTTCCAATGAATGGTCAATATAAAGGCGGAAGTCCCACCACTTCTCCCATAACAATTCGACCAGGATCACCAATCCAACAGCAGACCGAAATCTATCAAGATACAGGTTCATCATTCTCTGGTAGCGGTGGATATCAATCAAGTCAATTGAAACCGAATACCATATCTTATGTTCGACCACGAGAACCAAATAGTAATGATGCTGAGTTGTTTTTGAATGCAATTCGCAATGAAGTAGGTCGAATCAAAAGCCAAAGTCAAAGTCAAAGTCAATCGAATGATTATAAAACACAATCAACTGGTACAACAAATGCTTATATGGTGCCACCAATTTCATTAAATTCAATTTTTGATACACCAATTGAAGAAATGCCCAAGAAACAATTATCGAATTCGGAATATTCTCCTGAAGCTATACGTTCGGCTACCTATACATTGAATCCATATCATCTTTCGGCAACAAGACAAGCAGCTACAACAAACGATGATTCTGATCTTGATAATGAACATGATGATGAACATCAAATAAATCCTGAAAATGAACCAAAAATTCGTTCATATCGTTATCAACCAACAACAAATGGTCATAGTGAACAACAACAACAACAACAACAGCAACAACAACAACAACAAACAACAACAACTGCAAGTAATACAGGTAGAAAATTATCCGATACATCTGCATATGTAACTACATTATTGCCAATGACATCATCATTATCAACATCATCGGAAAATTCACCACAAATAGGTATAACGCCAACTACTGCATCATCATCATCATCATCATCGGCATCGGATGTATCAACATCTGATGATGATAATGGTGATACATCATCATCATCATCACCAATATCATCCGATATGAATAGTGATAATTTGATGATGACCTCTCATTCATCACCATCATCATCGACAATGGAAAATAATAATATCGATGAAAATAATAATAATGATAATAATGGTGATTCAATGAAAGAAACAATTAATAGTAGTAGTAGTGAACCATCACCAAATACAATTCAATCATTAATGATGTATGGTAATAATGGTGGTGAATCATTATTTGTTTCACAACCATCACCATCATCATCATCGTCATTAACTGATTCATTAATGGCACAATTTGAAGAAAATAGTCGATTAACGAATTTAAAACGTATGGGTTATGTATCAAGTATTGCACATACAAATCATTATGTTACCATCAACAATGATGATGATGAAAATATGGATTATGGTAGACGACGATATAAACGTGCTCATTAATTATCGAGAAATTTTTTTTTGTCATCCAATTTTTTTTGTTTTGTTTCTGTTTCTTGATCATTTTATTCATCATCATCATCATAATCATCCTAATCATCCAAAAATTTTGGATCAAGTTCCTGAAACACATACACAATACGATTTTTTTTCTGTATTTTATATTTGACTAATTTTTCTCTTGTTATTCACACACACACATAAACAAAATCAAAAATGATTTTTGTCATTGACACACACACACACACACGCTATAATCTCAGAAATTATCATATCGTTTTTTTTCGGGGAAAACATCAAACATTACACACACACACACACATACACACACCTATTGTATGGTCATCATCATAATGTGATGAAATCAACTGGATGATTGAAATTTAAACAAACAAATACACACACACAAAAAAAACAAGAACAAAGGTCATGATCATACATTTTTCCAACTTAAATTATTCCAATCAAAACAAAGAAAGAAAAAAAAATCAATGTTTTTTTATTCTCTTGACATTCACCTGAACAAATGAAATAATTACCATAATGCTTTTAGCAATTAGTCAATTTAGAACAAATACACCAACACACACACACACACACACACACAATGATATTTACATCACATCAAGAGACATGTTTTTTTTCATATGCAAATAATGCACCTACATTTTTTTTCACATTCCATAATTCTGTGTGTTGTTGTTTGTTTGTTTGTTTGTCATCATACATTATTATACAAGAGCGCAAAACAAAACAAAAAAAAAAATCTTTGAACCGAATCGAATATTTATATAAAAATATCAACGAACTGAATATTTTGCCGAAAAACAAAACAACAAAAAAAACATGGCACAATATTCATGGATAAAATGATTTTTTTTTTCGTAATAAATAAAAAAAATTCGAAAAACTGTTTTGGAGGAAAAATTTCGTTTTCTTTTTACATCACAAACAACAAACTTGAAACCTAAATATGAATTCAAATGTCTCAATCAAATCGATTTCATCATCATCATCATCATTTTTTCTTTCTTTTCGGCTATTGCAGCAATCAATTCAAACAGACAATATATTACAGAAAACCATTCAGTTTTTTTCCCTTTAAATCATAATTTACTTTTTTTTCTGTATTCATCGTAACCTAAACACACACACACACAATAACAGTCCATATCAAAAAAAAAAAAAAAAATTTACTGGACGCCTGAGACATTAAGATATTCAATGGATTGGTCGAATTGATTGGTTTTTTTTCAGTTGATCTGAATGAATAAATGATTTTCCTCATAAAAAAAATCCAAAAGAAATCATTCGACTATCCATTGACCAAATGATCACATTCACAATGATTATATGATAATGGTTGGATTTTTTTTTTCACTCGATTTGAATTCATTATTATTATTGTGCGATTTTTATTCATTCACATTCATTAAAGAAGAAGAAATTCATTTCAAGTTCAAGTAGCGGTTTTATCCTGTGTGTGTTTATATCAGTTATTGTTAATATTAAATTTAAATTTGATGAATTTGTTTTGATTGGATTTTTCGACGATAATTTTCTCAATATTATTTGTCAACAATGAATTTTTTTTTGCAAGCCAGTGTTTGTGTGTTGATGATGATAATGAAAAAAATATCATTTCATCATATTGCCATCGTGGTGATCATTTACCATATGTTAACCATATCATTATTGTGATATGATTATTTTCATCGACAACAATACGGATGTTTATTCCCAGATAATTTCAATCACTTCCAATTGAATATGTTGATGCGACATTTATGTTGACCTATCATCATCATCATCATCATCATCATCCAAATAGGCCAAATTATTCGGATGCATTGATGAAATTCACCGGAACAACTGCAACCACTATAACAAAATCTAAACCGATAATAACTTATTCACCATCGATGATTATTGGACAGCATAAACAATCATCATCATCATCGTCGTTGTCGTCGTCGTCGTCGTCGTCGTCACCGATGATCAAAAATTATTCAACATCCAACAATGATGATGAAAAAACAATCATTTACATCATTAAAGCCAATGGCAAAATCATCATCATCATCATCTACATTATTAAATACGGCCAAGTTTTTGATTGATTTTGATCATGCACATCGTTCCACCAATTCATCGTTGGCTGTTCAATCTGTATCATCATCATATGGATAACAACAACAACAACATGTTCATGGATCAGAATCAAATATTTTCAATGAGAAAATTTTAACAAATTCCACTTAATCTGGTATTTTGTTCACTACCAAATCAATTGAATATAATACAAAAACATCTAAATTTAAATGAAAATCAAGATGATGATGATAATGAATGGCAATTACATGTGTTGAAGGATGAAAATCGAATAAATCATCATCATCAACATGATGCAATATTGTTGTTAAATCAAAATCAGCGGCCATCGACGATGACCGATATAAGTGAACAAATTAAACAATATGTCAATTATATTCTACTACAGCGACGAAACGATAATCATAACGATATTGATGACAGAATAATGGCTATCAATAATAATAAATTTGATTCAACAAAGACATCATCATTAACAATGATGAATTTAGATCATAACTTAACTTAGATGATAATCATCTTCATCCAACAACAACTACAATTCGGTTTGAACAATAACAACGATGATTATCATGGCAAAAGAGTTAAAATCCGTGGAACAGATTGTAACCGATGATAATATTTCAAAACCAATAGCCAACGTTGATGATAAGAATGGAAAACAAATCATACTGGAATGAATGGAAATTTGTCAATGATAAAATCAACAACAACAAAAAACAACAACAAAAACAACAATACCGGCAGATAGAAATGATAGTGAAGAAACAATGAGCAATACAAATAACATTAAAAGTAATCATCGTAGACAACAACAACAACAACAACAGCTTGGAAATGGTAAACAAATTGAACAAATCATTGATGATCAAAGAAAAAAATTGGTAGCAAAAAATATCATTGAAGGAAACGTTCAAGAAATCATTATGTTCATGATGATTTAGAGGGTGGATCAATGAAAAAAAAACAACAACAACAACGACGAATTAGAAAAGGCGTTAATGACAATATTGAAGTTGATGATGATGTGAATGCTATTATAATCGATAAATCGGATTTCATATCAACACCATCGATGATGATGATGATGATGATGACCACAGCGACAACAACAGTAGCAGATATAAAATGATGATTGTACCAACATTGACGCCCATAATAACATCAAAAACAACGGAAACCAAAAAAACTAAAGAAAATTATGAATATGAATTGCTCGATTATCATCCATTTGCATCATCCAACATCAGTAATGATCATCATTTGATGAAAACAAATGTACAAATAAATGAAAATGTAAATGTTTTATCGCCAACAGCAAAAACAACAACATCGACGACAACATTATCATCATCAACAACAATTATTGACTATTCAACAACTGAATTGTTGAGTAAATCATCGGTAATTATAATGGATGATGATGATAATCATAATAATCACACAACGAGCAACCACTGTATTTATTTTCGTTAAAAAAAAAGAAAAACATTGACAAATCGGATCATAGATATCAATCATGATTAAGTATTTTCCAATCGGAAGACATATGTTCGAATTTGATTTGAAATTATAACAGTTTACACATTACGATGGCTGGATCGAATAAATCCATTGAACAAATATTAAAATGAAAATTTTTTTTTTTGAAAAGTATCTTATTTCATTCATTTCTTAAGTAAACATTTCACCCAGTCTCGGTTTTCCTCATAAAATAAATCCAAATGTTAAACATTGTTGAAAATGAAATAAAAAAACAAAAAAAAAACAAAAACCCAATGCTGCCAAAGATAAAAATAAAAATGAAAAAAATTGAAGAAAAAAAATCCTGTCAACTTTTCATGTCAACAGAATATTTTTTTTCCATTCTCCATTGGTTCATTGAAAATCAATGAATTGATGTTGTTATCTTAACGTGGCCAGAATCTACAGCCATTTATGCTGTATACATGTCTGCAGGAATGACATATCGACAGTTTGGATGAACAAAAAAAAAAATGAAATTTCATTTCATTCTATTTTCTTGTCTTTTTTTTCGAATTATTCAATTATCACTTTGTGTATGTGTGTGTAGGTGTGCGTGTTTCGAAAAAATGATGATGATAATAATGGTTTCAAACTAAATGAATGAATAGAATCAATTTATTTTTTTTTTTGTTGGATCAAAGTAGTCTCGCACCATTCGTTGATTTATAATTCGTAATTCGTAATTTGTTGATATTTAAAATTAGAAAATTGAACAGGGAAGTGTAAAAAAAAAAAATTTCGTTATATTTCAATATTCTTGATGAATCATTATTCAGGTAGAAAAAAAAACAGATTCCTGGAATCTCACCATTGTGAGAGTATATGAATGAATTCCATACAGATAATAATAATAAATGATTGAATGATAATAAAATGGAAATGTTTTCCCGAAATATATTTCTGCTATATATATATAAATATGAATAGAGATGATTTTTTCGAGATAATCGTCGAATGAATTGTGATTCAATCAATCAAATGGGGAAAAAAAATTTCCACTGACTTTTTTTTGTGTTACGATGTTGTTTTTTTTGTTGTTGTTGTTGTTGTTGTTGTTGTTGCCAATATTACATCATCATCATTGTAAAGTGGGGAAAAAAAATGTTTTTTTTCCTATTCATCGTCGTCATCATATTGGATCAAAAAAAAACGATATATATATATGAAAAAAAAATACGGAACATTGAGGAAATTGAATTAAATCAATCATCATTGCAACTATTACAATGATGATTATGGTGATGATTATATTGAATGGAATAGAGAGAAAAAGAGAAGAAAAAAAGAGGCAAAATTGATAATAGAAATAACAATAACAATAATAATCGTAATTTAAAAAATTGTTATTCGAAAATTGTATAATGATTCATGAATGTTTCTGAATTGATTCGAAATTTTTTCCCCTTCACAATCAATTGACCAATTCGTTTTTTTTTTTTTGCTGTTCTTGTTGTTGTAGTTATTGTAAATAATATTAAATTATAGAAAATTTCAATAAAATTCTCATTCCGTTCATAATTGATGGCAACAATATTGACCAAATCAATGTTATGGTACATGTGTTGTTTCCGTTATTGAAATTTCTTTTAGTGTGTATTTTATTTTTTTATTATTTATTTTGTGATTGAAAATTCTAAACAACAACAACAACAACAACAAAAATGTACCATCAAAATCCAAATTATATTCGTAAATATGGTGGTGGTGGTGGTCCAAAACATCCACAACAACAACAACAGCAGATGAACCAAGAAATGGCTGTTGGTGGTGGTGGTGGTGGTATGGGGGGTGTTGTTGGTGGAAATGTGAATCGTAATTATCCATATCAAAAACAGATGCCATATAATCCTTATTATAATCCACAACAACAACAACAACAACCAACACCACCAACACAATCGGTAGGAAAACAAATTCCACCACCATCACCACAAACACCAGTAGTATCACCAGGACAGGAAATGGGTGCAAACACTGATTCATCGATTACCGTCATACAACAGCAAATTGATTTCATCAATTTACGTATTGATCGTCTAGAACAGATTGTATATCAGCAACAGATAATGATTATGTTGCAACAACAACAACAACAAAATCCAGCAATCAGAATTTCCGCATAAAAGTCAACCAAGTAATCCTAGTAATAAAAGTCAACCAATTAATACAAGTTCACCAAGTCAAGAAACATTACCTCAACACCCGCAACAACATAAACAAGAAGAAACACAACAACAACAACAACAACAGCAACAACAACAACAGAAACAAGAAGAAACACAACAACAACAACAACAGCAGGCACATCCAAAACAAACAACAGAAAAAAAAGAAAATCAAGCCAAATTGAATCAATCATTAAATCATTTATGTGAATTATTTGAGAAATTTTTCGATCAACAATTGGAAAATCCAACAGAATCAACACAAAGAAAATTAGTTGCATTGCCGTTAGTAATGCCACCTGGAAATGAAAATACAAACCAAAATATTATTCGCCAACAACAACAACAACAACAACAACAACAACAACAGCAACAGCAACAACGAATAGTGGCCGGTAATCAAAATGAAAATATTAATGATAATACAGATGATGAAAATTTGGATGTAAAAAAATTAATCAAACGCAACAATAGTAAAGATGATAGACATAGACATAAGAATGATAAAAGTTCTAGCCGATTACGTTTAACAGCAGGAAATGAACAACAACAACAACAACAACAACACCATCTCCATCAACGACGAGAATCATTAACAAAAAATGTGATTGAAAAAGTAAAACGAATACCATCGGATGCACCAACAGCATTGATTGCTCCTACCGATTATGAACATATTTATTCAATTAAAAATACAAATGCACGTTATTATGAAGATGAACAACATAAATTAGCACATGCTAATAAGCATATTAAAAAATGAATGAAATGAAATGAAATGAAAATTTAATTCTTCATATGAATAAATGAATTCTATGTTGTTTTGTGTCATTCAATGAAAATAAAAAGATTCTCAAATATACCACTACTAATATGTCCTACGAATTATTATTCCATTTTAATGCTGCTACCTAATTCATATGATTTCGAATTTGAAAACAACAACAACAACAACAAAACTTTGTATTCGTTTCACACTAATCAATTATTCAACGATAATATATGTTATATATGTTTTGTGATTGTTGTTCTATAATCGAACAACAACAAGAACAAAAAAAAGATGTGTATTCACATCATGCATACAGCTAATGTATTGTGTAATCCATAAGCCATAAAAACAAAAGAATTGTCAAAAATAAATGAGCACATTCATCGATTCAAAGATTCCGGTATATATATTGTCGAATCCATGAATTATTTACATCCGAGTATAGTGGTATTGTGTTTTTTGTATATAATCAGGAATAATAATGAATAATGTTTTTTTTTATATTCTTAAAATCGAGAATATTCACATTGAATGAATATATATCATCATTATTATGGAATGTTTTTGATTCATAAAATTCCTTGTTAAATGAATGAATGAATGAATGAATGAATCGGGAAAAAAGGAAATGATTTGAAAATTCTTTTTTTTTATTATCATTAAAAATGAGAATAAGAAAAGGAAAAAGGAAATAATGATAGTTTCTAGGACAAATTATATTTACAAAAAGAGATTCCATTGTGGAATAGGTGTGTCTGTGTGTGTGTATAATGAGAATTATATAATCATGTTGAATTTCTTTGAATTGAATAATTTCATTCATAAAGTGTATGTATCCTGTGTGTAGGTGGTGGGTGGGTGGTTGTATGTGTCTACTGAGATTTTTTTTTTGTACAAAAAATGGACTGAGATTCTTGATATTTGATGAAAACTGATTGTATGAATGTTTCATTTGTGTTGTGTTTGTATGAAGAGAGATGTGTTCAAATAATTTGCTGTTGTTTATAATGGAGGGTGAGAAAAAAATATAATGTTGAAATGTTAAGTAAATTGTGAGGAAAAATAGAAGCGAAAAAAAATCAATTATTCAAATATATATTAAGATTTAATTACGATAACGACGTGCAAAACGGAAATTATTTTGGCTATAAAGATTAATATGTTCCTCTGATGATGATGGTGATGATAATGGCGTGGATGATGATGAAACTAATGGCTCATTCATCATCATACTACGTCGACGAATTTGTTGATCATGATTATGGTAATGATGTAGATGATGTTGATGATTATTATTATTACTATTATGATGATGATGATTATGATTATGATTAAGACGATAATCACTAATTGAAGTTGGTGCTATATCACCAAATCTTTTAAAATTCATATAATGATATGTTCTCAATGGACCAGCAACATTATTGATACCGCCATAAGCTGAACGTGATCGGCGTTTAAATTCTTTCAATTTTCCAATAGTACCATCAGTTTTAATAAAACGTGCTGATTGTGTTGATGGTTGTTGTTGTAAAAATGAAGTATTTGGACGCATTATTCTCATTTTTCCAGCTACATCTGTTGCCAGTCGATTATTGATGGTTGTTGGTGGACCAACAATTTGGCCACTAACCGAAAATGATCCAAATGGTCTCATCATCATCATAGGATTGGCTGATGTTTTTACTGCTGCTGAAGAAGCTGACATTTTGTTGTTGTTGTTGTTGTTGTTACCCAATTGTTTTTTAATATCATTCAATGAGATACGGAATTCTTTGATAATTTTAAACTTTTTTCCATTATTATTATTATTATTATTATCATCATCATTATTCTGATTATTTTCTTTGTTATTATGATTATTATCAACATCATTTGATAATTTCATTGGCATCATACTTTTCATTGGAATATTCATCATTTTTATTCTATTTGCATTGATTGGTAATGATGATGATGATTTTGTTGACTTTTGTTGTTGTTGTTGCTGTTGTTGTTGTTGTTGCTGTTGTTGTTGTTGTTTTTTTGATAAAAGATTGTCAATATATTGTTTAATAATATCATTATAATGTAAATTAGCTTCTTTATCATTGAATTCGGTTGGTTCCAACACTGAATTATTAGTTCCTGATGATAATGATGGTGATGATGATGAATTGGATTCGGCCAAATTTTGTAAATCTAATGCGATTTGGTTGATTGTGGGGAGAATGAAGAAAAAAAAAGTCAAATTAAAAATCAACATCAATAGACGAGAAAATAATAAATACCATTATTGCTTTCGGATCCAAATCGATGTAAAATGGATTTATTTTCATGATTCAATATTCTTGATGGTAATAGTGGTGATGGTGCTGGTTCAACTTTACCCACTATTTCTGATCCATATGCCATCGGTTGATATTCTAGATGAAACAAAATGAAAAAAAAAATTTTTATTTGAAAAAAAAAATTTCAAAATCTAACCTGTAAATCTATGTATTTTTGCATTGTCACCAAATCCAAATGGACCTTGTGTACGAAACTGTTGTCGTTGTTGTTGCTGCTGTTGCAGCTGCTGCTGGTGATGTTGTTGCTGTTGTTGCTGTTGTACAATCGAACCATCTTGTGGTGCAGCTTTCGAAATAATTGTCTTCATTTCTTCAATAACTGGTTCAACTTTTTGTAAAACTTTACGAAATGGTTGTACAACTTCCGTTACTTCTTGTATTACCGGACGATATACATTATGTATGACACGATGTGGTTCTTCTTCAGAATTAATTTCTTTCGGTTCTTCAGCCGGTTCTATTAACAATGAGAAAATGATGATGATGATGATGAAAAAAAAATCGAATCATTATCAACATATCATAAATTTAAAATTTAAAATAAAAAAATTTAAATATTTTTTTTTTCTAAGGATTGGGTGCCACATATAATCATTAATCGTGTGTTGCAATGAACAAATAAAAAATAAAAAATGATGATGCACAGCAAAAAAAAAAATGAATGTTGCATTTGGGTGTTGTATCACATGTGATGGCTGTGTAGCGGTGGGGGTGGGGGAGACTGAAGGAGAAACGGAGGGGTGAAAACGATGTGATGATAAATGTGTTTGAAATTTGAAATTTAAAAAATATACGGAAAAAAACATTGCTATCTTCAGCATACAACATTGACTTGTGAATTATTATTATTATTTTTTTTTTTTTTTTTGGTTTCATCCTCATTTTGTTTTGTTGAAAATTCATAATCTAATAATAATAATGATGATGATGATGATGATCTGTCCAGATAATTGTTGTTGTTGTACGTTGAAAGTTACCATTCAAAAATATAAAAAAATTTAATGTTGCTCGTGTGTTATACATCATCGTGCATATGGATCATCATCATCATCATGATATCTGATTTTTGTTGGGGATAGTTTCATTCATTCTACCTTGTTGTGTGTGTGTGTGTGTGTTTGTGTTTATATCATCATCTAATTATAAAATCACATTTTTTTTTCTTATCCATCATTGTCGATGGGTTAATATTATCATCATCATCATTTAACAGTTATAATGATGTTTTCATTATTTTTTTCATCACGCCATCTATTTCTATTTTTTTTCTGTTTTGTTTTGTTCATCAACAACAACATATTTTTTTTTTTGTTCAAGCCAATTAAAATGGGAGCAGCTTTACCAACAACAACATAATGGTGCCATAAACATTGATAGTGAGAGATAAAGCAAAAAAAAAAGGATTATGATGAAATGAATGGATCATTGATGATGACCATAGGATGTGATTTTTTTCATTTTCAGACATCATCATATGAATGGATGGACAACTTTAAAAAAAAACAAAAACAAAATGCAATCTAGAGTGGCTGACAACATGAACAACAACAACAACAAAAACTGCTTCCCGGTTTTATTACATTATTATCGAGAAAATAAAAAAAAACCGGATAATCATTATCATGATGAACAAATAAATTAATGAATTCGGTTCGATACATATATCTATCATGATCAATCAATCAAATGAAATCAATTGATTTATGTAAATTATTAAATTTCAATCAATACATGAATGAATGATGAATGTGAAAATATATATTACTTATACTTATATTATGGATCAATCAAAATTTTATCAGATATCAATGGCGATGGCACGTAATCAATTATAATGAAAATGAAACTTTTTAACACTCATTTACATACAAATTCAGTTATCAACCAAGTTATTTCATTTTTTCTTTTCTTTTCATTAGATTAAAAAGCCGTTGTTCGATTTATTCATCATTTTGTGTGTGTGTGTGTGTGTGTATGTAATAACCAAATACAGTAAAAAGTAATAATGAATAAAAAATGGGAAATGAATTTGAATCCAATATCATCATCATCATCATTGAATGTGATTAATTGATGTGTAAAGGAAACACACACACAAAAAAAAATTACAACAGCTTAGACCAAAAAAAAAAAATTTCAACTGAAAATATGATACATTTCCGTGAAATGTAATGAAAGAAAAAAAATGGATTGTTATTGCCTGTGTGTTTGTGTGTTATAATTCATATTCATCTCCATTTTTTCATCTATAATCCATGTGTTCCTTGTTCCTTGTATTTACAAAAAAAAAAATGGTCTACATTTATATCCTAAACCGAAGAAAAGAAAAACCGTCAAGGATTGTATTTCTTGGTTGTCTAAATTCATAATCATGGACAATGTGATTATCATTTTTTTCGATGATGATGATGATGATGATGATGATGAATATTTATTGATTCAAAGCTGTTTCACAATTGATAACAACAAGAACCGGATAGGATTAAATTTCTTTACTCAACCACTTAAGCAATCTACATTTTTCAATATTTTTTTCAATTTAAAATCGATGAATTATGAACAAAACAAAACACAAAACAAAATTTTAGTAAAAAATGAAAAATTTTACACAAATGGAAAAAAAAGAATAATGTGTAGTGATTTGATTCAGAACTAATTGTTTTTTCAACGTTTTTTCAACTGAAACAAAATCGATTATGATATAAATAATTTCCAATTCATATCGTTTTTATATATTTTGAATGGTATAAAAATAGTTTAAATCTTTTCATATATATCAGAAAGCTCATCACCATGATCATGATTGATGGTATTGCAATGGAAAGCCATTGCCTTTTATCATCATCATCATGTTTTATCGAATGAAGCGAAAAAACAACAACAACAACAAAAAACGGAAAAGTTTGTCGATTCCGCAATTCGAATCCACATTGATTTCAAAAAATTTTTTTGAAATTTTTGATCTTTGAAAGAAATTGACAAGCAGAAATTGGCCACAAGAATTGGCATAGCATGTGATGATGAAAATTGAATAAAAATTGCCAAATCATTATATTGGATATGTAGAGCGAAAAAAATGAAAACGAATGGAATGAAATTAAAAAAAAAAAATTAAAAACAAACAAACAAAAAAAATCCAGTTTCCAACAGCGTACACACTACACTATATTCATAATCAAAAAAAAGAGAACAAAAAAAATCACAAATCATACATTCCATAGAATGATGATTGTTCGTAGAAACTTTCCTCCCACACATGGAAAAAAAATTGGAACTTTTTTTTTCTCAAACATTTGTTTGTTTGTTTATGTTTCCTGTTGTTTGTGAATGTTGATGATGTTTATCACAGCTTGAGCAATCTTTTTTAATTCAGATAGGGTTACCATACATCACAATCAAATATAATAATGATGATGATGATAATAATTAATTTATGGCCACACATCCGTGTCGATCAAAAAAAAAAACAATCAATTGGAAGCAAAAAAAGGGAAAAAATTTTTTGTTTTTTTTTCATTTCCACTTCAAATTCCGTACAATGACATGAAATAAATCAGTGTCCAGTACAAAACATCATCATCATCATCATCATCATTATTGAAAAACAAAATTTAATCAAAGAAAAACAAAAAATTGTCTTCTGTTTTGTTGTTGGATTAGTGATTTTTTTCCCACTGATTAACTGTGAAAAAAAAGTCATGTCAAACATATTTATTGTTTTTTTTGTTTGTGAATCCAGTCAAAATCTTTTTGTCAAGCAGAAAACCAAAAAAAAAAAAAAAAAAAACGGTAATCCAATCCAATCATCATCAAAGTCATCACGAATCGAATTAAATTCAATCACATCACATCATTTATTCAGATTACACATTATTTTGACATTAAACAAACAAAATGAGAACAAAATCAGCAACAAAAAAAAATCAAATTTTAATGAAATGAATGAATGAAAAAAAAAATTTTCATTAAAGAAATAAAATTAAAACCAAAAAATTCTAATGATTATTATAACACCTGACGATATAAAGATAATGCAAAAAAAAACAATACCTGGACACAGGAAAAAATGGGCGAACACATAAATCTCAAAATAGAAAACAACAACAACAACAACAATAAATGATGATGATGTGATCGTTGTCGTATAATATAATACAATGGATTCCAAATACACACATAGTGAAAGGGTTGAAATTTTTTTTTTTTTTTTACTTCCACTGCATTCTATTATTGTATTCGATCATACACACACACACACACACACATTCATCATCTTTAATTATTCACACATTCAATGTAGGATCGTGAATCTTTTTTTTCCATTTCCAACATTTCAGAGTTAATTAGATTCACGTATTTTTTCTTATTTTTTTGATTGTTTTTTTTTTGCAAAAAACAAAAATTGTCATCCAGGTAAATTAATAAAATTGATGACAAAATGACAAAAAAAATCAATTCAATTTTTTTTGTTTCGAAAATTGAATGGAAATAATTAATCAATGAAAACCGGTAAATTTGGACTGACCTGATTTATGTTCTTGATTGACATTCAATTTATTTGTTTGTGTTTTGAATACAATCGATACGGGCACTTCGTATGGTGATATTTCAATCACTTGTGGTTCACCATCATTACCATCTTCAAATTTTACCGGTATTACTTCGACAGTTTTTTTACTATGTACAGCCATTTCTACTGGTCCTTGTGGCCTATATTTTGTATCACTGCCACTAAATTTATCCATTTGATTCAGGAAACCATCACTATTTAATATGGCATTTATACCAGATGAATAAATGTTTGTTTCTTCTTTTGGTTCTCTTGCAAATGTCGATGTAAATGTATATGAACTTTCAGCTAAACGTTCACCATAGCTTGAACGATCTTCTGAACTAACTGATTCTGATGATGATGATGATGATGGCGAAGAATGATTTGATTCATCTTCAGATGTATCTTGACCATTGATGAATGAAATGGAAAAACAAGAAAAGATGATTAAAATAATGATGATGATAAATGAAATGAAATTTCGTTGTCGATTATAACCCATTATTATAGATGGACAATTGTCGAATAGATTCATTTTTTTTTATTTTGTTATGTGATTGAAAATTATTTGCAAAAAAAAAAATCTGAAAAAATTGATATTTCGATGAAAAGGAATTTATGTTATGATTAACAACAGCAGCAGCAACAACAACAACAACAGATTATCAGCAATTGCCAATTGCAATAAACAGACACATTATTATCATTGAAAGATTGTTGTTGAATGTGTTGAATCGGTGATTTAACTTTTGCAATGATGATGATGATGATGATTATGGCACCACAAAACTCCCCGAAAAAAAACAAACAAACAATCAACAGTCAAATTGGACACATATTAATAAGTGAAAAAAAAACATTCCTGAATGATGATGATGATGATGATGATGATTATGGTTTACAGGTTTGAAAATCTGAAAAAAAAGTGAAAATGAATTTCACTTTTTATATACTCGTGTCATCATTGGTTTAACGCTGATGGTGAATAGGAAGACCGAAAACAAAATAGAACAGAACAGAAAAAATTCTACAAATTTTCATTCAAAATTGGATTTTCTCTTTCATTTCTCCAATTCGACCACACACTGTTGCTCTCACTTTTTTTTCTCCAATCATCATCATCATCATAGATAGTTTTTTGGATGTCCAATAGATTGAATCAGACAGATTGGTTATATTTTCTCTCTTCAATTTGTTTGTTGTTGTTGTTGTTAGTTATGATATTCGTCACTTTCACTATACAGGTCGGTATATTCGGTCACTGAATTTTTGTTTCATTTTGTTTTTTTTTTTTTGTATATTCGTATTATAAACCCGAAATAAAAGAGAGCCACATCTTTTGATATAATCGAATCAAAGAACAAGAAACTTGTTGCCGCTGCAGCTTATGGTAACATCTCATTATGTGTGTGTGTGTGTATACATGGGTGGAATTGTCGTTTGCCTTGTTTTTTTGTTTTGTTTTGTTTGCATCTCATTTATAATGTATCCATATCCAGATTTTTAGATTGTTTTTATCAATTGTTAGCCACCACCATCACCACCACCACAGCAGCAGCAGCAGCATTAGTAGTAGTGGTGGCGGTGGTGGTGGTGATGGCCATTTTTCGATGATTCATATAAATCAAAAAAAAGTTATTTTAATTTAACCCCAAAAAAAAAAATTCTGAATTCAAAAAAAAAATCAATCCATTGAGGCAAAGCAAAGAACAAAACAAAATTGAATTTCACATTCCTTCGTGTATTGAATTCGTTATTGGGCATCAAACAAACAAACGAAAAAAAATCGAATCAAATCGAACAACAATAACAAACAAACAAACAAACAAAGAATAAAATTAAAATATCGAAATGAAAAAAAAATCGCTGATACAACGGGTTTTATATTTCGAACAAACAAAACAAAACAAAACAAAACGAAAAAAAATGAATTGAAAATCTAGTGAAGAATAACACTATCAAAGTTTGCATTTCATGTCGATCAAAATAAAATATAAAATGAAAAAAACGAACGCATCAATCTACATTTAAATTATATGAAAAAAAAGTGGCCATTGTTATTATTGGAAGGAAGAAGAAGAAGAAGAAGGGATTATTCGAAATTCCAGGAACAACGGAAACATTATAGAGAAAGAGAAAGAAAAAAATCAACAAAACATTGTTTATTGATGAAGCATATCGGTATTTGAAAATTATTATTATTTTGATTAGGATATTTTTAGCTAACTTTTTTCTTTTTCTTTTGACAATTGAAATATATGTTTGTGTGTGTATGTGTATGTAAAGAGCATGATGCCTATGATCATCATCATCATCATCATCATCATCATAAGGAAATCAGATCTTACCATGAATAATATACGATTGAAGATTTTGAATTATAATTCCAAACTACTACTACTACTACTAGTACTACTATTATGTAATAAACGGTACATACGAATTATGTACTACTCACATATGGATAAATATATGGTTTTTTTTTGCACCTCTCTATCATTCGATGATGATGATGATGGTTGTGATTTTTTAGCATAATGGAATCTCTTTGAAATATATTTTATACACATCCAGGCTATCAATGGCTTTTATATGTGTAGTTTGTGTGTGGTCATCATCATCGTCATCATAATAATAATGATGATCTACCATGTTTTTGATATTGGATTTTCTATATATACAAAAATCGTGGACATAGAAAGTGATAGAAATCGGTTTTCAAATTATAAATAAAAATTTGCATAATAAAAAAAAACAACAAAACAAAAATACTGAAAATATCGATGATTCTAATCTGATCGTTGTTGTTGTTTTTTGTTGATTATCGAAAACATTTGGATGAGGGTGTGTATGTGTGTCTGTGTGTGTGTGTGATATATGAATATTGGATGCCTAACCCTAATTTATCGAATGATATGATATGAAACAATAATAATCATCATAAATCGTATTTTGTTGAATGCAATATGTATGTATGTGATTTTTTTTTGCCATCTGAATGCATTCTCTTTTCCAGCCATTTTCTTAAATAAATTCATTCGTGACATAATGTAATTCATCACAGAATTTTTTTTTTTTTTTTTTGGAAAAATATATAAAAATATGCATGTGAACAAAATATTTAACTAAACGGATTCTAGTCATGCAGATTCACGTTCAAAGAAAAAAAAATTCTTTTGTCACCGACGACGACGGTATGACAATTTTTTTTTCCATTGTTGAGTTTATCAATAGAGAACCAAAAAAAATGAAATAATTTTTTCAATGAAAACGGAAAATTTACCATTTTTTTCTTGATTTTTACCGGATTTTTTTCCCAAAAAAAAAGAAAATTCATTAAGAATCATTTCCGGAAAAATGATACTTTGAAACAATATCCTTAACACACATTGAATCGAATTATAAATGAATTATATTATTCGAACAAGAGAAAAAAAAAGATAAATTTCAATTACCAATAAAATGAATGAATGAAATTGATTACAGAGAATTTTCCATCATCATTGGCTAATTAAATCAAAGAAGAAAAAGAAGAAGAAAAAAAATTGTTAATAATAATTTCTAGCCATCATCAGATGATTAATAATAGCATTTGTGAACATTTTTCAAAAGAAAAAAAAAGTTATAAAAAGCTAGAAATTCCATTCTCATTGGTCGAAATGAATGGAAAATACTGAAACACTGAAATGTTCGTCCCTAAGGGCCATAATCATCATCGGAATCTAAGGATGATGATGATGATGAAAACATGGAATCTTGTATAATAATTATTATTGCTCTTTCCTTCTGTGAAGAGAATATAATTTTGAAATTGGATATCTTAATTTGAAGATTTTTTGTCTCTGTCAAGCAAGTAAGTAAGTACAAACAGAGACAAAGAATAAAAAACCTAACAGAGTAGTGGTGGAACCAAGAAAAAAATCCTGCAAATATTGCCATGAAAAATATATCAACTTAAGTGTAATGTTCCAAGGATTTATTATTCGTTAATGATTAATTATACGACTAAATGTGTTTCATTTCTAGAATATTGTTGTAAAAATATGGATTTGAAAGGATTTTTTTTCGCCTTGCTTTCGTCGTTTTGCGGTCCTATTGCCTATGTGATTCATGTGTGTGTGTGTGTGTCTGAAAATACCCTCCAAAAAATGCTATCAACCGGAGATGACAATAATTAATCACCAAATGCCAAGTGTTTTGCTTGAAACGTTGATCGTTTCGTTTCGTTTCGTTGTTTTTTTTGTTGTTGTTATTGTTCGCGAAACTTTTCGCATCGTTGTATCCAGGATTGTCGTTCAACCAACAAACAAGAACAATATGATAGCAAATAAAAATGATGATGGTAATATATATGAAAAAAAAGAAGAATAAGAGATTCTGTGAGAGACAAACAATAACACATTAATACCATACTGATTGTGTTTGTGTAATGTGATAAAAGAATTTCAAGATTCTATCGATATATTAAATTATATATTTAGTCACATTTAAACTGATAAAATGATAAAACCACAATTTATCATCAGCCAATGTGGATAAAAATATATATTCGATTATGATCATCAAATAAATGAAAAAAAATGATTTGCCACATTAAATTAGAGATTTAATGTGGTAGGAGGCCAAATATTTTTAGGGAACCAATATTCTATTTATATGTAATCAGAAAAAAATGTCAACGATAATCATATTGGATTGGCAAAAAAAAGGTTAAATTGATCATCAAGATTGGTCATTGATGATCACACACATCACACACTATAAAATGATCATCAAGCCAATAATGAATTGTAAATGTAAAGAAAAGCTGTGAATCGGAAATTTTTTTTTCAGAAAAAAAGCCATTCAATCATCATCATCATAATAATGATGAAATTTTTTTTTTTATTCAATTTCAATGTAAGAACAAACCTACATTTTTGTTTGGACATGGAAAATGAAATTATGTTGCCCAAAAAAATTTGTTGTTAATGAACAAGAAAGATGAAATGAAAAACAGTGTTTCTTTTTTTTAGGCCATCGCTGGATTTAAGGGATAACACCACTGATATAATTATAAATCCAATGCACGGATATTTACCATTCTTTTTTTTCTTCATTTTTGCGGTACATTTTATGATGATTTTGTTTTTTGTTTTCGATTATGATTAAATAGGTGCCATGATATATAAACAACAACAACAACAACAACAATTGAATGAAATGTATCATCATCATCATCATCATTATTAATTTCTTTAGGATAAATTGAGAAAGTGTTGATTACTTAAAATTAAATCAAATTAAGATGATGATAAATTCTGTTCAAAATTTAAATGGAATCATAAAGAATATTCTCGATAATATTGTGGATTTTTTTTTCAATAATAATAAAAAAAAAGTTAATGCACGACACACTCATGATCATCGAATCGATCGTTTTCAAACCAACATAACTACAACAAAGTGATCCATCAATCAAATTGACCGACCGACAAACCGGCCGGTCATATATATAAATTAATTTATTTTCATTCTAATATTACAATATATTAAATTTAGTAACAAGTAATCAAGTTGACTATCATTCTTTATGATTGTGTCTCATCCATTAATGAAATATACATGACATGATTTCAAAACAAATACAAGATGAGAAGAAAAAAAAATGAAAACAGAAACTCATTCAGAAAATTTTCTGTTGGCTGGCATTGACCGGATGGTTTGACGGTTGACGTTTTTTTTTTGCCATCTTCTTCTTCTTTTTATATTTTCATCCATTCAATGGGCCAAAATTAGTTTTAAAATGTTTGCTCTTCTCATGATAATGTTGATGATGAGTAAGACGACAAAGTTACAACATATAGACAATTGTCTAACCATATAAATCGGTCTTCGGACAGAATGATGATCGATCAAATTATTTTGGTAGTGGTGGTGTTGGTGGCGGTGCTGGCCATTATAAAGGCTGTAAATATAGAACGATTTTTTTTTTGAATTAACCAAAAAAAAAAACCATAACCGGTGGCACAACCTATCGATTGATCAATTGATTTAATCAAATTGATTGAACAAAATCATCATCATCATCATATAAGCTATCATAATGGTACATGATGATGATCATCATCATCATTGTATTGATATAGTGATATTATTATCATAGACATCATCATCATGGCCATTCATTCAATATTCAATATAAATATCAATCATTATTCGATACAATTTGATCGATGATCGGCATCGACCTTTTTTTTCCTCTACTATTTAAAAGGTTCCATTATAATGATAAAGATGATCAAACATTGCATTTCGCTTTTTTTCATCTGAATCGAATCATTCAATTTTGAAAAGAATCTTTTTTTTCTGATTCTTTTTTATTCAATCATCATCATCATCATCATCATCGTTCGATGTCGTTATTTGGTTGCTATTCAATTATGAATTTCATACTAGACTGGATATATAATAAAGGTTTTGATTATTTCTTCGAATTTTATTTGATCAAATAAAGAACAAGAGAGAGAGAGAGAGAGAGAGATCAAAGAATATTGAAACTGAATAGAAAATATTCATTTTCATTGGTTATTATATTGATTCGATTCGATTTGGTTCATTTTGAATTGGACACCAAATAATAATCGATTTGGTGTTACACATTAAAATTAACTTTCTCTTCATTTTTTTTCACGATCCAATTTTTCATCATCATCATCATCATCTATTATCGATCGGCCATATAAGTAAAACAACAACAACAACAACAACAATTTGTGATCTAGTGATTGATATTGACGGATTTACCATCACCGTCATCTCTCTCTTCCTTTCTTTTGCTCTGTTTATATATATGAGTTTATTATTCTAAAAATAATCGATATGAAAATTTTTTTTTTTCATTTTCATCAAATTCAATCGAAACTTGTTGATTTGAAGATGAAAAAAAATACAGCAAGAATGAAAGAGTTTGTGACAAAAAACAAACGAAAAAATGATAGAAGAAAAAAAAGGTCAACTTATCTAATGGATTAGAATAGTGTTCTAATTATATCAATCAAATGGATCTAATCATCAACATTTAAAAATAAAATCTCGTTCCATGTTTGATGATAATTAATTTCGATTATCAAGATTAATTTTGATCAATCAAATTAACATTAATACATTGACTGCCGTAACTATCGTTGCTATCAAATAAGACGAGCAGCATTATGTTTCAATGTTGATAAAAAAAATAATAATCCAATTCAATGTGACATTTAATCAATTAATCTTTTTTTTTTTTTTTTGGTTGACTACCAGAAAATAAAATAAAAAAAAACACCACAATGGTGTTATCAAATTAAATCAGATCAATCAAGTGTGTGTGTGTGTGTGTGTGTGTTTGTGTGGGCGTATTGGTTGGTTCGATCTCCAGTAATTTCGATTGAATATCGAATCGAAAATGTTGTGGAAAAAGTAACAGGGAAATTTTGTTTTCAGTTGATCAACAACATCTGTGAAACCTAATTATAGCGAAGAAGAAGAAGAAAAAAAAACAAAATTCAAAACGAATGAAAATTTTTTTTTTCACCAAATTTTCAAAAACATCCACCATGGTTTGACGTTTTGTTGTTCATCATCAATGGGTTTGGTTTGAATTTTCTGTTTTTTTTCTCTATGGCACTCATGACATGATGTTGAGGTGATCATCATCATCGTCGTCGTCGTCGTCGTCGTCATCAACAAAGATTGACCAATTTTTTTTGTCTATTTATTGTTATATATTCAATGATGATGTAATCGCCGACACACAATTGTGAAAGACAGTTTTCTATTTTTTTTTCTCTCTATGTCAAAGTTTTTTTTTCAAATTTTTTTTATTCATTCATCAGATTTGATCGATCTATTCTCTCAATGGTGAAATGAAAATGTCGAAAAACATGACGAAAATTTCTATTGATTTGAAAATAGAAAGGTGTTTTTTTTTTAGTTTAATGTGTATCTTGGAAATTCAATCACCAAAAGATCGACATTGATGAAAAAGATGGAGAGTGAGAGAGAGAGAGAGAGAATTACAGTTTTTTTTCGGGTCCAAAGGACAGGTTTTTTTTTTACTGTTGTCAGTAGTACCATCGCTGTAGGTGGGCGATGTTTTTAAAAAAAAAATTCATGTCGGATGTTGATGATGATAAGAAAAAAGTTGATCATATTTATCAACCATGAACCATTGAGGCAATAATTTGTAAAATTTTTTTTTTTTTTGAATTCGAGTCAATTGAATAATCATATCCGATCGTAGTAAGAGATTGTTTTGTATCGTGTACGTGTGTAAAATAACCTAGATATAAATTTTAAAATTTCAAATTTCATTTTTCTCATCATTCAAATTATGTATTAAAAGGAAAAAATATATTTTATTCAGAGTTGTTGTGATCATAACTGATCCAAACATCGTGATTACTGATTCAAGGAGAAAAAAAATATATATCATAAAAATGTAATACATACAGGATGGAAAAGTGTCAAAAGTTTTCAATAAATAAATTATCATTATAATTGATTTTTTGCAAAAAAAAAAAAAAAACATTTCCGTTGAGAAGATGAGTAAAAAGGTGATTTTTTTTTGTTCTTCACATGATTATCATCATATCGACATCCACATTTGTTGATGATGATGATGATGATCAATTCACGTGAATAAAAAAAATGAAGATGATGATGACAAATCACTATCATCATCATCACCTATTTTTTTTCTATAATGATAATGATGATGATTTTGTCATCATCATTGTTTTTTCGAGTTGTCCATTAAAATTTTTTAAAAATCAAAGCAAATACAACAACAACAAAAGACCTAAAAAGACTATTGCAATAATGATGATGAAAACAAAATGAAATAAAATCAAAAAATACTAATTGAATTGTCAATTGTTTCATTGAAAACTATCTGTTTTTTTTTATTGTTGTTAGTGTGTGTGTGTGTGTGTTTTTTTTTATGATTCACAATTGTTTTTCGTCAACATTATTCAAATGGTCACCATTTGTCTTTGTGTGTGTGTGTGTGTGTGTATTCCGGATTCAAAAAGTCTAAAAAACATCAACAGTCTGATGAAATTTAATTTAACCAAAAAAAAAAAAAAAAAAAAATTACTCTGCTAATTCATTTCATTTATCGAATAAATATCCAAAAAAAAAAAAAAAAAAAACAATGTATGGAGCTCAATTTAGACAAATACGAAAGAAAAACCGTTTGTTGAACAAAAATTTGATAAAAGAATTTCGAATCATCATCATCATCATCTTTTGTTTTTTGTTTTAAACAACAACAAAAATATTCTAAACATTCAAATGCAGATGTTTAGAATTGTTTTTTGTTTTTTTTTGTTTTAGATGATGATAAATCTGAATCGAATGTGTGTGTGTGTGTGTGTAAACAAAGTGCTAAAAATAATCTTATCGTAGTGTGATCTTTTCGTTCGTGTGGTTAGTATATAGCATCATTATCATGATGATGATCATATCAAACTTTTCACTAATTTAAAAAAAAAATTTTTTTTTTTGTTTTCACTTTACACAACTGTTGATCATAGAAAAAAAGATGATGAAAAGATATATCATCACCATCATCTGGACAAACAAGTGTCGATATCTTTATCAAACCAAACAAAAAATTAAATAACTCAATGTATTTTTTTTGTTTTGTTTTTTTTTTGTTTTGTTTTGGTTTTTCACGATTACAATGGAATTACGATTTTTGTTTTTTATCCATTTGCGGATATCATCATCATCATCATCTTCATCACCTATCCATCACCAAACCATCTTGACCAATGAGCCAAATCTTTTCAATAATAATGATGACGACGATGATGATGATGATGATAAAGATATTTCAAGTAATCTTATGGGATTTATCCATTGTTGATATATAATAATAATATATACTTGAATTGAATTCTTAAATCAAATTCAATCAGTTTTGACAACAACAATTCAACACAATAAGAAACTATATGGTTTCTATTGTGGTTGTTGCTTGTTTGTTTGTTTGTTTCTGATAATATTGGACGCCTGTTTCAACTCAATATGATTCATCATTCATAAATAATATGAAAACATAATTACAGATTCATGATTGAATGTAGGCGGTAGTAGTAGTAGTAGTAGTATACAAGTAGTTTATCTTTTCAAAAGATTTCCGAGAACAATAAATACTAATATAACAACAACAACAACAAAAACGTAAACAACAAAAAAAAACGTAAACAAAAAGCAGGTTCGTTTTTTTATTTATTTTTTTCCAGATTTTTTTTCTGCTGACCAATAAACAATCATTGTCAGACGATTGAATTATATGCGATGAAAAATGGTCATATTTGTTGTTTGTGTAGATTTTTTTGTTGTTGTTGTTGTTGTTGCATTGTGTATGTCTGTGTGTGTGTGTGTGTGTGTGTTTATCCTGTATTTGGATGTCGGGATTTGATTGTTTGATTTTCGATGATGATTGGAAAATGAACAGTAAAAAAAAAACGATGTGAAAAAGATGAAAGATTTCCGTCAGATGGTTTAGTAGAAATTAGCCAGAAAATCATCTTCATCATCATTTTCAAAAACAACAACAACAACAACAAATAATCATAATGGTCATCATCATCATCATCATTAACAACAATTGAGATATTATACATTGGGACAATGATGGAAAAAAAATTGATCCAATGAACTGGAACATATCCGTAAATGGATATAGTTTGAAAAATTGTTCCAAATCTTATCGGTCACATTTTATTTCACTATACACGTGTGTGTATGATTCGAATATTGTTATCGTTATTCTTAATAATTGATGAAAATATAAAATTTTTTCAAAAAAAGAAATCTATCGTTGAAATTTAAATTTTTTTTTTTCGTTTTATATTTATCGAATTCCCCGTAGAAAATCAGATTTATTCATATCCGATTCGGTTGTTTAATAAGGTAACGAGACTGAAAGGAAAAAAAAACGTGCAAGGTAATTAATATTTTACGGCTATATATTTTTACCTGTTTAGACAGATTTTTTTTACAGCCACAGCTACATACACTCCACATATATTGCTAATACAGGTAAAATGATATCCAATTTTTTTTTACAACGACAGAAGCTTTCAACATTCAAAAGAAAAATAATCATCATTCATGTCGGAAGAAAACAACCATTGAACAATAACAACAACAACAACAACAACAACATCAATTGTAACATCTTTAGTTGTTGTTAATGATCACATTGTATTGATATTGTAATCGAATAGGATAAATGATGATTGGATCATATACACACACAGTAATCACATATATCCGTGTGTAAATGTAAATGACGGGAAATAAAAAGATGTCATCACGATCATACACACACACACACACAGTGAGAGTGAGTGAGTGAGAAAAAAAAATTTGAAGGCAACATATACATATCCGTGGTTATCGATACGACCTACGAATTTTTTTTTTGAATATCCATCTGAATGGATAATGGATGATCATCATCATTGACAATCACATACTACCGGCATTCAATCAATTTTTTTATATTTTCTTCTTCTTTTTTTGGATTCCAAATGTGAATCAATATAAAGTTATTATGTATGATAATTACAATTTCAAATTGCTTTTTATTAAAGCATTGGAATTACCTTGTTATATTTAATGTGTGTGTGTGTGTGTGTGTGTGTGTGTGTGTGTGTGTGTGTGTGTGTGTGTGTGTGTGTGTGTGTGTGTGTGTGTGTGTGTGTGTGTTTGATATCAGTAATTTAAGTAAATGAGCCAATAATAATATCGCACGAAATCAAAATAAATGTTCGAGGCAATAAATCATCATAAGCAACACTAACACTAGTAATAATGAAAAGAATTAATATGCTAAAATGAATTTAAGCAGCAAAAAAAAAACATTCCAGTAACATACAATCTATTGTATATATATATGGATGAATGTGGTTATTATTATACGTCGAAATTTATGGACAACATTTTGGTGAGGTATAAATGTGTGTGTTTCTGTGTGTGTGTGTGTGTATGGAAACAAAAAGCGCGGGTAAATTGGAAATGGAACTAAAAACAAAACAAAACAAAACAGAAAAAAAACACGGAACAAGATTTGAATTTTTTTCGTACAAAAAAAAATGAAGAAGAAATTAAAATGTTCATTCAATCAACCATTATTTAAAGATTTTTTTTCTCTCGTCAATGTGAAAAATAATGATAAGAGAAGAAAAAAAAACAGATTTGTCGATCATTGTGTGTGTGTGTGTGTGTGTGTGTGTGTAACCGAAAACCCTGATATACTCATTCACTGAATCATTGAATTTTAGATAAAGAGAAAAATTTGACCAAACTCAAGAAAAAATTTTTTCTTTTTATTTTTGAATCGGTAACATCTTCAAGGAGAAAAAAAATCGGTTATTCACAGTGATGATGATGATGATCATAATAATAAACAGCGGTTTCACCTACACACACACACACACACACTCATACTCTCCACATAGCACATAACGCGTTGGACACTCCAATCATATTCAACAAGTGACCACAATGATTTTTATTTCATTTTTTTTTTCGTGCCCTACCAGCACAAAACAACCTACGACAATGTGAAGATCAGAAATGAAAGCCTGAAAAAAAAACAAAAACAAAAATTCAAAGTTAATATTTTTCCGTATTTTCAGTTTTTAAGCCAAATAATCATCATGTGTTATGTTTACACCAGATATTTATATTTATACACGCCAACACGCGATCAACAACAACAAAAAAAAACAATAGCCTTGGAACTTGGAACAAAGTAACAAATTTCGATAAATAAAAAAAAAAAATTTTTTTTTTCGTTACATAACGACAAGATCAAAAAATAAAAAACAAAAAAAAAGACGGAAAAAACCTAATAAATCAACACACAACAACGATAACAAGATTGCTGTATCGCAAAAAACGATCAGCAAGAAAAAAAAATTTTTTACAAAATTCCAAATTTTTACACAAAAAAAATATGAAAATATGAAAAATTATTCAAATTACAATCATTATTTCACCATGATTATGGTGATGATGAAAAATTCGAGTCATCAGTGAATTTTGAAGATAATTTTGTTGTTCCACACCAAGCAAAAAAACAATAAATTTCAGTGAAAAAAAAAGAAACTTGATGATGATGATCATGATAGTTATAATTTTCATCAAACCAAGATTCTAGAAAATTTTTATATATATATATGGATCATCAATTTTCATCGTTTCAATCGTTTTTTTTTCCGTCTTTTTTCCTCATAACGTTAATGTAAATTATCAAGATGATGATGATGATAATGGCACCAGCAATGATGATGATGATGATGATGATCGATTGTAAACTAATTTCACTAATTATAAATCTAGATCATCATCATATGCCGCGTGTAGACTTCATTATCATCATCGTAAAAATATTTCACGATTGTTTCTAGATTTAGGATGGTGATGGCTATGGTGATGATCAGATACAAAGTTAATACCGTTTTTCTGGCTATAAATTCAAAAAAAAACCAAAAAAACCAAAAAAAAATTCTAATAATTTGAAAATATTAATGGCTCAAAGACCATTGAATGTGTGTCTGTGTGTGTGTTTTTCGATGATTATCATGATGATAATGATTATGCATGATAATCATCATCATCATCATCAAAAATGAGAGAAATTAACAAGTTATATCATGATAAACAATGAGATAAAGGCGTGCTGATGGATGAATCGTGTGTGTTTGTGTGTGGAAATCGCCAAAACACCTCGGTTTATTTATTTTTTTTTTGTTTGAATATTAATTTCAATGAAGAAAGAAAAATATTAAAATTAGAAATAAAATTATTCATAACGCACACACACACATACACACATGAAAATGACCAAAACAAAACGGAAAAAAAAGAAAAAATTTATATGGCGCGAAAAATTAAACTTTTTTTTACCGATGTTTCATGTGATGGTCCATCCAAAAAATGGTTCAACATGAATTGAATTTTAATTACTCGATGGATGGATGGATGGATGGATGGATGGTTGGATGAAGAAAAAATTTTTTTCAAAAATGAACAATATTCTGATTTTGAAAAATGACCACAAATGGTTAGAAATCTAAACAAAACCCATCTCACAGCCAGACATTCAATGTATGCTATGTATGCAACAACAACAACAAAAATATAAATACGACAGATATATGATAATAATCAATGAATGAATTCAAAAATTGTTTGCCATGATGATGATGATGATGATGATAATGCGGAACAAATACAAAGAGAGAGAAAATGAAAAAAGAATGACAGCCGTATATCATGTTATCATTTTATCATTTTTTTTTCTTCATTGGATAAAACAAAAAAAAATTTACATTTGATACCCATTCTTCATTGTAATCATCATCCTCAACAACAACAACAACAACAATAATAACGATTCATATGCCGAAATTATGTACCATTTCTGTTGTTGCTGATGCTCAATCCTTTTATTGTTCAAATGACCGGCTAGACATTTTAGTAGGTTTTTTTTGTTGTTGTTTAGATGTAAACAAAAAGGTTCCAAAACAAATTAGATGTAATGGAACAAAATACATATGATTCGTTTGAATGAACGAATAAATTTGATTTTGTTTTTTGTTTTGTTCAATTTCAAACAAAACAAAACATTCAACACACAAAACAGGCATCAAAAAAACAAAACAAAACAAAACAATAAACAAATGTTTATTTTTGTTTATTTTCAAGATGATGATGATGATAATAATAATAATAATGATGAGCAATCGATATGGAATTATGTTGATCAAGTTTACAAAAAAAAAAATGAAAATGGAAAATGAAAAACATTTTGACAGGTTATATAACGAAACAATGTATTAATAGACACATATATGTGCATGATGATGATGATGATGGCTCAAAAATCAAAAAATTTTTTTTCCTGTCTGCTTGATAATGGATCCATATTTCAATCAATAGAATCAATTCACAGTTTCTTCCGAAACAAACAAACAAACAAAAAAAAATTCATCATAATCATAATCAAATTCAAAGCAGATATGTTTGGTCGAATTTGTTGTTTTGTTGTTGTTGTTGTTGTTGTTGTTGGCATCATAATAATGATGATGATGATGATAATTATTACAAGTAACAACAACAGCAGTAGCAGCAACAGCAGCAGCAGCAGCAGCTGTCCATTGAATAATTTGTGTGTTTGAAAGTTGTCGAAAAAAAAATCCATTTACACATAATGAAAATGAACAACAGAAAAACAACAACAACAACAACAACAAAAATAGTATTTTTAGACAAGAAATAATTTGCAATCCAAAAATATGAAAAAGAAAAATTAGAATTACCTGAGAGACAAAAAAAAATTAATTACAAAAAAAATGACATAGGATGACATTCGATATTGAATTGAATGAATTTTCCATCTCACACCACTAGTATCATCACAATTTAATGATGATGAAAATCAAATCAATCATTTGATCATGATCATCATCAGTATCATCATTGAAGTTTTGAATCAAATGATTCCAAAAAAAAAAAAAAAATGAGGAAATGATCTATTGGCTATAACGAATAATGATGATAATGATGTGATGGATCAATAATCATGGATGAAACGATGACACGATAACATCATCATCATAATCATCATCATCATCATCATTGAAGATCACCAAATTATATGAAAACTAATTTTTTTTTGTGGAAAATAAAATTGTATCTGTATATCCTGTACACGTGTGTCTACATGTTTATGAAAAATAAAAAAGAAAAAATTCATTTCGTTCATTCAAAACCAATCCTATATCGTTATTGGCATTTGGTTTAAATTTTTTTTTCTTCGTTTTTCGTTGAATATAATAATAATTGCTATTTGTGTGGTTTTGGGTTAATTATGGGCAAATTTTTATCATCATCATCATCATCATAATCATAATCAAAATCATGAATCGAATCTTGAATTGATGAACAAAAAAAAAATGTCTGTCTGTGTGTGTGTGTTCTGTGTATATGAATTTTCAAATTAAACTTTCCATTTGCAACAACAACAACAACAACAAAAATAACGATAATAACAGCCAGATTTGATAGGAAGCAATATATATATATGACAAATCATGATAATCACAAAATAAGTGATCCAAAAAAATCCATTATTGTAGTTTGTTTTTCATTTGATATAATTATATTCAGTTTTTTTTTAAATAGCCCGTTTTTGAACTTTTTTGTTGTTGTTGTTGTTGTTTCCACATTGAAAATCATTATTTGGATACGATAATTAGTGTATTTTGAACAGTAATAATAAACCAAAAAAATAGAAAAAAAAATCGATCTCATTAGTTGTATTAAACAAATGGACCATCTATAAACGGGTTGAATTTTTTTAAACCCGTTAAATACACGCATACACACATAAACAGAAGCAAAACATCGGTATTGCCTGATGATAATATCTAGCCTAGACAATTATTATTGTGGTTATAAAGAGAGAGAAAAGAAATGACTAAAACACGAGAGTAATCATCATCATTTGATGATATTGGTTCAATTACCCTATATAATAATAATAATAATGGATATGAATGTTGCAGCTGTAAATATAAATATGATGATGATGTAAGTGTTGTTTACACACGCCATATGACCAATCAACCAATGATGATTTTTTTTTGTTTTTGTTATTTTCGTTCCAATTTATCTTTTTGGTCAAAACCATCACCATCATCAAATTTACTCAGTTCTTTCTATTTATAATTGCTTTGACAAAGCTTTTTTTCATTGTTCTAGCTTGCAGCTTTTGCATCCAATAGATGGTGCAGTCATTCAATAGAACATAGAAATTCGAATTTTTCGAATTGATTATTGTGATAATACATGTGTCACACGTGATTTTCATTTTGTGTTCTGTGTAGTGTGTATTTGATTTTTTGCATAAATCTTTATCAACTCCTATTTTAAGGTATAGGAGCGTTTTGCTTTTTTTCTAAATAAATAAATAAATCACCATCATCATAGACGCACACACAATATGATTCCAGAAAAGATCGAGATCCTAAGCTACCATTCAATTTGGTGCGTGGACGATACAATTAATTAATGTTTTAAGGGCATCTTTCGAAAAAATAATGGTATTGCAACATGGAATGATTTAATCTGAAGATTTTTGTTCAAAAACAAAAAACAAAAAACAAACCACATCAATATATCAAACCACATCAGATCCGATCCATCATTATGAGTGGCGTTAAAATTGACACCTTTTGGATGCCAAGCAGGGGGGGCGGCGCAGCCGCCACCCCTGCGGGTATCCAGTTATATTGGCCGTCAAGGATCGAAACCTTTGGCTGGATACCAAGCAGGGGGGGCGGCGCAGCCGCCACCCCTGCGGGTATCCAGTTATATTGGCCGTCAAGGATCGAAACCTTTGGCTGGATACCAAGCAGGGGGGGCGGCGCAGCCGCCACCCCTGCGGGTATCCAGCTATATTGATGTGATGATGACTGGTTATTATTATTATTATGGATGTGATGATGATGATGATGATGATGGTCATTGTTCACATGTTTTGATCTAGTTTTTTTTCGGGTAGGAGAGGAGGGGATGCCAATAAATAAAAAACAATTGACCCGATTAATATATGCGAAAAAAAAAATTGAAAAATTTAAATGAAAGAAAGAGAAAGATAAAATATACCAGTGTTTCCGAAATATGAAATATTCAAATGAGAACTATAGTATTAATCGTTTTTCGATTCTATTCGATTATTTTTCAAACCAAAAAAAAAAAAAAAAAATCACAGCAATAATTTTTGTCTTATTTGACGTAAATGTTGATGTTGAAAAATGAAAAAAAAAAATTTTTTTTGTTGCTTTAAAAATGGTTTTTTATCTGCTTTTGTTGATTAATATGATGTGAACAAAAATGTAATAAATTGGGTTTTACTGATTTTTTTTTTTTTTTTGATGGTGGTGGTGGAAATAGTTTTCAATTGTTGAAAAAAACGGTTCCAAATTGTGTTTGGGTAGTAGTAATCCATATATCCATCAATCGAACCAAGATGTGAACGATTTATTATTGATAATAACTATTTTTCTTGTTCAATTTTTTTTGGATCATATTGGATTGATATTTTCAAAATCTACGCCCAAAAATAGAAATATAACAAATTGAACAAAGAAAGAGAAAAAAAAACATCCATGATCACCTTCATCACCAAATATGATCATTCATTTCGATAAATCTTGATTTTTTTTTGTCTGGCTGTAGAAAAAAAAATTGGGTGAAATCTTCTTTGTGGATGGTTGGTTTGTGTTTGTGTGTATGGATGATGATGATGATGTAATTGTCAAGATAAATCAAGTCAAAAATCAAGACAAAAGATAAAAGAAAAGAACGATCAAAATTGTTATCTATTTTATCATCACAAGATATAATGAAAAAAAAAGAAACAAATTGGAAAAAAAACATCGTTCACTATTATTTTTTTTTCTGGTCATTCATTCATTGTCTATACGATATCAAAACAATGGATCGATACTATCGATATATTAATTATATTTTTCGAATACAACATTTTTACCGGTCATCATCATATTTTTTTTTTTTACTGTTTTTATTCGGTTATCTTTCAATTTTTGACATATTTTTGATTTGTATGGTTAATAATAGAAATATTCAAAATTATTTGATATTTGGTATAGTATATAACTTTATAATAAGTTCAAAATTCGATGGCTAGAAGACTCGGAATTCATTCTGATGACCCAAATTTGAATTTTTCCGTAATGTTAGTTATTTACACTCGTGGATAATATGAGTATTGTATGAGATAAGAAGATAATTAAATGATGATATATAATGTTTGATTGTTAAGAAAAAAATTACAGATTTTTCATCCAATTGTGATGATCGATCACAATGTTTCTTGAGACGATATATATACAATAGAAAAACATGATTACGATTCGATCGATTCGGTCATTGATCATTGATGGTGATCATAATGATATCGATTTTGTTTCTTAACGATGACAATATGATGATGATAATCGATTAACTTTTCAATCGATTTTTTTTTCTTGACTAATGATGATGATCATGATATCGGCAGCCGAACTAATTATGATGACAAAATCGATCAAAAATTGGATTTTTTGTTTTGTTTTGTTTTGTTTCACAACAATGACATCGAATTGAACATGGAATACATTTTTTAAAATGGACAGAGGAAAAAAAATTCAAGTGTCAATGATCGAATTTCTCAAGTTTATCTCTATCACTATCACTAGCTCTCTTCCGTATCATCATTATCATCAGCGAAATTTTTTTTTTCGAATTAATTTTGGATTTTTTTTTCATTTTTTCAAAAAAAAAAATACAACACTAAACAACCACTGCCATCTAGTGATGGAAGAATATATCGATTGTTTGAATCTAATAACAACAACAACAATTGTTTTGAAATTATTTAAATCTGCATAGATTTTCAATAAATCATTGGCATTTTTTTCTACTTTATTAGTTTGGCCTATTTTTTCCGATTTATCTCTTTCTCTATTCAAAGTAATCAATCAAAATTTTTATATATTCATTTTGTGTTCAATATATAAAAATCAATACTCATCAAAAGCAAAAAAAAGGGGGGCAATTAATAAAAAATGTACTGGTTTTATTATCGTAATCGAATTAAGAGAACATATGTTGGACGTGATACATTTACAAATTCTGCCGGTGCTATACCATTGACATATACATCAAGTCAATTATTATCACAATTAGAAACATTACGTGAACAAATCCGTACATTATTGATCGATGATAATGATCCTGATTCAACGAAAGATGAACGTTTGGATGAAATTTTAAAGAAATACTATTCATTATTTCGTGGTTTCATATATTTACCCACCGAAAAGGTTGCTGAACAATCATCAACCACCACCACCACAACAACAACAACAAGCAATGATAAATCAAACAATGACATTCATACAATGGGCCAATCGCCATTACGAAGATTATTCCGTTTCAAATGGGATGATTCAGTGACCGATGCAAAAGTATCGGCTAATGATACATTATTTGAAGTGATTTCATTGCTTACAAATCATGGCCTTTGGTTAATGCAATGGTGTCAGAATATATCGTTAATAATACCGATGAATTATTTTCCACAACATGTTGTGACAATGCAAAAAATTCTTCGCCGTGCTGCTGGCCAATTTCAACTTGCATTTCGATCATTTCAACCACAATTACCGGAACAATTACGTGATCGTATTGATTCTAGTAATTCGAACATTTTACAAGCATATTATTTTCAATGTTTAGCTGAAGGATGGGAATTATGGTTTATTAAAATATTACAAAATATGACCATTTTTCAAACAGATTCATTGAAATTAAAACCATGCGGTGGATCTGTTGATCCGAAAACAATTGCTCAATTAGCAATGACTATTTATGGAAATTTCAATCAATCAATGGAACGTATACGAACAATAATATCCGAATTATCGAATTATCAAAGAAATAATGAAGCAAATTTCTACAATACATGGTTCACATATTTGGAAGTGAAATCCTATTATTATCAGGCATGGAATTTTCTTGCAAATACCTATGATCGTTGGCTAATTGCATCGGATATACAAAAAATTCAGCCACAAATACGACAAGAATTAAATCAAATGGATAGATATCAGAAAGAGTTAAGAAATTTAATTCGAAAATATAATACATTGATGAATCAAACACCGGAAAATCGAATCAATAGAGAATCATTGTTGATTGAATTACGATTATATGCACAAATGTTACAGGAACAGGTGGAAAAATTGGAAAGACCAGTTGGTATTGATTCGATATTTGATCATCGTATCCAATCAGTAATAAATTCTAAAGAAATGGAACCAATTCCATATCATTTTCCGGCATTCGATGATATTTGGACAACTAATTTCTATAGTGAATTCGGTGTACATCTACCACGTGAAGATGCCGAAGCATTAGCTGCACAAATTAAACGTCAAAAAGAATTGGAAGAGCAACAACTTGCCCGTAAGTGTTTAACAGTGCTTTTTGTTATTTTTCCATTATTTACGTTTTTTTAAATCAAAATATTTTAGAAAAAATGATTGAAAGCAAAAAACAATCACCGTTCAATAGAATTTCACGATTTTTTAATCGAACATCACCACGTGTTATTAAAAGTTCCAATCATTTATCGCCGAATAGAACAAATGTAAATATCAAATCACCATTGCCATATAGATCACCAAGAAAAACACCATTAGGTCATATGATTTCACCTATTCCAGCTCCGGATCCACATGGTAAAAATCCAATAATATCAACACCATTGGTTATACCGACAATTCAATCTAAAATTGAAGAAATAAAATCTAAAACATCGGGTAAAAAGGCTACATCACCATCACCACCATTACAGAAACCGGTAACACCAAAAATTACGGCCACTGCTAAACAACAACCACAACAACAACAACAACAACAGCAACAACAACAACAACGGCCAGATACAATGATTACATTGAAAAAACGTCAGGATATTATTCGTCAAACTTTACAAGCGACAAAAAGTTTGGATGAAGTGTCGACAAATTTGAAAAAACAACAAAAGTAAAACCATGAATTTAATTTGATTAAATTTTTCATTTCATTGAATTTATAATGATTAACCAAGGCCAATAACAGATGATAAAAAAATCTGGTTAAATTTTTTTTTTGATTTAAACAAAAAAAATTTTTTTGCGAAAATTTTTCTTTGCCTCACACACAAACAGTAATTATTCACGTTTAATCGTTATATCAATATGTTATCCTAAAAAAAAATCAAGAAGATAATGTCTACAAAATATCGATATCAAATCATTATCACTGCGTTGATTTTTTTTGCTGCATTAAAATGACAAAAATGATATTGAATATCCATCATCATCATCATCATCATCATTCATAATCATTTATGCCGGTGTGTATCATGAGCGCTCAAATCGTAAATGTGTAAAGATAAACCCAAAAAAAAAAATTTCCGCTTAAAATGTTTAAAAATAGTAGGAATAAGAACAAATTGAGCTCATATTTTTCATAAATGAACTTTTTTGGTACGCAAATCGTTGGGTACTTTTGTGTTCATTCTTTTATTTGATTTTTTTGTTGTTGTTTTGAAAATTTAAAACAATAATGTTGAAAATTTCACCAATTTTACGTTTATATCGTTCGAATTCATCATCAATCATACAACGATGTACACAGATACAGATGATATCAACAAGAAATCTGACCAGTGGTGATAATCATCATGATTATTTAAGGTATAAATAATATATTTATTGACATATTAATTATATTAACGATTTGAAAATTTATTATATCAACAACAATAACAACAACAAAAAGTCCATACGTTCAGCTACCATATTCATATGCATTTGGTCGTAGTCAAGGAAATGTTATCTATAAAACCTTGGGACAACTTATGGATGAACGGGCAGAAAAAGGTAAACATTTGTGTTTTGTGAAAAAAAATAATTTTAACCCATTGTGTACACACACACACACACACACACACACACACACTTAGATTCTGGTCGACCATTCATAGTTAGCCATCATGAAAATATTAAAAAATATTTTGGTGAATTTTATGAAGAAATAAATCATTTGGTTATGGCCATGCACGATCATTTAAACATAAGACGTGGTGATGTTGTTGGAATTTGGAGTAGCAATGTTTATGATTGGATTGTCATACAATATGCTTGTTTACGTCTTGGTGCCATACTTTGTACGGCTAATCCATTTTATCAATCACATGAATTAGATTATGCTATTCGTAAAGGTGAAATGAAAGCATTGTTTATGCCCGGTAAACAATCAAAACAAAATGAAGTGAATGATTTTTTCAAAATTATTCGTGAAACTTTGCGCAATAAATCTGAGGTTGGTTATTTTTATTTTTATTTTAATGAATTTAGTTCATTTTTTTTTAATCAATTTACCTAGAATGAAGAACTTCCACTTCAACTGAAGAATATTATTACCATTGATGGTGAACGTTATGATGAGAATGATTTTCCATCCAATCTTCAAATCAAAACATTTGAATTGTATAAACTTAAACAACATAAAGCAGAATTGGATCGATCAATAATCGAAGCTGTATTGCCTGATGATCCGGCCAAAATTGTATTTACATCCGGTACGACAGGAAGACCTAAAGGAGCTTGTTTATCACATTTTACACTTGCCAATAATGTTTCATTAATAATGCGTCAATTTGAAATTAATGGTGAAGCAAATTGTTGTCTTCCATTGCCATTTTTTCATTCATTTGCCGGTGTACTTGGTAATCTAATGCCATTGGCATTTCCTGAATCGCAAATAGTTATACCATTTTTGAAATATAATTTACGCGATTTTGTTGAATGTATACAGAAACATAATGTTACATTTTTATTTGCAACACCAACATTGGCCATTGATTTATTCAATTATGTTTCACGAAAGAATCATCAATTACCAACATTGAAAGCTGTTTTAGCTGGAGGTGCAGCTGTACCAGAAGAAACTGTTTATCAATTTAAAGCTACAGTGCCAAGTTGTACAGATTTTCGTATCGGTTATGGTGCAACTGAAACTGGACCTGGTTTATCTGGGAATCGAACAGATAGTTCTGATGTAGATAAAGCTCAAACTGTTGGTCAACCGATTGATTTTGTTGAAGTAAAGATTGTTAATCCAGAAACAAAACATTTAGTAAAAATTGGTGAAACTGGTGAACTTCATACAAGAGGACATCATGTTATGATTAGTTATTGGAAAGAACCGGAAAAGACTGCTAAAGTATTACAAAATGGATGGTATAATACTGAGTAAGTATGCATCGGATTATTTACGAGGAAAAAATCATCAAACAAATAATTTTGAAATCAGAGATCTTGCAACAATGGATGAAAGAGGATATATTAAAATTGTTGGACGTACAAAAGAGATGGTCATTGTTGGTGGTGAAAATGTTTATCCACGTGAAATTGAAGAAGTATTGCATATGTTACCGAGTATCGAAATTGCTAGTGTAAGTTTCAGATTTCTAATTGAAAAAAAATAAATAATTAACAAAACATTGCTTTCTAGGTGGTTGGCGTACCTGATGAACGACGTGGTGAAGAACTTTGTGCCTGGATCAAATATCGTGAAGGTGTTCCGGAACAATCGCATGAAGAATTGCAAGAATTTTGTAAACAAAAAGTAATAACTAGTTTTTTCAAATCATTTTTCTTGTAATTAATTTTTGCTTATTTATTATTCTCATTTCTCATATATAGTTGGCCTATTTTAAAGTGCCGAAATATTTTCTAACGGTCGATGATTTCCCCATGACACCCACAAGAAAGCAACAAAAATATTTAATGCGAGATATTTCAGTTGAAAAATTAAAATTAAAAAAATCAACAAAAAAATAAAATTCCATATGACCTAAAAAAAAGATTTATAAATCTTCACGATAGATGTCGACACATTATCATGTGAAAATATAACAAATCAAATTGATTCCGAATGAAAATCATCATTTTATTTATTCTTTCTTTTTTTTTTAAACATTAAAATTTTTAACAACTTTACTAATTATTTCATTTAATATAATAGAGCATTTGTGTATGAACGTTGTGTAGGTGGTGGTGGTGATGAATGGTGGTGGTGGTTGTAGTGTAATCGAATGGGTTCAAAATTCATTCGTTTGTCTGTATTACATGTTGATCGGTTTTCCAAAATAAGCGGCAAGATTTGCTTCACGAAGTGCTTCCGAAACTGTTGGATGTGCATGACAAACACGTGCAACATCTTCAGCTGATGCACCATATTCCATTGCTAGTACAGCTTCATTAATTAGTTCACCGGCAACATTGGCAATCATATGAACACCAAGTATGCGATCGGTTTTTTTATCGGCCAATACTTTAACAAGGCCATCGGTTTCATTATTAGTTTTAGCACGACTATTAGCTAACATAAGGAATTTTCCAACTTTATATTCAACTTTATTTGCTTTTAATTCTTCTTCAGTTTTGCCTACCCAGGCAACCTCTGGAAATGTATAGATAACGGATGGTACACAATTATAATCAATATGAACTGGACCACCGGCAATACCTTCAACGGTAACGATGCCTTCATCTTCGGCTTTATGGGCCAACATTGGACCCGGTACACAATCACCAATAGCATAAATATTTGGTACATTTGTTTGGAATCGTGAATTTACTTTGATTCGATTTTTTTCATCCTTTTCGACACCAACTTTATCTAGGCCAAGATTTTCTGTATAAGGTCTACGACCGACTGATACCAACAGAACATTTGATGTTAATGTTTCTGCTTTGCCACCTTTAGCTGATTCAATTTGGATTTCCACTTGATCATCCGATACTTTATTTGCCGATAAAACTTTTGTATTCAATTTAAATTTCAATCCTTGTTTTGTTAGGATTTGTTGAAATTTTTTGGCAATTTCAATATCAATACCCATGCCGCCAATTTGTCCAAGAAATTCAACAACAGTAACATCAGCACCTAATCGTGACCAAACTGATCCTAATTCCAATCCAATTACACCGCCACCAATGACAACCATCTTTTCTGGAACTTTTTCCAATGAAAGAGCACCCGTTGATGATACGATAGTTTTCTCATCGATTTCAATACCGGGAAAAGGTGTCACTTCAGAACCGGTAGCTATTAAGATATTATTTGCTTTAACTATTTCAGTCGAATTATCGTTTTTCGTTATTGTAACTTCATTTGAACCGGTTATCTGGCCAAATCCTTCTATATGTGTAACTTTATTCTTTTTAAATAGTTGAGCAATACCACCGGTTAATGCTTTGACGGCACCACGTTTCTGTTCCATTAAAACATCCAAATTTAGCCGTACATTATCGAATTCGATTCCACGTTCTTTGAATTCATTATGTACAGCCATATGATAATAATGTGAATTATGTAATAATGCTTTCGATGGTATACAGCCAACATTTAAACATGTACCGCCAAGTGTTTCACGTTTTTCTACACAAACGGTTTTCATACCAATTTGTGATGCTTTGATAGCGGCAACATAACCACCGGGACCACCACCAATAACAATAAGATCAGCATCCAATGTTGGTGTGGATAAATTTCGAACAGTTTGGCATGTGGTAGTTGCAGATGATGCTGATGCTGTAATTCTTGCCAATATCGATGAATTTTGATTGATCAAACGAATTGAAGAATTCAATAATGATGATGCCATCGTTATTTGTATAATTTGATTTCGATGACAATGATGAAAAAGAAATAAAATCGAATAAAATTTCCAATAAAATAAATATTAAATATGGTAAATTTTTTCTAGTTAATAATCACGGTGAATGTTGATGATCATAATCTTCTGATGATGGTCTGTTGTAAATTTGAATTTAATGATTTTCTTATGGATAACATTGAAATCTTATGGAAAGGACATCAACAGCTACACAACACATGTATGCATGATATTTACCAAGGAGACATTCGGTATCGACGACATATACATTGAATGCAAGCACAGACAGAAAGACTCAGCTGAAATTAAATTAAATGAAAAAAAGAATCGATACTATCGATATTTGAAAATGATATATATTTTTTTTTATTTAAAAAATTTTTCGCCAGACAGATTATTTTGATTTTTCAGAGACAAAATAAAAAATTTATTATTTCATGCGAAATTCATTGTTCCTGGATTCATATCCATCTAAATTATCGAAACGAAAATTTGAAATTGAATTCGATTGTAATTGAAAAAAAGGCAAAATGAATCAACGAACAATATGATGAAATAAACAAACGAAGAAACAGACGAAGATCGAGACGAATACAGATTCGAATTTATAATTGAAATATGGTGATGGAAAATCGGACGACATTGACAACATTGACCGCAATCGAATAGGATCGATTGTTTTGATTGATTGAATATTACATTTTTTTTTATTCGAAACATCAAAATGAAAATGGACACACACACACACGCCAAACAAACTGAATATCGATACATGATCAATCATTCACAATGATCGAATCAAATGACATTTCATTTGTTCGCATATATAATAATAATAATAATCAATTTGTTCACAAAAAAAAACTTTCCAATTGGAAATTCAAAACCGAACGAACAAACAAAACAAAATAAAAAAAAATTCAAAACATCAATCTATAATAAATTGGCCCGATTAGATTGGTCATCATCATCATCATAATCATTACGGCCAACGAAACACAGGCCACCACCACCACCACCATCATCATCGTTATGACAATCGACCACGCACAAACACATGTGAAACTTGAACTTGTCCAAAAAAAAACAACAACAACAAAAATCTTTCCGATCCTGAATAATTTCAAATTGTAATGTTCATGATCCAATCAAGTGGATGTTATGTTATATGTCATCTTTCCATCTATCCATCCATTTTTGTTCAAATTAATTCAATATAAGAAGAAATGGAAATTTTCAAAATTCTTTAGAAAAAATAATGATAATTATCATTACCACAGACAACAATATACTAATCGTGGCCAGAATCGTATCCATTCTTCATCATTGCAAATTTTTTTGTATTTCAATTTCAATAAGAATCTAATTTCAAATAAAAATAGTGATAATTTAATATGAAAATGATGAAAAATTTTAACAAACAAAACAAATGAAACAGGAAAAAAAATTTGCAACAAAAAATTATCTGTATCAAACACGACCGTAGACACATGTGTCTGATGTGGTCAACAGGTAAAAAGTAAAAAATTATAATTTCTGTGGCTATTATTTGACCATATTTACCGGAAATGATGTTCAAATTTGGATTGATCATTGTTGTAGTTGTTGTTGTTGTTTGTTGATTATTAGATTATCCAAGGAATTTTTTTCCAATTTTTTATCTTTTTCTTTCTCGTCATCGTTTTTTTTTCGTTAGTGGTTCATTACAATTATTTTATTCAGTTTAGTCAGGTAAAAAATGTGTTTCATTGTTGTTGATGATTGGTGATGATGATGATGATGATAATAATTGGTGACAAACGATGATGATGATGACGATGACGATAATGTCCAATGTCAACATGAATGATGATAACAAATAATGATGATGATAAATCAACAACAACAACAACCACAAAAAGCATAAATAATAAATAATCAATCAAAATTGATGTTTTTTCTTGTGAAATTATGAAAAAAAAACAACAACAACAACAGATTTGTATTCATGTATGTGTGAGTGTATGACATACGGTAATGTCGTTAATATAATAATAATAATCGGTCAATCGGACAAATAATCATCGGATTTATCGAATTTCATTTTTTGTTGTTGTTGTTGTATTCAAAGAATTCAATAAGTAGTATATAGTAATGTATAATAGTAATATACAGGCAAAATGGAAAAACGAATTGGCTGGCTAAGATTTGTTATCATTTTTTTTTTTTTTTTTTTGGTTTGTTTTTTTCCATATTGTTTACTTTTCAATTGAATTTGAAATGGATAATATTTGTAATAATAAATTATCAATGATTTTGTAATGATATGAATCTGTGTGAATGTGTGTGTGTGTGTGTGTGTGTGTATATGATTATTGTACAAGTGTAACAGGTGAAAAAAAAATGAATGAATGAATGAATAATGAATAATAATGGAAGTAAAAAAAAAATTATTTTTTCGATTTATATTTGTTTCCGGCTGATGGTGATGAACCAATTTCACCACCACCACCACCACCACTACTTGGACCTACAGATGATGTTAATTTATCAATAGCATATTGTAATGCATTTCCATTGAAACCGCTTGATTTTTTGCCACCAGCACCAACATTACCACCTTTATCATATCCACCGTTTCCATTACCACTACTGCCACCGTTTATAATACGGATACCATTTCCGAGACCACCACCACCACTACCTGTACCGACATTTCCACCATATCCAGCGGAACCAGCATTGCCAGCATTAAGTCCACCGATTCCTCCCATCATATTTAAACCACCACCAAGACCAAGACCACCAGTTACACCGCCGGCAACTCCTCCTTTGCCTTGTGCTTGTCTAGCGACAATTGTTTTTACCTCTTCTTCCACAGGCCGGATTTCCTGTATGACACGCCTATATGGCATTATAATTTCATGTACTTCCTGTTTTTCGGACAAAAAATAGATTATTCGTATGAATGAATTGAATCAATCGATCGATCAATTTCCTCACCTGGATAACCGGTTTCGTTACAGAATGACGTAAGAAGTGAGGTTCATCTTCACTTTGCGTTTCCTGTACTTCCTTTGGTTCACCAGGCTCATGTGATTGATGAATCTGAATTTGGCTAGCCGATGTTCGGAAATTGATGACGATTGGCATTGCACTTGGAGGAATATCAATCACTTGTGGTTCGCTATTTTCATATGAATCTTGGACTTCCTTCACTTCTAACGATCGTATCGAATTTATGGCTGCTGTTAATGGACCAGTTGGACCATTTCCCGGACCGGCACCAACATTTCCACTATATCCACCGGAACCACCATTGCCTCCATATGAAGAATGTTGTGACATTGAGTTGAAGAATCCACCATTGGATTGGTGGTTACCAAATCCACCATTTCCTCCTTTATATCCAGCATTATTTCCGCCCATTGGTGCCATAACACTATTATATGATGAAGGTGATGATGCCGTGTCTTTAATTTTTAACAAATCCATAACTGATTGAAAATAATTCGAACCAGATGTCGAGGATGCTGTCGACGCGGATGATGTTGATGGTGATGATGATGGCAATGATGATGAAGTAATTTTATTAATGGACTGTTTTTGTTGTTGTTGTGAAGGGATCAATGTATCATAGGTCATTTTTTTCAATATTTTTGCTTGTGAAGATGATTGTTCACTAGCAGCACCGGTTATTGGCAATTCTTCATCAAATGTTGGCATAATAAGCTCATATACTGGACTTTTACGAACTTTTGTGGCCACTGAATTTGAGCTTGAACCTTGCATCAATGATGTTGTTATTGGTGATGGTTCAAATACTAATGGTGTTAAGCCATAACCACCTAATGGCCGTGCAAGTACAGTGGTCATTGCAGCATGACCAAATGTCTCGCCATGAGCAAAAACCTTTTTTTTTTTTGAATAGGACAAAAAATGGATATATAAAAAAAATCATTATTCGAAAAAACAATGAAAAATTGAATAATAATATTTGTCTATCAATCAAAAATTCAAATTGGATTTGCTCAGGAAAAAACAATCGATATAATTTCGATTTATTTAAAATATAATCGATCAATCAATCGATTTTTTTTTCTTCACTAACCTGGCAACAAGTCGTCATGAACATTGTCAATATGATTAGATAATGTTTCATAATATTGGCCATTATGATGATTGATTAGTTGTTTGATAAAAGTTTAAGGAAAACAATTAGCAAAAAATTATGAATCTAAATCGATTGTGATTGGAAACACACTGATTGATCAATGAATTTTTTTTTCTTTTCGTTTGTTGTTGTTGTTGTTGTTGTTGTTGATTTCCACGATAAATGAATGTGAAATAAAAAAAATTTATATCAAACACATAAACACACGCACACTAAAAAAACACTAGACAAAAAAAACCGAGGATTCAATCTATACCATTGATTTGACAACACATCCGCATATATATCACGAAATGAATAAATAACTTGGAAAAAAAATCAACACAATTCACAAACATATACAGCCAACAGAATCACAATTACACATCGATTTGATTGTTGTGTTATATGTGTGTGTGCGTGTGTAAACAAAAATTGAAATGAAAAATCAAAAAAAAAAAATTGGTGATGATCGAAAAAACAACACAACAACATGAATCATGCAATGTTCAGGTGTGTTGTGTGTGCATATGATGAAAGTGAAACAAAACTGAAACTGTACCGTATTTTGACATCAGTTTTTATGATTGTGGTGAAATTTTTTTTCTTTTCTTTCTTTATTGTTTCAAAAGATTTGAAAAATTTCAGATGAACATCTTTTTTTTGTGCATATTGAGGGCTAGCAAAAAAAAAGTGTCTCAATCATTTTTTTTTTTTGAATTTGACTCTTTTCTGTCATGTTTTCTGTTCACATTTACCGCAATGTGATCTGTAATGAAGATTTTTTTTTCTTTATTTCTGTTCATACACACACACACACACTGACAAATGTCAGGCTCGTGTTATCGTGTTATTTTTTTTTCGGGCCACCCATATTAGAAAACAGGGGCGTTGCACGAGGGAATTTGCACGAGTTTTGTTCATCAAATATTATCATCATCATTAAGTATATTGCTCTCTGTTTTGTGTTCCAGAGTAAAAAAACATTTTCAAATGGTTCTCTTTCTTATATTCATTTACTATGAGTATTTTTTTTTCTTTTCTCTTTTTTTTTGGAACCTTCATTTTTTTTATTTTTAATGATGATGATGATGATTATCGTAATAATGGTGATCATTATAAAGTGTTATGATGATGATGATGATGATGATGATGATAAGATGTGCTGCTTACAGACATTGATTTTTTTTCTTCTTTTTTTTATCTACATTTTCAATTCCAGTCAGGTTTTTTTTTCCAACGACAAAATTTATTTAGTTTGTAAATGAACATTTTATAATGAGTAAAATTAGTGAAAACTACTATGTACAAAACAGTATGTCAGAGAGCTAGAGACAGTCGGGTTAAAAGAGACAATTTACCATTTCCATCATGTGATGATAATGGAAATGGAATTGTAGATCACTTCACATGAACAGAATAACACAACATATGCACGACATTTTTTTTTTTTTTTTTTGTTAATACAAAACAACAACAATGAATATATAGGCGTATTAAAAGAATATAATATAATAAAATAGTCCAAACTAAAAGATTTGTCGTGAGAAGATTCAGAAGAAATAAAAAAAAATTTTTTCATATGATAAAAAAACCTTGATCCTGTTATGTGATTAAATTTTTATAATATGTACAGTGATGATGATAATAACGATGCCAATGAAAATAAATGACCACTACATTATATATAAATGTGAATCGCCCAAATGATCTATCGTCAATGATGGATTCATATTTGCGTGCCATAAAAGAATCCATCATTGATGATATCGGATTCAATATTTTAACAAATAAAAAATCAATCGGAAGTGGAAATCTATACATTTTTTTTCATTTAATTTCATTCATAATTAATAATTTTACAAACAGAAGATGAAAAAAAAACTAGAACGATTTTAAATCAAAAAAAAACAAACAGACAAACAAACAAACAAACTGATAATGTTGATTTTCAAGACAATCGATAAGGAAATTAGTTCAATTGATTGAATGATCGAACGATTGCCAATGGACAAAAATTTTCTCATATCAATTACTGAAATGATAATAATGAATGAATGAATGAATGAAAATAATCTACTCAAATCGTTATGGCTTTTTTGATGAGTTTAATTTATTTTTTTTTTGTTTAATATTCTTCCCCCTGAATACAATGCAAAATGAAAAATAGTTCAATGTAATGAAGATGATGATGATGAAGTTCAGAACAACAACGACAACAACAACAGAAGAACAAAAAAAAATCCATAAAATGACCATAACATTATTCAAGTTTTCCTGATATTGTTTTTCTTGTCATAATCATTTTTCAGTGGAGATAAAAAAAAATCACCTACAATGAAACAAACAAATCAACAGTGAAAAAAAAACCGATAAAAATGTCAAGTAAACAACAGAAAAGAGGATTCAAAGATTATCCACACACACACACACACACTCGCACACACACATACATCAAATTTATTAATACGGATTCAAATTCAAATTTCATCAGATTAAGGTAAAAAAAAACAACAACAACAAATGAATGAATATTTAAAAAAAAAGAAAAAAACAAACAATAAACAATAATGTCTATGGTAATGATGATTATCAGGTAGAAATGAATTGAAACAACGACAATGTTAACGACAACAACATGATTAACCGTGAATAGAATGAATTGGATGTGAATGAAAATCATAATGAACACATGATGATTATCATCATCATCATCATCATCCAGATCATGAATGGTGATTAATGGAATTTTAAATCATTGTAAACAACAAAATCAAAATGACAATTTTCACCATTTTTTTGTTGTTGTTGTTGTAGTTGTTGCAAAATCAATGTGGATATAGACAATTTATCAAAGGTAAAAGAAAAAATAAGTTAAAAGCTAAGATCAACGTTTTATGATCATCATCATCATCATCATCATCGTTGTCGTTTTTTTTTTGTTTCAATGAATCAATTTGAAAAAAAGGAAATGATAGATGAAAATATTTAAATCATTGAATTTCTTTTCTTATTTTTTTCAAATCAATCACAGTTGGTGGTGACCTTTTTTTCGTTGTTGTTGGTGGCGGTGATGGTGGTGATCAATGATGATGATTATCGATGATGATGATGATGATGATGATGATGATGATGATGGTATGTATCGACTTGTTGATTTGAAAATGTTGTTCAAACATTTCATTCTGTATGCATTTATCGTCGTATATTTATAAACGACGATAATCGATTCATCAATCAATTTCTTAATTTATATTATTATTATTATTATTATTTGTGAACTGTAGATCATTCGAACATATGATGGTGATCACAATTTGTTGTTACAATTGAAATTGAAAAAAAATCAATTTCCGACTATACTGAAAATGCATGGGAAATGTTCATTTAAATCAATCTCAGGAATTAAAAGGAATAAAAGGAAGAAAAAATCTGGAAAATCCTTCCCAAGAAACATCACATATCACAATCCATTGTGTTACATGATGATGATGATGATGATGATCAAATCCAGATAATTAGGTAATTAAACGAAACGAGAGAAAAAAAATTGAAATCAACAACAGTAGAAAAAAATGTTGTTTGCAATGTGAATTTTGTTATTTTTGAAAATGAAACTTGTGATATTAATTATGGTCATCATTATATAATTATGGATGTGTGTGTGTGTGTCTGTGTGTGAAATGAAATTTAGAGTAAAAAGCATTAGGTGAATTTTATTTTCTTTTTTGGTGAGAATGTCATTTTAAATGGTCATAATGATCACCATCATCATGATCATCATCATTGAAACAAAGTTTTAGCTATTTCTATAAAGTGTTTATATCATCACACATGATCATCAGTGCATGTATGGCCTATGATTGCGAATGATGATGATAGTGAAATGTTCTGTTAAAATTATGTTTAAATAAAAAAAAACTAACAATTTGAATTTCTAGCCACATTTTTTACTTTCATGTTAATGTTTGTTTGTGTCATTCAGTAGTAGTTTATTATGAACAAAAAACTTTATAAATATGACACAGGAAGTATATATGATCGAGTTAAAGTTTTCGTAAGTGAATGATGAATGTTCAGATTTAAAATGTGGACCTCTTTTTTACAAAGGTATGTTTCGGATAGATATGTGATTGTGAAAACGTTAATTCAAAAAAAAAAAAAAAAAATCAGCCAGAATGTTGATTCATTGCTTCGAAATAGATTGACCTTTTTTTCCATTTATCGGTACGGCAAACAACAGGATTGTCAAGGATCATCGTTGTTTCCTGGTTATTACTCGCGATGATGATGATAATCATCTGTACCAAATGGCAATTAAATGAATATATAATGTAAACGCCCAAAATTGGATTATATTTCAATCGAATTAAAATTAAAATCATATATCACACATGTATCACCATTATATATGTGTATATAAACAGCAGACAATACAATCAGATTCAATGAGGGGAAAAAAGTAAAAAAAAAAATCAAATTTTCAATTGTGATTAAACAATTTGAAAATCTTACCATTTTGATTGTTTTTCTTAATATACATTCATTCGCCCTTAATCACCAATCTTTAGGGGATTTATTTTGTTTGTCTGGATAATCGAATTTCTTCCACGTGATCATCATCATCATCATCATCATTTTCATATTAATATTTTAAGCTTTTTAAATGATGTGTATGTATGTATATAAAAAAAGATAAAGATGAAATCATTACATTTACATTTACATTCCAAATTGATTAATAGATTTTATGAATAGCTCCAAAATCACATGCCAAAAGAACAAAAATTATTATTTAAATGATGATAATGATGATGATCAAAAATCCTTAATATTTACTCAAATGTTTGATTTACATTCAAATTCAGATCAATGGGAGAATTAAAGAAAAAAAAATGTTAATGGTAAGTCAATACATTTTTTTGATTAATTTGTTTATTTAGAAAAATCTTTCAAACTCATTGATCATCATCATCATCTATTTTTTTTTTTTTTTAGTTGTCATCATCATTTTGATTACGTAATGTGATGGTTATATATGAATATGAAATAGATGAAAAATAAAAACTTTTTAAATCTATCTGGAAACAGAACGAACGAATGAAAAAAAAACAAAATAAAATGATCCAGAAATGAAGAAAATTGTGAAATTCAAACATCAATCAATGGGGGGCAAGATGATGATAAAACGTGGTGCTTTTTGTTTAAAAATCATCAATAAAAAAAAAGTTTTGTTTCATCAGTGTGCACAACACGACTACCATCACCACCACCACCACCAAACTGAAAATCAATGACACTCCCAATCATTAAAAGAATTCAATAATCATCAATACTGATTCTATGGAAATTTTTTTTATGGAAAATTTAATTCAATAATGATGATTATCATGATCATCATTATCATGTTTGATGACCCATGAAGATTATCGCTTCCATCATCCATCTTTATTATTGTGGATAATTTAATTGGAAAGAAAATTATCCGGCATAATCAGCTGATCCACAGCATTAGAAACAATCCGAATTGTGTTAATCTTGAACCTGACGTTGAAAAAAAAAGACAAAAATCATGAAGAAAAGAGAGAGAGAGAGAAAAAAAATTTTTTTTTTTGGATATGGATAAAAAATTTTCACATCAATATTTCTATACTTGGTTAGGTTCGAATGGATCATCATATACACAACAACAACAACAACGACAACAGCAGAGACATTGATCGTTTTATGTCGTATCATCATCATCATCTTTTCAAGGTTAATTGATATATATGTTTTTTACACTCTTTCTCTAGGTCTTTTTAAAGAAATGGAAAACCGTTTTATATGTTATTTGTGTGTGTGTGTGTGTATGTCGAAACAGAATGATGTTCATTTTTTTTTTCATTTCATTGTCCACGATGTTCGAAGATGATAACACACAATGATGGTGATGTACGATTGAACCAATTTTTTTTTTCTTCTTCTTCGAAAACTAAAAAAAAAGAGATGACAAGAAGGAGAAGAAGGATAACAAAAAAAAATTTTTTTTTTTTGTAAATGATGATTCAATGTGCTATCTTTATGTATGTTTTTTTTCTCACTTCATTACATTTATGTGATCCAAAATATCCATTTACAACAATTCAATGACACATGATGATAAATGTCTCCGAATAATCATCATATGTGTGTCATTTTTTTTTTGTTTTGTTTTGTTTAATCGAGATCAAATCATAATTAATTAGCTTAAATTTTTAAATTTTTTCTTTCTATCATCATTTTACTAAGAATAAAAAAAGAGAATGAAGAGAAAGTAGAAAAAAAATTCAATGTTGGTCAATTATGGCAAATGATGATGACTTTTTTGGAAAAATAGCGAAAAAAAATTGCTCTAATTTTTTTTTCTCGCCAATTTTAAATTCAATTTCCAAAATCTAATTTTCATTTAAAATGAAATGGTTGTTGTTGTGGTTGTTGTTGTTGTTGTGGTTGTTGTTCAAATACGATGTTGAAATATTTTACCAAAAATAATCACCTCTCTCATTGAAATTGTTTTTATTAATTGGATTCACACATTCAAAAAAAAAAAAAAAAAATTCTCTCAATTCCATTACCATTTGTTGTTTTGTTTGATTTTCAATCATTTCATCACATTTTTATTCTATTAGTTTTTTTCTTTCTAAATTTTCTAATTTAAAACATATAAACAATCGTTATATATATTATTATGTGTCCAATTTAGTGATATAATATGGGCAAAATAATGTAAATGTTGCAACCGAATTTTATTTTCTTGAAATTTACAACTAATTTTTTTTTTGTTTTTCTTATTTCATATATTGAACAGTGAAACAAATGAAACACTCGTTCTTGTGGCCAGCCAAACAAAATGAAGCTCAATGACGATCATGATAATGATGATGATGATGATGATGATGATGATGATAATTTAGAATTTCGATTCGATTTGATTTGATTACAATCTTGTTGTTGTTGTTGTTTTTTTTTTTGACTCCTTTGTTGTTGTTGTTGTACATTGAACACACACATATTATTCGCTCACATGTTTATATGGATTGTGATCAATGGAAAAATATGTTTTAGAACAACAACAACAACAATAACAAATTCGAATGATTTGAAACAAAATGATGATGATGATGAGAAATGAATGAATGAATGAATGAAATCATCTAGAAGAAGAACAACAACAACGAAAAATGAAATTCATTTCGTGTTTCTTGTTCTTGTCATGAACTTGTTGCTGTTGTTCATTATGTGATCATCATCACACATTATCAACACATACGAATGAGTTAAGGAAAAACAGCAAAGCCAAAAACCGCCCGAAATTTATCATTAACAACGAAAAAAAAAATAAAAATAATCATAATGAAAATGAGATGATCGTATCGTAAGAAATGATTTTCTGGATTTTCTTTCTTTCTTGATATATATTATTATTCTATAATACAAAATTTGTCTGGCAAACAAAATTTCGTAAAAAAAAAAAATTTGCCGGCCTAGCCAATAACAACTGGAATTTATTATTTGTTGAAACACACACACACACACACTCCGAACGCACGAACACAGAAATCAAATCAATCACAATCAGAAAATGGAAATGGAAAAATCAGACAACAAAAAAAAACACAAGAAGCAAATCACATGCATTTGTGAGCTCCACTTTATATATTTATTTATGCATACAACCATGCACATAAAAATTGTTTCAATATTGCTGTGGAACAATATTGGAATATATTTGGAAATTTTTGTCACTGTTGTTGTCACTGTTGTTGTTGTTGTCTGGCTACAATCGTTGGCAATCCTATTTGTATTTGATTTCATGGTTTTTTTTTCGCTAGTCTCCTGTTATTTGGTTGATTTGATTTTGATCGCTGTCGTCATCATGAATGATGATGTTGATGTTGATCATGGATTGCAGCAGTGGTCATCATCATCATCTTAATCGTCAATGGACAAACAAATAAACAAACAAAACGATCATAAAAAAAATCATGACAATTTTATTGTTATTTATTTCTTCGTGTTTGTTTTTTTTTCATTGCTCCAAGATATATATTATTCATTTAATCTGGAACATGAATATATAGAAAAAAAATGAAGTGAAATGAAATGAAATAAAATCTGATTCTGATTCAAAATTTAAATCTTCAAATTTATTCACCACATTTGACAAAAAAAAAATGATGAACGAAATTGCCATTTCATTTGATAATGTGTGTTGTTTGTTTGTCAAACCCGGTCAAGATTAGTGGTAGTAGTCCAAAGAAGAAATGCATGAATTTTTTTTGTTTGTCATAATATTCATATCATGATTATCACTGTCCACTGTTGTTTCAAATATTATGATGTTTTATCACCTATTATATATATAAACACTTTATTGCTGTCACAAAACATACATTTGTGTGTGTGTGTGTGTGTGTTTGTGATCCATATTTTTAGCTTAAATCTCAAAACTGTCTCTCTCTTTTTTTCTCGGGAACCGAATAAAACATCGTGGAAAACGATTTTTTAGGCAAAAACTTTGAAAATTCAGATTCAGACGTGGTCAGATTTAAATTTTTTCCTTTTGTTTTTTTTTTAAAACTCTAGATGAGAATAAAGGATTTTATTTTTCATATTTTACTTGAACACCGGATGATGATTGATCCAAAAATCTTGTTTTTTTTTCACTCTCTCAGTGAATTTATATTGTATACACGCGTTTTTTTTTACTATGCAAAAATAAATAAATTATGCAAATTTATCGATCGTTATGTTAGTGGTGATGACGACGATGACATTGATACATATTTCATAAGTTTTTTTTCCCTCACCTTTTTTTCCTCACCATTACCAATTTTTGAATGATGAATAAAAACAATGAAAAATCCGGCTGTCTTTGTCTTGACCAAATGGCATAGCCATTGCCATATTAGGTTCATTTTCATTTCAAACAATATTGGGTGTTTGTTAAAATTAGTTAAAACTTGAATTTTTTTTTTCAATATCAAAATTGAATTCTTAAAACAAAGTAGTATTTGCCAGTAGTTGTAATTGAGTATAATTTTCCATTCGATAAAAAACAAAACAAAAAACAAAAAACAAACTAATAATGCCAACAATAATCCACAATGCACGAATTTTTTTTTTCTCTGATACTTGATTCAAATAAGAAATAAAAACTTCAAAGTTACGTAATAATTGACAATTGTATTTGATGATTATTTCGTCGTTGTTGTTGATAATGATGATGATGATGATGAAAGTGAGATTTAGCGCCCTTGTAACGTTGTTTCATTTGTTGGGTGTTATTATTTATTTGTTTGTTCGTTCGTTGTTGTTCTTGTTGTTATCAATTCAAATTCATCCAAACACATTTTTTTCAACAGAAAAAAAATTTATCGTTATGATGATGATGATGATAATGTGGTGGTTATGTGTGTGTGTGTGTGTGTGTGTGTGTCTATTATGTTCAATGATCAATAGGAAAAAAGAAATACCATTGTCATCATCATCATCATCATCATCATCATCATCGTTGTTGATTTGTCTGTCTCAGTCTTGTTCTTGGGTTGATTTCCGTTGTTGTTCAATTCAGTCAATCTTTCGATGTTGAAGATTAACAATTTTGGATTAGTCAATGATTTTTTTTTCTGATGATCATTGTTATATTACTAATGACAATGATAATACCTTTTTTTTGGAATTATCAAAAATGTTGAAATGTGTGTTTTTCGTTGTGTTGTTTTTCTGCGTGTTTGTTTGTTTGTTTATTTTTTGTGAATTCACTGATAAAATGATAAAACAAGCAAAAAAAGGAAGTGGCAATAGATGTTGATTACTGTTGATTGCCATGATGATGATAATTGGCCATGATCATAGACAGTTACAATGTCCGCATATATTATAATAAACGAAACGTGCGGATCAATTATAGATCAGGTGTGCTTGTTGTTGTTGTTGTTGTTTCAACAAGCTTTCGTTTCCTTTTACTTATCCATATGGTAATGTTGCATTTTTTTTTCTTTAGCTTGTTAGTATTTATATTCGAACTATATGGATAAATAATATTGTAGGTGTGTGTGTGTATGTGTGTGTTTAAAGTGTCAAAGGTGACAAAACAACAACAACAACGAAAAAATGAACGATTCAATTGGTCACAATAAATCACGGTAACAAAGCCTGAAAATTTTTGTTTTTTTTTCGCCAATTATCCATTTCACACTATATACATATGATGGAAAATAATTAGATTTACAATAACAACAACAGCAAAAAAATTGTCCGTCTGATAGATCCGTCGTTATGATGATGATGATTATCAACAAAATACAAATTAACACGTGTTACGATGAATCCAGTGTATTTGAATTATTTATTATTATTATTGACAATCTGGAACAACAACAACAACAACAACAATATGATGACCAAGACATGGACAAATAAAAATGATTGGATTGGCCGTTTTTTCTTCACTTACTATTCATGCGACACATGTCAATCAGCCATTTTGAATTGGATGAAACGAATTTTGTTATTTTTTTGTCGTTGTTGTTGCCGTTGGATAATAAAGAAAAAAAATTGGTCTCGGATGACCGCGAAAAAAAAAATAAATAAATGTTCACAAACATTGTCTGCGTGATGATAGTGATGATGATGATGATGAACTGGCAAGATGTTGTTGATGATGATAATCATTGCGATTAACGAAAAAGAAGAAGAAGAAGATCATAAAAATGAATGAATGAATGAATTAAATGTTTTTATATATATAATGAGATTGTGGAGACAGGATATTTATTATAGTAATCAACAGAATTACTGTGTTTTTGCTACTAGAATTGATGCTTTAAAAAATTTTACCATTGTTGTTGTTGTTGTTGTTGTTGTTGTTTTTATTGTTTTCCTCACATGATAAATCCATGAATGATGCCATTCATAATTCTAGGTAAATCTTACAAAAGAATAAATAACTGATCTGATCTGATGATTTTCGTTTTACGGGACACAAATCAGGGATTATCGATTATTTTTTTCTTTCTAAATAATTCGATGCACAAACAAACTGGTTCTTGTTGTGTTCACCACAATGATTGAAATTAGTATAATTCGATTCGATAAATTGAATATAATTCGATTTTATTATATAACAATGATGAGTTTTATCAGTTTTTTTTCCGTAGAAAAAAAAATTTACATAAATTTTAATATTCAATGCACGCGGTGTCAACACGTGTCATTCAGCCATTCATTTTTTTTTTAAATTTAGTTTCAAACTTGCATTGGTGGAAATCAACAATGCTTTCTTTATGATTGAATAAAAACACGTACTTTTTGTAATTTTTTTTGTCTGTTTGTTAATTTCGTCGAAAAAAAAATTTAAATTTATTTTTTTTTAATGAAAAATTTTGTCGCTGCTGCTGCTGCTGTTGCTGTTAACGCCCATGAATTTGTCATTTTTTTTCAATTCATTTCTAATCATGCACGTAATATTCCCAATTGTCATCATAAAGAGAATGAACAAAATTGAAATATTCAACAGTCCATATAATCGACTAATTATCACTTAATGATGATGATGATGAATGAAAACGGAATGAAAATGGAATGAAATGAGTTCTGTATGATGAATTTCATATGAAACAGGAAATAGAAAATGTTAACTACATTTTGACATTCAATCACTGACCGAATTGAAATCGGTAGCATCCACAATGATAATTATCATTATCATGGCATGTGGTAAGATATAAATGTGTTTATTTACGATGATGATGTAATTGAAATGTGGAAAACAAAAAAAAAAAACAAATTAAAGTTAAATTTTGTTTTTTTTTTCGAAAAAAACAAAATTAAAAATTCATCATATTTAAATCAACACATTTCTCTCATTGCAATTAGTATAGCACATCATCATCATCATATGTTGTCATGTTAAAATTCTTGGAATGTTAACTATCTCTGTAATGCGTTAAATAGATTGAAATGGATGGTCATTTGTTGATGATGATGATGATGATGACGGAAATACAGATAATCAATTGTCGAAACAACAACAGAAAAAAGAATGTGACATCATCATGATTATGTTTTGGTGGTGGTGGTGGTGGTGGTTGATCACTGCATATGATATATACGCACACACACACACAAAATGAATGAATGAATGTTCATATCATCATATCTTTAAATTGTAATCTCTTCATTCACACACTCTGATACACCAGTTGGATAACATACACATACACACACACACACACACACACAATTAACCATAAAGATCAAGATCGGGTTAAATACAAAATAAAATAAAATGTTTTATTCCAATCACACATCGGGAAAAAAAAACATTATAATCGGAAATTCACAACAAGAAAAAATCCAACATTAAGCAATGCTAAAATTCACATTTCATTTCACATTCAATTTGATGATTGTGATCATGAATGATGATGATGATGATGATAAAATCACAAACATTTACGGTTACGTGTCAATTTGTGATCATTGATATAATTGTTTCACAAAGGAAAAAAAAATTTTTTTGTTTTGTTTCTTGTTTCATTCAAAAAATTGATTGAATTTTTAAACTATAAAAAATTTGCCATTTGATCAATCAACTTTTAAATTTATTTATCAATCAATCTAAATAAAAATCAATCAATCAATTAATCAATCGATTCATTGCTTTTGTTATTCGGCATACTGTCACATTAAAGAGATCTAATAATGAGAAAAATTATTTCATTTCAATTCAATGGTTAATTATTCATTGGTTTATATAATGATTAATGTGTGAAACAATCATTTTTATTTGCATTTTTTCTTGACAATAATGATAAATATAATAAATAAATGATGACTGAAAATTTGGAATAAATTTTTGCAATGAACGATAAAGAAAAAAATAAAATTAAACACATTTATCAGTCAAAAGTAACTGTTTACAATTTTTTTTTCTTCAAAATTTTATGTTGATTATGTAAATGTAGCCCGTATTATTTGTTTCAATTTCAATAGAATGAATGAATGATGATGATGATAATGAAATATTGCTGTTTAGATTGTCATCGTTATCATCATTAAAAGATCTAATGATCTAAGATGAATCTAATAATTTTTCGTACTCCAATAAATTGATCTGGCCGTTTTGCTAGGATAACTTGGCAATGATGATTTTGTTGGTGGATAAATTGATGGTGATTCATGTTTTGTTCCATCAAATGAACTGCTACCGGTAAAGCCACCTTGTTCATCATGTTTAGTAGTTGGTGCTCTTGAATCCTGTTTCTGTGCTATTATTGTTTTTATATCTTCAGTAACTGGCTGAATCTCTTGAATGATTCGTCGATATGGTTTGATTATTTCTCGTACTTCCTGTTTTTTTTTTGGGACAAAAATAGATTATTAGTATGAATGAATTGAATTAATTGATCCATTTTCTCACCTGGATAATCGGTTTCACAACTTTGTGTCGTAAATGTTTTGGCTGATCTTCCGATGTGGTTTCTACCATTCGATCCAGTCCACTTCCTGCATGATTTTGTTCAATTTGTAATCGACTTGAAGCCGATTTGAATTGCATCACCAATGGTAAGGAATTGGCACCAACTTCAATGATATAAGGTTCAGTTCGTTCCATAGGAATGTCGACGGGAATAAAATCAAATGTCTGTCGTGTTTTTACGGCCAATGGTATGACTCTACCGACCATACGTTCATGACCGAATTCATCGGATCCAGATGAACCACCGCTTGGTTCATATTGTTGTTGAATAATATTTTTCGTTGGCGATGAATATGATTGAGCCGAGACTAGAATTGTGGCCATCATAAGAACCAAAATTGTTGAGGTCTTATGGAGGTTAAATGGAAAAGAAAAAAAATAGTTTTCAGTTATAACAAATTCATGAGAGAAAAAAAACCGAAATTTCACAAACCTTAATTGTTTGGAACATTTTTGTTGAAAAAATTTAAAGTTGATTTTGAATTTTATGATTTGAAAATGTTTTTTCGGTTGTTTGATGATTGAATACATTGTCATGCGGCAGGTTTATATAGTCATCGAAATACATACGAATGTTCCATACGTATTTTCATCAGGTTTGAACGTTTTTCTTTTGCATTCATTTTTAACTTGATTGACTTGGACCAAATAATAATAATAATACATTATTATATCGATAATCACCGGTCGAATCAATGTTAAACTGAGACATATTGTTGTTTGTTGTTTGTTTTTTGTTGAACTAATTTCATCTGATTTTATTTTCGTTTCGTTCCATGAGAAATGGAACATGAAAGACCCGACCCCAATGATGATGATGAGTAAAATAAACATCGATATTAGGTTTGTCAAAAAAAAAATTGAATCAAAATTTTTCCTCTTCCAAAGGTGTGTGTGTGTGTGTGTCTATGTCAACTTTTGGTCGATGAGATAAACATCATCATATGTGAAATGAATTTTTCATATAACACGTGTATATACTTTTCAGTAAGATTCAAGAAATTTTTTTCCCCAATCTTTCTTTTTATTCTTATGAGTGAGATGTCTATGAAGAGAATCTATTCATCTAACGAGATCTTTGAAGGTCTTTTTTTTCCACGAAAAAAAATCAATATTCAATTTGAAGATAAAATTTCACTATCATCAGCTGATTAGGAAAACATTAATGAAAAATGATGATGATGATTTGCACCAATATTTTTTTTTGTTCTTTGTTTTTGTTTGCCATCTTCAAATGAAATACGGAAGAGTTATAATTTCAATTGGTTCCTATTTCACCATCATTATCCACATTTATTTGAAAACTTGTTGATGAAAAAAAAACGCTCCTGTAATCATATTGGTTTCATATTGAAATCGTAAATTATCGTATTTGTATATTGCACCCTGTTTGTGTCGTATGTTATCTTTAGATTTATTAATTTTCTCACCAATATTTGATCAAAAACAACGTTATTTAACAAGTTTAACACTTTTTATCCACAATATTTATAAGTGATAACATGATAAAAATGAATATTTTGTTGATTAATGAATTACGAACTCAAATGCATCAAATATAGAAATTAATCAAATAATAAATAAATAAATATGAACAACATCAACACAGGTACAGGTGTTTGTATCAGATTTTTGCAAAATCTATTTTTTTTCTAATTTTTTTTAAATTCCAAATTTAGATCATTAATATCCAGATTTGCTGGCTGATGATCCAAATGAACTACTACCATATGCACCAGTTCCACCGCCATATGATCCACGACCAGTTCCAACACGGCCCGTAGTTCCAACAGCATTTCCGGTTGTACCAGTGGTTCCAGTACCAGCTGTACGTCCACGTCCACGTGCAACAATTGTTTTTACTTCTTCTTCCACAGGGCGTATTTCTTGAACCACACGCCTATATGGTGTAATTACTTCTCTTACTTCCTGTTTTTTTTAAATAAAAATAGGATTGTTTTTGGTATAAATGAATTTAATCTATTGATTCATTTTCTTACCTGGATTATCGGTTTCACAACATTGTGACGTAATAATTGTGGTTCATCCTCGGATTGTGTTTCCTGTATTTCACCTGCTTCAGAACCTTCATGTGTTTGATGTACTTGAATTCGTGATGATGCCGATTTAAAATTCAAAATTAATGGCAGATGACCGGCATCAACATCAATAACTTGTGGCACAACTTCATCTTGTGGTAGATCAATATCTACATATTCAATTACATGTCTGGACCTAACAGCAGCTTGTACTGGTCCAGAAGCGGCAGCCGTACTAGCTAAAACACCACCACTTGTACTTCCAAAACCAAACGCTGCACCAACACTACCACCCAGTCCTAATGTAGATCCACCATAGCCACCCGAACGACTTGAACTTGAATATCCGCTGCTACTGCTATATCCACCGCCACCACCACCACCACCACCATAAGCAGTAACCTGACTGACGAACAATGTGGCACAAAGTATGATGATCTGAAAAAAATAAAACTAAAAATTTAAAAATTCATCATTCGCAAAAAAAACTCAATCGACAGACTTTGCTAAACATATTGAACATGTAATATGAAACCATCGAACTTTTCAAAATTATTCACATAAAGCTCGTTGATTTTTTTTTTTGATTTGCTTCTTGTTTGTTGTTGTTGTTGATGGAAAAAAAACCAAAACAAAACGAAAATAATTCAAATGTTAAAACGAAACAAAAAACGAAAAAAAAAATTTGAACTAAACACTAGAACTTTTCAAAAGAATCTGATGAAACTTTGGTCATAGACAGTGGGCTTTTTATACTTTAGTGACATTTCATTTTCCATCGAATATGAAACTTTTGCATTTGATCATCATCATCATCATCATTCTCATAAATTCATAACAAAATTGAAAAAAAAACAAAACAGAAAAAGAACAAAAACAAGAGAAGTGGACAAGTTTAATTGTCAACGAATTAAATTGTAATTCATTTTTCATTATTTTAATTTTCATCAAAAAAAAAAAAAAACAAAACGAAAAAAAATGAGCTAAACAAAATGGCAGAAAAAAAAGAACAATTCAACGATTCAATTTTAATTCCAATTGAATCAACATTGTATGAACCATATAGCTATGAAAATTGTTGAAATTATTCTCATAGGTTTTTTTTTCTTTGAAATTTATCTCCTCCTTTATGATGATTATAATGATGATGATGATGGTGATGAACATCGATGGTCACCATCAACATACAAACAAACATAATTCAAATGTATGTATAATCGGTCTGGTCAGGCCGAATCATTTCAAAATTATTATCATTTTTTTTTACTTTCTCTTCATTTTTTTCTTCTTCTTCATAATGATAATTCAAATTCAGAAAAATAAAAAGAAAAAAAAATTCTCGCCATTTTTTCGACCTCATATTTTTTTTTCTTCTTGAACTTAGTGAAATGAACATTGTCATCATTACTTATACGAATAATGATTATGAAATTATGATGATGATGATGATATTCTCGGACAGAAAAAAAAGAGAATGTCATCTTTTTGTTTCAGTGTCATCATCATCATTGTCATTTGAATTGATTTTTTTTTCTTCATTTAATACATGTTATCACCTTGCCATTGTCCTGATTCGTTTGTTGTTTTGCCCATTATGTAATATCAAACTATACATACACATACGTATAACAACAACAACAACAACAAAAACAACAACAATAACGGCATAGAGGTAACACAAAACAATGACATTTGAAATTTAGTTGGAAAAAAAAATTTACAATTAAAATTTAATTTGTCATTAAACCACATCAATGCCGCATCATTACAAGATGATGATGATCCAGAATAACAATGGGTGTGTGCATGTGTGTGTGTTTTTTTATGATTATCGCAGTGAGAATGGTGGTGTGATTCTCGATCAAATGATGACCTTGCTCTTGGATATATATTTTTGTTTTTTCAATAATTTCGTTATTCATCGAATGAATATAGTTTTGCTTCTTTTTCCATTGATTAGATTTTTCAATGTTATGTGTACACAATTTGTTTTAACGTATCGACCAAATTAAAAGATTTTTTTTTTGTGTAATGAAAAATTACATTTTTTTCTGTCTTTTTTTTTTGCTTTGTTTTTGTTTATTCGTTTCAAGGTAAATCCAATTATCCAGCTAAAATACACACACACACACACACACACACACAGGTGCACATTAATCCATTTAATGTATACGAGAAAAACATTTACACAGATTTTCATTGTTTTTACATTCACACACACACACACATACACACAAAGAAAAAGCATTAGGTCCTTTTTCAGATTGATGGATGATGAATGTGGATATGTAATCTTGTTGCTATTATCGGTTGTAATAATACAAATTATTTTCAATGTTTCAAATGTGTATTTTCAATCTAAATCCAAATATTTTAATACACAATGTGCTACACTACTGAAAATAAACTATACTGATGGATCGATGATATCAAACTGTGTGTATGTGTGGAATATCTTTCATTTGTCAATGTCATTGTTGTTGTCCATAGAATGAAAAGATTTGATACAAAAAAAATGGATAATAAATTGCGGCATCTCTTTCAACAATGATGATGATGATGATGATAATCAAACTGATGATACCGACACAATGATGATGATGATGTAACCATTGTTTCTGAAACAAAATGAAACAAACGATTATTTATAGTTATAGAACATGTGAACATTATGTGTAATAATAATAAAAAAAAGAGGATTTTAATTTTTCAAACAAACTAAAAAAAAGAGATCTGGATTAAAAATAGGGGGTGTGTGTGAATTTTGAAAATTTTTTTCGTTTTTTTTCAATTTCTCCACACAGTTATAATAATAATATGATGATGATGATCAGTTCATTTATCAAAGAGGAGAAGAGATTGTCATTAGTTTTTTTTGTTTTTAGTTTTGTTTCAAATTTTTCATTTTTCTCTTTTATGTAAATGTGTGTATACACCGAAAGATTTATTGCATAATACCATTATTTTTATCATTTTTAACATTCAAATTCAAATCATCATCATCATCATTATCATTATTATGATGATGATGATTGTTATTTTGATTTTGATTTTTTGTATCATTATCGATATTATGATTATTATTATCGATTTTCATCATTTTTTTCATCATTTTAGTGTTACGTAATTTTCTTTGTATTTGATGATAATCCGAAATGGATTTAATGAATTTATGTTTAGCAATTAATTGATGATAAAAATTACTACCATCACTATGTTGTGTATTCAATATGGTTGATGGTGGTGGTGGTGGTGGTGGATCTATTACATCCATATCAATATCTAATAAAGCAATGGTGGTTTTTGATTGTTGTTGGCCAATAGAATATTTTGATTGTTTTGGTTTCGGTTCATTTGTTTTCATTGCCAATTCAATATCGATTTGATCAACATCGGAATTCATAAATGGTATTGTTGTTTGCTGTTTATTGATTATTGTTGATTTTTTTAATTTCAATTTTTCTTGTTTTCGTTTATAAGATTTTGATAATGTTAATGATTTTGTTGTTTTCGATGATGATGATGATGTTGATGTCGATGTTGATGTTGATGGTTCTGTTTGTGATGAACGTAATAGTTTTGTTCTTGACGATGGTTTTGTTGTAGATGATATTTTCGTTGATTTTATTTTTTCACTATTTTCATTTTTAATTGTCATTGTCATTTTTGATGTAATGTCCATTGCATCATTGTCAATTGTTGATGATGATGGTGATGATGATGGTGATGATTGTGGTGGTGGTGGTGGTGGTGGTGATGATGATGATGATGATGACGACGACGGTAATGATTTCCGTATACTTTTCTTTTTAATCGATTTTACTGATGATTTTTTCTTTACATTTTTCTTCTTCAATTTTCTATTATTATAATTATTAACACCACCACCACCACCACCAACACAATCTTTAGCACGTGACCGCCATGTACATGTTATGATTATAAATAGTAATAATAATATAATGAAAAAAAATGTAATTATCATTATTATGATGGACATTGGCCATTTGTATGATGATGTTAATTGCGATATTGAATGTATGTAAAAATGATTGATATTATGTGATGATGATGATGATTTATCTGATAATACAAACAACATCATCATCATCATTTGTACTTAAAAGGATTGATGATTTGAAAAACGATCCAAAATGAATAATGGCTATAATAGTCGTTGTTTGTTGTCGATAACCTGTGGACTTGGATTACGAAAATTGTAATGTTGTAATGTAAATTGGAAATGTTTGAAATGACCACCACACCACCAACACCCACGTTTTTTTGTTGTTGTTGTTGTTGTAAATTTGATTTTAAATCTAAATTTTTTTTCCGTTACACCGAAAATAGTAAATGAGAGAATGAGAGAGAGAGAGAGAAAGAAAGATCGATAAATCGATCACAATTGAACGAATGAATGGTGGACAGCCTTGTTGGATTGAAATATTTTTCGTATTTGAATTTCCTTCATACTAATTGTTGTTGTTGAAACTATAGTTTTTTTTCGACATTTCGAATTTTTTTTCGTAACATAATAAACGACAAAGGGAATATGAAAATAAATGCAAAAATCGAAAATACGAAACAACAACAAACACCAAAAAAATCAATTGAATTTGAATGTATTCGAATGATAATGATGATCCAAAATACAAAATATAAAATATAATTTAATTCAATGAAAAAGAAACAAAATTTTTTTCAATCAATTTAATTTTGGAAAGAAAACGAATAAGAAAACGTTAAAATAAACTTTTTTTTCGATTATAAAATTGTTATATATTTCAAATAAACATTTCTTTTACAAACAAAATTGAAGGTTGATTTGACCAATTTTTGCCGCTTGAACGAACGAACGAACGAACGCGATTACATCATATCGATCATTCGATTTTTATTTGATGAAGAAACCAACAACAACAACAACAACAAATCATGAAACGAAAAAATAAAATGACACATTTATCGTCCTCGTCATCCACAAACATCTCCATTCAAAACTATAGTTGAAAAAAAACAAATTATAATTGATCGAAAAGATTAATTAAATGATAATAAACAATAGATTCATCTTTCGTAAAGATTGATCGATTGATGATCAATCATCATCATCAGAATCTGATGTTGATGATTTTCAAATGACAAATTAGATTCAGAAACACACACACACACACACAACACAGAGGCAGATCGACCGAAAATCAATGGATTAGTAACGAAAATTAAAACAAACATAATCCATTATCGATTAATGGATCAATTATATTGACGATGAAAAAGGCGGAGATGTCTGATGATCATGATGACGATGAGAACATCTGCAGTATTATACATAATATAATTATATAATTACGTAATAAGTAAGTAAGTATAGTTCATTTAATCAAATGAAAATTTTCAAATTAACGTTATATATTTTTTTTTGTTCAAATCACTGATCATCTAGTAATCGTCATGTTTTTCGGCCATTTCATTTTCTTAGAATTCGATTGATTTTTTATCCATCCATCTATCCATCCATCCATCCATTCACATTCAATTTGATTGAACGACGAGTGACCAAACACGCAAACAAACAAACTTCCTGGATATACCCTGGTGAGAGAGACAGCAGTCATTTAATTCAAAATTTTTTTTCCATCATTTAATTTATAAAGAATTTTTCATTTATTAAAAGGTAAAATATGTGTGTAAAGACATTCGGCAGAGATAAAGATGATAATGAAAGACAGTGAAACATAACATTTTCAATTTTACAAGATTTTTGACCAAAAATCAAAAAATTGACAATTATCAAGAGACAAATAGTGAGAAAATGAAAATTGTAAAAATAATGTGACAAAAAATATTAACATTTCAAATAGATTGACGATGATAGATGATGATGATTTTGAATATTAAATTGAGAGAAAAATGAGTTTGGTATGAAACGAAGAGACAAGAAAAAAAACCGGAGGCGTTGATTACGATAATGATGAATATATTTAGCCCGAAATTTGATGTGCAGAGAGGTTACAGCAACAGCAAAAAAAAAATCACACCACCAAAACAAAAAAAAAGTGGATCAAAAACAAAGGAGGAAACACATACAAACACACACACACACACACTCACACACACATCATTTGTATAGTTATAGATAAATCTGAAACAAAGTTAAAAGAAAAAAAAATTTGTTGAAAAAACAACAAAACAATACATTAATTAATCAATTGTGAATAGAAAGAGAAAGTTAGAGTAATGGATCATCAATAAATAAATATATCGAAAACAAAAAAAAATTGTAATCAAACGGGGGAAAAAAATCTGATCCAAATTTTCAAAAAAAAAATTTCAATTAAAATGATGAAAAATAGGTTAGGTTTTGTGTATGCATGTTTCATCACAAATGAATGGATCATGTTGATGATGATGATGATGAAATGTTTCTGAAAAAATGTAAATTTTATAATAATTATAAGATATATCGATATTCAAGATGTTTGTATGCATGTGTGTGTGTGTGTATATATTTGCGATTGAAACAATGATGAAAAAAAATATATATCTCGATCAATGGTTTCGAAATTAATAAATTGTTTGTTTGTTTCGTTGATTAATAATTGTAGGTGGGTGGGTGTGTGTGTATGTGTGTGTATGATGTATTAATTTTTCGTAATAAATGATAAAAAACAACAACAAAGTGAAAAAAAAGTCAATTAATTCATGCGAATCTATCATCAGGTTCTATGGTTATTATTTTTTATTTGGTTTGAAATTTGTAAATCATTTCAAACAAAACAAACAAAATAAAAGCTGATTAATGAATGAATGAGATCATATGAGATAAATTGACAAATAAATTAATTATCATCAAACGATGAGCCCATATGACAATATAACAAGAAGAAAAAAAACATGGACTTTCAATCAAAGTAAAAAAAAGAAAAAATCATGGCACAAAATCAATGATCTGATCAATTAATTAATCAATCAATCAATCAAAATATGATCATCATTTGGAGATTCGAAAATTTCAACGTTTTTTTGAAAATGCAAACAAAAAATGCATAATTTCCATGTTTTTTCTCGGGCTCAAAAAATTAAATAGATCAACAACAAAAATATAAACATCTGTTTGTATGTTTTTTTTTGCTGTAAGAGATTCAAAGATTTATGATGTCACACAAACACATAAAAAAAATTGAAAAAACATTAATCCTATATAATATATGTAAATGGTCAACATATGGAAAGTGAAAAAGAAGAAAACGGTAAATCTCTTGATCATTCATCAATGTAATCATTTTGTTTAATCTTGGAAATTGGATTTTTTTTTCTTGTTATTACTGTTGTTGTTGTTGTTGTTGATGTTCTTAATTCATTCAATGGTCATTGGAAATGAAATTTTCATTTTTTTCTAATTGAAAATATATGCAAAAGAAAAAAAAGAGAAGAAAATCCATATGAGCAAAAAACAACATCACAGGCACACTAAATCAATGTTTGATTTTGGTGATCACTAAAACATCACCAGGTAGTAAACACACACACACACACACACTCACACATACTTGAATGTAACAAAAAAAAAACGGATCAAACATGAAAACTAGGAATAAGTGATCATCATTATGGATCGAGTTAACAAAAAAAATTGCCCATGATTCAAATATATAAGAAACTTTGTTGAAAAAAAATAACGGAAGATGAATTTTTTTTTAAAGTTATTTTTAGCAAATCCTAAACTTTTGCTTGCCGGTGGTCAAAATAATTAATTTGAATTTATAATTATACAAAATATATATTGAGCTCTATTATATAGCCTTTAGGAAATTGCAAACAAAAAAAAATTTTACTGATCACATTATTCATCACGAGATTGTAATGTATATGATATAACTAATGTGTTGATGATTTATAGAATTGAATCTAACACACACACACACACATGCACATACTTTTGATTGTCATTAAGGTTCAATTTTTGTTTCATTATAGGAATTTGTTCTGGTTTGAAATTATAGAGTATATATATATAGTGTTGTCAGGATATTATAATTTTTAAAAGAGAAAGAAGAAATTAAAAACAAACCAATTATTATTAATGAATGATAATGTTGGTAATTTGTCCGACATTAATGTCTGTGTCAATATGGTAGGATCCGTATGACAGTTATCCATAAATTTTTTCGCATCATTTGATTGTTTAAATTTTACAATAGCACATTTTGATTCATGATGATTTTGTTGTTGTTCAATGAATACGATCGATTCAACCATTCCAAATGGTCGTGTTATTTTTCTTAGTAAACTTTCACGAACATCAATGGCTAGACCGGATATTTGTATCGATGTTGATGGTTTTATTTTCTGTGCTGTTGTCTTCGACGTAGCTGTTTTATCTAAAGATGATGTTTTAGCTATTGGCGTAGGCGTTTTTATTGGTGATACATTTTTAATTTGCATGATTTGTGGATTAATTGTTGATTGCTCTAGATTTTTACTATTGATATTACCAGATGAATGTTGACTACTGATGGTTTGGCCGCTACAAACTGTTTGAAAAATTTTTCTTTTCTCTGCCTTTTCTTGGGCAATTTTTTCTCGTAAACGTTTTTGTTCTTCCATTTTTCTCATATATTCTTCATCGATACCGAATGAACCTTTTATCTCTTCAACCTTTTCAGCAATAACAATTTGATTCTGTTTTGGTTGTGTTTGTTTATTAACTTCCTTCTTTTTCTTTTTCCTTAGAATAGGTTTTGACTTCTGGTCCTTGGTAGTTGATGTCTCCTTAGTGGTTATTGTTGCTGCTATAGAAAGGTGGTACTGGTCACTGGTTGTCGACTTTGGCATACAATTTGTGCTAGGATTAGTCAACGTTTCATTATAGGAGTTATCGGATGTCAATGATTTTAGATTTTGATTTTGTACAGAGGTCTTGATGACATTCGTTTTCTGATTATTAATCATAATTTTTGGATTATTATTCACGTTCGATGCATTATTTGATGTGTGGAGAAAATTTGGTCTTTTTTGTTGTTGATTATTCGGTTTTGATTGAAAATTTGATTGATTCAATACAGTCAAATTTCGAACAGATCTCAATAGTGGAGGATCTGGTAATAATGAATTACCATGATGATTAGAACTAGTTGTTATCGGATGAATTGAGTTGTTGATATTATGGTTGAAATGTCGATTCGAATGGTCAGGAAAATTAAAACGAGGATTTTGAATATTATTATTTGATATTAAAGGTGGCTGTGTGATGAATTTATGGAAAAATTTTGAAAAAAATAAATAATTTTTTCGTAAAAAAATTCAAGAAATACCTTAAAGTTATTCAGATGATTATTATTAACATTGCTAGTTGGAAATCCAATATATGATTCATTTGGTGTTTGGTGATCATTGATGAATGGCGAACGATTTGTTAAAAAGGGCATAATATTAATTGGTGGTGGATTGAATGGATTCGGTATGATAGCCGAGGGAAAACCATTGTATCCTGGACTCATAACAGAATTACAACTGCTAAATGGTCTCTGAAAAAAATTATCATTGTTTTGATTATTGAAAAAATCTGCTGAAAGAATTGGATCTATTGGCATATTCGATAAAGGTTGAGGCCTTGGAAGTAATGATGGTGATGGCGTCGTGGATGGAAATCGATAAATAGGTCCTGATTTTTGAACTGTTGAAGAATTCGATGGTCTCTATGATAGATTAAAATGTTAGAATAAAATTTATGATTTGATTAAGTGGATAATTTTACTTACACGAGATGGAAATCTGAATGCCATATTTTTACCAATATTGAAAAATTCATTCTGTATGTTGATCGATGAATTTTTATTGGGATATCTCGGCCTCTTAAATCGGGATTGATTACGGGAATTATTATTTACATTACTATTATTTCCGTTTGATGATAAATCATTGTATGGCCGTTTCAAAAGCTGTCGATTTTGATTAGATTCAGTTTGATTTTTCGTATCACCATCATTAGTCGATTGGTTTGATTTTAAATGATAAGCAATTTCGATGCTTTGATTTGATGAAGAATTTTTTTCACATTTTATATCTTTATCAATTTCAGTGGTTGGAGATGAATTAACAGAACTAATTGTATCACCTTCAAGTAATCTTCTTTCGGCTTCGGAATCGATTTCAAAATTTATATCATCATCATCATCATAGCCATCTTCGATTAACATTTTCAATACATCTTCGTCATCCATTATGATGATGATGATAAATTTCGGTCATAAAGTGATGAAATTTCAAAAAAAATTCTACAAATCAAAATATAACTTGAATGAATTCTCGAAACAAAAGAAAAAAAAATACAGCTCAACAAACAAAAACAAAAAGAGAAAAATTATTGTTCATAGAAGACGTTACGTATTATTTTTTTTTGTTCAGGAAATTGATTCATTCGAATTCATAAAAAATTGGGATCAGTTGGAGTTTGCAATGAATTTCCGATTCACAAATGTTCAAAACTAGTAATCATTTCATTATTATTCATGTGAACATTTTTTTTCTTTGATTGGTAAGTTAGAACCAATTTCATTTTTTATCATATTTTTATGTAGTAACAATGACAAAATGTATGGGAAATAGAATCAAAAAATTGACAAATCCTGACAGCTAATTTCATATAAAATGTCATGTTATGTCAAAAAGAACAAACCATAACCATGATATGATAAGATAATGACGGCGAAAATGTCGCCATTCATCATCATCATTATCATCAACAACAACAACTCATCATTACCGTTGCATTAAAATTTGAATGTTTTTTTTTCGTCTTCGAAAAGGCTATAAATGGCCACAATTCTTTACGGTCTAATTGATTATAGTTATTTAACTATTTGGCTACCACCATAAGTAAAAAAAAAGTCGCTACCCATAGACCAGTGACGTAAAAACTCATACCATATGGCAGTCAATGAGTTAAATTATATCGATAGAGACAACATGAACATGGTTATTGTATTCAAACTCGAATCAATATCTTTGGTTGATGACAAAAAAAAAACGATGAAATCAACAACAGACTAATGGAATGAACAACAAAAAAACCGCCATGGGCATCATTCATTCATTTGGAGATCTCAATTTAGAAACATCGCCCAATAACGATTCTTTAAATTTTAAATGCATTTTTCAAAGTACTAATTTTTGGCCTCTACTAACGACATCAATCTATTCATGGAAACAAACAATCCGAACCGAATTTTTGTTTTCATACGATCCGGACAATGATCATGGGTAAGAAAATTTCTTTTCAATTTTTATTTTTGTTCCATTTATATCATGTGTTATTGTCGTTGATGTAATACATACATCGGATCGGATATATTTATATAGTAAAATTATATGGATGAAAATAAGAACGTATTACTTGAAAATGTTTACAATGATCAAGTAATTGATCTAGTTTGATTATAGTGATTATCGATAATTTTTTTAGAACAATTTTTGAAATCAAAATAAATCCAAAACAGACAATGACTAATAATCGTAATGGATTTACATGTGGCAAAATATTTCATATAACTAAATATGAATATGAATGATTTAATTTGTTTAAAATTACTCAATTATCATCAGATCAATGTATTTGATTCCTGTATAGAATAACAAAATGAAATTTATCCAAGATCCAAGACATTTTTCTTCTCATTATTGTTGGCGATTTTTTTTTCACTGAATATTGATTGATTTGATTGGAAAATAATCGTTTGACCAATAGTTAGTTATCGGTTTGTTTGTTTTCATATTGAAATCGAATTTTTTTGTTCCATTTTGGTTATGAAAAACAATCAAATTTGGATTTGATCCAATTTTTTCTTTCGGTTATCCAATATAATGACTTGTTTTTACATTGTTCATATATTTACATTGAAAATTTTTCAAAATAAAAAAAAAATTATAAAATTTTGACTAGCAAAATAAATGATAATAATGTGTGGTATTCATATTTGTGAGATTATTCATTGAAAATAGCTTATTAGTTTGCCCTATTGATTGGTTGATTGACTGATTGATTGATTTGATTTTTTTTTTTTGAAACAGATTTTGACTTATGGGCTTATCCTGTTAGAGTGTGAATGTATTTCTATCAAATTATTGTTAAAATGTTTTATATACAAAATAAATTGTTCAATAATTATTATTAGTCATTAATGATGATGATTTTTATTTGATGAATTGATGAATTGTTTCTGGATTCGGAAATCAATTAACTAATTGTGGATAGAAAAAAAATGACAACAATCTATAGATTTCATATATGGAAAGAGATTTCATTTTACCTTCAGAAATTCCGGTAAAAAAATTTTGTTTCAAATTATTTCCTTCTATCCACTCATGGCAAGTCAACTCAATTTTTCCAATTCTATTACTGAATTTTGTCAGAAAAACTGTTAACTGTACTGTATCGATCATAATCAAGTAATAATCAATGATCCTCACAATCATATCTCATTAAGAATTATGTGAATCATCTTGTTCATTTCAATTCAAACAATTGTTGTTGTTTGTCGTTGACAAATTCATTCGAGCATAAATCGATTAACCAACTGATGAAAATAAAATAAAAAAAATTCAATTCAATACAATAACTATTGATTCAAGATTGAATTTGTTACATTTTTTTTTTGATCCAAAAATCAACACAACCTCAATCACCAATCATTCGAAACCGATTCAATACGAGACAATTCATTCGTTTGTGTGTGTGTGTGTATGTGTCAATTGATCGATTCATAATAATTTAAGTGAATGATAATGATGATGATGGATCGAAGCAAATACAAAAAAAAAAAAATATTGCCGATTCAATTGTCATAAAGGTCCAAACACAATGATGATGATGAATGGCAAAAGGCAGTTGTTTGAAACAACAACAAAAAAAAAACAATAGAAAAAATAAATTAACGACAATTTTATGAAATGAGAAAAAAAAATATGTAATAATAACCGATATGAGATTTCGCTTTCATACTCATAGCAGTCATAAACGTCCCGTAATGTTTTGTTTTGTTTTTTTTTTTTGCCTCAGTGTTCAATGGCCTTATCACCAGTTACCAGTTTCATTTCAAATTCAAATTGAATCATAAATTCATGACGACCTATCTATCTATCTTTTTTTTTATCAACCCATTGAATACAAAAAAAACACTTGTTTTCTATATTCATTTTAATATTGCCTTTGTCCTTGTTCTTTTTTTTTCTTATTGATATATGGCCAATGGTTCCATATCACGTCATCATCATAATAATAATTTTGGCCAATATAAACAAAGGAAATTGGAGTGAATTGTGCTACAATTATATAACCATTTTTTTTCTTCTCATTGACTATATATTCAACAAACTGTCGCTTGATGAACATTGTTTTTTTTTGTTGGTTATGATTTAATGCATAAAAAAAATGAAAAAAATTATTATCATTATTATTGAATATATGTGTGGTGAATATCTATTGATCGATAATCAATCGATCGAATTGGAAATTTTTTTTTGTCTCTTCACACTTCTTTGTGGTATTGTGAATAGAAATTTTTTTTTCAAGCTCATTTCACATTCATTCATTGCGGTTATTGTTTATGGATCCATATATAAAATCATTATTATTATCATATTATGCACATAAACGATTGAACAATAGTGGCCATAAATTGAATTTTTTTCTTATTGAATTGAATTATCAAATGAAATGATGGCTTTCACCATGATGATAATGGTTTTGATGATGATTCAGACCAAAATGGTTTATGTGTGTGTGTGATGCTTTGTTTTATTCTTCATACATATCCAATTTAGCCAATTAAACACCTTTTTTGATATTATAAATGGCAATACATTACCATTTTTCATTTTTATTCAGGGTCTATTCACATAGGTGACAATTTCAAAATTTATCAAATGGAACATGCAACAATGAATGTATGTACCTGAGAATAATGATGAAAAAAAATGGACAAAAATGCCAATATTATATATTGTGTTAGCCAATAGGATTTTTTTTTTGTTTCATTTGAATTTATTGTTTCATTTTTTTCAAATTGCTAAACGATTTTTAGGCTAATCTGCCATTTATCATTATATTTTTTTTTCTTCTTTCTTTTGTTACGTTCAACTGAATAAAAAAAATGAAAATGAAAATTAAAACAAAACAAAACAAAAAATTAATAATAAGCGTTGATTACGTGTTTGCTTGTGTGTGTGTAGCAATACAGAACATTTATATTCACTCTTGGTACGTTTATGACAAAACTTTTGATCCAATTTTACAAATACAAATTATTACAAAATTTTGTCGTGGTCAAGGCATTTTTTTTCAACACAGTATATTAACATATAGATTGTTTGATCCATTTGAATATATATAAATCCTGAGTTCATTCATCTTGATCATTATGGTGACCACGACCGAAAAAAAAATAAAATAAAATAAAATTCCGCACAAATAATAATATCCGTTATGTTAAATGGAAAAAAAATTGATAAAAAAACTTTTTTTTTTCTATTAGAAAACAAAGCTTTCCAATTGACGCATGCAAAGATCATAATATTTCTCATAATGTTCATTTCAATTCAATTCAATGCATTTAACCATTGCTAAATGGATTGTCTTCATTCAGTCAGTCATTTTTTTTTTGATATGAAAAAAAAAGATTTTTTTTTTCCAGAAAAAAATGTGTCTCACACACACAGACAGTTTTACACATTTTAACAAAATTCAACAAATTCATTGTCGTTTTTTTTCAAATAAAACGAAATCCATTTTCTTCCCATATTTATTCAGATATCAAATTTTTTTTTCGTTTATTAATACAAAAGGAGAAACATTTTTCTCTCTTTTTTTCCGTAAAAATACTCGCACACACACACACATCATTTATCGGAGGCCAAACTTGTTGACTTTTTTTTTGTTTTGTTTTGTTTTGTTTATTATTCGATAGTCGGTTTTTGGTTTTTCTATATGTCACACCAAACATTGATTCGGTTTCTCTCTCATTCATCATTCACACACACTCTCTCTCTCTATTTATTTCTTGGTGAACAACAACAACAACAACAACAACGACAAAAAATTCACAATTCATTTGGCATTCCATTCTCTTTGATTTCGTTGTTGGCGGTTGTTGTAGTATTTTTTTTTCAAGTTTTTCAAATTTCGATCCATTTTGTTGTTGTTATTGTTATTGTTATTGTTTTCAACTTATGTGATATTTCTTCTTTTAGATTGATAGTTTTGTTTGAAACAAGTTATGATTATTTTAATCATCATCATCATCATCATTATAATATGTTTGCATTGTCAAATAATAATAATAAAATAATCATCATTACTTAACAACTATACAATCATTTGATTTGTCTGTCTGTCTGTCTAAATCGATCGTTGACAATTGATTGGATTTTTATATTCAATTCATTCATTTGAGATTTTCTTCTTGTTCGATCATCTAGTTTTTTGTTGTTGTTGTTGTTTTTTTTCACATTTTTGCAGAAAAAAAAATCTTCATTATCAAACAAATCTTCAATATTGATCAATCAAACATCATCATCTTCATCATTGATTGATTATATATCAATCGATTCATTTTTTTCTGTTTGTTTATTTTTGATATCATCATGTTGTATTATTCTGTTCATTGTCGATGAACTTTTGTGATGAACCTGTTGTATATAGTAGAGAAAATTTGTTTTTGTTTTTTTTTCGCACTAAAAAAAATACAAATTGTAAATCATTTTGTATACGAATGCCACTTTCACATTCCATTTCATTCAACGATCCATATTTCTACATCAAACGAACACACTCATACACATGAAACACATCCATATAATGTCTTTATTATTTTTTGTTGTTATTATCCGTTAATTTTCATCATTGAACAAAATGAAAACATCACATAATCATCATCCTCATCATAATTCTAATTTATAACCTTAACACTGAATATTTGGATGATGATGATCATAATGTTAACCTATAATGATTCATCCATATTATTCAATGATTCAAGGATTGATGATGATGATGATGATGATGATCAAGATCGTCATCATCATGGATAAATAAAATATTAATTTTTTCCATATTACCATAATTTGTAATAATTTTTCATTTTATGAATAACATCGTTTTTTTATGTTCATCATCATCATTATCAAACCAGCCCAAGTCTGTGTTTTTGTGTGTGTGTGTGTGAATAATGAAATACTAACTCAAATCTCTGTTGTTGCACGTGTTTGGCATTTATTTCCATTTACTTGTCGTATATGTTTCCCATTCAATTTATCCATTCGTTCATTATCATCATCATCATTTAGAAAAAAAATCCCGATAAAATAAATTGAACGTGAAAGTGAAAGTGGAAAAAAAAGGTAAATTAAAATGATTTCTGTTTCTGTTTTTGGATTCATTTTCGCGCTCGCAAACAACAACAACAACAACGAGAAAAAAAATTCATTCAAAGTTCCGGGATCAAATTCAAATTATTGTTATTTTTTTTCGCTCAGTTGTCAGTAAAAAAACAAAAACAAAAACAAAAATTAGCGAGAAAAAAATGACTTTATTATTATTTTCGAATCTCGTCAATAATTATAGTTGAAAATTTCTTCTTTATTTATTTTTTTCTGGACAATTTTTTTTCAGTTGTTTTCCGTTATTGTTTTTGTTTTTCATTTTGTTGGTCAAGTGCCTATGTGACCGACTGTTACTGTGTGTGTGTGTGTGTGTGTGTGTCTGCCTCTGCTTGACTGATGAAATGAAAAAAATGATTATTGGCCATAACTAATGAGTTTTATATATGAAAATAAAAAATTAACTTATAACTTGCATTTATGTTAGAGAAATAATGTTCACCAAAATCAATTTTATGTTTTTTTTTTGTTTCTAATTTTTATTATTCCTCATTAGTTATTTACTGGAAATTTTCATTCAAATTTTTTTTTTAGTTCTGTACCTGTGTCATGTACGGAAACTTTGAATCTTTGGTCCAAAACAAAAAAACTATAACATTATTATTATTATCATATACCAAATGAAAATGGACACAAAATTCAGTCGTAATTGTTTTTTTTCTGTTTCTTTCTACTCTTTTTTTTCAAGAAATTGAAGAAAAAAAAATCCCTTCAATCAAACAAACAATGGAAATAGTAACCAAAACAGTACATCACACTAAGATTATTCATAAAATTCTGTTGCATTTATCAATTCAAAATCAATCATTTGTAATAATTTCTAAATGACACTTGACTTGATCTGATTTTGATCTGAAACATGATTTCATTCCAATAATGATAATAATTTGAAGGTCGAGTCTATTGACTGTAGTTGTAAATGTGAAAAAAAAACAAAAATTTTTCGTGATTATGTAATATTACATACTTGGAATAGATTAAAAGAAAAAACAAAACAAAAAAAATCTGGATCATTATTACCATTGTCCATTATATAAATGGATGAATGATTTATGTTTTTTTTCCATTATTATTCAATTGAATTGAATGTTTAGGTGCAAATGTAATGTGTGATAATAATAATAATAATAACTTGACAACATTTAGACACCTGCATTTCTACAAAATGTCTGTGTGCGTGTGTGTGTAGCTATGTGTATCTAATGATGATCAATTAGTAATGAACTTTTTTTTCCATTCTTTCATTTTGTTTTACAACCCCAAAAAAAATTACCGAAAAAAACAAAACAAAAATTTTTTTCCAGATAAATTAATTATCCGAAAACAGATACCACACACACACACACACAAACACGTATTAGAAAAGCGACAAGTCTAATTTGTTTGTTTTTTTAGATGTTTGTTTTCAAAATAGTCATATTAACAATAACAAGTAGTTAAAATTAATTCAATTTCATTTATGTTACACACACACACACACACACATGCACACGCTGGTATCGGAACATTTATTTTAACACTTAGGTTTAAAAATGTTTTTTGTCTATATAGTGAACGCAATAAAATCAACAATCAACAATATTTGTATATTATGTGCGAATTGAGTTTGCAAATATTGCTTCATTGCCGTTCCAAATGGTAATTATTGTGTGTGTGTGTGTGTGTGTGTGCATTGGTTTACGATGAAAAGTTTCAAATTCTCTATTGATACATTGATTGAAATTTCTTCTACAACTTTGGATATATTCAATTGATTTTTTTTTTATTAATTCTTTCTTTTTTTATTATCCATTCTAGTCATTAAAAATGAAAATTTCATACAAATTTATGTTGCTGCTATTTGCAGCCATTATTTTGCAAACAACATCTACATCAATATTATCATCATCATCATCATCATCATCATTGATTAATACAACAACTGAATCTAATCATAATAATCATCATCGTTATGAAGACAATAGTAATTATTATATAATCGATAATAATGAAAATTTTACTACGCCCTTATCGACATCTATTTATCCAATGTCGGAAACATCGACATCTACTACTACTCCTACAACGATGACAACAACAACAACAACAACAACAATGAAAAATCCTGTGAATAAAGATCTTGATATTGAAGAATCAAAAAATTATAATCCAGATAATAATAATAATGTTTCAAATAATCAACAATTGGATAAAACTATAATTAGTATTCATAATAATAATTCCAGTGGAAAATGGTCACCACAATTGATTAGTAGTGATCATAAATTAATGTCTGAACTGTCATCACAACCATCATTATCATCACCATATTCTAAACCATTCCATCATTATTATCATCATCAACAACAACAACAACAACATAATGATAACAATCAACAATCATCTGATTATTATTCCAATCATCATTGGCCATCTGTACAGGTTATAATAGAAGATAATAATGAAATCCGATTGACCAGTAATAATAATCATCATCATAGTGATCATAATAATCATGATGATGATGTTGTTGTTGATAATGATTATTATAAAAAACTTTCACAAGATGAAAGCTATCAACATTTTAGACAGGATACAATGAAAACTACGAATGATAATAATGATGGCTTTAATATTGATGTGAAAAAAAATAATAATCTGGATCAAAAAAGTCAACCACAGCTTCAGCAGCAGCAGCATAAGGAACAATCACAAGAGAATCCGTTTGCCAATTTTTTCAAAAATCTCAATGAAGATTTTCTCAACGAATTCAATTCAATCGATTTTAATCGTAATCATAATAGTCATTATCAACAACAACAACAACAACAACAATCCAGTAGTAGTAGTAATATTGATCCATTACAATACTTGGATGATGATTATAATAACAATTCCTTACAAAATGAATCAAATGTCAAAATGTTAAAAAGTATTCAACATCCAACAAGATATTTGACACCGAAATTAGTTAGTCCAAGTAAAATACCTGATGTTTATATGCCCAATATTCAACAAGATTCGCCATCACTATCATCGTTTCCTAAAAAACAACAAGAAATAGATAATCAAATGGATTTTAATGGTCTAAAAAATGAATTCACCGATGAATATCATTCACCAGAAAAATCATTAATTGTACCGGTTGGTGCACGTGTACATGTTGTTCGTGATTCTAATCAACCACAATCATCCAGTATTGTAAGCAAATTAGATTATAATAAAAATGAACCATATAAACCAAGTGTTATTGAATTGCCAAGTAGTCAACCTGTATTGCCAATCGTATTCAATTTCAAAACAAAATTATCACCTGTTATAACGAAAACTACACATAAATCATCTCCACAATCATCTAGTGTACAATATTTTGAGACACATGAACCACCACATTATCGTGAACATATTGTACATAAACCCATTTTTCAGGATTTTAAAGAGATTATTGTACCATATCGTGTTTACGTACAGGAAATACAACCTGTTAGTGAATTTCGTCATACAATAGCTTCAACAACAAATCCTAAAGCAATGAAAATGTCCACATCATCGCCGATGAATCCATATAGTTCATCATTATCATTATCATCACCATCATCGGTTACTACAAATGAAAATCCGAATCCATTCCAACATTTCATTAATCAACATCATCATTATAACCACCAACATCGTCCACGTCAGTATCATCATTCTTATCTGCCACATAAACGTCCATATTATCATTCATATAATCATTTTAATCAACTACCTATGGATTATAATCCATTTTTAGCAGCCGCATCATCATCAACACCTCATATGGAAATGAGCCATTTGACAAAATTACCTGTTTATGCACCGATTGAATTCAATCCTACACATACAATTCATTCTCCACATCATCATCATTGGGATCATAATCATGATCATCATTTGGTTCCAATTTTTGGTAATTCACAACAAATTCCTGAAGTCATTGATTTTACAACTGCAACTAATTTATTATCGGAAAATATTTATAGTACACCACATGGGATAGATACAGCTGTATCGAATTATCAGAAATCAAAACCAACAAAACATATAAACAATTTTAATCATTTTAATTTTTAAATATTTTTTTGCATCATAGTTTTTTTTGAAATTTCATTAATAATTATTGTTGTCATATAGCAAAAAAAAGCTGCTTGTTTGGATTTCTGTTTATCAATATCAACAACATTGTATGGATGCATTTGGATCGTTGATAAATTCAATATCAGCCAATGTATTTACGACGGTTAAAGCTTGTGTTTCTTTTGGATCATATTTACCTGTATCTGAACCGGTTCTATTCACCACAATTGTTCTAATTCCTACTGTTTCAGCTGCACGTGCTTTACGTGGATCATCAGTAATGTATAATAGATTATCCGGTTTCGGTTCTCGTAATGCTGCACATAGACTACGGTATTTATTTGGATCAAATTTATAACCACCACTTGAATTCAATCCATTTGCAATGTAACGATTTAAATCACCGACCGATGTTGAACGTAAAAATTGTCGCTGTCCTTCTACCGGTCCAGAAGCATATGAATAAATCTTGATAAATTCTTCGAAACGCCAATAATGGAATGCATCCATTATGTCTGGATAAACATCCGCTTTTAATTTACCCGTTTCAAACGAATGTGACCATAGATCAGTACAAAGTTTTTCCATTTGTGTTTTCAATGTTGGATATTTTGTTTCTAACATCCATCGTATACAACAAATAGCCGAATCAATTACATTTCTATCATCTTGTTTATTAACATCATTTGGTTCCTGAATATCTGGTACTTTTATACCAGCTTTACGATCAATCTTGAATTGTTCCCACATTCTAATGGCAATTGTTCGCATTAATTTACTATTCCAATTTTCTCTTACATAATCATCGATATTTTCTTTTGCATGTGTTTTTAATTGATTTACAAATGTCCATGGTGCAATTACACCATATATATCGATTAGAATATTATTTGGTTTTCGAATTTGTTTAGTATTTGGTCCAAAATTTTGTTTACGACGTTGACGATCTTGTCGAACGACACCATCGAAACCTGTTGTTGATTGTTGTTGTTGTTGTAGCTGTTCTTGTTGTTGTTGTTGTTGTTGTTGTGAATCATTCGATGATGGCAATGATTTAAATGAATTCTCATCGCTGGAATGATTCATTTCCAGTTTTAAAATTAAAATTGTCAACTATGTACACGCACACACACATACACACACATTAGCATGAAAAGTTTTTTGAATTCATCAAAGAATTTAAATCGGAAAAAATTTTAATAAAATTACATAAATAAAATTTTTTTCTTCGAAAAAAAATTGTGCGTGTATGGGGGTAAAATGAAAATCCAATTATAATTTAGCAAAATAATAATAATTGATTGATTGATTGATGATTAAATGCACAATTGTCTTTCGTTCGTTGATTGTTTTTTTTTTGTTATTGACTTGTTGATTAAAATTATTGAGATTGTTGTACTTGGCCATAGAAAAAAAATTGAGAGTGAGAAATAATGTCACACATACACACACACACATACATATTATCCATAGGTGAGAAAATGAATTTGACGAATTTAAAAAAAAAAATAGTTGATGAATAAATTATTATAATCGACTTGAATAATTACTATCATTCAATGGTTTTAGATCGAATTCACCATGATCACCATGTAATTTACCATTTTCGAGATCAGACATTGAAAATCTTTTAACAGCCGTCTGTTGTTCATCATTATTGGTATCATTTTCAATATTGAGAATCATTTTGATCCAATAATAAAATGGACGTTCAAACAATATGTAGAATATATAGGCAACGGTGAATGCGATAACAATGTCGGATATATCATTGGTCAACTAGAAATGGATGGAAATAAATATATTGTTAAGATGAAAACAAACAAAAATCCATTTTTCACTTACAATTTCAACGTTAGTTAATGGTGATGTTTGTTTTTTGGTCAACTGTCTAAAGCTTAATATTGTTATATGATTTAGATAGGCACCGAATGCCAATTTTCCCAATGGTCGTATCAATGACATTGTTATTGCCTGATTAAATGTATCTGTATATTGAATGGATTTCAACAAAAAAAAAATTATCAAGTAAATTTTCAAAAAAAAACATTAAAAATAAAATCCAAAAAACATACTTGCTCTTCCGGTATTACAAGTATAAATGATCCAACCGAATCCAAAACACCACATAATTTTACTTAATAAAAACCATGATATGAAATTAAATTGTGAGAAATTTCCTTTCAACGGTTTAAATGTATCATTCCATTGTGAAGAGATTATTGGTAATGCTAACATGCCTATCCATAGGGCAATATTGGCTGCTCGTTTTCCCAGATTAATTTTCGGTTTACATCGAATTAGATAGCCAACAAATAAACCGATGGCAAATACAACAATCAATTGATCAGTTGACGAATAGTAATGGATGAATGAAAGTTTTGCTTCAGCCACTGATGAGATTGATGATATTTCATATGGAGTAACGGGTAAATTGTAAACAATTTTTGGTATCACACTAATTATTGTTCCCAGGATGATCAACATAATGAAAACGATGTAGCCAAAATATTTATGATTTAACGTATATAATATGAATGGAGCTGCAAGGCTCATATAGAAAAGAGCACTGAATACAGTGCTTGGAATTAGACACTAAAATGAAAAAAAAATTAAGAGAATATGAATTAAATAGTAGTTCAAGTAATTATCAATCATTATCATTATCATCATCATCATCATAAAGCAATTAAACAAAATCTTAAAATATCTATTCGAATTATAATCATTAATGATGATGATGATGATGATGATGATTACATACCACTTTATCGAATGAACTTTCAAAATTATTAATCAATAATAATGTCTTCCAAAGGTTATGTTTACATGGTTCAACATAAAGTGGTGAAAAATAATGCCATGTTGGTCCATCACCAAACAATGGCATTAAATATATTAATAATATTGGTCCAATTAATCTACGTATTATGCTTAGATATCGATTCAATATGAATTTTACATAATTCAATATGGATGGTTTGATTTGTGATTTTCGTCCACAGATATTGTATGCCAATATGATTGAACTAGATAATAATTTTGATGAGAAAAAAAAACAAACAATTTAATCAATTTAATCGATATTTTTTTTTCTCGTATGAAATGACAAACCTAGCCAATACATATGTACAGACAGCAAATGAACTACCACGTATGAAGAAAAATTTTTTAGCCGTAAAATATTGATCAGTCAATCCATTCAATGCACGTTTAATATTGATCATTCCATAGAATATTGGCAATACATATGAACGTCCAACGAATTCCATAATGACAAAAAACAATGTAATTGAATCAATTGAACATAAACGTTTTTCATCTTCTGTGGCCATATCCGCATGTCCAAGTAAATATCGTGTATTTGATAATGCCGAAAATGTTAACAGATATGAATTGTATTGATTTTTATTTATTTCATTTGGATCACGAAAATTACGTAAATAATATTCAAATCCGGTACAAGCACCAACCAATAGACAAAGGCCAACTAAAATGAATCTGTACAAATAAAAAAGAAATTCAAGAATTGATGAAAATAATTCTTTGATAGACAAACAAAATTTTTTCACATTTTTTCACTACACATAATTGCCATTATTGATTTTATTTACGAAAAAAAAGTACTGACAGTTTTCACTATTCAATTATCCATAGATAGAACAAAAATGCACATCAAATTATATTGTGTTCACATTTTTGATTATCATCATGGTCAAAAAAAATTATGATCATCATCCATTCATTCAAAAAAAAATACAAAAAATATCAAGATGGTCAAGATCAAGTCAAAAATAAAAATATTACTTACATTGCCATACGTTGGTGATTATCCAATTCAATTTCTTGGCCTTTATATGAACATTCTTCTTCAATTTCGATACGTATCGGATTGCTTATTGGTTGTAAAACTATTTTTTTTTATGATAGATATGATGATGATAAGTAATTTTATTCGATTCATTCGATGTTTCAGAAAGTTTGTTTATGAGAATTGAAAAAGGAAAAAAAAATGCCGGGATTTCTATCATATATGATTGCAATGTTAATGGTGTGTGGAACCTTTCCACTTGGGAAAGGGAATAATAATGTTTCCTTTCTCTCTAATAACCAATAATCGTAATGGCCATGATCATCATCATCATCATCATCCAAATGATGGTTATGATTGTTGTTTGTATTTAAATTTTAAACAACAAATTTTTCTAGCGAAAAAAAGCATGAAAAAAATCACACACACACACAAACACATTCTATCATTCAATGATATTCGATGATGATGATGAAGATGATTGGCCATTTTATTTTCTATCCATCTGTATATACATAGAAATATGACAATGGACCATACACACACACATCCATGTATATACCGTTTAGAATTTAATTTGATTTTGATCAAACAAACGGTATCGAGTGATGATAATGATGATCGAATATAGCTTATGAATGTTCGATTCAAATGGCCATGGAATCAGTTGTGTGAATTTTTTTTTCTTTTTCTCATCTTATGGCCAGAATAATTTACGATCAAAACAAAAAAAAATTGAAGATTGAACCAAAGTAGAAATTATTTGCCTGTTGTCTTTCAAAAACACACACACACACACACACACACATTCTATTATTACATTGTTTGACTATCAATGTTGAATCTACCTCCAAATACCGAACGATAATTGTTGATGATGATGACCTTTGTTGTCAAGATAATTTTCATCGTTTGCAATAAATAAAAATCATCATCATCATTTTTTTTTTCAGTTTTCATTTTCTCAAAATTCCAGTCTGTAAATTCTAAATGAAAAAATCTATTCAAATACAATGTTATTGTTGCCCTTGTGCAATATTCGAATTGAAAACAAATTGAACTATTCTATTCTATTTTGCTTTTTTATTCTCTCCTCCCTTGATTTAATGATACATTCAATGATAATAATGATAATTATGATCATCATTTGATCATCTAAAGATCTTAAATGTCTGTGTGTGTTTGATTTAAAAGTTCAAAGTTCGTATACACATCATCATTTACTTACATTTATTGATGGCACGTTCCAATTCAAATGAACTACATGTGGATGGAAAACAAAGTCCGATTCGTAAATATGAACCGTTGAACATATTGAGCATTTGTAATAGTTTAAATTTATTATTGGAATGATCAAAATCACGATTTATACGATTATATAATGATTTTCGACCATGATATGTATAAAGGTCTTTAATGCTTTTTAATTCATGATTCCGGCTCAAATCATTATCATCATGAACATCGAATTCGGGAAATAATGGATTCAAAAATGGTAAATGAACTTTGGCTAGACAATATTTACCACGTATATCATTCCATTTAACCATTGGTGATTCAATATTAATACATTCTTCATATACACCAAACATTGACATGACACCTTCCAATAAACCAGATGGTAAAAATTCCATAGCATCGATAACTATTGAATAAAAATGAACAATTTATTTTTCATATCATAATATCAATCCCATATATATTCTACATACATTTTAATGGCCATAATCGTCGTTCTTTCATCTCTAATAATAGATGATTAAATGATGCCAGACAATATGGTGAAATTTCTAGATCTTGAATAAATTGCAAAAATGTTTCATTCATTTTTTCTTGAAGTTCTGGTCCAAATTGAGCTTGATCACGTATTGCTTTCAATCCATTTATGAATTCTTTCAATTGATCTTGTAGACTAGTACGTACACGTAATAATTGTGTTTTATAATAATTCACAGATTTATTAATCACTTTTACTTGTAGCAATTCTTTGGGATCAATTTTTGGAAATCCAGAATCTGTTGAATCAATTGTTAATGGTGATGATGATGATGGTGGTGGTGGTGGTGGTTCTGTATCATGTTTAAATCTTCTATAATGTCTTGCATAATTATTGATTGATTGACAATGACTTAGCAACAATAATGATGATGATGATAAAAGAATAAAAATGGCCAACAGGAAATGCTTATTTAATGATAATGATGATGACGATGATGAAATTGGACATAGAATTTTTTTGAGATTCATTTTCGTTTTCCGAATAAAGAATATTCTTTAAAAGAATCGGATGAATTTAGAAAAACAAAACAAAAAAAAAATTACATCAAAATTCTGGTGAAGATGATGATGATGTGAACGTATTGATTTCTTGATACAGGCTAAATAAAGAATTTAAAACGAGAAAAAAAAATGAAATTTTCAAACGGTTTGAAACAAAAAAAAATTTTCATGCATACACACACACACAATGACCGTATCAAATGTCGTGTTCAATTCAAAAAATTCAATCCTCCCCGGTATCCTCCACAGTATCATTCGATAAATTTTAATTTTTCAATGATGTACTCGTCGAATTATCGCAAAACACACACACACACACACACATACAAACTATACTGCATAATATGTGTTGGTAGGCATCATTTATTATCACATCAATAAAAGCAAATTTTACGAATTTTTTTTTCGTTTATTTGTTTCTTTACACCATCATTTTGTTTGATACAGAAGAAAAAGAAGAAAAATCGACACTTGAATATAAATATATTTGGTTTATATCACACTAGTATGGCGCAAATAAACACGCAAACACACACAAATATTTGATAAAATAAAAAATGAAACAAAACAAAAAAAATTAACGCATCATCTTAATTAAATTATATTATAAAATTAATCAATGAATCAACAAGTGTGATAATGATGATCATGGTGATAATGATGATGATGAAGAAGCAAATATTCAATTAACAACTGCGAATATGTAGTGGTTGGTGGGTGTGACACAATAAAATCAAATTTATATCGGACAAATTGAAACCGATACGAAAAAAAAATTGGAAAAAATTGTCATCAGAAATCACAGAAATAGAAAAGCAAAAAAAAAAAAAAAAAAATTTTTTTGGTTTGAAACATAAGCCCAATTATATGGATTATTTGAATTCATTCATTCATTCATTCAGATATCGAATAATCAATCAATCAAAAGACCGATAGAAAAATGATGGAAAAAAATCAGCCAGTATTTCTTTCGTCTTTATTTTTATCATCATCATTGATTATTTTATACATATTAGACATACACATTTGGATGATAATCAATGATTTTTCTTTTCTTTTTTTTTGAACGACAATTTGTTTGATGTGATGATGTCTTGATTGTTTGTCATTTTGTTGTGGTTGTTGTTGTATAGTCTAAGCATGAATAGTTTGTGTGTGTGTGAGAGAGAGAGAGAGAGCGAGTGAAAGAGAAATCAAATTTAATTTCATTCATGGATATTTTATCCTGATCATCATCAAAACTATCATCATTGTCTCATTGAATGGATGGATGTATGGACGGATGGATGGTATATATGTTTTTCACACCACCATCTATCTACGGTCACCACCCCCGTCGACCATAGTGGTGGCAAACAAATAAAAAAAAATTTCACTCTCTCTCTCTCTCTTTATCCAAAATCATCATATTAATTCAAAATGGATTCGACTAGATTATTTGGTTTTTTTTCAATATTCAAATTTTGGATATTATCATTAGTTTGATCGATTGATTGTCAATTGACTAGTTTTGGGACCAAAGAATTAATGATTATTGTTCAATACCATCATCCCCACCACCACTCATTTTATATAGTTTTTTCTCACTGATATCAATCAAATGGAAATTGATCTTTTAAAAGATTGCTGCCGTGTGTGTTTTGGAAAAATTGATTCAAAAAAAAAAAAAATTATTTTTGTTTTTTTTCCAACAACCTTTGTTCCTTCCTATTTTTTTTGCCGTTAATGCTGCACTATACATTTGCATCATCATTATGATAATAATGATTAGATGAGGCCAAGAAATTTTTTTGTTTTGTTTTATTTTGTTTTGTCCACAAAATGTCGATTGCCGTGTCAATTGCTATGATGATAATAATGATGATGATCACACATTACTGATGTCCAATGTCCATTGTCATCATCAGTGATGATGATGATGATGATGATGATTATGATCAAATTGTCTGGGACAATTTCCATTTTTGATGACGAAATTAGCTATAATTCCTTGACAGCCCAGAAAGAAACAGAAAAATATTGAAAAACAAAACAAAACAAAAAATTTATTTGATGGTCAAATGTCCAGAAAACAGATAACGCGTGATCACAGTGAACAACAACAACAAAAAAAAACGAAGGAAAAACAATTTTCCGTTTTGGTTCATATTTAAATTGAACAAACAAACAAAATGAAAATGAAATGAAAATTGATTTCTAAATTTTACAATTTCATTTTTCTCATCCTTCTCATTTTGATTGTTTGATGTTTAAAATCCATGTTTAAATTTGATTATCTCATTTGGGAAAAAATCCGCTTGAACAAACTGATCAATTGCGAATTCTATCCGAAAAAAAACAGATTAAAAGGAAAAATTTAAAGTTCAACAAACTGCTGTTTTTTTCTTGGTTTTTATTAAACAAGAATTTAAAATGTTTAACCGAAAAAAAATTAAAATCTTATTGATGAATCTGATATCGTTGAATTCGCCGGGCTAGGCATCATCATCATCATCATCATCAAGATGATCGATATATAAAATGATTTCATTTGTTCATGAAATTTCATTTCTTTCTTTTTTTTCTCGAATGGATTAATGTCCTTTTAACCATTATCATCATCATCATCATCATCATCACCGTCATCGATAATAATGTCATCTAATTTTCAAATGGGTTTTCATTACTACTAGCTTGGATAATCATTATTAGTGTTTTTGCGTTGTTGTTGTTGTTGTTTTTTTTTCTCTCTCATTGTTCAACAAAATATTAGATCCATTCAAATAACCATTTGAATTTTGAAAAATAAAATAAAATAAGAAAAAAAAATATCTGAAATCGATCATTATGGTTTGCAATGGTTTATTCATCATCATCATTATCATTATAATAATCTATATGCTAGTGAAGCATATTTCACCCTTGTTTGTTGTTTGAAGGATAATAACCTTGTCAATTGAACTATCATCAATATGATGAATATGATTGAGTCTTTATTGTAAAAAAAAATGATGATGATGATTATTATCAGTGGAAAAAACATTACTCATTTTATTTGAAATTTATTTTTTTATTCACTTTTATTTTCTCAAAGAATTTATTTATTTGAAATCATCATGAAAAACACACACACACACACACAAACACAGGATGATAGTGATGATAATGGCCACCTTTTCCAGAGACATTGTAATCCTTTTTCCTTCCCTTTCATTTGCTGTTACTTGATACACATATATTTAGTTAGTATATATATTGATAATGTACGTCAATAGAAATAAAAGGAAAACAACAAGCAAATGAATTGCCGGATTTAGAAAGAAATAAATGAAAATTCAATGGAACAAAATCTACAAATTGTCACAACAACAACAACGACAACAACAAAAAAAACGCACAAACAAACATATAATCGATGATTATATCATATCCGGTGGAAAGAGTGAAATATAGACAAAAAAAGGGGGAAGAAAAACTAGGAAGAAACTACAACAACAACAACAACAACAATAGACTATCACAACTAATCAATCGATCAATTATTGATTGATTGATTATTATTTCATTTTTTTTGTTGTCTAAGGCATTCTGAAATTTCAATATTTTTTTCAACTGTTTTTGTTGTTGTTGTTGTTTATGACGATTACAGCAACAACAACAACAACAACAACAAAATTCATTCATAGAATTTATAATTCAAGGATTCAACCACTGTGTGTGTGTGTGTGTGTCATGTGTTTATTGCCTCTGTTTTTTTTTTTTTTTTTGTTTGTTGCCATTTAGAATATAGAATTAGGTAGCGAAATAAACATGAGCAAAAAAAAAACGATAAAAAATTTTGTTGGATATTTTGATGGTCAAGGATTTTTTCTCTTTTTTTTCAGGTGCAACAAATAAATTGCAAATGTACAATAAACGAATGAATGAAAGAGTCTGATGTCTTAAGCTGTCAAAAAAAAAAAAAAAAAAAAAAAAAAACATACAAACAGATATGAAGGTATTAATATTGAAAAATGTACATCGTGTAAAAGATTTGTTTTTTTTCTATTCATCCGATTTATTTTCCATATTTTTCCATTAAAAAAAAAAATAATTGACGTTATCACGTCAACACAGATAATAATAAATTATTTGGAAATATTTCCGACAATTTGTTTGAAATTAATGTATTCAATCGCTCTCTCTTTCTCTATCTCTTTAAAATTAAACACCAATCATTTTGGTACAAAACGTAAAAAAAAATTTTTGAAAAAAAATCAATAAATCCTTAGGTTAGGTAATGGTTAACTAAACACTGGTCTTTCATCATAATCAATCTGCAAAAAAAAAAAAATAAATAATCACCATTTAGCCATCAATCTTGATGGATGTGAATGGATATATCAATTTTTTTTGTATTCCAAGATGGATTAAATTGAAACAACAACAACAACAAAAAGATGAAAATTTAAATTTGTTCGTTTTGGATGAAATTGAAAATTTATAGACAAGACAAGTAAAAACACAGTTGACCATGATGATGTTGCTGGCAGTGGCGGTGATTGTGGTGGCCATTCATTCATATCGAATGATGATGATTTGATGATTATTGACAAAAAATTATAAATTATTATGAAACAATGTGGTCATTTTGTATTATTCAAAAACAATGTATTGACAAAAAATAAAAATAAAAATAAAAATTTATGAATCGTGACCAATACCATCACTTTGGTCATTAGATACAATTTAAAATTTTAATTGAAAAATATCAAAAACGAAAAGAAATAAAAAAAAGACAATTTTTTTTCGAGAAAAAAAATTAACAATAAAAAAAACTTACTTAGGTATAAAAAAAAACAATGATGATATGTCGTTCCTGAACTATGATGTAACAGATGTTGGTCAAATTGAAAATTGGTAAATCAATACGATTAGATGATACGATTCAAATATGAATAATAATTTCACTTTCAACTACATTGCTTCTATGGAAGAGAAGTGAGAAAGATGAATGAAATTTTTTGTTTTAAATTCAAGTTTAAAAGATTTTTAGAGATTGTGATTATTAAGGTCATCGATGGGTAGATCAATGATGTGTGAGTGTGTGTGTAGATCAAGTTGTTGAGTATTATTTTTTTTTTGTTTGTTTGTTGTCAGGTCAAATGGTCAATGAAAAAAGATTTACTTTTTTGATTTCACCTTGAAAATGAACGAAAACAGGAACAGACAGAAAATTCCAATGTTGATTATGATTGTTGTTGTTGTTGTTGTTTTTTTTTTTTTTTGGTGAAAATGGTAGTAGCATTAAGAATAAGGAATAAATTTCCAATAGACCTTAGTGGAATTGAACTAATTTTAGTTCAACATTTCAGTATCAACAAAAACTTTTTTTTAAAAGATCGATCATGCTAATGATACAAATGTAAATCTTATCATTATCATCATCATCTTATTCATTTCGATGATCACAAAAATTAAAAAAAAATTCATTTCAAATCAAAAAGCCAGAGAAAAATTATAAATCTTGGCGCGGCAAGAATCAAATGGTATCTAATGTAGTGTGTTCATGATGATGATGATGATCATCATCATCCTCATCAATTTATGGTGATCATAATTCATTCATCAACCTCTTCGCCGTCATCGTAGTAGTAGCTGTTGTTGTTGTTGTTGTTATTTTACATTTGTCGGCGGTATATTATGATGATGATGATGATGATCATTATAGTATTTTTGTCGATATTCAATTTCGAAATTATTATCAACTATAAAAATGACGACTACTACTACTACGACAACGGCCACGACGACGACGGCGACGACGATGCAATCGTCAAAATTCAAACGAAACTAACACAAACAAAACAGATAATATTCTCGTTTATTTTTTATTTTTACATTCGGAATTTTATTGTTGACCGTCACTATTCATTCATACGTGTGTATGTGTGTGTATGTATCACTTACACATACAAAGGCAATCAAACAAACAACAGGCAACAAAATGTTTTTCTCTTTTTTTTTGTACAAATTCATAAAATTTTACAGATGATATATAAATCTGAATGGTAGATGGAATCAAAATGAAATGGGAATTTGGATAGAATTTTTTGGATTTTGATGAAAAAAAAGAACGATAAAACACTCATACCCATCGTACCAATATGCCACTTATTCGTTGATCAATCAATGATCGATGATAATTGATTATTATTGCCGCAATCACCTTGTTATTGAATAACAATGATCAATTGATTGATTGGGAAAAACCATAACCATGATGTTGTTTCACCATATAATAATAATAATATCCTAGTACATATTACGATCGATCGATCAGCAATGACGTTGACGTTATTAATCTGATGTGACACATATATTATAAAGCACATCCGTTTCTTATTCAAGGCAATCCTGATTTCACACTCATGATGATGACAATTATATAATAATAAACCAATCAATTGATTTTTTTTTTTTTTGACAAACAAAAATCAAATAATCACAGAATTATTAATCATTAAAAATTTTATAGACATTACATCAAATGTGATGATGATAATATGCAACTAAATAAAGAAATAATAATTTTGATGATGATTCTCTCTTTTTTTTTCATTTTCATCATCATTGTCATTCAACACGTGGTATGTTCATATAAATCTTTTATTTTTTTTTCTCGTGGCAACAACAACAAACAACAACAACAACGAATAACAAATTCTTCAGCCATTCAATCATCAATGGTATTTAATTGGAATTAATGAAGAAAGAAAAAAACTGAAAAATTATTATTCACATTTATGCATGCAGAGACAGAGACAGATGACAGTTGTAGAGACAGATGTAACATCATCATCATCATCATCTTGCGATATCTCTAACTATTTTTTTTCTCATACTATTGTCTTTTGGAACATTTTGAAAATTCAATGAAAATAAAAAAAAGATGTGTAAAAGAAATCTATTTTAGAACTTTTTTTTTTTTTTACTTCGTACGGACCAACAGGGCAATTGGATTTTGTTTTTTTTTTTTGTTAAATTCATAATTTAATCAAAAAAAAAAAAAAAGAAAATATTAAGTTGATGATGATGAAATGAAAATGTAAATACATGTACATACAAAACAAAACAAAAAACTTGTGGTCAAGGTGGTGACCAAGAAAAAAACCTCTATTTTGGAACAATTCTTTAATTGTTAACATCATCATCATCATCATCATAATAATAATGATGACCAATATGATGATCGATGTTTCAAATAATGTTCGGATATTTAAATTCATTCAAAATTCAGATTTATTTTTTTTTGTTTTTTCAGTCTTCATTCATTTTGCTATTGTAAAATCTCATTCATTCAATCGTGATGTAATGAATAAAAAATTTCAATCAATCGATCATCATCATTATCATCATTTTTTTCCCATTTTAATTCATGTTTTCATCATCATTATCATTAGCATTGAAAGTTTACAACAAACAAAACATTGACAATGAGAAAGAGTGAATTTTTTTTTTTTGTTAGTTGTGTGTTGTATAACAGTTTCATTCGTATTCGAAATACCAAATTTCATTCGTATTCGAAATAAACCCAAAAAAAATTCATCAAAACTGGACAATAAACTTTGGATGATCTGGCCAACGACGAAATCAAAAAAAAAAAAAAAAAAACTCGATTAGTTAACATCAAACAACAACAACAACACAAACACGAAGATTTTCAAGATCAAGATCAATTTAATCGATTATCATCGTCATCGTTTTTCTTTTATTAAAAATTTTCGTCCATTTAACCAACCCAACCAGATCTGTTCTGTCAATCGATCAAAAAAAAATTTTGTTTGTCGTCACACTTGTTTATTAAATTGACAAACAAATTCATCAAAAAAAAAAAAAAAAATTGATATCTCTGCTGTTTCTGCTAATGATTATGATGAAAATGATGATGAAGAACCAAACCAAACAACAACAACAACAGCAACATTAGCAAGAAGAAATTTTTTTTTTTTTTTTTTTGAAAACAACAAAACAGAAAAGCACGAATATTTTTTTTTCTATTTTTCTAAAATTCAATTGCAACATTCATTTGAAAAAAAACCACATACAACAACAACAACAACAACAACAAAATAAATGAATGAATAAATGAATGTTTTTGCATACAAATCATAAACATCAAGGTCAGTCACATGAATTATATAGACATACACACACACACACACAGCCGAAATGTGTGTTGAAGATTCTATCCAGGATTCAGATTTTTCAATTGATTGATCATTATTATCATCATCATCATCATCATTGATTTCGATCCATGATTTTTTTCTTGTTTTACATTGCATTACATTCAATTGCAATCTTTTCAAATTAATTCGATTATATTACTTGAAACGCTGTCTTATTTTTATATATTCGAGGGTTGGAAAAAAATTATTCATATATGATCAATTATTGATTGATGAATTGATTTTCTTATTCATTATTGGATTAGTTGAATCATAGTAGCCTCATCTAAGCGACGAGAAAAAAAATCTATGCAATCGATGCTGTAACAATTTTCTACCATTCCGTTTCATCACATAAAGGTCAATATATAAAAATAAATAAATGATGATGATTATATTCTGGTCAATAACTGAATGATTTTCAATTATCAACAAAACAACGAATGTTAAGGAAAAAGAAAAGAAAATGACAATGAACAAAAAAAAAAATGTTAAGGAAAAAATAAAATCCAATCACATCCACAACATCTTACAACATAATAATGTGTTTTTTTTCAAAAATTTTCCGACAAAAAAAAAATTCAAATTCAAAATTCAATTTAAAATCAAAAATGGATTTGTATATATATATACAAAATATCTAATAATATGTAATCAATTAATCAATTTGTCAATATTGATGATTGTCCATTTCCCTTCTTTCTCACATTTCGATTGCATTTTCATCTGTAAATGTTTTTTTTTCGCTTATTGCAATTCCACAAGTTCATTATATGTTTTGTTTTGTTGTTTAAATCCACTATCATCATCATCCTCATCATCATCATCATCACTAATCATGGCCAATTGTATTGTTTGGAAAATCATTTTTCCAATTCACATAACAACATATGCCCTGACAATGATCGACAATTATTATTTGTTTTGATTAAAATTTTAAATTCAAAAAAAACGGAATTCCCGTCACATATCCCCACATGGAAAATATTTTTTTTATTTATTTTTTTTTTTTTTTTTTTTGAAAATTTGTTCCAATTTTTTTTGCCATTTTGCTGGTCAGCTAATTAGCAACCAGCATAATAATCAATGGATTATTATATAAACCATGGAAAAATGTGGTATGTCAAAAAAAAAAAAAATTGAATGGTCAAAAACATGGACAACAACAATAATAATCATCATCATAATGATGGTGTTGATGATAATAATGATGATTTTATTTTACCAATAAATGTTGGACATGAATGTCAAATTCTTTTGAACAATAATGATGAATTAAGACGATGTCAACATGATGCTTATCTTACATGGATTCGATTATGGCAACTTGAATTATTACAAAAACAAAATAATTATCATCATCATCATCAACAACAACAACAACTACAACAACATCAACATCAATCTAAATTAGAAGGTCCGGAACAATTAAATGGTAAGAATCCTTGCTGTTATCGATGGGCATTGTTGGATTGTTTAACCGATTCGGTACAAAAATATTGCCCAATGGCCAACACATTTGATTCAAGGTAAATGTTATTATGTCTTTGTGTATGTATGTATGTGTGTGTGAAAGTATTGTTTTGGCTTCAAAATTTTCTATATTTAGATTAAAAATTATGCATTAATGTTTACCATCTTCAATAATCCAAAAACTAAATTGTCCTTGGTGTTAATTATAATTGTTCAACATATTTAACAACCAATGTGTGTGTGTCTATATGTGTTTATTAATTAGTGTAAGCATCATTTGTTTTTTTTTCTCGACAAAAAAAAATTATTATAATAATGATTATGATGATGTGAAATCTTTGTCGTCTTTGTGTATGTGTTTTTTTTTCGTAGCCAGATTCATTCAATTACATTAACGTTTTTTTTTTTGTTCGAAAATTATATGTTCAAAAGAAAACAAATCGTTTTTGACGCTTCATTTCTTATTCGAATAAATTCAATGGATTATTATTTTTATGATTTCAGTTCATGATGATGATGATGATGATGATGAATAGGTTTGATTAGCCAATTTTGTTTTTCAATTCAATTTTCAATATACAATATATTTTGATGATGATGATGATGATGATGATGGAAAATTAATACATTTTATACATATAAAAGTAATGATTGATTCCAATGGATACGCCATCATCATGGATATTGGATAATCGTCTGTTATTGTCAAATGATGTATAAATGATAAACACACACACACATATACACAGTTGTACCTAGAATAATGCTCACATCTCATTATAATTGATTTGTGTTTTTTTATGAACGAGAAAAAAATTGTACTCACCGAAAAATTATTGATCAAAAATTGATTGAATAAAATTGAATCGATCCAGAAAAAAAAATTATAATAATGGCTATTAATCTAGTACGACAGATATGGTCAAAAAATCTGATTAAATCTTCAAAACCAATTATCAATACAGCGGTGAATCGATTTTTCAGTGATATTCATTCAACAAACGAAATATGTTTTGAATTAACCGATGAGCAAATAAGTATAATTGAAATGGTGGAAAAATTTACCCGTGAAGAAATCATACCAAATGCAGCTGATTATGATAAAAGTGGTGAATTTCCATGGGATATAGTGAAAAAAGCTCATAAATTAGGTTTGATGACAAATGGAATACCAATGGAATATGGTGGCTTAGGTCATTCATTATTATCTCATTGTATTGTTGGTGAAAAATTAGCATATGGATGTACTGGTATAGCAAGTGCTATTGGAAATAATGCTCTACCACAAGCACCACTCATAATGTTTGGTAATGATGAACAGAAAAAAGAATATCTTGGTCGTTGTATTGCCGAACCGATTGTTTGTTCATATGCTGTTACAGAACCAGGTGCCGGTTCCGATGTTGCTGGTATTCAAACAAAAGCAGTTAAAAATGCTGATGGTGATTGGATAATTGATGGTCAAAAAATGTGGATCACAAATTCCGGTCATGCAAATTGGTTTTTCGTACTTACTCGTACAAATCCAGATCCAAAAGCAAAAACATCAGAAGCATTTACAGGTTTTATTGTTGATGCTGATACTCCCGGTTTAACAGTTGGTCGTAAAGAATGGAATATGGGTCAACGATGTTCCGATACACGTGGTATTACATTTGAAAATGTTGTTGTGCCCAAAAAGAATGTCGTTGGTGGTGAAGGTAAAGGATTTATTGTAGCTATGGGTGCATTCGATTTAACAAGACCACCGGTTGCATGTAGTGCCGTTGGTTTGGCACAACGTGCATTAGATGAAGCAACACAATATTCATTACAACGAATAACATTTGGTATGCCAATTGCTCGACATCAGGCAATTCAATTCAAGTTATCCGATATGGTAATTGGCATTAATACGGCAAGATTAGCTTATATGAGAGCTGCATATGAATTTGATCATGGTCGTCGTAATACATATTGGGCTTCTATTGCCAAATGTTTAGCCGGTGATGTAGCAAATAAATGTGCATCGGATGCTGTACAAATATTCGGTGGTGCTGGTTATAACAGTGAATATCCAGTGGAAAAATTAATGAGGGATGCAAAAATATTTCAAATATATGAAGGTACTGCTGAAATACAACGAATGATAATTGCTCGTGAACATTTTCGTCAAACTATGGAGGAAGGATAATAATGAATAATAATTTTATTTTATTATTACCATTCAATATAATAATAATAATAATAATTCTTTTTAATGATCATCAAATAATTACCTGATTGATTTGTGATTTCTTTTTTTTATATATATATTGAATATATCATCTTATTCATTGATAATCAATCAATATGTTCTATCAATTTGTACATCATCATATGACATCATTCATTGTTTTTTTTCGAATGCTCACATTTTGATGATAAAATATTTTTTGAAAAATTTTTTTTCTTAAAAACAATGACTATACTGCCATCTAATGGCCGAGATTTGAGTTGATATTTGTTGAATCTCATTTTTTGTTTTGTTTTGTTTTGTCTATATTTTCAAACAGAACTTTTCTAATGAAACGTGAAGAAGTAATCTTTTATTACGAATCATTTCATTGTCAAGATTATCCATTCGATGGCCATCATTGTCATATTTCTATGTGGATGATTATTTTATCAATATTTCTGATCATCGGTACCATTGTTATTATCATTTTAATGGCCATTTATATTTACCGTTATGTTTGGCATGAACGAGTAAAATTAACAATACCATCAACAACAACGAAACAACAGTCAACACCAACACCACCACCACCAATCATACGAACCAGACAGAATAATAAAAATAAAAGATTTAATCCAATAACAGATTTATAATCAATTTTATTCATATGAAAAATTTAACAATTCAAATTAACAAAACAATAAAAACTTATAGAAAAAAAAATTCATTCATTTTTATATAAATGGATTCCATGTTTTTTTTTCCAAAATTGATCATCAAATTAATTAGCCTTTTGTTACTACAGTGAATGCAAATTTTCGTAAATCTTCAGCCAATAATTTTGGCTCTTCAAAGGCACCAAAATGTCCACCACTTGGTAATTCTGTATAATGAACAAGATTTTCGAATGCCATTCGAACAATAAATTCCGGTACACGAACCATTTCTTTTGGAAATACAGCATAACCAGCCGGAACTGTTGGTGAAACTTTTGCAGCACCAATACGATATTTATGATAAACACCAATAATTGGACAGCCATTTTCTTTGTAAAAACGCATACTTGATGTGATGTTTTTGGAGAACCAATATATCATTACATTGGTCAACAGTTCATCCATTGTGAATTTTTCTGTTATACCACCATCCGGTTTGAATACATTGGTCGGATCGGTCCATGCAGAAAATTTCTCCAATATATAAGCAGCTAATCCTATCGGGCTATCAGTTAATGCTGGTCCAATTGTTTCCGGTTTTGTTGAATGTAAATGAAAATATCCAGATTCATAGAACCATTTTGATTTATAATGTAACAAATCATTGAACATTGTTCGTTGTGATTCACGATTATTAAACATTATGAATGGTAGATATTTTGCCATTATATATTTAAAATTATCAGCACCTTGTGGTTGTGAACTAGTATAGAATGTTGTATGTATACCACGAACATTTTCCGGATACATTAATGCTATTGTTTTACTGATCATTGATCCCCAATCACCACCATGAACAAGGAAACGATTCAATCCTAAACGTTTCATTAGTTTTACGAATACACGAGCTGCCGAAATGAAACTAAATCCTTCTTTATGTGGTGCTTCAGAAAATCCATAACCAGGTATAGATGGTATAACAACTTCGAATGATAATCCTTCCAATGATGAATCAGTAAGTATTGGTATTGTTTTATAATATTCAAAAAATGAACCTGGCCATCCATGTATAGCTAATAATGGAATGACAACACCATTAGGATTTTTTGGTCTTATATGTACGTAGTGGATATCCAATCCTTCGATCTGTGTTTTAAATTGATCATATTTATTCAGTTCATTTTCCCAACGACGCCAATCATATTTATTGAGCCAATAATCAACAATTTGTGTTAATGTTTCAGCACTGAAACCATAACGAAAATTTGTTCCTTCAATCGCTTCAAAATATCGAGCTGATTTTAATTTTTTTTTCAAATCATCCAATTCTTCAGCAGAAATATTGACATTAAATCGATTAATCGTTGGATCATCTGGTGGTGGTTGTTCACCTTTAGCCAATGATGCACGGCCATACCAACCATCTGTTAGTGGTGGTAATTGTATTTTATGTGGTAATAATAAACGACGTAATGATGATTTAGACATGATTAACTTTATTATTGGAATGTTCCAATGATGAAAAAAAGTAAACACAATGAATGAATTTCAATTTTAATATGTAGAATCTAATGATTTCACTTCAATATAAACATTTTCTTTCAAAATAATGCACTGCAACATCAATGAAGATAAATCATCATAGGTACAAAATATAATAATAATTAATCAATAAACAATTGGCCATATATGTTCACGCAAGTCTATTTTGTATATGAATATGTGAACATAAATCAATGGAGAAAATCTATTTGATTGTTTGGCTCATTTTTCATATGTTGTTTATACGAAACAAAAAAAAAATGTTCAACTATCTATAGATACATTATTCAATTATCATCATTATGTTGATGATGATAAAATTGGCAAATGGTGTTTGTTTGTGTGTGTGTGTTGAAGATAAATTCAAAATACACACACACACACACACAAATAAAGATAGTTGTTTCATGTATTCAAAATTCATTTGCATCAAAATTAAAAAAAAAAAAATCAAAATGCACAAAGAATTGGGTGTGTGTTTATGCTAATGTTGTTATTGATGGTGGTTGGTGGTGGTGGTGGCCGCGACGATGAAAACAAATCACAAAACATCCATGATCAACAAATTGTAAACACAAACACACATGATGATGAAATGTAAAATTGTTTCACAATGATAAACTTTTTCAGTATAAATTGGTTATAATTATCATCATATAAACTTGTCTATTATTTTATAGACTTGTTTGATGTGTGTGTGTGTGTGTGTTTTGGAAATCAAATGAAATGATTTTTTTTTATAATCATATGAACAAACACATGGGTAAAGTTGAATAAATGAATTTTGTCAAATTTATCTTGATGATAATCACGACTATTTTATTTTAGACAGAGAGAAAGGTTTTTTTTTCAGAGAGCATTGAAATAAAAAAAAACCGTTATAACTTAATTCCTACAGCAAGCAAAGCAAAGTTGTTGTTGTTGTTGTTGTTGTTTTAATGTAATAATAATGAACCACACAAAAAAGGGCCAAACCACTTGTTGTTGTTGTTATCTAAGAAATGAAAATAAAAAAAAACTAGATAAATTTCTCTCCATATGATGCGGATGATGATGATGATGATGATGGATATATTTAGCTATAATCAACAACAAAGTTGAATAATTTTTTTTCGGTATGAATCTCCCAACCTTTAGATGATTTTGAGTAAACCACAATTTTTTTTGTCTTGTCTTAATCAACTATAGTTGTCCAAAATAAATAAATATATATAAATCAGTCTCTCTCATATCTTAAATTAGAGTCAAGGTAATTGTGTGTGTGTTCTCTGTGCGAACCTTTCAAATGAATGAAAAAAAAAAAAAAAAATGACAAGATATAGCAAGCTTGTCTTGTTTTGGAATTCAAAAACTTTTGTTGTTGTTGTTGTTGGAACTAAAGATTATTACTTTATCGTAATGGATACACACACACACCCAAAATATTTGTGGTGTTAATATAGTAGTGATCACCACCTACGTTTATTTATTCAATAAATGATAATACAAATCAATGGCAAATCATAACAACAACAACAAAAAACATTTCATCATCATCATCATCATTATATAACAATATTTTTTTGGATCCGTCAAAAGGTCTCTTTACTGAATTTTTGTTTTTTTTTTACTTCTTGTTCATGTAGATTTTTGCTATATGTAGAATGATTGTGAGAAAAAAAAATACTCAATTTAAATCTCCATCGTTGACATTTACATTTATCATCATCATCATCATCATCATGTTACTAAATACAGCATCTAGGCCGATGTGAAATCAATTTGAATTTGAATTTGAATTTCTTGTATTCACATGAGTCAAAAAAAAAAAAAAAAAAATTTATCGCTTTCTTCTTTCTTGATTTCTTTGAAGATTAGCTAAAATAATGATAACCTGCTTTTCATTTTTGATTAATTAATGGTTTTTTTTGGGTTATTTCTTCGTTCCTATACTTATACTTATACTTTGAACCTATCAACAGGATTTTTGTTTGACAAAAAAAATCATCTCATTGATTATCGATTGATAGATAAATAGATAGATAGACTCGTGATTGATCAGATATTATTAAATCATTTAGGCGTTAGAGAGAATAATTTATTATCGTAAAAAAAAGACTCCAATCAGTGATGGGCCAGATTTGTTTTTTTTTTCTTTCATTTCATACAAATTCCCACCATCATTTTTGATTTCAATCAATATGTGTGGTTGGTCGGTCGGTCGATCATTGCCATCTCTTATCATCATGCCGATTTTTTTTTATTTTATTGGATATATGATGCTGTAAAATTTTTGTAAAAAAAAATTTGAGAAAAAATCACAACTGTCATCGTAATAAAGATTTAAAAAATTGAAAAATGTTAATAAATGTGAAAAAATCACCAAATGGACGTTTTATTCAACGTTTCATACCGGCACGTTTTATATTCATTTTTTTAAGTTCATTTGGTTTTTTTCTAGTTTATGCATATAAAGTTGTACTTAGTATGGCCATTGTTTCAATGGTCAAAACATCGACGACGAAAAATGAAACAATTATGGTGGAAGAATTTTCATTTATTTCTGATGAAAAATGTCCCGGATCCACAGAGGTCGATAATATTGTCGGTGAATTTGATTGGTCTGAAACGATTAAAAATAATGTTCTGGCAGCATTTTTCTATGGTTATGTTTGTACTCAGATTCCGGCCGGAATTTTTTCAAATAAATTTGGTAGTAAATGGATTTTCAGTATCAGCCTATTGATTGCTGCCATTTGTTCATTATTAAGTCCTATTGCTGCAAGACAAAGTTATATTTGGTTCTTTATCGTACGATTTATTCAAGGATTAGCTGAAGGTTTCGCTTTTCCATGTATGAATATGATGATCGCCCAATGGATACCGAAAATGGAACTTAGTCGTGGTACAACATTGATTTATACTGGTGCACAATTTGGTACTGTATTCACATTACCAATTGCAGCACAAATGAATGGTAGTAGTTTAGGATGGACTGCTTCATTCTATTTACTTGGTATAATCGGTATTGTTTGGTTCATTCTGTTTGCAACATTAGTGTTTGAATCACCGGAACTACATCCATTCATTTCACAAAAAGAATTTGATCATATTGTACATAATGGTGGTGGTAAACAAATTGAAAGAAAATTAATTATACCATATCGTGAAATATTCACATCAATACCTGTTTATGGTCTTATATTGACACATTTTGGCCAGAATTGGGCTTTTCTCACCATATTGACTTATATGCCAACATATATGAAAAATGTACTACATACAAACAATACTCAGGTGTGTTGAATTTAAATTTTTTTCAATTTATTTTTCAAAAATAATTAATAAATTTTCATTTTATAGAATACAATAATCTCTGGCCTTCCATATCTAGGTCAAGCACTATTTGGTTGGATTTGTTCATTTATTTCGGATAAATTACGTTCAAGTGGACGATTACAGATAACAACTATTCGAAAAATAAACAATTTTATCGGTAAAAGATAACTACCAATTTTTGTTTTTATGGGACAAATATTTTTCAATCAGGTTTTTTTTTCTCTCATCATATAGCATTCATACCACCGGCAATATGTATTGCATTAATTCCGACCGTTGGATGTAATCAGATTGTCAGCTGTATACTACTCATATTGGCTGTTACATTTAATGGTGCATCATTCAGTGGTTTTAATTCAACACATGTTGATATGGCACCCGATTTTGCCGGAGTTTTAATGGGATTTACTAATAGTTTCGGTAATGTACCCGGTTTTGTTGTACCAAAAGTGGTCAATTTATTCACAAATAAAGAGGTTAGTCATTTTTCTTTTTTTTTGTTTTGTTTCATTCACAACAATTTTATTGATTTATATATTCTTTTTTTTTGTATATAAATAAATAGAGTACGATAAAAAGCTGGTCATATGTATTCTATGTTGCCATTGTTGTAAACATATTGTCAACATTAATCTATACATTTATGTGTACAGCCAAAGAACAAATATGGGGTCGGATGCGGAAATGATAAAATTGAATTTGATGTGAATGGAAATTCCTTCATTTTTTTTCTATTGATTAATTTTTTTTTATCAAATTTTAATTATTGCACTTTTTTTGATTGAATAATAATAATATGATTATAATCTCATTACCACCATGGGTTTATTATGATGTGAAATTTACCATATGTTCTGGAAACAAAAAAAAAAAAAACAATCATCTGTTGATATGATGATATTTGATAATTTGGATTATAATAATGAAGAGCCCGGTGCATAATGATAATATGATAATTATGACAAGTATCACCTGTTTTTAAAATATAAAAAGGCAATGAATCGTTTACGGGTTTCAAATTATTTGTTTGAGATTAGTGTTTTTTTTTTTTTTTTTTTTTTTTTTTTTTTGGTTGCATGAATTTGCCTGTCACTATCACCATAATAACTTTACATTTATTAGTGGAAACCAGCATTTTCATTTTAGGTATCTATTATGTTCATCAATTGATTTTTGAATCAAGAAAATGTATTCAATCATCTAGCATCATCATCATCATCATTGAAATCCAAACATAATTTTCTATATATTAAATCCATTTCATTAGTAATTTTACTCAATATTTTTGAAAGAATCGTTCAATACAATATCTCGTATAACCAGATGGATCCACAGAAAAAAGTCTACAATGGACGTTTTATACAACGTTTTATTGCCGCTCGTGTTATATTTGTTATTTTGGGATTTTTCGGTTTCTTTCTAGTATACGCATTCAAAGTGGTTGTGAATATGTCAATTGTGGCAATGATTAAAAATAAACACAATGATGATCTCTTAACGAATTTTTCCACAATATCACCAGTATCTGCCGACACATGTCCTGGTGGACAATCAACTTCTAATCAACAAGAAGGAGAATTCGATTGGCCTGAAGATGTTAAAAACTATGTATTAGCATCATTTTTCTATGGATATGTACTTACACAGATACCGGCAGGTATTTTGGCAAATAAATTCGGTGGAAAATGGATTTTTGGTTCAAGCATTTTGATTGCTTCGATAGCATCATTGATGTGTCCGTTTGCTGCACGAATAAATTATATGTGGTTTATAATTTTACGAGTTATTCAAGGTCTAGCCGAAGGTGTTGTATTTCCCTGTATGAATACAATGATTGCTCAATGGATGCCCAAAATGGAACGAACACGTGGAACAACCATTACATTCACAGGTGCTATGATTGGAACAGTAATAACGATGCCAATGGCAGCTCAATTCAATGAAAGTTCATGGGGTTGGGCCGCTTCATATTATTTATTGGGTATTGTTGGAATCATTTGGTTTATTTTATATTCGTTTCTGGTATATGAATCACCGGAATCACATCCATTCATCTCACGACAAGAATATAACTATATTATTGAAAATGGTGGCGGTAAACAAATGGAAATGAAAGTGATCATACCATATCGTGAAATATTCACTTCATCACGTGTTTATGGTATTATTTTGACTGCTATTGGTCAGAATTGGGCTTTTCTCACTATTCTTACCTATTTACCAACCTACATGAAAGATGTATTACATACAGACAATAAAATGGTAAATATATATGTTTTATTCTTGTCATTGAATGAATTCTGAACAATTATATCTGACATTTATAAATTAGACAACAATCATATCTGGTCTTCCATCACTTGGTCAAGCTGTTTTTGGTTGGATATGTTCCTATTATACTGATCGTATGAGACAGCATGGTACTTTATCCATTACGACAATTAGAAAAATTAATGCTTTTATTAGTAAGTCTGAAATTAATACTTTCATTATAAATACAATCATCAATTAATCAATCATTCGTTATCCAATAGCCTATATACCACCAGCCATTTTGATGGCAATCATACCAGTAGTTGGTTGTGATCAAATTGCTAGCTCAACATTATTAATATTGGCCGTAACATTAAGCGGTGCTTGTTTCAGTGGATTTAATTCTACACATGTAGATATGGCACCAGATTTTGCCGGAACATTAATGGGTTTAACAAACAGTATTGGTAATATACCGGGATTTATTGTACCAAAAGTGATTGAAGCATTCACTAAAAATCAGGTAATTATTTTCATTTCATTTTTTTTTCAAGAAAATAATCATCATCATCATCAACTAGAGTACAATAAAAACATGGTCATATGTTTGGTATTTAGCTGCGGCAATAAATGTTTTAACCACATTAATCTATACATTTATGTGTACGGCTGAAGAACAAACATGGGGAAGGATTCATCGGTTACCGGAAAAAGCTTAATACAAACAATCAACCAAAAAAAAAAAAAAAAAAAAAAATCAAAAAAATTTTGTTGTTTCAAAACATTCTATTGATTGATGGATGGACGAATGAATATAATCATCATTGTTTATTTGTTAAAACATTTTTTTTTTTCGTTTATAATTTATAATAATAAATTCATGTTGAATAATAATAACAATATGTGATCATCATCATCATCATCATCATCATTTTGTTGATTATAATGAAGAAAAAAAAATTCCAATTCCAATGATTCATATCTAGGACACATTTCTACACGTTAACGATTATCATCATTGCAATCATCATCATTTTTTTTTAGTAAACATTCAATGATGATGATGATGATGAAAACTTTGTTTTCGAAATTTTTCCATTTTTTCATCTATCATGAATCGAAATATACAAAACGACAATCATCAAATCGGTGGTAACCACAAACATTAACAAATTCGTCATACACACACACACACACACACAAAAACTTCCTTTTGCCATAACCAAAAATTTTGTTGGTAAAATGTTGAAAATTCGTTATTGCCAATTATAGAAATCTATTCTCTTTTTTTCCGGTTGTTATCATCGATTTTCGTTTGTTGTTATTGAATGTCGAGGTAACAATAATAATAATATTTAATCCGAAAAAGATTGCTCATCATTACATTGAATTCGTTATGATGATCATCATTTTTCAATTGATCATCATCTTCATTGTCATTGTGGCTGTGAATGTGAAGAAGAAAATAGATAGAAAAAAAAGCATTTCGAATTTTACATTATCAAGATGAATTCAAATTATACCTTTTTATTATTATTATTGATAATTATTCAATATGATTGGATAATTGCTCATAATAAACGTAATCGTCAACATCGTCATCAACATCAACAACATCATCAATATGATTCGATATTAGAATTGAAATTAATTTATCCAAAAAATCTTATCGATGGTCGTTATAATGATTCACTTTGTAATGATGATGGTTCAATCATTTTTCTTGATTATAGCCAAACATGGAATGCATATGTTGCTGTTTGTCAGAATAATTTAATCGATGTTGAACCAATTGATTATGGGTAGGTGATGAATTCAAAAAGTTTTATATTTTAATTGATTAATTTGGCTCGAATTTTGTTTGTTTCTTGATACAACAGCCAAATAACTCAATTGAATGTTTTACAATTTCAAGTGAAAAAATTGGAACACTTTGCTTTTGATTGGCTTCATGGTCTGTTGTATTATTCAACTTTAATGGATGGTATCAATGTTATTGATTTAAAAAAGAATGAATTGGCTACATTTCCAATATATCGTGCTGCTGGTTCCAATACCGTGAATGGTTTAATCGTAAGACCTGATCTGTCAAAATTAATGTGGCTTGAAACATATGGTACCGATACAATTATGATGGAATCGGATCAGGTTTGAAATCGTTTCTCTCTCTTTGTCTTGGATTAATAAAATTAATTTTTGATTCATTTTAAATTCAGAATGGTAAACAATCATCAGCATTATTTAATATCAGTAGAACAACTTATACTGATCTTTATTATGATCATTATGGTGATCAATATCTGCTTATAATGCCACAAACACAAGCGACAAAAATATCCGGAATGATCATATTGGATTATGATGATAAAAAAATTTTAAAATCAATGAATTTTGAAATAAATTTCTCACGACAAAATTGGGCAACAAAAAATGTTCGAATTCGAGCAGATTCACTCTATTTTTTCGTAAAACAATCGGGAAATTTTGGAAAGATTTATCGTTGCTCAATATCATCACAGAATCATACGAATGTAATGAATGATTCATCACCATCATCATCATCATCATCATCATCAATTATGATTGATAATGTTCATCAAACATCGTGTATATTGATTACAGCCGATAATTCCAGATCACCATTCATGTTATATGATCCATTGATGAGAAAAGAATCGGAACAGAAAAAACATTGTAATGAAAATGTTTGTGTTCGACAGGATATCGATTTCTGTATACCGATCAACGATACACATTCACAATGTACAAATGTAAGTTGTTAAATTTTTCGGAAAAAAAAGATTTTCATTTTAATTTCAAATTTAAAATTTATTTTAATCTTAGGGTGAAGTATTCGAAATCAATAAAGATAATAATGAAATGCTAATCTATAAGATTATCATTTCGGTTCTAACATCAATCATCATTCTTATTCTAATCATTTATTTTCTATTCTTTTCAAAACAACGTGCACGATTCTATCAGATACGATTGAAAAAATTGAATCGTGTTGAATCATCAAAACTACAGGTGAAACCACCGGCAACTAATGAAATTGCTGAATAGAAAACAAAAAATGTCCAATCATTCATCATCATCATCATCATAGCCATCTTAAACCAAAATTTTTTTTCCATTTATTTTAATCTTGAATTCATTTCAATTTTTCTTGAAAATAAATTTCCATTTTCATTTGAATTTGTATTTGTTTATTTGATCGAAATTTTGAAATTCATTCCAAATAATTCAAAACAATGTCGACAGATGGCAACAGATAAATGGGAAAAATAAATTAAATTTCGAATTGTTGCAAAGAGAAAAAAAATTCGAATTGATTGATTTTAAATTGTTGATATTTTTTTTTTAATTCTTGTTGCATTTTTTTTCTTTGATTTATAACCACATATCTCACACACAAAAAGATGAATAATTCAAATCATCAAAATGTCAATGATTTGCAAAAAATAATACATTTATTGATATGGCCAAATGGATCATTATTATCGATAAAAAATAAAACAATCCATCAGCACATCATTCGATTGACAACATCAAAATTGGACGAATTATTCATGAAACGATCATCAACATTGATTTTGTTATTTAGCAGCATGTTTGCATTCTTCATATTCATCTTAATGATATTCATTATATTTTGTTTGATAACAAGTAAGTTTTGAAAAAAAAATTTCGATAAATTTTTGTTCTTATTTTGAAACAAAATAGGATTTTGTTGTTGTTGTTGTTGTTGAAATAACTGAAATATTTAAAGATCCGATTTATTCTTATTCTTATTACATCTCTCACGTTATACGATAATTATTTTCAATGACATGAGGATGACACATTTTCATTAAAAAAAAAAATTTTTTTTGTTTCGTTTCATGTCAAAACAATTGTCATCGAAACGAAAACAAACACAGAAAAATGAATGATAATAATTCCTAGTACATTATTATTATTATTATATTACATTTAATTCATTTGACTTTGACTTTGAAATATTTTTTATTTGACATTCAATTCCATTTTTTTTGTTTCTTTTTGCAAAAAAAAAAAATGAAATGAAATTTTCATTTCAATGAACAAATGACACACAAAACTTTTTGAATTTAACGATTATTTTAACCTGAATTTCGTCATGTGTCTAATTTGTGCACACACACACACACACACACATAGGAAATCCTGACCACACGTATCCAATTTTTTTTTCTGTCAATGAATGAATGGACACAAAAATTTTATTTTTTTCTTTTTGATCCAGTTATCTTTTTTTCCATCATTCCAATTGATTATTCGTAACAACAACAACAACAACACAATAATATATGTGATTGTAGAAAAAAAAAATATCGAACTCAGAAATTTCAGCAAACAAAAAAAAAAAAAAAAAAGAAAAGAAAAGAAAATTGAAATAACAAAGAATAAATTGAACACACACACACGCACACACATACAAAGAAATGACATGTGTCATCAGTATAATTATTATTTGTTCCGTTTTTTTTTTGATCTTGACACATCGAATCAAACACACACACATTTGTATCTCATATTTTTTATGATTATCCTTGAAATAATGATTATATTCACACACAATCTTGTTTGTGAATGTCCTGCGTATGTGTGTGTGTGTGTGTGTGTGTTGGTCTAAAAAATTCAAATCGGTTATAGCCATGTGTGAATGGTATTTTGCATCTAAATGATCCATTGTGTTTGTACTTGATGAGTTTGAATAATTTTTTTTTTCATCCTTATTTGAATCATCATCATTTGTTCTGTATGATGATGATGATATTCACATGAAATTATTGCACATGATGTTTGAATGCATTTTTTTTGTAATATAGTATGTCTATGTGTGTGTGTGTGATTGAATGTGTAGCAATTTTTGTTTCTCCTGTTATTAAAAAAAAAACTAAAAAGATGACGATGATGATGAGAGAATCGAATTCAATAGCAACAAAAAGATTAAAGAAGATTATATCCGATCGTGTATGTATCAATTGATGATCAATCGATTTGATCTAGTTTTTTTTTGTTCTCTCTCTTTGAGTATTCGTTTTTTATCCGATAATTACAAATATATGCTCTCGTTATATTAGTAGTGTGTGGTAATAGATCAATCGATTTGTGAATTTATATTGTTGTTGTTGTTGTTGTTATTGTGGGATTATGATCAATAGTATGGCAAGTTTTACACAACAACAATATCCTTTTGGCCTCGAATTTTTAATAAATATTTTTGCTTTCGTTTTTGATAATAAAAGAATAATTCACAGATACACTTTCTCCCTTCTCTCATTCCCCCCTCCTCAATACAAGAGCAAAAAAAAAAGTAATTACATTTTTATAAATACAAAAATTTATTCATTCCTATATGGTGGTAGTAACAGCAACAGCAGCAGCAGCAGCAGTATATCATGGATGGAAAAAAATCCAAAAATTATATTTATTTCCATAGAAAATAATTATATTTTTTAACACTATTCATCACCATTCATTACAAATGATGTTTGTGTTAACAACAACATCGACACTTTGATTACGACATTTTTTTTCTGTCATCAAAATGTTATGGATGATGATGATGTTAAAAAGATGTTAATAATAATATAACACTGACAAAAAAAATTACTTAAAAGGTGTTCATCATGAGACAAAACAAAAAACTGAATAAATAAACAAAACAGCAGCCCTATGCTATTCAATCTCTACGATAATTTGATAATTATCAATGAATAAAATAAAATGAAATAATGATCAAATTGCCAAGTCAAGTCATTTTAATCTTCAATCGACAATTTTAATCTCTGTATGGATTATAAGAACGTGTTAAGTAAAAAAAAAATGAAAGTTAATCCGAAAATATAGAACAACAAATGAAATATGAATATAATTGGGATGTGCATATGTGTGAGTGATCACTCAATTTGTCTATTGTATAATTCACAACAACAACAAAAACAACAACAATTTGGCCATTGTTTGTGTGTATATCACATTTTGTTCATTCGTTCAATCATCATCATCATTCTCATAATCATTCATTCATTGCATTCAAACAAATAAAAACTTTGTATACTTCTGTTTTTTTTTATTTGTTTGTTTGTTTGTTTGTTTGAACCAAGTTCAAATTCATTCATTTCATGTGTGTGAGATAAAAAGTATCCAATTTGTTTTCCAATCAACAAAACGTCGTACACACAATACACACACATACAGATTGAGATGACATTTAAAATTCATTATCACACATTGTCATTTGAACTTCTCCATATTTATTGCCGGCCTATTTTCAAATCTTTTCAATTTTTCTTTCATCCATTTTATTCATCATTCATCAACAAAAACTAAATGTTTATTTTGTCAATCAATCTTCTTTTTTTTCAAAAAAAAAACTATTCGCGTTATAATGTTTTGCTTTTTACGGTAATAGTGGCGTTTTTACAATAAAAAAATCTTCACATGAGAATGATGATGATCTCGAAAAATGAGATAATTTTTTTCCCGAAAAAATTTTGATTAAAAATTATCCAAATTCAATAATGAATCGATAGAATTTATTACACATAAATTGTTCTCTATGTTTATTTTAATATTCTTTTTTTCCTTTCATTTTTATTCATCATCATATTATTTACAATACAAAAGATACACGGAATTCTAAAAAGAAAACAACCATATCTAATGATAATTATCATCATTATGATGAATTCATTCATCATGATCATAGGACGATGAAACAAAAACAACAACAACAACAACAACAATATCCACCACGTATCGAATCAAAAAATCTTCAATCATTATCATTATCGAATTTGGATAGTTTAGAACATGTAGAATTATTAAAAAGTACATCAAAATCTAATCGAACATGATTTTTTTTGGTGGCGCTATATTTCAGTCATAAAAAAACCAGAATATTTCCTGCAAAACACACGTGGATCCAATTCGGATACAATAGACAAAAAACACACACACACACACATAAAACATTTTCATAATCTATAATAACGACATTTAACAACAAAATCCATTGCCATTTGGTTTTTTTTTTCATTTTTCAATGGCCAAAAAAAAGATGAAAAAAAACATGCAAAATAAAATTTTGTGATGACCATATTTCTCAAAAAAAATATAATTTTCTGTTTTGTTTTCCTTATTTTTTTTCGTTTTCATGTTCAAACAGTCAAAAAAAAAAATTTAAACAAAAACTATGGGATTATAAACAAAAAATGGATGCACCAAACGCGGATGATGGATGATGAATGGATCACACACACACACTGGACAATGTATGGATGAATCCATCATAAACATTTAATGTGAATGATGTGTGTAGGTGGTTGTAGGTGTGTGTACAACATTCATAATGATGATTATAATAATAATAATCTCAAAGTAGAAATAGAAACAAAATGAAACAAACACACACGAACATTTATTTTAGTTTGATTTTTGATATATAATGGTAATCATGTCACACACACACACACACAATGTATAAAATAAATAATCATTCAAAAAAAATTTCATGTTAAATGATGAAGATTATGACGATGATCATCATCATCATTATGACCAAAAAAATTTTTTTTTTTCATAATTTCGAGGTCAAAGAGCTTACGATTTTTTTTTTGAATCATCACTAGATTTTTTTTTTTTTAGCTACTATCCATTTTGATTAAGTGATATGATTATCAATCATCGATATGGTTTATCAAATTACAAATGGTGAGATATGTGTGTGTGTGTGTGTGCGCGCATTTATGTTTGGTGAAATCGTATTGAATGCATATCAATGTTTTGTTTTCATGTTTTTTGAAAACAAAAATGATTCATTTGTCACAAACCATGTCATAATAGTATATGTGTCTCTGTATACTATGAAAAAAAATCAATATTTGAATGATCCATTTGTGTGTGTGGAATCATCATCATCATCATGTGACTATATGTCATATCTTGTAACGACAGCAGTTTTTCGATTATCGTTTATTTTATTTTTTTCACAAGAAAAAATTAATCATCAAATCTCATTGAAATAATGATGATAAAATCGTTATAATTGAAAAAAAAGATAAAACAAACATTTGAAATTGTCAAATTATTTAGGATTGACAAGTCTTTTTTTTCACTACCAAAGAAAAAAAAATTTTGATCCGTTTTTGTCAGTTTTTTTTTTTCGTTTGCTGATTAAAGATAATGATGATGATTTGATGATTATTGTTGTCTGGATCAGACAATAATTGTAAATTAGTAATTATTATTTTATTTATATATGAAACTAAAACATATAATCATGAACGATGATTTTTTCGATGTCCCATTATTACATCAGAATCGTGATCATTTATTGAGAATTTTTTTTTTGTGCCACTGATAAATCAGCATCGGCCACAATAAAGATCCATTCAATGAGTTGGATATGAAACAAACTGAAGAAAAATTGAAACGAAATGATTTTTTTCCCTAGGTACCAAGGTAGTCACGCTGTGTGTGTGTATATGTGTGCCATATAAAACAATACAAAAACAAAATTTTAAAAAAATTTACGTAAACGTAGACGATACATAAACAAAAAACAATTCATCATTACAGACTGCAGCACATCACCACAAATGGACCACAAATCCTGTTGTTTTTTTTTCTTGTTGGAAAAATAATGATGATGAAACCATTGTCGTTATTATTGATCATGATTGCTCATCATTGAAGTGACTTGTCTAATTTATCGATTAAAATAACATCATGGCCTTTTTGCAAAGAAATTTTTTCAATTTGTCGAATGAATGATTCTGTATCAGATTTATTTTTTTTTCACAATAATAGATACAATGTAATGTATCGTTTATTTGCAATTTTTATCATTGCATTCATTGCATTCAAATCAATTATGAATGGAAAATTTCTTGAACAATTTCCTTTCTCCTCTTTTTTTGTTGTTGTTGTTGTTGTCGTTTTTTTTTTGAATATTGATGACAAATTTTTTTTTTAATTACACAATATTTGACAATGTTTTGCAGTGTGTTTGTGTGAATATTATTGTATATTCTAATTATAGAATGAATGTCACACATACACACACACATGTGTCATTAATCGATAAAATAAAATGACCTTATTACTAATCCCTTCTGATCAGATAAAATTATTGCCTAGAAGCAAATTGTTTGTTTCTTTAGGATACAAAAAAAAAAATTTAATTCATTGCATCCTAGAAGACAAATTATCATTATCATTAAATGAACAATAAATATTAATTTTCAAGGTATCCCCCCCAAAAAAAATGATTATGATGATCAACACTATTTCCGTATCCTTATCATTTTTTCTCATCATTTATTCATTCATTCATTCATTCATCTTATTCACAACATTGTGATTATGAATGATGATGATGATGAAAATTATTTTATTTTTTTTTTAATTTTGTTTCATAAATTTGATTTTTTTTTTTGCTTTGCTTCTTTTTGTTCGTTCACAACTAGATATATCTGTCGCACGCATACATACACGGCGACATATTGACCTATTAAGACTAATCATTTTATGTATTCATTCATTTAGGCAAAAAAAAAAATAAAAAATAATTGTCTAATCATTTTGAAACACAAAGAAATTTGATGATGATCGTGATTGATATCATATCATAGGCTTTAAATATTCCTAAGAGATGAATACAGATATAGTTGGATGATATTAGTTCGTGTGTGTCTGTGTGTATGTTTGTGTCCGATCTAAATTCAATTCATTCCATTTACACAGACATACACAAGGATTCATGATGATGATGATGATAATTGATTATCATTTTTTAAATTTTTATCAAAATGATAAAAAAAATTAATTTTCTTTTGTCTAAAATTATTATTATGATTATGAATTTTTTTTTTTTGAAGCTTTTTGTTTTCCGTGAATATTTTATTCATTCATACATTTATTTTGGAATTCAAAACACGTGCATTCGTATTTATTATTGTGTGGCCAGGTTAACAATTAAACACACCAATGACATTGATATTTTGTAGAAATAATTAATTCTTAATTCAAATATCAAACCATTGATGACAATATCACACACACACATATACATACAATGAGAAATTAACATTTGTCCATCCGTTCATCTTTTTCAAAGAAAGTTTTTTGATGAATAATGATGATGTTGATGAGAGTGGGTAGATGTGTGTGTGTCTTTTGAAACTGTCATCTTTTCATTTTCAATGTTTCAACAAACAAAACAAAACAAAACAAAAAAAGATTCATTGTCTCAATTTCAAAATGAATGTCATCAATAATGATGATACATTCATCAAGACAAGAACGAAGAAAAAAAATTATAATAAAACAATTAAAGTTGATCGTTGACATTGAAAGAAATCTGTGATATGATGATGAGTAAAATTATTATTTTTTTTGTTTTGTTTATCGTTTAGCTATTCGTATCATCATCTGTTTTGGTGATAGTATAACATTGCCACGAAAATATTCAAGTTTAAGATTAGGATCCGGTATCAGACGATAATGAAGAATTAATTGTGCAATAGCCGCACGAAGTTCATTTTGGGCAAAACGCATGCCAACACATAGACGATTACCAATACCGAATGGCATATAAGCATTAGATGATTCCATTGAATTTTCACCAATAAAACGTTCCGGTTTGAATGATTCAGGATCAGGATAATATTCGGGTATTCGATGTATGATATATGGATGAAATATTATCGCTGTTTTAGCTGGAATTTTGATACCGGTATTCAATAATGTTGTATCTTCATGTGCTGTTCGTTGAACAATGGTCAATGGTGGTTTAAGTCTCAATGTTTCACAAATTACACTGTTCAAAATAGGCAAACTTCGTAATGATTCATAGTCTAAAGGTGAATCTTGTGCACACAATTCATCATACAATTTATCTTGCCATTCAGGATGTTTAATTAAATAGTAGATTGTATGACACAATGTAACATTCGTGGTATCGTAACCAGCAAGAAAAAATATGATACCTTGCCCAGCAATCTCTTCACGGCTGATTCCTTTCAATTTTCGTTCATTTTTATCAACTTCATTAGATTCAGATTGATCATTCAAAGTTTGTTCAACCATTAATCCGATAAGATCTTTGCTTTCTATTTGAAGAAAAAATATTGTTAAATTAGCATCAACATTTCGTGAAAATTCTTACGTTGATTTCTCATTTTTAATCGTTCATCGATTATTTTAAAAGTTAAATCATCAAAATATTTAGCCGATTTTCGATCAAATGGATCTAGATTGAGTAATTTTCCAAAAAATGGCACTACAAAACAAATAGCCTGAGTAATTGAGACGTCCAAGCTCAAAATTCGTTGAGCATGTTTGACCAATGGATGATCTGATTCGCTAATCGAATCGACTTCAATTCCATATGCACATGAAGCAATAACATCCATGGTCAACGCACTTGTATAGATTTTCACATCGAACATTTCACCACTTTCACCGTGTTTATCCAAATTACGAACAAAATTATCCAATATCCTGTTAATAGGCGTGATCATTGCTTTCAATTTACCCGATGTAAATGCTGGAGAGACGATTGTTCGAATACGTTTCCAATCATCATTTGCTGGCATCATAAACAATGAATGGACCATCGATGTTTTGCCCATATAACCACCAAAACGAATGGGAAATTTATGCAACTCTTTAATCGATATTTCACGAACCATTTTCGGATCATTAAGTATTAATGCTCGTTGTCCAATACCGTATATACCGAAAATATTGCCACGTTTTTTTGCTTCTTCTTCGATAAATTCATGTAATGGCTTCCTCATCCATCCGAAATTTGGCCAATAATTTGCTTTAATTCCTTGCCGTTGCCAGAACGTATAGAACTTATAATATTGACTAATTGATGAATTTAATTGATTCAATTTTTATTAAACATCATACAATTGTATTTTTAAAAAAACTTACTAAATTGCAGTGATAAAGATTATCACTATAATCGTAAACATAATAGTCGATGAAAACATTGTTATGCATAAAATTATTTTAAATTACTGAAATTCTTCGCTTGATGAAGGATGATCAAATGACCGTTGTTTATAAACACTCGAAATTCGTTCGTCACTTTTTTATCATAACTATTTGGCTATGAATGCCATTTTGATACTACTGTACTCAAATATAAAATATGAAATTTGATAAACTTCTATTAAACAAGATTTCTCAGATATTGGAAAATCAATTGAAATTGATTACATCAATTTATGAGAGCTCTATGAGCTGATAATAAAACTTGTATGCACTTTTTAAGAACATAATTATTTAATTTATCATTGAGTTAGAAATATTAATCAATAAAAATATATTTTTAGAGAAAATTTTCACCCATTTTTTATTCATTAAGAATTCTGTTTAAAATTCATGCTAAGTGTGGTCCGTTGTTATAATAAAGAATTTCACAAGACAAAAATAAAATTTAAAAAAAAACAATCACTTTAAGTTTGTGGCAATGTAAGATGTGGAAGTTTTAAAAGTTAAAGGAAAGTTTAAAATTTTGTTTTTTTTTCTGTTCAACGTTTAGCTATTCGTATCATCACCTTTTTTGGTGATAGTATATCATTTCCATAAAAATATTCTAGTTTCAGATTAGGATCCGGTACTAGACGATAATGAAGAATTAATTGTGCAACAGCAGCACGAAGTTCATTTTGAGCGAAACGCATGCCAACACAAAGACGATTACCAGAACCAAACGGTAGGAAAGCAATGGAAGATTCCATTGAATTTTCACCAATAAAACGTTCCGGTTTGAATGATTCAGGATCAGGATAATATTCGGGTATTCGATGTATGATATATGGATGAAATATTATCGCTGTTTTAGCTGGAATTTTGATACCGGTATTCAATAATGTTGTATCTTCATGTGCTGTTCGTTGAACAGTGGTCAATGGTGGTTTAAGTCTCAATGTTTCACAAATTACACTGTTCAAAATAGGCAAACTTCGTAATGATTCATAGTCTAAAGGTGAATCTTGTGCACACAATTCATCATACAATTTATCTTGCCATTCAGGATGTTTAATTAAATAGTAGATTATATGACATAATGTAACATTCGTGGTATCGTAACCAGCAAGAAAAAATATGATACCTTGTCCGGCGATCTCTTCACGGCTGATTCCTTTCAATTTTCGTTCATTTTTATCAACTTCATTAGATTCAGATTGATCATTCAAAGTTTGTTCAACCATTAATCCGATAAGATCTTTGTTTTCTAGTTGAAGAAAAAATATTGTTAAATAAGCATCAACATTTCATTGTAATTCTTACTCTGATTTTTCGCCTTCAAACGTTCTTCGATTATTTTAGAAGTTAAATCATCGAAATATTTAGTCGATTCCCGATCAAATGGTTCTAGATTTAGTAATCTAGCCAAAAATGGTATAACAAAACAAATAATTTGTTTAATTGAAACATCGTGGCTCAAAATTCGTTGAGCATGTTTAATCAATGGATGATTTGGTCGACTAATAGAATCGACTTCAATTCCATATGCACATGAAGCAATAACATCCATGGTCAACGCGCTAGTATAGATTTTCACATCGAACATTTCCCCACTTTCACCATGTTTATCCAAATTGCGAACAAAATTATCCAATATCCTATTGATAGGTGTGATCATTGCTTTTAATTTACCCGATGTAAATGCCGGAGAAACGATTGTTCGAATACGTTTCCAATCATCATTTGCCTGCATCATAAACAATGAATGGACCATCGATGTTTCGCCCATATGACCGGCAAAACGCATTGGAAATTTATGCAATTCTTTTATCGATATTTCACGAACCATTTTTGGATCATTAACTATTAATCCTCGTTGTCCAATGAAACCGTATAAACCAAAAATATTTCCATATTTTTTTGCTTCTTCATAAAAAAATTCATGTAAAGGTTTTCGTATCCAACCAAAACTTGGTCCTAAACGTGCTTTAACTCCTTGTCGTTGCCAGAATGTATAATACATATAACAATAGCTAATAATGAATGATTTTCAATATACATGAGGTGGAATGATGTAGGATTTTTAAAAAAAAATACTTACTAGATAGCACTGATAACGATTATCGCTATAATCGTAAACAGAATAATTGATGAAAACATTTTCAAAACAAAACAAAACAAAAAAAATATTTTCAAAATCAATTCTTGATAAAATTCTTCGTTCAATGTGCAAAATTATGTTTTTTTTTTTAATTTTGTTTTGCTATTACAATCATCATCTTATTTATATATAAGTAAAGTATTTAGGTACATTTCTACAAGGTTATTTTTTATTTATTTATAATCTATCTGCTAAATCTTCTATCATCAAAAATAGAGATGTGTCTTTTTTGGCGGCATTTGTTTTTTTTTTCATCATCTTCAATGGCTGATAAAAATATCAAAAATTGTAATGTATATTTTTTTTCAAAAATAATAGCTATATAGTAATAGTAGTGGTTTGAGTTGAAATGGAATTATATTATCCAATATCGATTGTGATTATCATTGTATTGTAAACCACGTAAACCCAGTGTTGTACACAGAGCCAAAGCGAAATATTCATCTTTTAAAATTTTCATTAATAGAATGAATGTTGATCATATAGTCAAATATAGTGGCATAATTACCTAAACCAAATGAATATCGAATACTCCAATTAATCTTCAATCTGATTTTCAAATACACTTGATTAGTCAAACTATTTGATGACCAGAAAAACCAGCTATTTCATGATTGGGGTAGTCAATTTATTTCTTGATAAAAAGTCAAGCTATTTTTTGATTTTGAATAGTCATGAAATAGCTCAGTGTTTCCCAACCTTTTTTTCTTCGCGAACCAAAATAAAAATCCGAGTAAATACGACGAACCTTTTGCATATCTTACGAACCCTCAGGGGTTCGCGATCCACCGGTTGGGAATCACTGAAATAGCTTGACTTTTAGTCAGACTATTTCATGACTCATTTTCATGACAAATTTTTTTTAATTACTTTTTTAATTAAAATAAATAAAAATCGTCATTATAATCGACAACAACCTTATGATTATAATCATCATCTTCGTCATCTGAAGCATTATAATTATAGTTATAGTCATTTTCTGATTCATTTTCTTTTGAATCATCAGCATCATCAGAATCTTTATCGTCATTATCGTCATCGCCAGCACACAGTTGATTTGACATCAAATGACCAAAAAAAAACGCCGATGTTGGGACTCGAACCCAAAACCTTCCGGTTTCCGGTTACTGTAACTGTTACTGTGTTAATTTAAACACCAACACCCACTTTTGTACAGAAATAAAAGCCGGACATTCTAACCAATTGAAATACACCGGCGTCCTTATCTGGTCACGAATTGATCGACATCCGGTTTCGAAATGACGGGGTCATCTCTCTCCCCAATCAGGTCAATTCGAGACATTTTGTAGGTAAACGCCTGAGTTGAGGGGAAAATATCAGACAACAACAACAACAAAACATGACCGATCCAGATATATACATAGATTCCGTCCAAAAATAGCGAAAGCCGAAAATAGCTATGATTTTTTATTGTTCATTCAACACATGCACACGCACACTTGTTGCTAAAGTTATTTTATGTTTTGTTGTTGTTGTTGTCGTTTGATATTTTGGACGCAATTTAGGCGTTCACCTACAGAAAGGTCTTGAATTGACCCGATTAGAAATGACGCCGGTGTATTTAGGTTAGGTTAGATAAAACTACAGTATTGACAAACAATCTATAATAGAGATCAAAGTCTAAAATACTATGAATCGGTTCTTCGCTATTTTCGGCTTTCTCTATTTTCGTCAGTCGCTATTTTCGGATTTCGCTATTTTCGGCTTTCGCTATGTTGGGTCGGAATCAAAATTAAATCGTGATTTTTAAACTTAATAATCGGCCGGATAAATTTTCTTCTTCTGGTTACCAACATAGAGAACGTTTTGTTTGGATTGAAACAATGATGATTTTGAGCACTCCATCTATCTAGATTCTAGAAGATCCAATGCAATAGTTTAATTTTGAACACAAACATTTAAATCTTCATGATCAAAATACAAAACAAAATCATCTGCATACGCTTGTAAATGGCAATTAGAAGGAAGAGATAAATCAAACACATCATTAATCAAAATATTCCAAAGAAGAGGTGAAGATTTACCTCCCTGAGGACAACCACGACGAAATGGTTCCGATACCACATAATCTTGAATGGGCAAAAAATGACATAACGATTATCGAGAAAGCTGACGAACATGCTATAAAGATTGGGTGGAATGTTTTTAAACGCCTTAATTTAGCCAAAATAATATCGAAACATGCCGAATCAAATGCTTTGCTAATATCCAGAAAAATTAAGATACCAAATTTTTTGTCATCAAGAGTTTTTTTGCATCTTATTAACAATAACAGAAATTGCATCGATTGATTTTTGTGGAATACACAAAATGTTATTCAAAAAACGATGAGTCTTTTTAGCAAACCTAATATCTTGTCAGATATCAGTCATCGGGTAAAACAAATGAATAAATGTAATGCATGTAGAAATAAGACACAGCACAATCTGTGGATAACTTGGTCCAAAGACCACATTTATTGTGACATCTTTATAATCAGACAATTACAAGCATAAAAATATGATGACAGTGGCAGCCAAACAACCATTAAAATTAAAATTAAAACAAAAGGCTTCGATCCATTTCAATCGATCTGCTAATATTCGACTTATCAAGCTTGCCATCAATATTGGTTATTCAAATCCACCTCATTTTAGTCTCATAACCAATTCATCAATCTATCTCTTTATGACGCTTGTATTAGTTTATTTTCCTACATACATATTAGCTATAAAATTCGATGGTTTAGCTGTCGAATGTTAATAGTTCTACACGTGTTAATATTGTTAAACTTGATTTAATATTTAACAATTAAAAAACTTTTTTCGTTGATTCATTCATTCATTGATCAATTGATTCATTCATTAATTGATTCATCTATTTATTTTTAAAAATATATTTCAATTTTTAATCAAAAAAAATAAACATGGATAAACAACTCGAAAAGACGGTATTGAAACGGATGGTGATTCAATATCACAAAGACGGGCTGAGTATCCGGAAAATAACCGAAAAAATGAAGACAAGTAAGTCTAATGTCCAACTTATCGTCAAAATGGACAGACAAATGCCAACAAACCACCAGGCCCATCAGAGCAAACATTGACTTGGTCGTCAAATTGAAAAAACACCGGCAACAACAGGCAAAGAATTGGCAAATCATCTTGATGTGTCGAAAAATACGGTACGAAAATACATCAAGATGACCGAATATGGCGCCAGAATATCAAGAAAGAAGCCCCTTTTATCCAAGAAAAATAAAAACAAGCGCCGTTTATGGGCCAATAAAATGGTTGAAATGCCACTTGATTATTGGAAAAAAGTAATTTTTTCCGACGAATGTCGATTTTCTCAGTTTAACAATGCTTATCGCACATTTGTATATCGCAAGAAGAATCGGGCATACCAAGCCAAGAGGCTGGTAAAATATTCCGACAAAAAACATGTTGATTATCTGCCGATTCGGGTGATTCATAAATATTTTGATTTTGAATGCATTCATCTTCATCTAATGTTCCAAATTCCATTTTACGAGTGAAAAATTTTCTTAAGCATCAAAATTTATTATTTATTAGTACATACATACCATTATTGAATAAAGCTGGTCATTTTGTAACAACTAAACGTTAAAAATTTTAGAGAACAAAAAAAATCAGTTTTTCAATCAAATTTTTTCAAAGCAAAAAAGACAAAGACAACGACAAGACAGTGAGTAAATCGATGATGAAATTTCAAACGTTGCTGTTTATAACCACCGCAACAACAGAAATGTCGCTGCCAACACAGTTCTCAAAAGCATTGTCAAAGTTACAGCTCACAGACTACGCTTGTGTTTAGAAGCTACTTCTACATCTCAAGGTTATACATGGCTGGATGGTGAAACAATTTCAGAAAATGAAGATTGTACAAGAAATTCTGAATCCGATCTTTCCGTTGATGAAACAACGATTGCTGACATTAATGTGGATTCTACCTATTCGAAAACAGCTCAAGAAAACGAAAAGTTTGACGAAAAAATTGAAAAATCATATTTACAGAATCTTTTTTTTAAATTTTTCTTGACGCTGTGATAATTTAGAAAAATGATGACAATAAAAAAAACTTCAAAATCTAAACCTTATCTTTGATTTAATATTATTTTTTGAATTCCATTATGACAATCCAACGACTAGACTAGACTAAACTAAACTAGCTCACTAATCATACTCACTATAAAAAAATGTTTGAGTACGTCATATAAGTATGGTACGTGTGTGTGTGCGCGTTTTTTGTGTGTGAGTGAGTGAGTGATTGTTCTATTAATAATAGTGATGATGATGAAACAAACGTTTCAATTCCGTTTTTGACTGAAAAGTGAATTTAATTTTTTCCACATTCATATCATCATCATCAATCATCACCAGAATCAGATTGTTTCAAATCATCTATCTCAATAAATTCTTGATCGAACAATTCTACAGTTTGTTTTTTTTATTTTTACACAATGATATTAAGTCCTTTGGCAAGGAAAATATTTTCACCATTGGATGATCCATTATTGACTTATGAGTATGAAGGTAATCGAAAAATGGAACCCAAATGCTTTGTTCCAATCATTCCAATGGTTTTAGTTAATGGTGTCGAAGATAGTACTTCCATTTTTAAGAGTAAGGTTCCTAAACATAATCCACGAGATATCGTTGATAACATTAGACGAATGCTTCGTAATGAAGAACCTTTGGAAATGAATCCATGGTATAAAAATTTCAAAGGTACCGTGGTGAAAGTGGAACCAATGAAATATATCATTAGTGGTGAAGTTGCCAAATTGGATGAACAAACTATCGAAATTACGGAATTACCAATTGGCACCTGTATTGAGGATTATAAGGAAACAATTTTGGAACCAATGTTACATGGTACGGGAAAAAGTCCTGCACTCATCAATGATTATCAAGAATATCATACCGATACCACTGTCAAGTATGTTTGATTTAATTTTTTCTTGAGGTTCAATTCTAAAATTTTTTTTGTTTGTTTAATAGATTTGTTGTTAAAATGAATAAAAATGCATTGGAAAAAGTAATGCGAGATGGCATACATAAAAAATTCAAATTACAAACTTCTCTGTCAATTTCATCGATGTTTTTGTTTGATCAAAATGATGATATTAAAAAATATGAATCACCTTTGGATATTTTGCGAGAATTTTTCACTATGCGTATGGATTTCTATGTTCGACGCAAGAAATATTATGAAGCTATGTTTGAAGCTGAACTATTAAAACTTGAAAATCAAGTACGTTTTATTTTGGAATTAGATGAGAAAAAAATCATTACGAAAAATACTAAGAAAAAAGAATATATAAAGCTTTTGATTGAACAAAAATATGATTCGGATCCTGTGAAAGCATGGCACGACACGACGTCAAATAATGAAAATGAAAACGTTGAAGATGGTGATAAAATGCCTGAAACGGAAGAGGAGAAGAAATATGATTTTGATTATCTTATCGATATGACAATTCGAACAATGATAAAAGGAAGAGTTGAAGAATTAATGAAAAAACGTGATGCAAAAAAATCGGAACTAGAAGAACTTAAACGTTCCACGCCAAAAAAGCTTTGGGAAAAAGATTTGGATTCATTCGTTGAAGAATATGAACGTTTAGAAAAAAATGAAATTCAGAAAAAATCAGCTTGGATTTCAAATTTGGCCGATATTTATAAACCAAGTGTACATGCTGTTCGTATTGAACCAAAAATAGATTTCGAAAAATATCAGTCGAAAAAAGAACGGGTAAAAAAATCAAATAATAATAAAGAAGAAACAAAAAATGATGATGGCGATACGGATGTAGATGCGGTGGAAGGCCTGTCAAAAAATCTAAACTTACAAACGACAATTGATTATGGACAAACAAATGATTCAAAAATGAAAAAAGATGTTGAAATTGAGAAAAAGAAAACAGTAGCCGCCACATCATCGGTATGTTTTTTTATTGTTGTTAAATTTTTTTTCAATTTTTAATTGATCTGTTTTTTTTTTGTTGTTGTGTAGACTTCAAATGAAAAACAAAAATCTAATGAATCTGATAATGAAATTGTTGGCAACTCGGCAAAAACTATTGCAAATTAAAAAACAAAAATATGAAATTGATGATTGAAAATTTTCATTTTTACTATATTAACTATAATCCACCATTAATTTACTACTTATTCATTCAATTCATTCTCATAAAATATATATTTCATTTTTCAAAAAAAAGTGGCATAAGCCACATAAATTATGATCATAGACTAGTAGATCACTTTCAATTTTAATTTGTAATGGTTAATGGCGTGTGGCGCCATCGACGGCGAGTATTGAATCAACACGTGAAGTGTTGTATTGTTTAATTATTAAGTTGCTTTTTGAATGTGGTTGAATAAAGACATATTTGTGATTTTGAAATAAAGCTTGTTCCTTTATTGCGTGATTTTTGAATGATTATTACATTACATGGTGGCAGAGTTTCTATCTCATTCAAGATCCAGATAATTTACAAATATGGCCGATCGTGAAGCTAATACTGGCAACAACGATTCAGTACTGCAAGAGCTGTCTAGAATATTGGGCGAAAGCTATCGTGATGGTTCACGAACAGCATGGGTACAAACGCGGTCAAAATTGGCTAGCGAGACCATCGAGCAGTACGTGAAATATTTTGAATGTGTCGCCAGAGTAAATCGATGGAACGATCAAGATAAGATCGATATGTTCGAGGCTTCATTGGTTCCTGGTTCGCCAGAATTTAATGCTATAGCTGCTATGAAGGCCGGATCGAAAACATCATTTGGTGTGATGATAAGCAACTTAAAAGAATCAAGTAAACCGTTACGTGATTCAATGGTACGGTCATTTTTCCGTTTACAACGTGGTCAAGGTCAATCATTGGATGAGTTGGCCAATAAAATCATCAAGAGCGTCAATGAATTGTACGCCGATATGCCTGAACAATCTCGAGAAAGATTGGCACGTGATCGATTTTATGCAGCGTTGGACGAACGACTAGTTGTTGCATTGATAAATTCATCGAATTTAAAAACTATCGAAGAGATAAAAGCATTGGCTAAAGCGATCGAGATTAATTTGCCTTCAAAAGCGAAACAATCGTCATCGAATCCTTCGTTTAGTGGTGGCAATAATAATAAACAGAAACGTTGTCACAATTGCAACAGAATGGGTCATATTGCAGCTGATTGTCGGTTAAAAAAGAATGCAGCAAAGAAGAATAATTCATCGGAATTATCATCAAATAAGTCATCATCATCATCATCGTCATCAAAAACTGCATCTAACCAGACAATTCCAAAAGAAATTGCATCAATTTGTGATGAATCTAATCGTATCATTCCGCGACAATTTTTAAGATCTAAGATCAATCGAAAAACTGTCTATTGTTTAATTGATAGTGGATCAAAAGTATCGGTATTTCCATCATCTTGGCCTGTTGAAAAATTTGGTCAATCTGTCCTTCATACTGCAAATGGTTCGAAAATGTTAGTGAAGGGTGAATCGATTGTTAAAATGAACATCGATAGTTGTGTTATTGAGCACACTGTTTTGATTGGAAATGTTACTAAACCGACACTGGGTCGCGATTTCATCAAGAAAATTTCAGCTACGATTACGTATGACGATATTATGTATTTTACGTGGATGGGCAATCGTCGTCGTGTTAATCTGATTTCGGAAGATCAAATCGACAATGTCAATGATCACGATCTAACGGATGCAGAAGTCTGTGCACTGGCGGTCGAACATCTTACTGTGGATGATGATGCGGACAATGAAAATGTTTGTGGTGAATTTGAACAATCGGGTGTGGTAAATGCGTTAATCAATCGGTACATGGATGTGTTCGAAGGTATCGGACGTACAAATTTGGTAGAGCATTCTATCGAATTAAAAACAAATAAGGTGATCAATGTCAAACCTTATCCTGTGCCATATGCATATCGTGATGAAGTCCGTCGAATGTTGGTTGAAATGGAACAAAATAACATTATTGTTAAATCTCATTCCGAGTTTTGTAGTCCATTGTTGGTGGTAAAAAAGAAAGATGGTTCGTTACGGTTGGCAATTGATTATAGAAAGCTGAATGCTATCTCGAAATTTGACGCACAACCAACACCGAAAGTTCAAGAAATTCTGTTTGGTCTCGATAAAGCGAAAATATTTTCAAAATTGGATTTCAAATCTGGGTATTATCAGGTACCACTTCGCAGATCAGATCAGGAAAAAACAGCGTTTCGTTTTGAAAATACGTTATATCATTTTTTGGTTATGCCATTTGGGCTATCAACTGCTGCACAAACTTTTTCTCGTCTTGGAAATATATTGTTTCAACTACCGTTCGTCAAAATTTACATTGATGATGTTATTGTTTTCTCGAAAGACATGGACGAACACGTGAATCACCTTAAACAGGTTTTTGAAATTTTGAAATCAGCTAATTTAACGTTGAACAGAAAGAAATGTGAATTTGCTAAACAACGTATTGAATATTTGGGTTTTGTTGTTCAAGGTGGATCAATTCAACCATCCTCTGAAAAAACTAAATGTATTCATGAATTTCCGGTTCCGAAATGTAGAAAAGATCTTCGATCATTTCTTGGTTTGGTTAATTCTTATCGTTCATTAGTTCCGAATTATGCTGAAAAATCATTTGATTTGTATGAGTTGTTGAAACAAAAGAATCGTTTTCAGTGGAAAAACAATCATCAACGTATGTTCGAAAATTTAAAAGTATTGATGTCATCACAGCCTATAGTCAGAATAGCCGACTTAAACCGTGAGTTTATTGTTCGCACTGATGCAAGTGATAAAGCTATGGCGGGCGTGTTACAACAAGTTGATGACAATGGCAATAGATACGTTGTTGAATATTTTTCGAAGAAATTCACAGATTGTCAAAGTCGTTATGCCACTATTGAAAAAGAGGCTACTGCTCTCAAAACGGCGATTGATAAATGGTCAACATATCTAAAAGGCAAAAGTTTCAAATTAGAAACTGATCATCGTCCGTTGGTATGGATTAAATCCATGGTTAATCGTAACAATAAGTTGGCAAGAATGGCAATCGAATTGGCTGAATATGAATTTGAAATCAGTCATGTGAAAGGTAAAGATAATTGTGATGCTGATGCATTATCAAGAATTGAAATTTCCGCGATACAATTCGACGAATTGTCATCTGAGCAAGAATCTGATCAATTATTTTCGTCATGCTGGTCGTGATAGATTGTGCATTCCTCAATCGCGTGTAAAAGAAATTTTACAATTGTGCCATGATAAAATGAACCATATTGGTCAACACAAATGTTTAGATATTGTATTTTGTCGTTTCTACTGGCCAAAATGGCGTAATGATGTGAAACAATGGATTCGAAAATGTGCCTGTAATGTGAAAAAAGATAATGATCCTCGACCTGCAAAACAACCTATGTGTGCAACTGATATATTGAATCTCAATCCGTTTGAAAAAGTTGCAATTGATATTATGACATTATCAACATCTGAATCGGGCAATCGTTATTTATTCACACTTCAAGATTATCGATCTAAGTGGATTGAAGCTAAAGCTTCCGTTGATTCATCAACCGAAAGAATAATTGATTGGCTCGAAGAAATATGGAATAGGTTTGGCAAACCAAAAATATTGATATCGGACCGTGGGTCTCAATTTGAAAGCAGAGAGTTCATCGATTATTGTGCTCGTATGGGTATTGAACATCATCGAACAACACCTTATCACCATCAGTCAAAATTATAATAAAAAAAATTTCACAACGAAAAAAAAATTGCATTTATATTTTGTTTATGAGGTATTTGCGTGTTCAACCTAGAGTGGCCGATAATTTAAAAATATCGAAATATATCGAGCGAATGAAAGGAAATTACGATGAACGTAAAAAAGTGAATGATCAACCGATTGCGATTGGTACAAAAGTACTGGTTAAACATCCCACTATCCAGAATCAACATTGTCAAAAGTTATTGCCGGTTAACAAAGGTCCTTTTGTGGTTGCTGAACAATTGTCACCGAATACGTATCAGGTCAAGGATGGCGATGGTGAACTGTTAAATGTTCATCGGGATCAAATCGCGCCGACTGAGATCGAGGGCGTTCTATCGAAAATTCGAAAGCGTGGCCGCCCTCGTAAGGGGGTGTAATGGTTAATGGCGTGTGGCGCCATCGACGGCGAGTATTGAATCAACACGTGAAGTGTTGTATTGTTTAATTATTAAGTTGCTTTTTGAATGTGGTTGAATAAAGACATATTTGTGATTTTGAAATAAAGCTTGTTCCTTTATTGCGTGATTTTTGAATGATTATTACATTACAAATTATAATAAAAAAAATTTAAAAAAAAAATTGCATTTATATTTTGTTTATGAGGTATTTGGGTGTTATTCGATTATTTTGATTTCCAAACGATTGAAATTTAGACCGTGAGGCTCAGGTAAAAAAATGTTGATTACTTTGCAAATTGTCATTCGATGATCGCCAATTTATTTTTTGGTTATCTTCATGTTGCTCAGAATCGTTTGAATTGGAATGTATCAACATTATTCAATGCCATTTTATAAATTTTAGCGGTCATTTCATCAATAATTTGGCCATCATCATGAAGTTTCGATTGTTTCGGATCATCACTACTACTAATTGATGATGATGATAAATCAGCAGTCGATGTTGTTGTTGATTTCGTAATTTCCGTATGTTATCTGAAAGAAAGAAAGAAAAACGTTAAGCAATGGGATAAAATGATCCTGGATGATGATGATGATGATGATGAGGATAATGATGGCAACCACATTATTGATATGAATATCCACCATAATTAGCAGCAGCTTCTGTAGCCGGAATTGCTGCATATGATTCTATATTAACGTGATGATAATAAGGTATATGACCACCATCACCACAACCACCAACGCTACCAGCAAGCATTGGATGATTATATTGATTGACGAATTGAATTCTGATGATTCGTTGGCATATGCTGCTGTTGTTGTTGCGGTGATGTTGTTTTTGCCGTAAATGTTTCAGATTTATTACACCGGTAAAAAGATTAAAGAAGTAAAAACGAAAGTTCCCGAATTCATATTGAAAATACAATCATCATTTATTATTTTGGCCACACGCTTTGTACTTTTTTTTCTGATCACATAAAATGTATAGACAAAAAACAAGTGGAGAAAATTTTTTTTTTCGTTTTTTTTTTGTTTTCAAAATATCCGAAAATACAATAATAAATGTCGATGGTTCCATATTGTTGTCGTTGTTGTTGTTGTTGTTGTTGATACTAAATCCTATTCAAATCTGATAAGAGGATCGAAAACAAATAATTTTGTCCACTATCTATTTTGTTTTCCATCTGGATTATGAATAAAATATCTGGTCTTTTTTTGTACCAAAAAAAACAGAAACAAAATTATGCAATCAATTTGTATATCCCGTTTTTTTTTGTATGCCAGTTTGTATACTAAATATATATAATCATCAAGTTGCCGATTAGAAAATTGGAATTGCCCGTCATATGTATGAATCGAATTTCACAATATTAATATCTTAAAAAGGGAAAAGAGAGAGAGAGAGAAAAAAAAACTGAACAAAATTTTCATCAAAAAATCAAATAAACTACTCGATAATCATGAATAAATTTTTCATTATTGTGTCGTATAGCCACCACAATAAAAATCAATCTATCGATGCATTTGTAATATAAATGAATCAATAATTTGTTTAAAGTTTAGACTAAACTATGATTTGGATAATGATGGTGATGATTTTTTTTTCTTTTTATTCGATGACATTCATTGTGTTGTGGAAATTGTGATTTCAACAACAACAACAACAAAAAAACAGATTAAATGATAATGGCTATAATTGTTAATCATTACATAATGGTGGAAATTGTTTGTTCTAAATAATACATGAATTTTATTATAAAAAAAAGGAAATTTTTTTTTATTTTTCCGGAACATTATTATCATCATCATCATCATCATGAAGTTTTCACACACACACGCACACGAACACGAACACAGGCAGACATAATAAAGTTCCCTTGATCCAGTTATATTTATCATCATTCTTATTATCATCAGCATCATCGCGACAACAATCATTTTTGGAACGACGATGATATCAACATGAGAAGGATTCCAATAAATGAGTGCCTCTTTTTTTCCGTTTTCCAGCACACCACCATGAATGAATGAATTTTATTAATTTTATACTTTCATTCAGTGACAATATCGTTGTCGAATTTTTTTTTTTGTTCGAGATAAATAAGATAAAATCATTCATTGAATGAATGAATACGATGTTACATAATTTTTTTTTTTGGATGATGATTATAATTAAATTTTCAATTTTTTAAAAATCATTTTCTAAATGAAAATTAATCATTTCATTGAGGGGAAAAAAAATACACGATCATTATTGACGGATGGTGGTGGTGGTGGTGGTGTTGGATAAGAAGGGAAAGTAAAACATCAAGGATATTTCCATATCAATTGACAGTTTTTATTTCATTTCATTTCATTTTTTTTGCCTTTCATTTTCGTTAATTTTTTTTTTATTTTTTTGAAAATGAATTTAATGATGTTATTTTTCATTTATTTTTTTCATCAATTGTTTCTTCGAAATTATTATCATTCATAAATGAAAAAAAAATTAGTCAAAAGGCTAAGAACAAAAAAAAATTCCATCATCATTAACATTTCATGATCATTATCAATCAATCGATCGATTGATTGATTGACGAAATAATTGATTGACAAGTGCAAAGAGAGAGAGAGAGACAAAAAGATATGTTCTACATATAATTGAGAATTTCGGTGAACAACAACAACAAAAAAATGATAAACGAATCACTGTTCTTCACTTTTTTTTATTCGAATCAAAAAAAAAAAAAAGAAAAAAGAAGGAATATGAAATATTCAACACACAACAAAACACGCGCCCCCACACACACATGTATATTCTCTTTGTGTAAAAATCATTTTTATTTATTTTTTTTTTGTTGTAAGGAAAAACACAGTCTTGAAATGAATTTTCTCTTTCAAGTAATTTTTTCCATCACCATTAAACCGTTTTTTTTCTCTCTCTCATATCATTCAATCATCTCAATCATTTCAATTTTCCTACAAAAAAATAGAAATAAATGAATCCATCAAATGAAACGTTTTGAATTCACCATTTTTTTTCCTTCTTCGTTTCGTTTCGTTTTTTTTTTTTTTTTTTGATTAGTATGACGTTAGTTTAGTGTGTTTTTTTTTTGTCGGTATGTGATCATGATCATGAAACGCGTACATACACACACACACAAACACACACAAAAAAACATTGCCCATTTATACGATGTGTTTTTGTGTGTCATAAACAATGAATGAATGATGATGATATGATATGATATAATAATTTGAATTTGGACATTCAAATGTTTCAATCGTATTGTTATAAATAATCGTGTTTGACTTGTAATCATTCGATACAAAGTGTGCGTTCCCGTGTGTTTGTTTGTTGAAGTGTTATTGATTTTTGTTCGGATCAACCGGAAACCGGTAAATTGTGATTATTGTGTGTGTGTGTGTGTATGTGTGTGTGTGATTTATTCTAAGCTTGTCATCTCTAAAATTTCTCTTTTTATTTGATTTGAAAAAAAAACTTTTGTTCAAGTTTGTGTTCGAAAAAAAAAATTCAATTTGTTGATTTTTTTTTTACATTTTCTGGGTGTTTATTGTCGCAATTGATTCGCCAAACATCAAAAACAAAAAAGGAATTCTCATTGTTCATTCAACAATCTTTCTATTTTCATTTAGATATATTCGTTACGGTTGACAGAATTTTCTTTTCGTCAAAGTCAACGACCCGATCACGACAACGACGACGACGACGAAGACGATAAACCCAACAAGTGCAATATTGTCATTTATTATATCAACGTCATATTATTATTACATTTTGATGATCGTATTTGGTGAGTTGTCTTGATTCAATTTTCAAAAAATTTTTTTCCTTCTGTGATATGATTTTATGGTCCCAACAAATGATACATGACATTTTTTGATGATGATTCCTTGAATCATGACCTTTTCATTTCTTCTCATATCCAGACATATTCAGTTATTGTCAACTTTTTTTTCACACTTGTAAGATTCTGTTTTGAAGAAAAAAAAATGTTTTTTCAAATCAAATTATCGAATTTTAAATTTTTTTTTTTGAAAAATTTCAACGTATGTGATAATTACGCTTCATTAAATTCGTCCTCTCTCTGTGTGTGTGTGAAGTGTGAAAGTCAATCTCGATTATTATGATCGTTACATACACACACACACACACGCACACGGGATATACACCGATTGACCTTAATAACTTATTAATTATCAAATGTCACTATGAGATTTTCATTTCATTGAAATCGATTCCTAAACCAATCAATCCAATATACAGGATTCTCTCTATAATGAACAATATTTATTTCAAAATAATCATTTTCGAATGGTCAATCATCATCATTTCTTTTTGTTGTTGTTGTTGTAATTAATTGATTTATTATTGGCTAGTGTATAATTTTGTATCTCGCAATTTGTATTTGACCATATATAAATGTTTATTGTTTATTTTTTTTCATTTGTTTCAAACCAACAACAACAACAACAGCACAATTATAATTGATTTGATTATCATTCTGAAGATATATTTATATGTAATACATAAATATCAACATTTGTTGTTGTTTTTTTTGTTTTGTTTTCAACATATTTCAATATATCTCACAATCCTTAGTTTTTCTCTTTTTTTTTATTTTGTTTTCATTTTCAAATGTTCATTATCATAACTTATTCGAATTATCAATGATTTACACACAAATTAATAATTACAACAACAACAACAACAACGACAACAACAACAACAACAACAAAAATGATAATCAAAAACGATACTTTTTTTAGTATTGAACATGTATTTGTAATGCTATTTTCTTTTATATTTGCCAATCCTTTTTTTACTTTTATTATTTTTTTTTTGTTTTGTTTTGTTTTTCATTCAACATATGAATGAATAAATGATGATGATGATAATTGAATTGAATTGAATTCAATAAAAGCAAATTAATTTTATTGCTATGAAACACACACACACACAGACACAAATAAAGAAATTTACCGGTAAAAATGATATCTCTTTTTTTTCTCCCGTAATAGTCGTCGTCGTTGTCGTAAGTTTATGATGATCGAATCATTTTTTGTTATCTTTTCCATTCACGAGTACAACAACGATAACGATGATTATTATTTATCCACATTTCTTCCGTTCATCATTTGAGACATACTTGTGTATGTGTGTGTGTGTGTGTGTGTTCACTATCAGTGATTGTTATCAATAATCACAACATAATAACAACAACAACGAAATTCCCTATAATCTCAACATATCCGGACATAGAATTTTTTTTTAAATAACACAAACAACAACAAAATTACTCTAAATCTTTATATATGATTTCAATGGTTCGTGATTGAAATCGGATGTAAAATAATAATAATGATGATTATTGTTGATGTTGTTGTTTACAAGATATTCTTCTTCAAGATTCATATAGCTCTAAGTGTGATGAAAATGATGAAAGTAAAAGTTCAATGCAATCTATTCACTGATGATGAATGAAAAATTAGATTTTTTTAAAAAAAATAAATCCATTTGAATATGAACAAATTACCATTGTTGTTGTTGTTGTTGCTGCTGCTGCTGCTGTTAATCACAAATCATTGTCATTTTTTGGTGAATACGACAACTCCCAGTTGAGTTTTCATATCCATTTTTTTCACTTTTAAACAATTCATTACTTTCAGTGTTTTGGTCATCATTTTTCATTTTGTCGCCAGCATGCATATATATCGAATTGTCGTCACGTAATCATGATGAATGAAATAAAATCGTTTCACTATGAGAATCATTTATTTTCTCTCTTGTGATGATGATGATGATGATGATGATGATCATTATTTCAAATTTTCAAATATGAAATAGGATCCGGGTTCTGTGTGTCTTAAATGAAAATAAAATTCAATTTTCATACCAACATACACAACATAGCAATACAATTGTCATTACCGTCATTTGACAATGAACATGTTTTTTTTTCTTTTTATGAATTTCGTAATTTTTCAGGAAATTTACAAGAAAATTCTTCTTCTGTTTTTTTTTGTTGAAGGTATGAATTATTAATCCTTCTTTTTTTATCATCATTCAACTTGTTGAATATATCTTAGCAACATTACATTTTGTTTCAAAGAAATTTTGTTTTTCCTATGAAAAAAATGGACAATTATTATCATTATTATTATTATTAGTTATATGTCTGTTACTTTTTTTTATCTTATCCATGATGTAGTAAATGTAAATGTGTATGTGTGTCTGTGTGAATTGTTCTTAATAATAGCATCATCGCCATTGACTCGTCCAATGATGTTGATGATGATGATGAGGAAATGAAAATAATGTTAATGATAATGATGATGATGATGATGATGGAACTGAAAATAGAAAAAAAAACAAAATAAAAATGAAAATGAAAATCTTGCAAAAGCTTTTTTTTCACTTACATTGAATCTACTAATCATCTATGTTTGATGGTCATTGAATGGTTTTTTTAACGCTTGAAAAAAATGATTCTCTTTATTATTATTTTTTTTCACTACTACTATCAAACTATATATAGGATATATATTGATGAAAAGAGATGATGTGGCCATTTGCCAATTTCTTATCGAAAATGAGAATTTGAATTGAAATTGAAAACAAAACAACAGAAAAAAAAGATGTTAGCGAAAAGAAAAAAATTAAAAGCCTTTCGTTGATAATAACAGTAGTAATAATAATAAATAACAAAGGTTGAAGGTTAATTCTTTTTAATAATAGTAAATTTTTTTCAAGTTTGTTTTTGACAAAAAGAAATTTATTCGAATATATATGATATGATGATGATTCAAATGTTTTTTTTTTGTTCGAAAATCGCAATGTATCGATAGATTTCGCCCTTCCCCAATTTGTTGTCATAATTATGTTCTAAAAAAAATAACAATCGATGAATGATGATGTTGGCGATGATTTTGTTTTTGTTTTTATTCAAGTTATGCACGTGTTTGTGTGTATGAATGTTTGCGTGAAAATAATTGATCATCAAAAGTGTCATGGTCTAGGATTTTTTTTTTATTTTTATTTTTAAAAATTTCTTTACATTTCAATTAACTAATTTTGTATTTTTTTTTCTTTTTTAGGAAGAGACTTGTGAAAAAATCCGATTCGATTAATTTTTGGCTTGCACACGTTTGTTGACCATCCCATCATCTGTTTATAATTTTTTTTATTGGTTCAAGTCATGACAACTTTTATGATGATGATGATGAAATGTGCCAAGATTTTTTCATCAATAATGATGTTGATGTTAATGGCCATTATTATGGTGCATGGACAGACATCATCATTTGTTGCTCAATCATCATCAATAAATCCATGGATGCCTCAACAACCAGCACCATTAGTATGGGTTAATAATCGAAATCAACAATCATCATTATCACGTGTAGCTAGAGCAACAATTTCAGCGCCTATTCCGGTTGCACCAAAACCAACGCCCACTTTAATTGCTTCTACGAGACCGGTAACGGCTATTGTTCCAGTAATGGCAGCCACAATCGTTCCAGTTGTATCAGCATTCCAACCGCAATTATTGGCACCAGTTTCAATATCACAACCGATAGCAATGGCTAGCAACAGTAATTCGAATTACTTTACATTATCATCGGTTCAACGGCGAAGACACACTATCCGATATCAGGCACCAAAAGGATCATCTAAAAATTCAACTTTAGCTTCACCATCAGAGGCACCGGAAGAAATTGCTAAACCACAAACAATCAATGTACCAATCGGTATTTCTCATTATAAACCAATACAATTTGTCGATTCATTACAACCATTTCAACAGCCGACTGATTACAAAGCTTTTATTGAAAGTTTTAATGTTATAAACAAAAATTCTACTAGCAACAACAACAATAACAATAAAGTGAAAACAGATAGAGGTCAAAAGCCTACGGATAAACGTCAAACTGATAAACATTCAACGAAACCATCTGCTACATCAACGATATTATCAAATGAATCAGAATCAACGAATGATCCAAATGAAATCAAAATAGTTGAAACAGCCGAAGGTTTTGTTCCAGATGGTAATGGTATCCGTACCGATTCAGGTTTCGTTCATAAACCACGAATGATTGAATTAGAATCTAGCTATATACCATTGACGCTTCGTTTTTCTTCTAGACCACGACGATTGAATATAATTAATAATGAAGATCTTATTGGACAAGATTCAAATCGTCATGATAGGATTAATGGAAAAAAAGAACCAATTGATTTAGTAGATAAAAATTCCGGCTCTTTCAATCTAGATACAAAAGCAATATTCGGACCAACTAGACGTGAAGAACCATTAGTACTTAAACCTGGTGCAAATAACGTTCCATCTCATATGCAACATATAATCAAATGTATATTTCCTGATTTTCGATTTGATGGCTCGGAAAAGGTTCGCAGTGCTTGTTGAAACAATTTCATTTTTTTTCCTGGACACACCTTATACACCTTATAAACGCCCATTCGTATACGAACATATATATTCCTTCAAACAATTAACACAATTGGCTTTCGGAACATTTTTTTTTTATCTTCATTTTTTTTCAATATTGGCTTTAACATAATGTCTATGTGGATGGATTTGTTTTTTTCTTGATGAAAAAATTCAATCATGTTTTTCTTTTATGTTCATGTAAACAAAATTCTATGGATAAAAAAAAATAATTTGTATTATTTATTTGAATTTATAAAGAAAAAAAAAATTTTAAAAACGAAATTTTGTTCATTGATTTTGACATTTTTTTTTTAATTTTCTATAGAATCTATAGATGATGTACAAAATTACAAGATAGATAGAGATACATACACACCGTTATTTTTTTTTTTGGATCTTGACCCGCATGTATAGCAGTTGAACAATAAGAAAGACATATGGTTCAATCGTCAATCAACCATTCAATTGATGATGATGATAATAAATTAAACGATTGACTTTTTTTTATAGATATTTCGAAATTTCATTTATACATTGTTTCAACATTTTTATATCAATAATATATACCGGGTTATATACCATTTTTGGCTTGTCAAATGAATATGTGTTGACAGATGTATATACGATTTATCGATGTTTCCAATGACATCTTAAGCAATTCATACATTGTTTTTTTTTTTTTTTTTTTTGGTCCGACAATGTTCATTGTTTCAAAATATTATAATTTTCGCAACATTTTTGCCAATGAGCTTGTGGCCAAAATAATAAATGATGATTGTGTATTTTCAATATGGGAATTCAAGAACTTTCTTTTTTTGCTTCTTCAATCGTGATTTCCTTGGAATTTTTTTTTTCATTTTTCTGATTTATAATGCGAAAAACATGCATGTACAAATTATTGAGATTTATGAATTGAATTCGATTCATTCTAAACAACAAATGCTTTCAATGATAAAAAAGAAAATTTTGTTTCCGAAAAGAGAGAAAATTCTGTTTTCATGATGATTCTTGATGGAATTGACTTGGATTCAAAATCAAATAATCGGTTCGCTTAAATCAGCTGATGGATAAGAAACAAGACAAAGATATTTGATCATGGTTGATTTATCATTTATTCAATTATTACTTTGTATCGAAAGATTCTCTCATGAATTGACTATAGAATAAAACACGTTGTGCTAATGGATTGTAATAATTTTCGTTATCCGAATCGTTATAATACCTCACAAACAAAATATAAATGCAAATTTTTTTTTTAATTTTTTTTATTATAATTAAAATTGAAAGTGATCTACTAGTCTATGATCATAATTTATGTGACTTATGCCACTTTTTTTTGAAAAATGAAATATATATTTTATGAGAATGAATTGAATGAATAAGTAGTAAATTAATGGTGGATTATAGTTAATATAGTAAAAATGAAAATTTTCAATCATCAATTTCATATTTTTGTTTTTTAATTTGCAATAGTTTTTGCCGAGTTGCCAACAATTTCATTATCAGATTCATTAGATTTTTGTTTTTCATTTGAAGTCTACACAACAACAAAAAAAACAGATCAATTAAAAATTGAAAAAAAATTTAACAATAAAAAAACATACCGATGATGTGGCGGCTACTGTTTTCTTTTTCACAATTTCAACATCTTTTTTCATTTTTGAATCATTTGTTTGTCCGTAATAAGCAAGGTAAGTTTAGATTTGTTGACAGGCTATTTAATAATTCCACCAAATTTACATTCGTATCGCCATCATCATTTTTTGTTTCTTCTTTATTATTATTCGATTTTTTTACCCGTTCTTTTTTCGACTGATATTTTTCGAAATCTATTTTTGGTTCAATACGAACAGCATGTACACTTGGTTTATAAATATCGGCCAAATTTGAAATCTCAGCTGATTTTTTCTGAATTTCACGTTCATTTTTTTCTAAACGTTCATATTCTTCAACGAATGCATCCAAATCTTTTTCCCAAAGCATTTTTGGCGTGGAACGTTTAAGTTCTTCTAGTTCCGATTTTTTTGCATCACGTTTTTGGAATAATTTTTGAACATTTTCTCTTAACATTGTTCGTATTGCCATATCGATAAGATAATCAAAATCATATTTCTTCTCCTCTTCCGTTTCAGGCATTTTATCACCATCTTCAACGTTTTCATTTTCATTATTTGACGTCGTGTCGTGCCATGCTTTCACAGGATCCGAATCATATTTTTGTTCAATCAAAAGCTTTATATATTCTTTTTTCTTAGTATTTTTCGTAATGATTTTTCTCTCATCTAATTCGAAAATAAAACGTAATTGATTTTCAAGTTTTAATAGTTCAGCTTCAAACATAGCTTCATAATATTTCTTGCGTCGAACATAGAAATCCATACGAATAGTGAAAAATTCTCGCAAAATATCCAAAGGTGATTCATATTTTTGAATATCACCATTTTGATCAAACAAAATCATCGATGAAATTGACAGAGAAGTTTGTAATTTGAATTTTTTATGTATGCCATCTCGCATTACTTTTTCCAATGCATTTTTATTCATTTTAACAACAAATCTATTAAACAAACAAAAAAAATTTTAGAATTGAACCTCAAGAAAAAATTAAATCAAACATACTTGACAGTGGTATCGGTATGATATTCTTGATAATCATTGATGAGTGCAGGACTTTTTCCCGTACCATGTAACATTGGTTCCAAAATTGTTTTCTTATAATCCTCAATACAGGTGCCAATTGGTAATTCCGTAATTTCGATAGTTTGTTCATCCAATTTGGCAACTTCACCATTAATGATATATTTCATTGGTTCCACTTTCACCACGGTACCTTTGAAATTTTTATACCATGGATTCATTTCCAAAGGTTCTTCATTACGAAGCATTCGGCTAATGTTATCAACGATATCTCGTGGATTATATTTAGGAACATTAGTCTCAAAAATGGAAGTACTATCTTCGACACCATTAACTAAAACCATTGGAATGATTGGAACATAGTATTTGGGTTCCATTTTTCGATTACCTTCATTCTCATAAGTCAATAATGTATCATCCAATGGTGAAAATATTTTCCTTGCCAAAGGACTTAATAACATTGTGTAAAAATAAAAAAAAACTGCAGAATTGTTCGATCAAGAATTTATTGCGATAGATGATTTGAAACAATCTGATTCTGATGATGATTGATGATGATGATATGAATATGGAAAAAATAAAATTCACTTTTCAGTCAAAAACGGAATTGCTTTCGAATTTGTTGCATCACCATCACAATTATTAATAGAACAATCACTCGCTCACTCACACAAAAAACGCGCACACACACACGTACCATACTTATATGACGTACTCAAACATTTTTTTATAGTGAGTATGATTAGTGAGCTAGTTTAGTTTAGTCTAGTCTAGTCGTTGGATTGTCATAATGGAATTCAAAAAATAATATTAAATCAAAGATAAGGTTTAGATTTTGAAGTTTTTTTTATTGTCATCATTTTTCTAAATTATCACAGCGTCAAGAAAAATTTAAAAAAAAGATTCTGTAAATATGATTTTTCAATTTTTTCGTCAAACTTTTCGTTTTCTTGAGCTGTTTTCGAATAGGTAGAATCCACATTAATGTCAGCAATCGTTGTTTCATCAACGGAAAGATCGGATTCAGAATTTCTTGTACAATCTTCATTTTCTGAAATTGTTTCACCATCCAGCCATGTATAACCTTGAGATGTAGAAGTAGCTTCTAAACACAAGCGTAGTCTGTGAGCTGTAACTTTGACAATGCTTTTGAGAATTGTGTTGAATCATTTTTGAATTTGCTTAAAAATTTTTCGAAATTTTTTTGTATTTGGTAATTAATTTCCGCGACTATTTTTCGTAGCAATATTTTTTATTTTTTCTGGCAGAAACATTTCTGTTTTTTGTAAGTATTCTTTCTGGCAGAAAAAAAATTCATCTTCTGTCAGAAGAATTATTTTTTTTGGCAGAGAAATTATTTTTTTCAATTAGATATTTAATTGATTTTTGGAAGTAAAAATATTCGATTTTTGGAAGAAAAAAAATCGATTTTTGGAAGAAAAAAAATTGATTTGTCAGAAAAATTATAATTAATTCAATTTTTGATAATTGATATTCGAATTCAAAAACTGATATTTACAATTCACCTGAAAAATTTTATTTTTCAGTATAAAAAATCTAAAATATAAAAATAACATAACGCCATAACGATGATAACGTTGATTATACACACATTTTCATTTTATTTTTTCAGTCTTCGTGGACGTAGAGATCGTTTTGATTCTTCCAAATTCTGTTTTTTTTTCGGGCAAATTTGTTTTCGAATCAACTTCCTTGTTTGCATTTTTCTTAGACGATTTATCACTCGACTTCGATGTGTTGTCCACTGGTGAGTGATTCTTATTGTCATCATCAAAAATATGATCAAAATCCATTGCACGAATTTTACAAGTTATTAAATCTACAACTCAATTTTTCAATAATTAATAATATATAGATATAGATATAAAATTAATCAATAATAAACACAGTTTTCACTAATAAAATTATCGTATTTTTTTATTCTCTTTTTGATTAGCTTGATTAGCTTTTATAATAAATTTTCAGATTCATAATTTGTTTACAAACAAATAATATACTGTCCCATCCGGTTTTGGTTTGTTGACGATAACTTTTTTGATTTTTTCCCAATTGTACGCTTCGGTCCAATCTTTAAGTTCTATCGATGGCTCCGAATTATAAGATTTAGACCCCGAAGCGTAGCTCAACGACCATGATTTTATCATATTGTGTATGGTGTTGATGAATCTCGATAAAGTTAATCGTTCTCTTAATGTATGTTCATTTTTGATTGTTAGATTAAATGCTTCTAAAGAGTATTAATCGTGGATGGTTTCGAATCCTTAAGATTGTTCAATTTCGAAATATTGGAACTTTCTTTAAAAAAAACGTTCAAAAATACGACGAGTATAATTTGAACAAAATAAAGCAAACAAAATTTTGTGTGTCAAAAGGGAAATGATTGTTTAGATGAGTCAATTTTTTTTTCATTGTAAATGTGTGTATGTAAACATAAGTTATTCATAAAGTACATGATTTTTCATATAAAATATCTATGTATCTATCTATCTATTCTATATATCTTCTTATCTCTTTATGACGCTAGTTTGTCGGTAACTGCAACTTTTACACTCGCCAAGTGCTTGCACTGTGTACTGGCACTGTGTATTAACTTGGCATTTGATGCGGTATTAACAATACAGTAATACCCCGCTTAACGCTGCCCCTTTTAGCGCTGATTCGATATAACGCTGTACAATTACCCTACATTACATTACATTGTTACATTGTATATGAAGGGTAAAAATGCATTATGTAAAAATAGCCCCGCTTAGCGCTGTTTCGCTTAACGCTCAGAATTTTTGTAACGTAACCCCCGCGTTACAAAAATTATGTTTATTACTGTATATATCTGGATCGGTCATGATTTGTTGTTGTTGTTGTTGTCTGATATTTTCCCCTCAACTCAGGCGTTTCCCTACAGAATGTCTCGAATTGACCTGATTGGGGAGAGAAATGATGCCGGTCATTTCGAAACCGGATGTCGGCCAATTCGTGAACAGATATGGACGCCGGTGTATTTCAATTGGTTAGAATGTCCGGCTTTTATTTCTGTACAAAAGTGGGTGTTGGTGTTTAAATTAACACAGTTACAGTAACCGGAAACCGGAAGGTTTTGGGTTCGAGTCCCAACATCGGCGTTTTTTTTGGTCATTTGATGTCAAATCAACTGTGTGCTGGCGATGACGATGAAAAATCATGGATTCGAGTCCCAACATCGGCGTTTTTTTTTGGTCATTTGATGTCAAATCAACTGTGTGCTGGCGATGACGATGAAAAATCATGGATTCTAGTCCAAAAACATCGGCGTTTTCTTTAATTTTTTTTTCTGATAATCAGAATTCGTTCATCATATATTGAGTTGAAATTTTATTTAATGAACTCTTTTTTTGCATTACCAATCATTGAAATGGAAACAGTTGTTTGTAATTAACCGTTATGGTTTTTTATAATTGTAATATGTTATTAATAATTGGATTTTGTGCAATGATATTTGTTGTTTCACCAGACATAATCGGTGGTGTTTTTGTTCTGAAAATTCTCCAACTTGGTCCTTGTAATTCCGATAAATTTGTTGATGAGGATATGAATTGTGTATCAATATCTGGAAATGAATGAATACTATCTAAATCTGGATCGATTCCAAGATATTGACTAACATAATCATATTTTTGTTGTTCGATTTCATTTTTAATAACAGATGTTTTCCATGGTAGTTTTGTTGGTGATAGTTTTGATGGTAGTTTTGTTTCCGTTGTTGTAATGTTTTTGTCAATGTTCTTATGGATGATTGATTTATTTTCATTTTTAATTGCTAAATTTTTACCTTTAATTTTGAATGTTGGCGGTTTTTTACTATGTGTGTGCGTGTGTGTGTGTGCGTAATTAATTTTAATATTATATCAATTATGAATTCAATCAATAAACTTACTTAGATGGAAAACGATTGCAAAAAGTTACGCAAATAGCGGTGATAATAGTGATAATTATAAGCGCAATGGTTACATATACACGATTTTTTGGTGTCCACCAACAAAACCAACTTGAATGATTAAATTGATGACAAAATTTTCCAAACCATTCAATAGTATTATCTTTGATTAATTTACTAAATCGTTCATTACAAACATTTGCCACTTTTGTTTCGCAATCCAATGCCGTCCATATAAAACAGCAGAATTGTTGATTACTATAAAACTATTTAGTTTCATTAAAACTATATATTTAGTTTTTTTTCTTTAAAAATGTTCACATTTTTCTTACATAACCATTGATTCGTATGTCCCATTCAAGTTGAGCCTGGATTTCACAATGATCAAAATTTGAATAAATCGATTGCGAACAATTAAGAGTTCTGTCTAATCCATAAAAAGGTTTATATGGAAATCGTATAGATTTATTCGAATATTTGCCATTTAGGATGATCATTTCATCATCATTTGCAGGTTTGCTTTTAAATCCGGTCATCATATAATCGAAAAACATTTTCGAGCAAAACAAAATTCTTCTAAACTGTTTGTATAGTTTTATATAAATATTATTCGATTGTAACAATTTAATTTTATAAAAAAAAACAAAATCTTGAAAAATCAAAATGAAAAACGCGAAACACTTGAAAATCGACCAAATTATCCGGTTCATTTTGCTACATTTAATTTTGCAAAATTTATGTGTCTTTGTATGACCCGGACAAAAAAAAATAAATTACACTGAAATCGATAATGTACTCATTTTTTTGGCTTGAATCTTTGCAATTTTTTTTTCTTATAACTAGGGAATTTTTCCAAGAAAAAACAATTTAGTTGTTAGCAAAGGTATTTCGTGAATGTCAATTGATTCAATTTTTTTAAAATCTGAATACTTCGCAAAATGATTGGTAAAAAAAATTCATTCAAATTCTATTGGATCGGCAGATTTCGATATAAATTTTCCGAACATTTAATCAACTTCTATGAACAAAAAGTTCCAAAAAATTCGATGAAAACATTACCGAAAAAAACGGATAATCAATATGATAGTGATGTCAATCAGATTGATTGGAGTATTCGATATTCATTTGGTTTAGGTAATTATGCCACTATATTTGACTATATGATCAACATTCATTCTATTAATGAAAATTTTAAAAGATGAATATTTCGCTTTGGCTCTGTGTACAACACTGGGTTTACGTGGTTTAATCGCCTTATTAGATCGTTCCTATTGGCAAGATGCAAAAAGACAAATGTATTTTGGAAGTTTTTTTGGAGTCTACAATGCTCATCCATTTCATATTGAAACATTATGTTTTGTTTGGGCTTTCAATTGTCTCAACATTCAATTATCTTCATTATTCTGTCGGTTAAAACATTTAAAATGGCTTAATATTATTATGGTACTTGAAGAACGAATTTCATCAAAAAATATTGGTAAACAAATTTTTTCTTTTACAAATCGATAATAAATTAATTTCATCAATTTATTTCTTAGGTCTTAAATCGGACGAGCTAAAAGAAATTAAATCCAAAGCAGTACTTATGTCATATTTTATTCGTAACACTATCATTTGGTTATCATCTATATGTTATTTGATTTTGACATATAAATTTTTCAATGCTTATACTTTCATTGAATTCATCATTTTCGGCATACCATGGAGCATTTTCTATCTGATCAATACAGCATTGATAACATCATCGATTTACTATACAAATTTCTACGTATTTCTCATTTCCGACATAATGCGTGTGAAATTTATACGTTTTGAAAGAATGTTGGATTTATTGACGGATATCGCAAAAGATGATTACTTTAATCGTAATCCAAAAATACGTAGATTAATATTGGAACGAAATCTGTATCAATCATATCATTATTTGAATAGTTTAATGGTTGAATATGATGTCTATAATAGTATCTGGAAATGGTTGGCTACATTTTCATTGTTTTGGCGTTTCATTATCATAAATTTTGTTTCATTTATCGCCATTTTTTATGATATGCCACCAACATTCAAACTAATGTATCGATCCATATTTATAAGTGAAAATTTTGCTTTTTTAATGTTTTTACTAAAAGTTGGCATTATACACATAAACATGGCCAATGCTGCTAAACGTTTACGACGATTTCTTTATCATATGAATTCTCCAACATTATCGTTAAAAATAAAGGTTTGTATAATCAATATGATTGACCACATTGATTGATTAATTTAATTTATTTTTATTATTAAATAGACAATCGATTATGTAACATTTTTACAAGAACCTCAACGATTTGGTCAAACGACCATTACTGGACATCTTATACAATTCAAAAATGTGTTTCTTGTAAGTTTCTATCTTTTGATAGGACAGAAAAAATTATTTCAATTGATTTTTTTTTTTTTTTTTGAATGAAAAACATTTTAGATCATAAGAGAATTTTCTAGTTACTTTCTTCTATTGGCTAGCATTTCAATACGACTTATTTTATGAAAAAAAAACAACACAAGACATTATTACCTCATTTCCTAATTCCATTAATTTAATAAAAATAAGAATAAAATAACACATGATGATGATTTTTAACAATTTTTCAATCATTGTTGTTATTGTCAATCAATAAACTCATGATTGAACTAATAAATGAAAAAAACAACCATTAACTGTAGAAAAATAGAATCGATTAATTTATTGTTTTTGTTGTTGTTGTTGTTCAAAAAAAAAAAATGAAAAATTCTGGGCCAACTTTCTGAAAAAATAAAAAAATAGGGTGTCGATAGTGGATTCTGATTTCTTTTTCACATTTCATCATACATACTGTACATTGTAGAAGTAATCAACAGTGTCAGACTTTTCCGGACACACACACAATCACATAAAATTGTTCATTCGAATAAAAACTTTTTCTTCTATAGATCGATTTACGATTACCGATTTGAATTCAGAGTGATGATGATGATGATGATGATAGTTTTGATCGTGACATTTTTGAAGAAAAAGGAAAAAAACAGATACGGAAAAAGATTGATTGTTGTTATTTGTGCATGACTTTCTTAGGTACATTTTTGTGTTTACAGTGGCGGTCGATTTCATGGAAAGAAAGTAATTAAGAATCTTTTGAACAAAAAAGTGTCCATGTCTAACAATTGTTATGATGATCAAGCAAAAAGGCCAGAAATAATAATTTGTTATAAATGAAAAATTATTTTTTTTCTTCTTTTTATAAATTATTTTTTATGCGATTCAAAATGATGAGATGGAAAAATATACGATTCTATTGGTTTGGTCGGTTTCGTTATAAATTTTCTGACCATTTAATTAATCATTATGAGAAAAATGTTCCCAAAAAATTGATGAAATTCGAAACAAGTGCAAAATATTTTGACGAAATTGATAAAAAACGTAAACGATATATGTTTGGATTAGGTAAATGAAATGTTGATTAGTTTTTAATTATTGAAAATCCATTTTTTTTTTTTTTTTTTTTTTTTGATTCAACAGATGAAATATTTGCATTAACACTTTGTCTGATACTTGGAATAAGAGGATTCTATGCATTAATCGATCAAACATATTGGTCCGATAATGAAAGACAAATGTATTTTGGAAGTTTTTTTCGTTTATGTAATGCTCATCCGTTTCATATTGAAATATTATGTATTGTTTGGGCATTAAATTGTATCAATATTCAAATGTTATCATTGTTTTGCCGTATGAAACATTTACGATGGCTAAATATTGTTATAGCACTTGAAGAGAAAATTCCAACAGAAAATATTGGTATTAATTTGAATCTGATATTATTGAATGAATAAATGATAAATTTTTTTTTATTTGATCAATCAACAGGCCTAAAATCAGAAGAATTCAATGGATTCAAACAAAGATCTTTGGTCATGTCATTTTTCATTCGAAATACAATCATCTGGTTAGCATCGATCGCCTTCATATTCATAACATGGAAATTCTTAATCAACTATTCATTTTTCGATTTTCTTATTTATGGTATTGTCTGGGGATTGTTTTATGCTTTCACTACTATAGTGATAACATCATCGATTTATTATACAAATTTCTACATAATCATGATTGCCGATTTTTTTCGAGTTAAATTTGCACGTTTTGAAGAAATGCTTAACCGATTGGAAAAAATAAGTCAACAGAATCCGAAATTTTTGTTTAAAATTCGTTCAATGCATGCATTCCGTTATTTAAATCGTCTTATATATGAGTATGAATTATTCAATCAATCATGGAGATGGAATATTTCATTTGTATTATTTTGGCGTTTTATCATTATAAATATTGTAACATTTGTGGCTATTTTCTACGAGATGTCACCACAATTTACACTAATATATCGTTCAGTTTTCTTTAGTGAGAATTTTTCCTTCTTATCGGTCATGATTCAAGTTGCTTATATTCATTTAACAATGAATCAAACAGGCAAACGTTTACGACAGATTTTACTTAAACATCAAGAACAACAATCGATTCGATTCCGATTGAAGGTTAGTTTGTACTGAAATTTCAGCATTTTTCATGTTTTTTTTTGTTGGTAAATTATTTTGCTCTTTGAATAGTTAACAGAATATGTAAAATTTCTCGTCGAACCATATCGATTTGGACAGGAAACTATAATTGGAAACGTTATTCAATTGAAACATATGTTTATAGTATGTCATTTTAATTTTATCCATTCATTTTAAATTCCATTCATTCCTATTCACTCATATTTAGTTAATTCGTGAATTTTCCACTTATTTTCTATTGATGGCCAGTATTTCATTGCGATTTGATTTGATTTCATTTCAAAAATAATTTGGAGAAATCAGCTTTTTTGACTTTTAATAATCGTAATCGTAATCGGAAAAAAATTAAAAAAGTTTCGATTCAATCTTCTCTTTTTTTCGTCATTAGAAATAGTCAAAAAAAAAACTAGTGAAAATAATAATTCCCTGACATATTTGTAGCCTTTACCTTCTGTAATTGTACCTTTTGAATCGATTTTGAATGAATAAAAAAAACGAAAAATAAAATGAAAACAAAGTTTATTAGAAAAAGTTTCAGTCAATTACTAATTATATATAAAATTAATGGTTTAATTATATTTTTTTTTACAACTAAAAAAATAAATCAATGAATGTTTGTTCAAAAAAAAAACATTCAACACATTCAATGGCAAATCATTCATTTGCGATTGCTGTCACAAGGAATTGATTGTTTTGATGATCATGAAAATATCATTCTTATTCCGGTTCTGTTTTTATTGTCTTGAGTTATTTCATATTTTTTTGTCAAAAAAAAAAAATTTTCTTGATCAATAAATTGTTGGGCCTTATAATGATCGATCGAAAATGTCGTCTACAAAATGCACTGGAAAAATTTAATGACTATTTAAAATTATTATTCAAAATCTGATTGGCCTACCTGGTTTACAGTCTGAAATTTTTTTTTTTTTTTTTTTTTGTTATTCGACAATGAGCAGTAAGCAAAAAATGATCAAATTCATTGTTTAATTTAAAAAAAAATCTCCAGAAATGATATTTTTCAATAATAAATTCAATTCATTTTCATTACATCGTGATCAACAATTGATTTATAATAATCATCATCGTAATGATGATATTGGTTACGAAAAACGATCATCATTTCATTTTTTTTGGCTAGGACGTTATCGTTATAAGTTTACCGAACATCTATTAAATCATTATCAACGATTTGTTCCTAAATCATTGATGACATTGTTGATTGATCAGGAAAAATTTTACAATCAAAATGCTAAAATCGATTGGAATAAACGTTATTCATTTACTTTGGGTAAGTTTTTTGATATTTTACTGTGATTTTAATTCAATCAATATTTATATTTGAACAAAAAAAAGATGAATATTTTGCATTGGCTCTATGTATTGTATTGGCTATTCGTGGATCATATGCATTGATCGATCAAACCTATTGGAATGATAGAAAACGACAAATTTATTTTGGTAGTTTTTTCGGTGTTTTTGGTGCAAATCCATTCCATGTGGAAATGTTATGTGTAGTATGGGCATTGAATTGTATCAATATACAAATGACATCATTGTTTTTACGTTTAAAACATTTAAAATGGCTTAATATTTTGATGGCACTTGAAGATCGTATTTCACCGAAAAATATCGGCATTAAACCTGATGAATGGAAAAAATTAAAAATAAAGATCAATATTATGTCACATTTTAATCGTAATACAACAATTTGGCTATCATCAATTGCTGGAATATTTATTGGATGGCAATTTTATAAAAAATATTCTACATATGATTTCATTGTATTCGGATTAATATGGATTTTATTTTACGTCATAACAACATTATTGGTTACAACAACCATTTATTATACAAATTTTTATATATTCTTAATTGCCGATTTAATGCGTACTAAATTTGCACGTTTCGAAAAAATGGTCAACATATTTGTTGAATTATCAACAAATGATAAATTCAATCATCATATTTTGATGGAAAAAAATATGACAATATCATTTCGTTATATGAATTTTCTAATGAAAGAATATGATGCTTATAATAAATCATGGAAATGGCTAGTAACATTTTCATTAGTTTGGCGTTTTGTTATCATCAATTTTGTTGCATTTATTGCCATTTTTTTTGATATGCCACCAACATTTAAACTTGCATATCGTTCTATTTTTTTAAGTGAAAATTTTTCACTATTTTCAATTCTTTTTCAAGTCGGTTTCATTCACATTGGTATGCATAAATCAGCAAATCGTTTACGACAAGTTAATCATTGTTGTTTTCGACGATTTCATTCATTATCATTTCAAATGAAAGTAAGTGACAGATTTGATTTTTCTTTTCTTTTTTTTTATCGATGATGATAATATTTTCTCATAGTGTTGTAGATATGAAGATTTTTTGGTCAATCCATATAAATTCGGTCAACTAACTGCTACTGGACATTTGATTCAATTAAAACATATATTCATTGTAGGTATAAAATAGTAAAAAGTGGAACCAAAAAAAAACTAATCCTTTAATCCTTTTTTGTATTTATTTATCCAAAGCTTGTACGTGAATTTACTGTTTATTTTTTCCTATTGGCTGGATTTTCATTACGTATGGAAATTTTGTGATGATGAAATTTTCATCATTCATTATGATTGTTTAGTTCTTTCATAAGAATCATTATATAAAAAGAAATAGAAAAACAATTCCAGTTTCGATCAAACATTTAATTTTATATATCAGTATATGTATAATTATATCATGTCACGAAAAATTCTTCTTCTTGTTTTCGTTCAATATTCAATATGTACATATATGTGGAGAAACTATAAAATTCACTTATATTAATGACAATTGAATTTTATTTGATAATAATTCATCATTTGAATATTCAAAGGAATCCTTCTGAATTACTTCTTTCAGAATAAAATGATTTGTCTGTTTTTGACCACAAAATATATTCATTATTATTACCATAACGACAAAAAAACAACAATAATAATGTATTTATTTATATCTGTAAAAATAAAAATTTCTTAAATCAACCTTAGTTACCATGAATAACATCTACAATACATTCAAAATCAATGTTTGTTTGTTTGCCTTCAATTGTAATGATGATGATTATAATAATAATAATAATAATTTACTTAATTTAGTCTGAATAATATTCATATGGTAAAAAAAAAATATTGACGATGAAATTTTTAGATTTACCGAATTTAACAATATATTCAGAAGGTTTTTTCTTTCCTTCTCTTGAAGAAGCTGTACACATAAAAAAAACATAGTTTCATTTCTCTCATAATAATAATGTTATCATCATCAAACACCACCACCAGTCATTATAATGCAGCACATTCTTTTCATAGTTAAATTTAGATCATCCATAGTAATAGTTGAATAATTGATTACTATTATTGGTGGATTGTTGTTAGTTTCTTTTTTTTTGTCGAGAAAAAAAACTTGTTGCATGATGATATGCTAGAATTCTATTAGTTTGTGTATTCTGGTGTTTCTGTAAAGAATTGCACAAAATGAACAAAATTTTAAGAATAGCAACAAATTCCCTTACACATTTAGAATAGTTGAACACTAAAATGGTTTTGATGAACATTTATGGTAATGGCCAACAATGGTAGTCGTCATATGAAACACGATTAGAGAAATACGGCAGCAAGTTTTCTATTTTTTTCTTGTAAGCGTAATCGAAGAATGAAGGAAGGAGGTCGCCCTGAATATTCATGCATAGAATATGCCATTCATTCAAAAATTTCGGGCGTTTTCGCATCTGTTGATGATGATGGTGAAGCAAAAGACATGGCAATGTGTGTGTGCTTTACTTTTTTTAGAGCATAACAATCATCTTCATGATAACTTGAATAGAATTTTGAATGGAATGAATGAAATCGAAAGAATTAAATACTAGTGTTCATCATTCGTGTTTGATCATAATCGTTTGATTTGTTAGTGGCGGCAGACCATCTTTTTTGTTGATCAACTTTTTCGTTTGTGAACAAGAAGTTCCAAAAAATTTCCTGAAACAAAATGTGTGACGACGAAGTAACAGCATTGGTTGTTGACAATGGTTCCGGTATGTGCAAAGCCGGTTTCGCTGGTGATGATGCCCCCCGAGCCGTCTTCCCATCGATCGTCGGTCGACCAAGACATCAAGGTGTCATGGTTGGTATGGGCAACAAAGATTCATACGTCGGTGATGAAGCCCAATCCAAAAGAGGTATCCTCACCTTGAAATACCCGATTGAACACGGTATCGTGACCAACTGGGATGATATGGAAAAGATCTGGCATCACACCTTCTACAATGAATTGCGTATTGCCCCAGAAGAAAGCCCAGTCTTGTTGACAGAAGCTCCATTGAATCCAAAAGCCAACAGAGAAAAGATGACCCAAATCATGTTCGAGACCTTCAACAGCCCAGCCGTTTACATCGCCATCCAAGCTGTCTTGTCCTTGTATGCTTCTGGTCGTACCACCGGTATCGTCTTGGATTCTGGTGATGGTGTCACCCACACAGTCCCAATCTACGAAGGTTATGCCCTTCCACATGCCATCCTCCGTTTGGATATGGCCGGTCGAGACTTGACCGACTACTTGATGAAAATCTTGACTGAACGTGGTTATTCATTCGTCACCACCGCTGAACGAGAAATTGTCCGTGACATCAAGGAGAAACTCTGCTACGTCGCCTTGGACTTCGATAACGAAATGGCCACTGCCGCCACATCATCGGCTTTGGAAAAATCTTATGAATTGCCCGATGGTCAAGTCATCTCCATTGGTTCGGAACGTTTCCGTGCACCAGAAGCCCTCTTCCAGCCATCGTTCTTGGGTATGGAAGCTGTCGGTATCCATGAAACTTCATACAATTCAATCATGAAATGCGACATTGATATCCGTAAAGATTTGTTCGCCAACACTGTCTTGTCTGGTGGTACAACAATGTACCCAGGTATTGCCGATCGTATGCAAAAAGAAATCACTGCTTTGGCCCCAGCCACCATCAAAATCAAGATCATCGCCCCACCAGAACGAAAATACTCCGTCTGGATCGGTGGTTCCATCTTGGCCTCGTTGTCCACCTTCCAACAGATGTGGATCTCGAAACAGGAATACGATGAAGCCGGCCCAGCCATTGTCCACAGAAAATGTTTCTAATTTTTTTGTACTGTTTACCCGAATATCGATTATTATATTTATTTATTATTACTATTGACAATAATTAATACGGTCACACATCCAAAATCAATCACAGTCTGTCTGTTTTATTTCTGTCATAAATATGATTTGCCTGTATGCATAAACATGTAAACGATCGAAGCAATTATATCTGGAAAATACTGATAAATAAAATCAAGCCGAATATCAACAAAAAAAAACAATTAAACTTTTATAATTTTTTTGCTAATTTTCAACGTTACAATGATGGTGAGATTTGTAACTGGTTTTTTTTCTAGTGTCGCCATCTTTTCGAAAATTTTATTAATAGAAATTTGATTTCTTCTGATCATTCATTGATTTTAATGGTCATTTTGAAGAAATTCTATGATAATTTCTAATTTTTTTTTCACACTTATTCAATATTAAAGAAATTTTTTTGTTTCTATGAATGAAAATTCCATACAAATAAATAGAAAAAAAACAGGTGAAATTTAGTTTTTGTTGTTGTTATTGCTGTTTGTTCATGTTGGCATCAAGACCCCACTTATGATTCAAGTACATTTATATACAAGAAATCTTTCAATCTGTATATCATGCATATGAGTATGTGTATGTTTGGAAATAATTCAACTAAGAAAATTAGTTGAAATTGAAATAATAATATTCATGGTATGGCATTCCAATCAAATCTCTGGTTATATTTATCATACGATTGTTAAATGACGATGAGATTCTTCTTCTTCTTTTTTTTATTGCTTCAAGATTCCATCATCGAAACAACAAAACATATTGTTATAAATAAAATTGTAATAAATTTATAAAATGGTTGAATATGGTAAGCCTTGAACATAAATGGTAGAAAACAGAATCTGATTCACATTTCATCAAATAAGAAAAAAAAGGGAAAAAACAACAACAACAACAACAACACCATTATAGCATTGAATCTCTCTTCTCTTATTCTTGTATACAGAAACAAGCTCAACAGTTTGAACCAGATTCTGATTATACGCCAAACAAACATCATATTTATGGTTATCTTTAGATTTCGGAAATTCTTATTCTCTACTGTCTACCATGAGAACAACATCAATGATGATGATGAGGATGATGATGATGATGATGGGTAGTAGTGGTAAAAAGTGATTTTTCACAAATATTCACAGTCAATACAAAAAATAAAAATAAAATACGATGAGCAAAATTGGCATCAAATAAAATTGAAAAATTCCCTCATTTTTTTTGCATTTCTTTTTACTCTGAGTTTCATACCAAGGAAGTTGTATGCAAAAAAAATGACTATACAAGCAACATGTACAGTTCGTTGCTTTATTCATGACATGAATTTGAAGCACAAACACACACACACACAAAAAAAAATTTGAACGAAAAATAAATCCAAACACAGTTTGATTTGAATTCTAGACATATATTAATTCTATTTTTGTTTCGAAAATGATGAGATCGTCTTCATCATCATCATCATCATCAGAGATTGTGAATCCTAACCGAAATAGCTGAAAACATTTGTTGAATAAAGTGTGATCCCCGATATGTTTTGATGATTCGTCTAAATACATTTACATCATTCGCCACACACACACACACAGTAATTCGACAGGCATGCATTTTTTTTTTTTTTTTTTTTTTTTGGTTTGATAGCTGTGGCTTGATTTGGACAGAATATGTTGATATGACGATGGTGTGTGTTTGTGTATCTTAATGATGGTTAGGAAATATCGTTTTTTCCATTAAATGAAAGACGTCTTACACATGGTCTTTTTTTCGAAACGAATACTATGAATGTCTATATTCTTGATCTAAAAATGCACATATTTGTGTGTGTATTTGGTGGGAAATAATTCTACTTCATAAATTCTTGTAAAATACGGGCGTTGTCGTTATTCCAATGTTGCAATGTTTAAACATTTTGGCTACACCACTACAATGAAGAATCTAAATTGAAGAAGCAAATCATCAAAACTCATTCAACATATCTATTGGAATTGGTTGAAAGATTTTCACTTTCTACTCATCCTCCTCTTTTTTCCTCCAGAATGATGATTGCCTACAAATCAAAGCATATTTTTACATAGTTGATATAAAAACATTGATTGGAATGTTCAACAGATTCAGTTTCGTTTCGAAGTTGCCAGCGTTACGTTGCGTGTTTCCTAAAAAAAAAATTTTAAACTGTTCACTTGATTCTATTCAAGTTCCAAAAAAATTTCCTGAAACAAAATGTGTGACGACGAAGTAACAGCATTGGTTGTTGACAATGGTTCCGGTATGTGCAAAGCCGGTTTCGCTGGTGATGATGCCCCCAGAGCCGTCTTCCCATCAATCGTCGGTCGACCAAGACATCAAGGTGTCATGGTTGGTATGGGCAACAAAGATTCATACGTCGGTGATGAAGCCCAATCCAAAAGAGGTATCCTCACCTTGAAATACCCGATTGAACACGGTATCGTGACCAACTGGGATGATATGGAAAAGATCTGGCATCACACCTTCTACAATGAATTGCGTATTGCCCCAGAAGAAAGCCCAGTCTTGTTGACTGAAGCTCCATTGAATCCAAAAGCCAACAGAGAAAAGATGACCCAAATCATGTTCGAGACCTTCAACAGCCCAGCCGTCTACATCGCCATCCAAGCTGTCTTGTCCTTGTACGCTTCTGGTCGTACCACCGGTATCGTCTTAGATTCTGGTGATGGTGTCACCCACACAGTCCCAATCTACGAAGGTTATGCCCTTCCACACGCCATCCTCCGTTTGGATATGGCTGGTCGAGACTTGACAGACTACTTGATGAAAATCTTGACTGAACGTGGTTATTCATTCGTCACCACCGCTGAACGAGAAATTGTCCGTGACATCAAGGAGAAACTCTGCTACGTCGCCTTGGACTTCGATAACGAAATGGCCACTGCCGCCACATCATCGGCTTTGGAAAAATCTTATGAATTGCCCGATGGTCAAGTCATCTCCATTGGCTCGGAACGTTTCCGTGCACCAGAAGCCCTCTTCCAACCATCGTTCTTGGGTATGGAAGCTGTTGGTATCCATGAAACTTCATACAATTCAATCATGAAATGCGACATTGATATCCGTAAAGATTTGTTCGCCAACACTGTCTTGTCTGGTGGTACAACAATGTACCCAGGTATTGCCGATCGTATGCAAAAAGAAATCACTGCTTTGGCCCCAGCCACCATCAAAATCAAGATCATCGCTCCACCAGAACGAAAATACTCCGTCTGGATCGGTGGTTCCATCTTGGCCTCGTTGTCCACCTTCCAACAGATGTGGATCTCGAAACAGGAATACGATGAAGCCGGCCCAGCCATTGTCCACAGAAAATGTTTCTAAACATCACATACAATCTACCATCAGCCATTCGAACATACAGGAAACACCAAGGATATATATTTTATATCGAATATTTATTATTTATTTGTTTGTATTGATATAAAATAATTTATATATAAAAAAAAGAAACAATTCAATTGAATAACTAATTATGCTGGCCAACATCAAAATGAAAAATTATTTTGAAAAAATTGAAAAATAATAATAAATTTTATTGCAGTTCAGTTACACAAACAAATAATAATAAACAATAACATCAAAAAAAACCAGAAAGATAAATAAAGAATAAATGTTCAACAAACCGTCATTTTACATATATGATTGATCACAGTCGGTCTTTCGGTCAGTGATTCCACTATTTGGTCATCATATATTTGACTAAACGATTATTGAAATCTAAACACGAGGGAAAACTAAATAACCATATTAGTACAATGACCGTGAGCATTATCATGATAATCAATAACATGTTCATCCATGATTGTCGATGTTCAAGTTTGCGACATTTTTGCCGCAATCGTTTCATTTCATCTATAAATGTTTCCATTTTTGGCCTTGTTGATCTTTTACGACGATGAATCATCATCATATTATTATCATCATCATCATTATTATTATTCATAAACGATTCATTATTATTATCATTATCAAATTTGACCAAAAGTTTGTGTATATAAATCTGGTGATCGTCGATACCTTTAATGAATAGCTTATTGAATTCATTCAAATTTTTCAAGTGCATCTGTGCATTCAACATTGTTGAAGACATTAAAATAAGGAATTTGTCCTGAATTTCATTCATTCCATTAATTAGGTCTGGATTTTTGCCAATATCATCATCATCCACATCCATATCCAAGTTTTCATCATCGGCAGTGGTATTACGAACAATGTTTATTGCAATGAATGCTCTTGGTAAAAGTACGCCTCGATTGGGCGTCACCGTATATCTATCCGAACAGTTGGATTGTATTTTGAATGCAAGCGATCGGTTCTGATGATTATTACGAACCATTATGTTGCCTGTTGTTGTTGTTGTTGTTGTTGTCATCGTAGTCATCATCGTCATTGCAGCAGTAGTCATCGTATTCGTAACTGTTTTTGCCATATTTTGATTAAAATTATTTTCCTTTTCTGGGTCGAAATTTCGTTTCAATAAAAAACGTCTTTTAAAGTGGATTACATTTTGTGGATAAATAGTAGCTATATGTGAAAATGATTTCGATTCAGGCGAATGAACTAAGGCAATCTGTTCAGTTGTTAATGATGATGATGATGATGTTGTTGTTGTAGTTGTAGCCATTACTTCATCATCATCATTATCATCATCATCATCATTCGTTGTTTCCTTGTTTTGTTCATTAACATAATTAGTATCACCATTCGTTGATTGATGGATGGCCGATTTAATGGTAGAATTATTGGAATCAATCATTTTTGTTTGAAATTGTAGCTGTCGAGCTCTAATTGCTTCACGACTTTCACGTAAAAATGGTTCAAATTGATCTAAAAGTTGTTGAGCTTTTTCCGGAGAGATACCTACTTCTAAACAAGCTTCTTCAATTGTACGACAATTAACTGGAACGGCACGATAATCACGTACACAAGTACCACCCATAAAATCGGGCAAATTTTCCGACGTAATATATTGATTTATATCATTCTTATTAGAAAATCGTATGATTGAAGTTAATAATGATGGAACAAATGTCATGGCTATTTTACGGAAAGCATTCAACATCCATGATAGTTCATAAACAATAACCAATCGTATACAGTAGGGAAAATATTTGAATGCAACATCGATTAGACTTTTCAATAGGTCAAGATCCATATTCGAATAACCGGCACCACTACAATCGAAAACAATTGTACAACCATTTTCACCACTTTCCAAATCGACACGATTGATAGTGTAGAACAAAAATAATTTGACAAAATGTTCTAGGTCTTTTATTTTTTTATGCATTCGAATACGTAGATAGATGACCGGATTACCTTGTCGATCTGGTTCATAAGAAAATAAGCCACCGATTTCAAAAAATTCTCTTGGAAAATATTTTGCATCTAAATTAGGAAAATTAATCTCTTTTCGCCAACGTAATGCCGATATTAATAGCTCATAAGCATCTTCAACATTTCTTCGGCTCTGCAACAGGTATCGTTTGACAAACCATTCAGAATTTCGTACACGTTCAATATCTTGTTCACAATATGATTCTATATAGTATTCATATTCAATTAAAAACATAAGAAAATATGAAAGAAAAAAAACAAACAACAAAAACTTACCTGCATTTTTAGGCCATTCATTTTCAAAAAAACGTTGACGAATCTTTGCTACTAATGGAGCACTTTTTGATGTATGAATTATCACCTTATTATTAGTAATGCCATTGGCTGTGGTTAATGATTTATCATTCGAAGAATGCTGTTGAATCATTGCCATCTTATTTTTTTTTATCTGCTAATCTTCTAGTCAGAACACATATATTCAAAGCGATGACAAAAAATTGAATGCAACAAAAATAAAAATGAAATGAAACGAAACGAAACTTATTGAAATTCACAGGGATTTGAAGTTATTTTTTTCAAATTCGAATCCAATAGACCCATATATGTGTGTGAGAGAAAAAAACAACAAGGGAAAAAAATGTCAAATTATTTGAAAGAATAAGGAAAAAAAACATGAAAAAAACAAAATTGGTTCAAACAATTATCATTTGACAATAGACAAATGGAAAAAAAATTATATGATCGATGATAATGATTATTATTTTGAGAAAAAAAAAGGATTTAATGATTAATACCGTTGATGATGATGAAGAAAAAAAAAGTGGTAAACATACACACACACACACACAAACAATTAATCAGGGAGATATACAGAGATTCAATAATAACAAGATACCTGAACAGATGAAAAAAAAGAGAAACAAATATGACGAAATATGTTTTCAATTTTTCAATTCAAACAAATCAATCAGATAGATATGTTGCAGAAATCAAAAATGATGGCGACATCTAAAAAGTATGGAAAAACTACTATTGCTACTTCTGCTACTGTTGCTGTTGCTGTTGGGATTTTTTTTAGTTTGGGTAATGATAAATATCAAAATCAATCAATCAATTTTTTTCCTTGGATTTTTTATATTTAATTTCGTTGAAAGGAATAAAGTTTTTTTTTTTTTTTTTTGATTCATTTGAGTAATAGAGACGAAAGGGGAAAAAAATGTAAATCAATTCGATCATGAGTTCTTTTTTTTGGTTGCTACAACCATGACCATCATCATCATCATGATCACCAACAGCAACCCAAATCCTGTCATCATCATGGTTTTCAATTGGCAAAAATCGATTTTGATTTATGAATTAGTCAATTTATGAGATATCACTATTCTATTCGCAAACAATTATTGATTTGCATCGATAATTGTTTCCAAAAAAAGCAGTAGATTTGTTTTTTTTTTATTCACCTCAATCGAAAACAAAGCTATTCTGGTCAATCTATGAATGAATTTCGTGTGAATGAATAATGGAAAAGGATAATATAATGTGAAGAGGATAAAGATAAACAAACAAACAAACAGACAACAACAACAACAAAAATGATAATTTTCGGTCATTGGTGGTGATGATGATGATGATGAAAAGTGATACCCAATATATCCGAAAAACGACTCAATATCTCAATCGAATAATAAACAAAAGACAAAAGGAAAGAAGAAAATAAATATATTCCCAAATGATGAATGAAAAAAGTATTTTTGTTTTATTGGATGAATGAAATAAAAAAAAAACTTACCCAAAATAATAATAATTTGCTCATTCAAAATTCAAATATTGATCATGTGGCCAGTGGATATTTTCTATTATTTGACCACATAATTATCATTAGAAATCAATTTGTTTGTAATGCAAATTTTAATAAACTGGCCATTTGAAATACACTGTCATTGTGCATGTTTTATATGTGAAAAAAAAAACATTTCTTCATTTACCAATCCATTCAACGTCATCGTCATCATCATGAAAACGATGTGAATGTTGTTGTTGCCGTCTTTGTTGTTTATTATCTTCATGCTCAAACTCAAACCGGCTGAGAAAGAGAAAATGAACAGAAGTAATGGAAATTTTACCATTGTGATCAATGTTGAAACCTGTTTTTTTTCTGTTCTTTTTTTTTTTTTGTTCGAAGGCAATCTCTGCAATAAGTTTTGATTGAAAAACATAATATAATTGTGAAAATACTTTTATATGAAATTACAAATATATATAGAAATATATCTTAATCATTATCATCATTATCAAGATTTTTCAAGATCTTTCTGAAACATCCTTGAAAATGAAAATTGAAAATGGACTTAAAATGTAACAACACCAACAATGATTTGAACATTTGTCATTCGATATACGTACATATTTGATTTTAAAATAAAAAAAAAATTATTTTGAAATTTGAAATGGAAAATTTTTTTTTTTTTTTTTTTTTGCTGGTCATCCATAACAAATCCAAGTGATCAACAAAAAATGATGGTGGCCAAATGAAAAGATTCGTCACGAACAACAATGGCATATCACAGAAAAAGATTTACTTTTTCCTTTTGAATTTGTTCAAAATGCATTATTCATGGAATTTATGGATATGTGTGTGTGCGTGTGTGTGTGGAAATTTAGTTTGGACAATGTAAATGTCAAGAATAGCAATAATGATGAAGATTCCGATGATTACACGGAACTCACAAATGTTAGAATATAGTCCTGAAATATGATTCCAATGAAGAAAATCATTTGTGTTTATATAAGAATCATTGGATGAAGATGTTACCATGGAAGTTGTTGTTATTGTTGTTAGTTTTATTCTTCAAATTCTGTATTGTTTACAATATATATGTAGACGCTATTATTTATTTATATGTTTATTTTGAAACATGTTTCATTTTCTATTTTCTTTCGGTAAATTTTTTTTCCATTTGTAACAAAAAATTTTTTTTTTCTAAGTAAATTCTAATACACACCCACACAATTATTCGAGGAAAAAAAAGCCGGATAAAAATCACACAAAACATGTTTTTTTTCCATTGAAAATCGGATATTATTGTCAAAATTCAACAGAGATTGCGTTTTCCGATTCTTGTACGATGGCATCATCACTGTATAATTACGATGACAATTTGACCATCGTAAACCGAATCACCACTGTATTTTTTATCATATCAGTCATTTAAATGAATCGAATCGAGAACCATCACACCAGAGTATACAAAAAAAAATCGGCATTACTATTCGATCCACAGAACCCGAAAGAATAAACAAAAAAAAAAAAAAAATGAATCACATTTCATTCATATTTTGTTGTTGTTTTTTTTCATTCTGTATACGGAATAAATTCATTGGAAAACATTGTGTTTGTGTATGTGTGCATGTGTGCAAACAGACGTGATAAAATACCCGGAATTTATGTCCGCATGGACCCCTTACCGTATTTGATAAGTAGAGGTATTCAATTCTGTAACAAATGTCGGCATTGGCATATACATTTTCTATATACAAACATCGAAATCTATGAATCCAAAATAACAAACCAACCAACCAACCAACCAAATGAATGGTGTGGTATGAATAGTATGGAACCCGTTATTATATAACCCTCCGAGTGGATTCTATATTCTTTCTACCACAACACACACACACACACACACATACAGACATCATCCATATACCCCTCATTAGTGATGTTATTCTTTCGATAACGTTCGGCTTGTAAAGTTTGTTCCATAAACAACAACAACAATAACAACAAGCCTAACTAGTGTACAGAACTCGAATTAGAATCACACAAAAAATGATGGCGCCCGAATTTTCTACATCGTATAATTTATGTGCTTTTATATGTGTAACGGGAACCATAAGAATTTTTTTTTTCATTCAATTCAATTCATTCGTCATTCTTGGCTCGTTTCATCGTTTCACCATTTGGCCATAAGTTTATTTAGTAATAATAATAATAATAATAAGGATCCGTTTTTTTAGTTTATGTGTTTGTGTGTGTGTGTGTGTGTGTAATAAAAGTAAAGAATAAAATCGATTCATTCTCGATAATCATAAAATGAGATTGCGCATCTACACAAACAAACACATCCTAAACGGCCATAATAATTTTTTTTGAAAATAAGAATGTTATGGAACACAACACAATAGTATATGTTGCTGGTTGATGGTGGTGGTGGTGGTAGTAGTTCCTATCAAAAAAAAAAAAAAAAAAATTGAACGGCAAAATCTTTACTTACTTTATCCATGAGTTCCATAAACATCTATGGTTTGTTTGCTTGTGTGTGTGTGTGTGTGTTTGTTTCAGAAAATCATACTAAGTGGAACTGAATTCTTGTCAATTTTTGTAATTGTGTGTGTGTGTATGTGTGCAAGTATAAGAATTTAAAAATTTTGAAACGAATAAAAAAAATTACCAGTACACCCACCACCATCACCAGTAGTACCAAACTGTACTCATTTTTTTATTATTATTATCGAAAAGCAAAAAATTAAAACATTCATACAGTTCCGAAGTAGAGCAGTTGTGTGTGGCCGTCCAAATTCTGTAGATTTAATGTAACATTCTTGATTCTTGTGTTTGGATCTTCTTTTTGTTATTTTTTTTTTGCACTGTTATTATTATTCCGGTCAATTGGTAGTAATTGTCATCATCATCATCATCATCATCATCACTAGCATCAATATCGATCCAACACTATGCTGATAACTATATGATTCTTTCCGGAAAATGAAAGGATTGTGTTTTTTTTTGTTTTGTTTTGTTTTATCAATATGTGTTTGATTTACTATTCATGAATTCTCAATTCTTTGGTTCATCATCGAACATTGTTTGTGAGTTATTGGTGTTCAAAAAGACTTTAGACTAAAAAACAGCGAAAAAAATTTAATTTCTTTCCGTTCCAATAATCAATCAACGAGAATATTTTTTTTTTGTCTTCAAAGTTATATCACTGTGTGTGTGTATGTGTATGTGCAACTAAACAGAACGGAAATTTCCACTTACTTTTTAATCATTCATTTATAATTAGTTTCGTCGAAATAATCGATCGAAATTGTGTCACATCTTATCTTATTATTATTATTAATCATCATCATCATCAGCATCAACCAAAAAAAAATAGAATAAAATTGTATCCGTTTTGTAAACAACAACAACAAACAAACAAACAAATCTAATCAATGAAATACATTAAAGTAAGTAGATTTTTTTTTTGCTATTCCATTTCCATGAATAATTTACACATCCATATAACGGGATGAATCCCAATCCAATGAATGAATGAATGTCAGATCAATGAACATTGCGGATATTTTCCTATGATGATGTGATGAGTGAAAAAACTCTTAAATGAACAATGTTTTGTACATCGATCGAAAGATGGCGTTACTTTATTCATGATTGTATTTTTTTTTTGCAGTTTCATGTAAATCTTGATTGATACAAGAAACAAACAGAAAAAAAATTGTTCTGCTGATGAACAATTTTTATCTACACAAGTATATAATTTCAATAAATTTCTCAAATAAAAAAGAAAAAATTAATTACATACAAAGTCACATCATCTGAATGAGATCATTTGGATTTTTTTTTTTTTTTTGTAAAGATTTAATCCAATGTGTACATGAATGAATGATTGATGGAATGTATCAACTATATTATTGTGATGGGGGGGGGGAAAACCGGAATTTATCAAAAAATAATAAATTTGAACTCGTGTTTGAATTTGAAAATTTTGTGGAAATTGGCAATTTCTAAATTTATTCAAAAAAAAAAAAAAAAACAAAATTCAAATGTCGTTTGTTTAGCAGATTGATGAATTTATTTTATATTTTAAAATTTGCACATCATTAATACTTGTGTTGGTGTATGAGTGTGTGTTTTTTTTCAAAGACTTTTTGTTGCACTTTGATTATTATGTAATTAAAGAAAAACTAAAAAATGAAATGGAAACAAAAAAAAATTGCCACACTTATTATGACGATTTTTGGCAATTTAACATCAAAAAAAAGAAAAAAACAATCACCAATCACACACATAATAATAATAAACGATCATAATTGATCAAATGAACGGTGATTGAATGGCAATAAATATATTTGACATTGACCATCGTGTTCGCACAATCAAATCCGAAAAGAATCAATTCATTTAAGTGTGTGTGCGTGCGTGTGTGTGTTTGCTACACGCCATATAATTGATCAATTGGACGAAATGAAATGAAAAAAAAACGGTTGAATGCAAAAAAAAAAGATCAGATCAAAATCTTTATATGGTTTTTACTAGATTTTTTTTTACCGTAAACAGAAAAATTTGTTGTTTTTTTTTGTGCTGTTTTCATCATCATGAGATTGATTTTCTTTCCATTCAACATATGCCCACAACATTAATCAATTTAAAGAAAAAATTTGAAAACATGATTTTTTTCTGTCTTTTTTTTTTTTTTTGTTGGCTGAAACATTTGAATCATAAATGCAATAGCATTAGCAATAAATTCGGATGTCATCCATTTTTTTTCATGTTTTTTTAGGGGGGAGGGAAGGGGAGAAAAATCGATCGATTTTTTTTTCATTTTGCATGTATGGTCAATCCAGTTTTGCACAGTGCACAACAGTTTCAGATCAGTAATAATAAAATCGATTATATGACCTGGCGTTGATTGAAAATTGAAAATTTTCATTTTTTCAATTTTCGTTTACTAAATCATCATCATTCATATCGATGATATCGATGATGATGATGATGATGATTTAGTGTCTTGACATTTATCCAATGTCATATATATATTTCATGTATGTTATGTAAGCAAGGTCGTTAACAACACACACACACAATGTTTTAATAGGCTTAGATGTTGTTGTCAATTTTTATGTGAGGGAAAAAAATAAGGTCCACACACAGAAAAAAATGCAATTTTTATTTGAAAATCCAAGTTATTCAATGATGATGATGATTAGCGGCAGGATGATCTTCTTTTTTTTTTTTTTTGAATGAAAAAAAATAAAATCAAACCATTTCATTCTCAATAATTCATAACGTGTATTTCTCTCACCTGAAAAGGTGAAAATTATGTTTTTATTTTTATTTTTTTTTTCATTCATTCGTTGATCAATTCAATCGAAAATTGATCGATTCATTGATGATCATTGATTGAAAATACATGCAAAACACAACACGTATACAATTTTTGTGAAGAGAAAATAATCGTAAATCATCATTATTTTACAATACATCAATGAAATTTTGTTGACCGAACATTGAATAACAACAACAACAACAACAAAAAATCAATGTTTTGTTTGTTGATGAATGTTTGTCATATTATTACATTTACAACTATCATCAAGATTATGGCTGTGTGTGTGTGTGTGTGAAATGAAATCAGAGTTAATCACACATTTTTTTTACACTGAACCAAAATCAATGAATAGATGGCATTTCAATGATGATGATGATGATGATAATCGTCTATAGAAAGTAAATCATCGACCATTTGAGTTGAAAATCAAAAAAAAAAAATCTTATATCAATAATTGTAAAAGTGTGAAAAGAGTGTTAAAAAGATTTGAATGATGATGATGATGATGATGATGAATAAAATACAAATCAAATTGTTCAATGATCAACCACTACTACCATTATTATTATTATCATCAAATGGAATTAGTGAATTCAGTTCATTTGTACAAATGTTTTTACACATGCAATTGACCATCCTAAGCACTATATATTTCTTTATTCTTTATAGCCATAAAAATTCATTTCAATCATCATTATCAATCATTTTTTTTTTATATGGAAAATGTGTCACATTTTGATGAAAGAAAGAGAGAGAGAAAAAAAAGATTGAAATCATCATATTCAATAATGAATTAGCACAGTGAATAAATTGCAAAAAAAAAAAATTAATCCTACATTAATTCACACACATTTGTCCATTTTATCTGTTACAATTGTTGAATGAATCAGAAAAATCAAGTTCCGGTTACTCAATCGTTCGGATTGTATTTTTTGGATTTGGTTGATAAATTCGGCCCGTCTTCCAAAATCATGATCATCAAAACTGATAATAAGAATCACCGAATATAGAAACTAGAATACATTTCCAAAATAATCAAACTAGATCATTTTTATTTTTGAACATTAAAAAAAAACTCTTTTGGAACATTCATCATCATCATGATCATCTTGATGATGATGATAATAATCCTTCTCATCATCAGCTGTTAGAAATGTGGATTATGTTGAAAAAAAACTGACAAAAGAAGAAAATTTTTTTTTTTTTTTGATTTTAATTCCAAATCTTGTTAAAGATTTTTCTTTTCTTTTATTTTATTTTAATCTACTTTTTTGTTTATATTTTAAGAAAATTTTTCAATAAAACTGAGAGTGAGTGAGTGAGTGAATGAAAGAATGGAAAGAGATTAATGATGATGTTGAAATCGATTGGACGTGTCAGTGTATTTTTTTTTCCAATGATTTTATGGATCATTGGACATGTTGGTGGTCTTATGACAGTTTATGATGTTTGTGATTGCATATTTGTCATCATCGTTGTTGTTGCTGTTGTCACGACATTTTGTTTCTGTGTATATATATTATTATCCTATTCATTATGACGCTTAATTTATAATGATAATGATGATTACGTTCATTGTAAAATGTGAAGCAACAACCGAAAAAAAAATTGTCACACAATCATTGTTCCTAGATCCTGAAAAATGATTCCATAAATGACAAACACACACACACACACACAAGTACATATCCTATAGATAAATCTTTGTTGTTGTCGTGGTCGTATTTTCATTTTTTTTTCACATCAACTTCCTATTATGAATTGTTTTATTTTTTTTTTGTTCAAGAACTACAACACCACAAATGATCATTCAATTTAGCTTCAAATATATATATAAATGAATTTGAGCCACATTGAATGAAAATGAAAATCGATATTTAATATCGGTGAAAACAACGAAAAATAAAAAACAAAAAAGAAATAATTGAGAACAACAACAACAACGAAAAAATTGATTGGAAAAACTACATCGCTATTAGGCTATAAAGAGAAAAAAAAGTAGGAAAAAAACCAAACATTAATTATTATCATTACACATACACACACACACACGGACAAATTGTCGGCCTAATTATCGTTGCCGGCCTATCGTCATCATCATCATCAATGTTTTCATTTATAATCGATTTATGAAACAAACGAAAAAATTGGTAAAATCATCATCATTATGATCATCATCATCATCATCAAAGAAATATTATGTTGTCAATTTCTAGGTTGTCCGAAACTTTTTTTTTTTTGCTTTTCCCATTTTTTTTTTTGTTGATTGCCATGAAACAGAAAAGAGTTGAAATATATGTTTAAAAGTTTAAAAAATTTCAAATTGACTTAAACTTGCATACATTTGAAACAACAAGATAGACAATAAAAATTTTACCATTTGTTCTGAATATCGTTTTACCGATATTTTTTTCTTTTATTATTTGTCTTGAATTTTGTCTAAATCGAATATATTTCAAAATGTCCCAAAAAAACAAAAAAAAATGTCGAAAAATATTTTTTTTTTGTGGTCACCAACAAGAGCGAACAGCATGGTGAAAATAGAATATATATCAAAGTTGATCAACTGAAGTTTTTTAGGGAATTTTTTTTTATTTATTATCAAGAAAATTTTTGTTCTTTTTCTTCTGAAAAAGATTTCCCATTTTAAAAATAGGTGTGTTTGTTTGTTTGCTTGCCTTAAAGCTTGTTGTCATCATCATCATTGAAATTAAAAAGAAATCAACCATAACCACTTCAATCAATTTGAATCAAATTACAAAATGTAATTGTTTTATGTCCAAGAAAATTGAAAGCCGGTAAAACGCATACACACACACACACACACGCACGTGGCAAATTACATATGACATGATAGCTAGTCTTGGACCAATCTAGTTATATCATCCTTTATAAATGATAAAGCTTGTTGTGTATCATTTTCATGTTCATCATCATTATCATAATGTTTGAATCATCCGATGATTACAAATGAGCATGGATTATATATGTAATTTTTATTCAAAAAAAAAGCCAAAATCTCTCGTTGAATCGTTGCTGTTTTGTTTATTAAAGATAAACAAACCAATGATTTTATACAAACAACATCTTACCGGAAGTATGGATTGAATTCAATCAAATTTTTTCTCTCTCTCTCTCTCACTTCTACGACGATTGAAATGAGTAAATGATATTGAAGAATTGACACCTGTCTACAATGATTCCTAATCTACTATTATTATTCATCATTTGAATGCGTTTTTTTTCCTAACAACAGGAAGGAAAGAAAAATTTGAAAATCATACATTAGTTTCAATGTCCACACACACACACACACATTTACGATAAACATGTTGATGATGATCAAGATCGATAGTTTCAATTTTCATTTATTGTTCTCATACATAGCACATGAATTTTTTTTTTAAATATCTTGCTTTGAGTGAACGAATTCAATTGAATAAAGCAAAAAAAAAAAAATTTTGTCAGATACAACACATTTGATTTGATTTAATTCGATTTGATTTGAATGATAATAATAATGATTTTTGCATCATTTTCAAAAAAAAAAAAAAAAATACTAAGAAACCGTTATCATCATCATCGTCATCATAATGATGATGATGATGACGATGATTGGTCATCCATTTTTCATTTTTTTTTCAAATGAAAAATGAAAATTATATAATACATTTAAGAAAAGAAAAACTGAATGAATAAAATGAAATGTTTTCTTTTTTTTCTTGAAAATGAAATAATGTGATGATTATGGAGATGATCATTATCATCATCATCATCATCATCATAATCTGAATGTGGATAAATACAATGAAACAACAACAACAACAATGGACACACAAAAAAAATTGGTTGTCCATATTAGAGAATTGGTGGTGGTGGTGGCGGTGGTGATGGTGGTTGCCAAATTACATTAATTTTTTTTCTGATTTTTATTCAACATTATTATAATCCATCAAATCACATAAAAATGTTCGATTGTCCATCAAATTGTGTTTTTTTTTGTTGGTTAGTTTTGGTCATCAAAGTTTGGTGGTTTTTTTTCCGCACCACAATGATTGTTTCCTTATTCATTCATTCATTCATTTATTGTATTTTAGTGGCAAAAAAAAACTTTCAATTTTTTCTTTTGATTTTAGGATTGTTCCAACAAATGAAATAGAAAACAAGTTTTTTTTTGACTAAAAAAAAATAATAATATATCGGAAAAAAACATTGGAAATTGATTGTAATCTGCATTCATCATCATCATCATTATCATTGGGTTGTTCTGTACCATCATCATCATGATCATCAATTTTGAACAATATTGACCGAATAAGATTCAATTCATTCGGTTAGTTTTTTTTATTGTATGTTAACTGTTCATTGTTGTTGATCATCACAACAACAACAATTGATGATGATGATGAACTGTAAAAATTTACATTTTTTTCAATCAATCGAATTGATCGCGATCGATTCATCACTTTCATCTTTTGTACGATCAATCAATCAACAACACCGCCGATCATTTGTTCATGGTTTTTTTTTTTTTTTTTTGATTATTGTGAGGATTTGAGATTCGATTTATTTTGAATTGATAAATTCATTTATATGATGAATTTGAAAATAAAAATTATGGAAATTTATTCAGATGAATCAATTGGTTTGGTTTTTTTTTTTTTGAAATTTGTTTGTCACACGAAACATACTCATCATCATCATCATTATTCAATCAATTTGATTGATAATTGATTGATTTGATATAAAAAATTTTTGGAATATAAAAGAATTTTGTATCATTTATTGTTGTTGGCTAGTTGTTAATCGATTTATGGATAATCGATCGATTGAGTATCATTAAATTAATCTGGTTTACCTAACCAAAAAAAAAAAAAAAAAAAAAAAAGAGAAAACAAAAACAATATATAGATTTACACCTACTGAATCGATTTACATAAGAATTATTTTTTTCTCTCTTTTTGATTTGAATCACATTACAGACACACTCTCACTTGAACAACAATCAATTGACGACCATGATTCGATGATGCCTTCCTGATGGAATGTATGTATCTAAAAATGCAGTTTGTGTATGTGTGTGTCTCTTTTGAATCGATTCGTTTTTTTCTCTCACTCATCTCCTTTTGTATTTCATCCGTTGTTGCTTGTGATGGTGTTTGGTGGTTATGATGATGATGATGGTGGTCGTTCAGTTTCAAATCAATGATCAGATGGTTGATGATGGCCAATGACACAATAACGATTGACCTAGCTGATGATGGTGGTGTAAATTTTTTTTTTTGTTCTTTTATTGCATCAAAAATACAATGTTGTTAATGATATGAAGACATCATGATAGCAGATGGAATCATTTTGTGGGTATAATCTATCATTGAAAAACGAACATTTCATGAACACGAATGCATTCACATGCAACATATATACATGTGTTTATGACATTTATACCATTCCGGTTCGGTTGGTTTTGTTCATTTTTTTCCAACGGTGATAAAATCATTGAATTAAAACCATGCTACAAACAAGATAAACGAACTATTTGTATGACATACAAGTGACATGTGGTCAACAACAGTCATCGTCGAGAATCTCATTATTATAAAATCATCATTTACATTCCAATTTTTATTTCGTGTGCATGTGTGTGTGTGTGTTTCCATTTATAATGAAATGATATTCAACGGAAAAAAATTGAAAATTTTATTCGTTTGTGTTTTGTTGAAATGTTTTTTTTCTGGTCTGTCTGTTGTCATTATATTCTTATTTACCGTCTCTATTGCAAAAAAAACAAGGTCAAATCGACAATGAAAACATAGAAATTCTTCATACAACATGATTCTTTGAGGAAAAAATTTAATCAAAAAATTTATTTTATCAAAAAAAAAAATTGATTCGAATTATTGGGGTGGTTACCAACCAATAGTGTGTGTTTCGGTGTTTTCCCAAGTTTTTTTTCCAACCATTGAACTCAAATATGGTGATCAAAGCAACAAATAAAAAAAAAATTACAACAAATCGATATTTGCGAATATCCTGATTCACACACTCACACAAACCGAGAGACTGATTCACATTTCAACCAAAAAAAAAATCGATTCGGTTTATTCGAAAATCAATGACAAGATGAAAAATCAAAAACGTTTTGTCATTATCATCGATGAAATCAATCAACCGATCAATTTTGATTAATTCATTGATTGTTTTTCTATCAATTGTGGTATTTTCTGAAACTAAAAAAAAAACAACTTTGTTTGTGTTGTGTTCAGATAAACTGTAATTTTTTTTTGTTGTATTGAAAATTCGATCTGTTTTTGATATTTTCATCTTGGTTTTGGACCATTAATGATGATGATAATGATAATGTTACCGATTAAACCATCACCGCTATGCATTTAATCATCACGAGCATAAATGTCATCCAAAGTGTTTAAAAATGTCAAATTAAATAACTTTGAACATAACAATTGATGGTTTTTTTTTCGTCTGAATCGAAACGAAATTTTTTTTTTTTTTTTTTGCTTTTCAATGACACAGAAAAAATGCATGAATTTAATGCATATAAATTTCATCATCATCAATTGGTCAATATGGCCAATAATATATTGGTTTCAAATGTTGAATTACCATCATCATCATCACCATCATCATCATCATCATCACGATCGTCATCAATATCATCATTGTCTTTGTCTAGGTAAGTTTTATGAGTAAAAAACAATAACTCAGATGAATGTTTATGAATGATAAAATTATGATCAATTTGAATTTTTCGAATTATTTGTCAAAAATAAAATGTCCATTTTTTTACAAGAAAAAAAAATTTTCTATTCTACGGCATACGCGTCTAGTAGTGTAATTCAATAACAACAATTGTTGATGATGATGACGATATATAATATTAAAATGATGCCAAAATAACATAACGAGCTTCATAATAATGATTTTGATGGTTATATAATTTTTATTCAATGTTCATTTGTATATATATGAAAGCGAACAAAAAAAAATTGTAATAATAGAGCTAAATTGATTGATTGATTGATTTGATGAATTTGATACATACTCACACACACACACACACACACACAGTTCATGTTCATTTTCATTGATTGATGTTATTTCCAACTATGGCGACAAAACTATTATTGGTATAGTGTGTAGGGAGGCCAAAAAAAAACAACAACAACAACAAAAAACCGCCCAAATAAGGATGAAATTAATAATAATAATAATGAAAAAAAACCGATCCAATAATTTTGAGGGACATGGATAAATTTGTTTGTGGCGGTGGTGGTGGTGGCGGTGGCGGTGGCGGTTGTGGAAGAAAAATCGATTGGCCATCGATCTAAGTTTTTTTTTCTTAAAAATGAAAAAAATTAAATCTAACAACGAAAACTGTTTCTTGTCAAAGTTGTTGTTGTTGTTTTTTTTCTCCGTTACATTTAATCAAATGAAAGTTTTGACCAAAACAAATTTTTTTTTAATTTTTTTTTTTTGAAAAGTTCAAATGTCATTAATTTGATTCGGATGCCGGTTTTTGATACGTTTGTCTGTCTGTCTGTGTGTGTGTCTACGTGTTTTGATACTGATAAGATTTTGTTATGAATTATCAGTTTTTTTCATACACATCATTTTGATGATGTAATGATGATGAAAACTTTTTTTTTTCATTTTATTTGGTGGACAGGTGTTCATTAGTGGTGGGAATTACATATTCAAATATAAGAAAAGAAAATTGAATTACTTTTCAAATCGATATGGTGTCAATTTATGTTGCCTGTTGCATTTGCTTTTTTCCAATCTTTTCCCATTAATTTATTATATATATCGTCCACGAGTATTTTACAATCAATTTGCTTTTTTTTGGCAACTCGTCGGCAAAAAATAAGAAGGAACTTAAACCTAATCAATTATCTTGATCATGTGATAATGATGATGTTGTTTGATTAGGATGAATGAATTTTTGAATGAACAAACAAATTGATGCCGCATAGATCAATCCGGAATGAAACATTTTAATTTTTAGATTTTTTTTTCGAACACATGAATACTTTCATTCTTTCTTGCACATTTGGGAATTTGGGAGAGAACAAGAAAAAAAATTCATCATCATTAAATTTATTCTTCTTCATTTTTGTTTTGTATTGGATGAAGAAAATAAAAAATTTACTTGTGATTCATTTATAATAATATCATTTACAGGAAGCAACCATATACCATCATTATTTACCTAATCTTTTCAATCTATCTATACATGTTAGATTTTACACAAACACACACACACACACACACACACACACAAATAACAACAACGACACAATCGAGTAGATAACTATCAAATATATATATATATATATAGAAGAAAAAATATGAAAATATGAAAAACCCGTATCACTATCATCATTATCATAAAGAAATTGACAAGATGAATGAATGAATGAATGAATGAATTTCATAGGAAATGAATGAATGAATGAATGAAGAAAAATTGACAGAAAAAAAATAAAACACTTCGAGACAACAACAACAACAAAGCGGAAAAAAATGTCATTATGTAGTAAATTTTCATTTTTTTTTTGTAGACACTTTACTTTTCCGGGTGAAGAGAAATTTTTTTTTTTTTTTTGTTGTAATCAAATGGACATAATGAATCAAGTTGATCAGATGAGATATGGTAATGAAAATCATCATCATATCTTATAATAATGGATAATAATAATGTTTGAGATGGGAATTTTTTTTTTTATCAATTCATAACATGTTCTGCGGTGTGCAATGTTGTTTGTTGTCTACAATTTTTTTTCCTTGTTTACAATACATGATGATAATAAAGTTGCACACATATATCAGACTGATTTTTCATTAACATTTAAATTCATTCATTCATCTTGATGAATGAGATTTACACAAGTTTTTTTTATCTCTCTGTTTATAAATTGTAATTGAAAAACACAACGACGATTTTTTCCCTATATATTCATCACTAGGTTTTTTTTTAGAAAAAAAACTCATCGACTACATAGTAATTGTGTTGATGATTGATTGTCTTGATGATGATAAAAATGATGATCATCATCATCATTGATAAATATTGTCAACCATACCTGAACGATGATGATGATGATGATGATGATGATGATCTGTAATTGTAGTTCCAAAATTATCTATAACAATTGTTTTTGATTATAATGATGATGACCGATTATTATCATCATCAACGATAAATTTTGGATCAAAAAAAAAAATGGTTCCAAATAAATAAAAATAAACCAACATTTAATATCCATTTTCTTCACATCTTCCTTTATTCTTTATTGTTTTTATACTTCCCTTGCCTTCCCCACACCCCACCGATGGTTTGATGGTAATCGTTTTCAATCAATCTTATGTTTCACATTTCGGTAGCATTTGAAAATATCATCATCATCATCACCATCGGGATACCGGATAATGAAACTAAAGATAATGTTAATGAATGATAACGAATACAAGAAAACAATCTTCTTATACTAAACTGAGTATCCAATTTTAAAAAAAAAAAAAAATTTCATTGTCAGTCAGCTAAAAAAAGAAATTCAATTCAAATGTACCTACCAGTTAGCAGCTTTAGTTCACCAAAGGAGGCCTTATACTTGAGGTTTTTTTTGAACAATCCATCCATCTTTGTCGTCATATTCTCAATCAACGAGGTTAAAAAATTCAATGAAACTCAATCACGGATTTCTAATAACAAGATTGATTTGATCATCATCATCATCATCATCTGGTTATCGATGATGTCGATGTTTGATGGAAAGATGATCATGATAATGATGATGATCATGGTCACCACCTGGTCTATTGTAATTGAAAATCCGAAATCCGAAATGATGATGATAATGATGAAAAGATATATATTTTTTTCTCATTATAAGAGGGTTTTCCTATTGTTTGAGATTGAAACACACACACACACATTTCACAACAATAATCATCATGATGATTCAATGATTGAAATTTAATTTATTGCATTGGTCATGATTTTTTTTTTTTTCTTTTTTTTTGATTGGAAATGGTCATTTGAAAAATCACCTCACACACACACACACGATTCGTAAATAAAAAAAAACCATCAATTTGATCAATCAAACTAGATTGAATTAACTCGAATCATTGTGTGTGTGTGTGTGTTTGATCAAACGAATATGATTCGTTCCTGTATTTGCATTTTTATTTTTTTTTCTTATCTTTTCACCTAGAAAATAAAAAGAAAATCATTGCATAAGTTATGAAAGAATTTGAATTCAAAATTTGTTACACATTATTATGGTAATATCTCTCTCGCTCTCTGTTGATGATGATTATTATAATAACAATGATTTATCATTTGACAAGTGATGAGCAAATTATTCAAATCCCCTGTTTTTCTTTTTTCTTTTGAATGTGGCCATGTGGTCAAAATCAAGATCATCATGAATGAAAAAAAAACAGTAAAAAAAATCTCTTGAATATTTCCATCTTTTTTCCATGTTCATCCACATATTTTATTTTGTCATTGCCAAATAATCAGATATATATGGCGTATGAAGATATCAACAAAAAACAGAACAGAACAGTACAGAGATGACAATCAAAATATGATATCTGGAAAAAAAATAATCAAAACTCTAAGATCATGTTATCTGTCTGGAGATTTTTTTTTCGCTGGAAAAAATTACTTTTTTTGTTCTTCTTTCTTATTATAATCTTATGACTATGGATCATGGTCATAAGTCTGGTGTATGTGACTGTGACTGTCTATGTATTACCGGATCAAAATCATTCAAGGAAATCAAATCAAATTGCAATTTCATACTAACAGATGTTTTTTTTTGCTTTCCTTGAAACAAAAACAATTATATGTGAACAAAAAAAAAATCCAGAACATTTTAAAAAATGAAAAATTCTTACAATGAAACAAAATCCAATATTGTGAACAGAATTCATTGAATTATGATGATGATGATGATGACCCTATGAATGTAATTGAAGAAAAAAAATTGGCAGACCAAATGAAATGGAATTTCATCAACATTAAAAAAAAATTGAACAAATTGACAGCTTTCCAACAATCCATAGATCACATTTTTTTTCCATAAAATGAATTGAACAAAAAAAAAACAAACGAAAAAAGAGCAAAAAAAAAAGTTGAAAAGATTTTTTTCTTTCAAATTTTAAATCAACTCCTCGTTTGTGTGTGTGTGTAAATATATTGCAGAAGCTTTGTCTTGTTATTTGAAATGAAAATTTATTTTTAAAGAGAAAATAATAATATTGTTCATTCATTCATCGCCCTTATGCCGCAAACAATAACGATGATCATCATTATCATCATCATCATCATCATGATCAATTGTTATCTCGTCAGCAAAAAAAAAGGAAAAAACATTAATGTTGATCTAAAAATTGTCTAAAAACAATGTTGTCCCGATAAAAATTCATTGAAAACTGGATGAATAATGAAAATTGGCTAAAATCGATTGAAATTACAAAGACTTCAAATAGAGACAATAGAGAAGAAAAAAAACTTAAACTTTAAGTATATAGACAAAATGACAATGTCATCAGTGTTTATAGTGTTGTTTTTGTTTTCTAGATCCATTCATTGTCCATGATGAACAATAATAATAATATAATTGTTGTTCAAATTATGATCATCATTATTATTATTGATTATGGGATCATCATCTAATATACTGCATTAAAGTTTATGAATACGTTTTGTATTATTACCTAAATATATTTTGAATAAAAGGTAAATGGATTGATTGATGGTTTTTCGTCGTCATCGTCGTCGTCGTCGTCTTCGTTGTTGTTTTGTTTTTGGTCAACATTTTTTTTTCGGGGTCTTTCATTTCGTTTCGGTTTAGTTCATCCGATCATCAATTTTTCATTCAAATATTCATAGAATAGAATATGAATTTTGCATATATAAATTTTCCATTGAATGAAAATGAAATAACAATGTCGGTGATGATGATGATGATGATGATGATGATACCAGTTTTTTTTCAATAATTAATCAATCATTCAATCGATTGAATTTAATCGAAAACTACCAAAAAAAATGATTCACGATTGTTTGCAAAAAAAAATATATATATGACCTCGATCTATTCTAATCATAATCTATAAATATTGTTGAAACCAACAACAACAACATCCATTTGGCACCATCTGATTTGGATCATGATACTATATATGCTGTTGTCGATTTTGATGATTTGAAATTTTATTTATTGTCTTTTGTGATCAAAATTAATGATATGATGATGAATAGTTTTTGTCTCGTTGTTTCTCTCTTTCTCTCGCTGTTTTTGTTCGATATTTTGTTGATAATATTTTTTTTTTTGCGTTATATAGAACGAATCACAAATGATTAATCCAAATATAATAACAAAGGATCTGATCACGATCTTTTTTTTCTTTTCTTTGTGTCCATTTACATTTTTCTGTTCACTATGTAACAAAGAAAATGCAATAAAAGAATCCAAATCCAATCAGATACACATTTATTTAGATCATATGCATATATGTGTTTTGTGTATTCATGAATGATACAAAAAAAACAGTCTTGTTATATAAAATTGACCAATGTAAAAGAACAAAAAAATCATCATCATCATAATTGTCTCGATCCATTTGGAACATTGACATGACAAACATGAGAAAAAAAATGAACAATGAATGGATGATGTTGTTGAAAAAAAACCATATTATTCTGAAACAGTAGCATTATCAGCACGAAAAGCTATGAAACATTTATATATATGTGAATAATGATCATTATAAAGATTTTTTTCACACGTTCTTAATGTGATGACAAATGTGAAGAAGAATCAATTTTTTGTTTATCAAACAGATTCGTAATCATATTTGCATATTATCAACAGATCAGATCTTTAATGCTAATCATCGATGTGTGTGCATGTGTGTGTGGGCGCATAAATCTGATTGAATTAATTCAATTTTTTTTCCAGCAGAAAAAAAGGCGCTGATAATAATGATAATTATATGAATGTTTCAATTAATATAAAATGAAATGGAAGCAATAAAACAAAAAAAACAAAGGAAAAATCAATCAAATCTTTTGTTTACCATCCACCAAAAAAAAGAAAGAATCCCTATGGAATTTTCATATAATCATCGTCAAGAGAACAAAACAAAACAAAAAAAAAATAGATCGAGCCTTTTGAAAGAAATTGATTCAATCCTTCAACAAACAAAACATTTTTTACGTAACTAAATGGTGTGCGTGTGTGTTTGCGTTTGTGTGTTTATGTTAATGGATTGATTTGGGAGCAAAAAAAAAAATTTACTCGTTTGAAATTATAATAATTATATATATTGATTCATTTCATAGTTTCATGGGTCAACAAAAAAAAAAAAAAAACAATGACGCCATCGGAACGAAAAATGATTCAATAATAACAATCTATTACAGGTGAATAAGGTGTGCGTCGTCATGGAAATTGCCTCGTTTCTTTATTTTTTTTCTTTATCTCTCTCTCTCATTAATTAATTTTCATTGTTATCATAAAAAAATCATAATTAAATGATTTCTGATGTGATGTCTATTTTAATATATTAATAAATGATGTTTTGATCCAAAAAAAAACATGATAATGAGAATGATTGGAATGAACAACTTGTGCCAATGATCCTATTTTTATGCACTCGTATTTACAACCGTCATATACTTAATGGAATGTGGAATTAAGATAAAAAAAAGGCTGAACACTACTGTATATATATGCAATATTGTGTTGTGTTGTGCATTTGTTTGTACGATGTGTGTGTGTAATAGAATGAAAGTACCGCATTCTATTGGGATTAATCAGCAACAGAGAAAAAAAAATTCTTATGTAGATATAGATTGATTGATTGATTGATTGATGAGTAAAAATTTTTTTCTATTAATATAAAAAAAATTGAAAAATGAATCAAAGAGCCCAAAAATGAGGCTATCAAAATTGATGATGATGATGATGATTATGTATTAGATATCGATATATATTAGTGGGTGATAACAAAAATTTTTTATTATTTGTGTGATACAAGAAAAAAAAATGAGGCGAGAAAAAAAACTAAAATAATGATTCGAATATATGACAATCAATCCCATCAGCCATAATTATCACAATGGTGATATAGACAACGACGCGACAAAATCTACCAGACGATAATTTACCATCAACCATAACAAACATACACATACATACACGCACGCAAACACGAGACGTTTTTGTTTTTATTATATTTTTTGTTGCATATATATTTATTGATCATCATTCTTCGAACTTCATCATCTTGATTTTTTTTTTTTTTTTGAATTTTGATCATTAGTTTTTGTTTTCATTTATTATTTTCTTCAAAATCAAAATGATGATAACACATGACGGCAACAAAACAAAAAAAAACAACACTTTTGTTCCATTGTATGATTGTTGTTCATTTTGGTTTTTCAACTAAAGTCAATTGTCAAAAACATCCGTTTGTTTTTGATTCTCATTTTACTTTTTTTTTGTTTTGTTTTCAATATTGTTTTCGGTTTATTTTTACACACACACACACACAACAATATTGTACTAAAATCATTCATTGTGTTTGTTCGATCAATTGATTGATTGATTGATTGATTGATTGTTGTATGCGTCATTTGAAGATTCGATCGATCGATAGACAATCATCGCCATCAATACGACCTGATAATAATAATAATAATCATAATGATTACTATACGTAAAACTAAAATTCTTATCTGTGATTCTGATCCAAACAGAGGTATATCCAAACATATACATGTGAAAACCGATACAGGATCCAACATTAGCTGCTGTATTAACACCATCATGGACAACGGCAAAAGAATTTTCATCCATACAACCAATTGATCATTCATCAGAATCATCTGATTTATTTAATTCATTAGAATATGAACCATCTAATCAACAATCGTATCAACAACATTGTTATTCTTTGAATAGCCACAACAACAACAATAATAATAATCAATCAAGTCTTCATCATCATCATCATACTGAATTGATTCGTAGTGATTCAGGAAATTCATCATTGAATACAATCGATTCAATTAGTAATCATAGTTCAAGAAGTTTTTCATCAAGTATCAATGATGGTTATTGTCCATATTATGGATCTGATATTGTATCGAATCTAGATGATGATTCACTGTTGATCAATGTATTTGTACCAGAAACACAATCAGAGGTAAATATTATATTTTTTCATGAAAAATTATAATTTCATTCTTTTTTTTCTCTGAATAGTTTGACATAACCTGTTCATATGGCCAATCAATTTCATATGTCAAAACTGTATTGATTGAACGATTATGTGGTAATAATATAAAGAACGGTCATAATATTAATAATAATAATAATAATCATCGATATCCACGATTATTACGTGATGATCAATGTCTTAACTATGGCCTATTCAGTGCACAATTGGGTTTGTTTCTTGATGAGCAGCTAACATTTAACGAATATTTTCGTAACCATCAAACCAATTCTAATAGCATCAATACCATAATCAACTATAATAATATTGACGATAATTCTCCAATATTGATCAATCATCATCATTTCAATCCTGACCAACATCATCAACCAACAACAACAACAACAACAATATCGAAACAACGATCAAACAGTAACAGTACTACAATCAAAAAGAATACAATTGTTAAATTAGAATTTCTTTACAAACAACGAGTCAAATACGGTGAAATAATGAGCACATTGCCTTTAGGTAAGAATCAATTTGGTTTTTTCTAAAAAAATAATTTGAAATTTTTTTCACAGCAAGCGCAACAAGAAAAAAACGTAAACGTTCACGTCTATTGACGGCTATTCAAAATGGTAATCTCGATAAATTGGCCAAAGCATTGGTCAACTGTGATCCAAATTTCGTTGATGAAAGCAGTGGTGAAACGCCACTTTCCATAGCATCATCATTATCAATTTCAAATAGTACAATACAGCAGCAGATTATTGTTGCTATCGTAAATGGTGGTGCTCTGCTAGATTTTCGTACCAAAGATGGCCGAACATCATTACATGTTGCTGTACAGAAATCGAATTTTATTGCATTGAAAACATTATTGGATTTAGGAGCATCACCAAACTATCCGGATACAAATGGTTTAACACCATTATATTACAGTGTTATTCATAAGGCTAATCCAAAACTCACTCAATTGTTGCTATATGAACATGCTAGCCTCGGTGTTACCGATCAACATGGATGGCAGGAAATTCATCATGTAAGAAATATATATTTTTCTAATTATTTGTTGGTAATTAATGTAATAAATTTTTTTTTTTTAAATAAATTAGGCAAGTAAACTTGGATTGGTACAACATCTTGAACAATTATTATTCTATGGCTGTGACATGAATTGTAGAATAGTTGGCAGTGGTAATACTTCATTACATGTAGCCGCAATAAATGATCAAGTTGAATGTGCTCGAATACTTTTATTACGTGGCTGTGATACCAGCATTGTGAACAATTCTCATCAAAATGCTTACCAAGTAGCTGTCATTGCCGGTAATATGTCAATGGCCGATTATATTAAAAATCATAAACAAGAAAATGTTGTACCATATCGAGATAAACCTCGTTATAATCCGGCACGTCGTCCAGCCACACATTCATCACAAGATGGGAATCAAATTACACCGAATAAATCCAAATTACTTGATGTCAATGGTGGTGGTGGTGGTGGTGGTGGAAGGTCCATATCACCATCATTATCACAATTGACAAATAATACTACAACTACATCTTCCGGTGTTTGTTGTGATGATGAAGATGATCCAAACAATCAACTAAAGCAACAACAACGTTCTGTGATGAACAATGGTAATAATATTAATAATAATGCTCAACCGGATTATGATGATAACGATGATGATGAAGATGATGATGTTGATGATGATGAACAAAATGGAAATATTATTCCAAGTAGTGAAAGTGAAGATAGTACCGTATTTACACCGGGTATGATGGTCAAAGCTATTTCGGACTATAATTCAGGCGATCCAAGTCATATGCAACTTCGTCGAAATGATCATGTATTATTATTACATAGTGATCATTCACCACCGACCATTGCTTCACAAAAACTTTTACTTGGTCGAAGATGTTTAGATGGACAGGAAGGCTATTTTCCAGCTTGTTGTGTTGAAAAAATTCGACCGATTAAAGATACGGATTCAAGTGATCGTGTTGAAGGAAGAAGAGATATGAAAATGAAAAATATGCAAGCAGCTACGTTACCAACACGTGGACGAAGAGGAGCACGAAAAAGCTATTTAGACAAGGTGAATATCATTGATGAAAAATCTTTGAATAAAATTATCATTTAATTTTATTTTCGATTTTCATAGAGTACAACTCGTCAATACCAGGATCGCACGGTTATTTTACAACGTGGTAGTAAAGGATTTGGATTTGTGTTGCGTGGTGCCAAAGATTCATCGCCAGTTTTGACCAAACAATTAATGCAACAGCAAGGATCAGTGCCGTTGATAGGTTTACAATATTTTGATGAGATCGAAGTGGGTGGTGTTGCCGATGCTGCCGGATTGAAAAGAGGTGATTTTCTTCTGGCCGTCAATGATGTTGATGTTCGTCATATGTCACATGAAAATGTCGTCCAATTAATTCGACAATCTGGAGATAAAGTAACGATGACCATTGCCACACCGGTGCCAAAACAACTTGTTTCAATTTTGAAAAAGAAAGGAACAACAGGTCAAACGAATAATAAAAGTCTTAACAAACAACAACAACAATTATCAGTAGCTGATTCAAAACAAACAAATGGGGTGATGCCACCACCTCCTCCTCCTACATCGGATACGATGCCTTCTAGTCAATCACAAATTCAAATGTCGCAATCAGTTTATGCATCATTCAATAGTAATAATCGTGGGACGAAAGCTCCACCACCTGCACCACCAAAACGTGATCCATCAACTACATTATCGAATACATCGTCAAGGGCTCGGGCACGTTCATTGGTGGTAGCATCTGAAGTTCGTACGGCTCATAACCAAGCCCTTATATTGTTGAATGAATGCAAAACGGCCGTTGATGATCAGCCTAATGAAGCAAAAAAACATACATCGCCCACCAGTACTGGTGAATCAATTTCCGATAGATCTCGTTCGATGCGTCGAATTTCATCCTATGAAGCTACTGAATACAGCATTAATAAGGATCCCGAAATTGCTAACAAGTCAAAAGTAATTATTATTCAAATAATTTTTTGTTGAGAGGAAAATTCAAATGAAACTTTATATTTTCTAGGAGGAAACAAATAACAATAATGAGAAAGATGCAGAAATTCACAAACGGGATTCATGTACAATGTCGCCACCGGCATCACCGCCAAATCACTCGATTGTAATTAAATTTTAATTTGATTTAATTACATCTAGATTAAATTAAATTCATAATTGTTTTTTAGGTTGATGTTACACTGGTCAAAGGGCCAACTCGAAAGGACAATAACGAACATCAGCAGCAGCAGCAGCAACAACAACAACAACAGCAAAGATCGTTGTCAAGTTTTCAGCCAGCTACTAGCAAACAAAACAATGAATCGAATATTAGGCCTCAGATTCCTGATCCTGATTATTCGAGTGATGAAGATGAAAAAAAGAATAAGAAAAAAGATGCTTCCAATCTAACGGATTCTACTTCAAAGAAATCGGATAAAATTAAATTGATGACCAAAGCAACTGTGGTATTGAAATCAACTAGTCCATGTCCACCTGAAACTGATGTTCAGTTCATAGAACGTAAAGCATCTGAATCATTTAAAAATGGAGTGATTGGATCGAAAAATATTTTCGATGAATTAAAAGAACAAAGTGCCAAGATAACATCAGCGGCTAGACTTCGTTTCTCTACAACCGAAAACGATGGAACCGTTGTAGATAGCCAAGTTTCTACAAAAGCTCCAAACAATGTTAAAAAGAATGTTGCTGAATTCGAAAAACGTTTGAATGGTACAAATATTTTAAAAGATCAAATTGATAGTCAACAATTACGTATGTCCAAATCATGTATGGAAGAATTTGTACCACAACAATCAGCTATACTGTCCACGTTGAAAAAAGGTATGATTGATTCATTTTTTCTTTTAGTTTATTTTATTCATGTCATGTTATCATTTGTTGTTCATTCATCAAAAGAAATAATTACCAAGCCTAATTTGCGGCAAAAACAACCGTGTGATCAATCAACTGATTTTCGTCGTAATTCTGCAATTATATCGGCTATGGCGGAAAAAGTAGCTGCTGTCAATCAATTGGTTGCCGAACAGCAGCAACAACAACAGCAATCTGGTTCAAAATCATTGAATTCATCGCCAATACCAGCTACTTTGGGAAAGATTCCAGGTCAAGTTATTGCCGGTTCAACGGTTGTCGTACAGAAACCTATTGCCATTTTACCTGGTGGTTCATCTGGAACACTCACTCGTAGATGTGTAACTGTTTGTGAGGATCCGATCAAAGCTATTCATCTTCAACAACAGCATCAACAACTTCGATCTCAATTAGCAGCAACTTCTATGATGACCGCCGGTGGTACATTGACCAAAACCAAACCAACACATTCCTCATCTTTAGCTGAACCGACAACATCATCAATATTAAAACAATCATCATCAAAATCTCAACAACAGCAACAACAAATACGATCCATAAATCAACAATATCATTCTGGAACAACACCAACCAGTTCAATTGGTAGGCTTAAATTGATTCCATTATTATTCGAAATTGATAACAAAATATTTTTATTATCCATATTAGATGTTGTACCACCTCCACCAGAATTTGCTGCTGCATCTGTAGCAGCTATTCCATTACAGCAACAAACAATTCCATCAACAAATCGACAAATATCAATTCAACAACAACAACAACCAATGACGGCAAATCAAAAAATTTACTTACAACGACAATTACTACAATCACAACAATCGACAACACCACCTATTACTATACAACAATCCGGTTCATCATCTCAGGTTCATCAACATTCATCACAGGTTAGAATGAAAACTATATTGAAAAAACAACAATCTAGTGACAATAAAAATTATTCGACAATCGGAAATTCTGAACGAAAAACGATCGTCAAATATGTTCTTTGATTTTGATTATTTTATTTATTATTGTTTTTTTTTTGCATCTTGTCCATTTTGTGTTATTTTGTTTTTTGCCTTATTTTTTTTCTTTTGTTCAATTATTCTATTATTTTTGGTTTTTTTCTTTCTTGTTATAAAATTTTTGATTTGTTTTTTTCGCCTCGTTCCTATTTATATGAATGTGTAATGAATAAAAACCATCATTCCATAAGCATTGAATAGAATTTGTGCATGAATAATTTAATTAATTGGATGCTATTAACTTATTATCTGATAATAATTTTATTGTTGATTTTACTTTCACATAATCAGTTGATATCAGGCGAAACGATGCCACATCCACCACATTATAGCCATCAGGCAACCCATTATCAATTACATCATAATCATCCGGCACAAACATCAACGATAGGTCATGGCCATCAATTATCATCATCAGCACCGACAACAAATACTGAAGCTCATACATTAATGGCAATGCGACAATCGATTTTAGCCGCTCCACAACAACAACAGCAGCAGCAGCAGCAGCCATTAACATCAACATCGACTTCGAATTATGATTATCTGGTTCAACAACATCAAAGGGCTACAAATCCATTGGTCAGCCATCATCATCATCATCAATTGCCACAATCATCTAATACTAGTCAATCACAATATAGTCAACAACAGCAACAAAATCAATTACTTCTTCAACAACGGGCATTAGCGGTAGCCAATGCAAAATTATATCAACAACAACAACAACAGCAGCAGCAGCAGCAGCAGCAGCAGCAACAACAACAACAATTAAGATCTGGTGGTGGCCAATACAATACATTGGCTAGTAGTAAACCACAACAGATTCAATATTATTTGGCTCAACAACAATCTCAACATCCTCAACACCAACATCATCATCATCCAACTGGTACATCATCAACATCGGCCCAACAACAACCGCAATATTTCGCAACACTAGGACGACATCAACATGCACAAATACAGCAACAATATCTGAATTCATTGACCAGCCAACAACAGCAAATGCAACAACAACAATTTGCCACACTTACCCGTCATCATCAACAACAGCTTCTTCAGCAGCATCACCAACAACAACAACAGCCTTCGACATTACAACAACAACAACAGCAACAGAATTTACTTAATTATTCACAATTAGTTCAACGACAACAGCAACAAGTTGCAGCAGGTAATACTTCGTCAACCGGTACGGGTCGAATAATACAAACTTCAGCCGGAACTGTTGGATCATCATCATCGGCAACTTTAACCAGACAAACACCAATAAGTACAACACAAGTTCCAATTGGTAAAGTTGTATATACAACCACCGGAAGCGGTCAGCCAACAACAGCTCTGCAACATCAATATCAATATCATCAGCCAACCTTACAACAACAACAACAGCCACAACAGCAACAATTAGCATATGCAAGAAAATCGGTAGTTGAATGGACAATGGATGATGTTCAAGAATGGTTACAAAGAATTGGTATGGCTGAACATCGATTAAAATTTGAATCATTTAATGGTGCCAAAATGTTACGTTTGGATAATAATTCATTAGCCAATATTGGTGTACGGCAACAACAGCATCGTATCTATATATTGGAAAAATTGAAACAACAAATATGGCAGAATCATCAATGATATTTTTTTTTTTTCATTGATTTTGTTTTGTTTCATCATTTCTTACATTATTCATTTTTTTCCCATATATAATACTCGTATGTTGTCATATAATCATTGTCATAGTCAATGTTCTTTTTTTTGCCGGAAAAAAAATCTAGTCATTTTTTCCCAGAATCTAAAATTTTCATTACAAATTCTTTTCTCTCATGTTTACTATAAATTCCGACACCGAAACAACACACACACACACACACACACATATACACCGATAAACAAAAGTCCACACACTAATATGAATCGTGATTAAATTGATTATAATTGAATGATGATTATTTTCACTACTCACAAACAACCAACCAACCAACCACCACCACATACCATTTTACATAAATACCAACTATTGTCTTTGTCTTTGATTATGATTCATCATTTACAATCATAATGGATGATGATCCATTGATGATCAATTTGCTCAGATTTTTTTTCCAGTTTTTTTTCTAATTCTATTATTCAAAAAAAAGAAGTTCTCTCTTCTTCTTTCTCTAATCTTCTTCATATTCTCTCATTTTTTTTCACACTATCTCTATATACTAAACTTGATTATTATAATGAATCATTGAATGGAAATATCTTAGAAATTGATTGATTCATTTGATTCAAATTCATTGTTGTTTTAATCATCAACTAATCATTTGCAATCAGAAAATAAAATGAATCGATAAAATTTGAACGGAAAAAAAATTGATCTTGATATTTGTGTCTTTTTTTCTTTGTATGGTAAATGTAGTTCTCTTTTTTTTCTCTCACATTTTTTTTCCAGGTCGAATCTGGTGAAATCTGAGATGATGATGATGATGATGATGAAAAATTATGACAATATTTTTCGTGCTTGAATTCACCGTTTAAATATGTTGTGCTGCCGTTGGTTGGCTTGTAGTATTTGGCCATCCAACCAAGATAATAGATTTGGCTTAAATAATAAATTGGTGGCAACAATGTCTTGGTAAAACATATATATATATTACACAATTGTACATAGGAAAAATAGTCATCCTTATTATACTTGTTTTTTTTCGGAAAAAAAATGTCGATAGAGAGCTTTGGAGATGGTCATAATGGCATCAAAAAACAAAGATGGTTGACATATGTTGATATATCATGTCAGTATAGTTTAGTTTTGAACATCCATTTTTACGATGAATTCAATGAAAAATTCATGCAACAAAAAATCATCATCAATTTCATTAATTACAGTGATGGTAATAATATCGATGATAATCAGTCAACTTTTCAATCATCAATCTGATGCATTTATCACAAGATTTAATCGTGATCACAAAATTTATTAGTAAGTAATTGTTTAAATGATTGATGATGATTTATATTTCTTGAAATTATAATTTTAAGAAATGATAAAAAAAAAAAATTTTTTTTTTTTTAGTAAAGCTGGCGGTGGATATCCAGTTATTGGTCTAAACTATTGGAAACAACGAATGTAAATAAATTCATGCTTGTTTGAATTTTTGATTATTTAAAAATACCAACCCCCCATAGAAAATGGATCATGACTGGAACATTTGATCAGAGCATAAAATCGATGAATAATAATAAAAAATCTAAATCCTAAGGAATTTCTTTTTCGATGCTGTCCATCTGGAAGAAAAAAAAATTTGTCACAAATGCACAATTTCAATTATTATTTCGAATTATTCACAATGAATCAATCAATCAATTTATTGATTGATTGATATTTGTGGTCATCATCATTATCATTATTTCTAATGTATTAAAAAAAAAGACGATTATTTTGAAAAAAATAAATTTTGTTTCTCAAACAGAAAAAAAAATTCACTCTAATCTATCGCCATCTATCGGCGGATGGTACAAATTATCAAGGACATTTGGGATTATATCAATTTTCATTATAGCAATTTTTATATGTTTCACATGAATTTTCTTTCGAGTGTTTTTTGTTGTTGTTGTTGTTGTTGTGTTGTTTATTATTTGGTGGTTGTATATTGCATACATTGCGCATTTCAATTTTCATCATCATCATCATCATCATCAGCATCAGCAAATATCATATAAGCTCTTTTTATATATATATATGATTATTATCGAAATAAAAAATCTATACAATCCACCACAACAACGACGACGTGATTAAAAGAAAAACGACGACGACGACGACGACGACAACAACAACGACAACAACAACGACAAAGGCGACAGCAACAATAACGACAATAAATGAAAACATAAAAGAATTTTCTGTGATGAAAAAATAACAAGAATTATTTTCTTTTATTATTATTTGAACAACAACAACAACAACAACAAAAAATTGACAATTAATCCGTGACCAATATTTCAACTGAAACAAGCATACCATTCATTTGACTATCATAAAAAATTGAATGTATATGACAACAATGAAATCATCATCATCATCAATCAATAAACGTTTACAATTATTGACGATTCAGAATCAGTTTCTACACGAAGAATCTAAATTTTTGTCAAAGTATATTGTTGATCAAATGTCGCAATATTACATATCATGAATAGATATGATTCGAATCAATGTAATTCTTGAAAGTTGAAGAAATTTTCCATTTTGATTACTCTCTAAGAAAAAAAAGGAACGGTATTTTTACCCATTAACATCGTCATCGTTATCGTAATCCATTGTTTGTTTGTATTGTCATCCATTGAATTATTTGTTGAATCGAATATAATTTTTTTCGAATGACATTGAATTTTTTTTCTCATTTTCATCTTTTTATCGTTCTCACTTTAACCACTTGATTCGGTCGATCGGTACATGCAAAACGAAAAAAAAACCTAATCATTATTGTCAACACATCCACAGTGTGAAATGATTTAATTTCCAAAGAATGATTCATTTTAAATCAAATTCCATTCGAATCATTCGAATTTTATTTTTTCGATTTTGTTTTTTTTGTTGTTGTTGATAACTGCTTCGATGATTGTGTGGTGGTAAATGCAATCGAAATTGTTTTCAACCACAACCAAAAAACAGCCGATCAGTATCAACGATTATAATCAACAAAATATAAATCAATTTTAGCAATGAAAAATCTTCAAACATTTACAACAAAACATCATCACTATCGACTATAATCCTATTGGACGATTCATCGAATGTTTTTTTGTTTTTATGTGCATAATAATACACACAGCTATTCAGCATCTGACGAATAACAAAAACAAAAAAACAAAAAAAACGGCAACGATTATCATCAAGCATCATCATCAAAATTATATTTATATTTTTTTTTTCTTGTGAAAGAAAAACATTTAAAAAAAAAACGTCGCGACATAATCGAAATTCTATGATAAAATAATAATTGTAAAAAACATATAGAAATATCATCATCATCATATCATTCAAGACGGCGACAAAAAGTTTCCATATTTTTTTTCGTCTCAAGATTATATTTGATTATCATGGATAGTATGGTGGTGGTGATGAGGATCATATAACATTGTAATCATCATTGATTCGATAAATGAACAACGTCAATCTAATAAACACACGATACACAAAATACGAGCCAAAACGACAAAGAAAAGAAAAAATTTAATTTCAACAACAACGAAAGTTGAAGAGTTAAATATTTGAAACAAAAATTGAATACCATTTACGATCCATGAATGTGATTTTTTTTATCTTTGATCTTTTCAACATACACAAATATCCGAATAATTACAAAACGGACAAAAATGGGTTGTGCATATTCAAATCATAATAAACGTTCGAAAACGAAATCGAATAATAATGTTCAAATGATTAATCGTAATGGAGTTGTCAATGATTCTGCTAGAAATCGTCATCGTGATGCAAATGACAATTCAAATCAGCGGCGTATTTTTGAGGTAATTTTGATTTTTGAATATTGAAATATAAAGCTGATTGATTTTTTTTAACAGGCCACATATCTTTCATTGAATGGACTAAGACAATCTGGTCAAATTGAAATAACCGATAATGAATTGGTATTCCAATATGGGGATAATAAACGCCTTGATTGGCCATTAAAGTGAGATTTTTTTTCTTTTAATGATTTTTTGTGTAACTATTGATCGTCTTTTTTTTATTCAATAGATATCTTCGTGGATATGGCTGTTCTGATGGATGGTTTAGTTTTGAATGTGGTCGTAAATGTTTAACTGGACAAGGACATCATATATTTGAATGTTCACGTGCCGATCAATTGTTGAATACATTAGTTCAGCAGATTGGAGTAATGTCCAGTTCCATTAATCAGATTCATAATAATAGCGCCAATCAACAACATTTGTCACATTCCCATTCACAAATGAGCAATGATTTGGTTTCACTGTCCAACAATGGTCCATTATCATTACATGAATATCAGAATTTGACATCATTTACAAATGATTTGAGTAGACCTGGATCAAATTTAGATCATGTAATACCCGTTAATAGCCAGATGCCAACAACAAGATCATCGAGTAGTACAGGTGTACATACATACCTCAATTCGACTGTGATAAATGGACAAATGAAATCACAGCCAAACTATTATAGCACAAATCCAATGTCACACAACAGTAGTGGAGCATCATCACGTTTGACTGGATCAAAACATTCATTAGATGAAACCGAATTAAATGGTGTTGGTCATAATTATCGATGGTCATCATCCGGTATCGGTAATCATTCATACGATTCACGTACATTGCCTTCTTCAATGATGCGAAAAGAAAGTTCTACATCACATGCATATGTCAACGCATCGAATGTTGGAAATACTACTATTAATAATAATGACACAAAAAACAATCGTATTCGAAGAAGTAGTGATTCTAATCATGATCATCTTTATCTAAATCATCATCATTTACATTCATACAATATGAACATGATAAATGCAAAAAAGTTGGAACAGATTCAAGCCAAAATGGATGAATCAGATAATCTGGGAACATTTTGTTATGTCAATTTTGATCAGAATGTGATTAAGAATCGAAAATCGACGATCAGTGGTATATGATTTTATTTTATGATCAATTATCAAATTTCTTATTTTTGGTTGTTATTTTACAGGATTCAAAAATCGTTTTAGTAATAATAATTCCCGAGTGGTCACACCAGAATCCTATGTTCAATTAGATTTGAATAGTAAAATTGACGGTGATATTGATACAAATAATAGCCTACAACAACAACAACAACCACAGCAGCCTAACAGTCTTGTGGATACAGATGGTGATCAAATCAATAATGTCAATGGTGGTGGTGGTGGTGATGCTGATTCATTAATCAATCGAAAATATTCATCATCTAGTATGGTCGCGATAAATGGTCAATGTATTCCGGCAAATATGACGAAAATTAATGACAAATTTTCATTCGTGATAATCAATAATAATAATAATAATGATAGTCATAATGGAATCGTTAATGATTCGAATCGAATTCGACGAAATTCAACAAACAATCTGAAAACATCGAATAATAATGGTGTTTCAAATTTTTCTCAAACAATAGGAATCCCAACTACAACGACGACCACAACTGTTCCATACGCTCAGATTGATTTTGCCAAAACATTAGCATTACAAGCATCGACAGCTAATCATCGAAAATTATAGTCAAATTTTAGAAAACATTATATTACTTTAAGAACTTATTACACACACACACACACACCTTAAAGACCTTATATCCAATTTTACAAGATTGAATCAAAAAAAAACTAGTGGGACCGAATTATTCATTTATTCAATTGTTTTTTTTTTAAATTTGTTTTCGTTTTGAATCATTTTTTTTTTTACAAACAAAAAAAAAGAATCTATTGTACTTTCATTCAATTTTTTTTGTTGTTGTTGTTGTAAATATTTTATTTGACAAAAAAAAAATTCATCGTTATTGAATCACACTAATAATATTGAATTATTAGTGTGATGAAAAAAAATATATATTTTCTCATGATATTTTCTGTTGAAAATCGAACAAAAACAAATCAATTTATTCATCATTATCGAGCAGAGATTATTATTATTATCGTTTTACACACACACACACACACACACACACAAAAAAAACAAATTGTAAATTTTTATTTTCAACAATCGATCAAAATTATTTTTATTATTATCATTAATGATGAGACAAGATAATTTACTGATGGATTATTTGTTGGACTGAAATTAAAGAATTTAGAATCGTTTTGTTGATCAAATGCTTTATTTTTTGTTTGAGATAAATAAATTGGAAAGGAAATGAAAAACAAATGATCATTTATTTTATTCATCATCATCATCATCATCATCAGAATTCGAATGATTGTTGTTGATGAAAATCTGTGGCATAGTTTCACTGTCGATATCTATGGCATAATAATTATCATCATCATCATCATCATCATTATCTTCTTCATCATCATCATTAATCATTGGCAATAAATTTTCTTTAGTAACTTTTTTCAAATTCGTTGCTGAATCGAAACGAATCGTTCTATCATGTTTTTTGTAATCATCTATTATTTTCATTGAATTGTCCATTGAATGTTGACCGCTTGTGGTCATCATCATTGTTTTATTATTATCATGGTTTTCAACATTATTCATTAACTTTATAGCTGATGTTATTGTTGATGATTGTTCCGTTATAATATTCGAATTCCTGTGGATATTTTCCGTATCATGTACTAATATTTCATCACCTTTGTTATTATCATCATAATTTTGATGACCGTTCTCATTATGGACAACAAAACTATTCAAATTATGATCCAAGGTTGTTTTCATTTGTTCCTTTTGTTCTTGTTCATGGACATTTTTATTTTTACCATTCATCATTGGAATAGGAAGAAAATCTATTTGAATTCTATTTGGTGTTATTGGCGTTTCACTCATGGATTCATGGTTATTATCATTGTTACGGTTGTTGATATTATTATGATGTTTAATATTAACATTTTCATCATCATCATAGTAATGATTTTGATGATAGTGATCTAATGACAATGCCCCGTTGATCATCACTATTTGTTGTTGTTGATTTTGTTGTTTCGTTGTTTGTATTTGATCATGATGAACATGATGATCATTATGGTAATCAGCAAACATTATTTGACAATTGAAACAGGCTCTACTACCAATCACATCGATTATAGTGAAATGTGATAATGTTGTTCCAGGTCGATGTTTCCGTTCACAACATGTATTCAGACGTAAATCTCTTATACCATTGACTAGAATGTTTATTGCAAATGAATTGTTTATATGTGGTCGTATGTCGAATGTGAATGTTTCTGTAAAAAAAACGTTCATTCAATATATTTAATTTTTATACAGCCAAATTCACAAAATTACATACCTCTCGGTTTGACAAATCCATCATAAATAAGAATAGAATTACCACCAACAGTTATTTGTTGATAAACTTTGATATTACGTTTGTCACCAATATTGGTGGCACCATTTAGACCATTATAACGTAAAATCATTTTTACTCGTTGCTTACCAGATGTACATGTCTTTATAAATCGTTTATCGAATGCATAATATTTTTTATTTGAAATTGAACCTGAACTTCCACTACTACTGCTTGTCGTAGCGATATCCATAGCAAATAATGTTTTCTTTCCATTATAATATTTATAATTAAATGGAGAAACTGGAGATGGCGTTTTAAGCTCGTCATCATCATAATTATCATCATTGGACGAATCATCAAATGATTCTCCATCCAATGATTTGATTTCATCATCATCTTTATTATCATCATGTTCTTCTGGTAATTGTACAGTGGCCAAGCTGATTGATTTTTTCATATTAAACATTGATTTCGTATGATGATCAACTTTATTATCATTGGAAATAGATTCATCACGTGAAATGCTACGTTGTAGTCTTGATCTACCATATGAAGATTTAGGACGTTTTGAAATCGATAATCTGGACAATTGTGGCGTTGATAGACAGGGCTGTTTTGCAATAGCTATACCAGCTGATTCTTGATATTCACCCGTAGAAATATCATGAAGACTTTTACATTTGGTTTGTTCCAAATTTCTATTTCTAATATTTGTTTTATTGGAATCTAGAAAAATTTTGCTTTAAAATAAATATAAATCAACAACAATCTTCATGATGTCTACCTTGTTCATGATGTTCTTTTATTGTTTTAATCATTCGATCAAGTTTCTGTAACAAAATTGTTCGTTGTTGATCTGGATTTGTTTGATCAGATTTTTTACCATTGTTGCCATTCTTAGCAACAATAGATCTTGCATGATCAAGTAATTCATTGGTATCGATCATGGAATCGTAATGATTCGAATAATTGTTATCATCACCATTCTGTACCATTTCATTTAATATTCGATACAATTCACGACGATGTTTTCTTTCAACATTTTGTTTATGTTTCGTACTTGATATTTCATCAACAATTTTATTATCTTTACTGATCTGCATAACATATATTTGTGATTAGATTATTATCATAATCATTTTAACATCTCCTACATAGAAAAGAGAAAAAAAACATAGACAAAATATACTCACAATATTCGATTTAAGAAGATGACGTCTGATTTGTGGTTTACGAAAATGAATTTTTAGATGAGGATCTCGAAGACTATTGTATGATCCGATTATACTAGTGATAATGATGATGATGATGATGTTTAATTATCATAATTAACGTTGATATTTCAAAAAAAAACATTGAAAATAAACTTACTCGTTTGATTTTTTCATTTGTATCGAATTGGAATTCCACATTCTATTTTTTTTAAAAAAAATTTTCATTTAATGGATAATTTATTTGAAGAAAAAATTAATAAATATTTCATTTAATATATTCAATGGCCATTCATAGTGGTTGTTTGGTCAAACATCATCACTATACAATCACATGTGAATGATTATTAAAAATTTATGACCATTTGATTTTTAAAGTTGTCGTTGTTCATCAGCCATCATTCCCAAACGTTATTGTTACTTGTGAATGGATTTATTATTTACAAAATGAAATATGGAATCAATATATATATATTTGTTTGATCGATCCCGGAACTGAATTTCAGAATTTCAATATATATATAATAAAAATTAGGGAATTTGTTTTGGACATTTATTCCTACACTCTTGGTCACCATAGTGACTGATTTTTTTTATATTTTCTCAAAAGAATCATATGAACAACAACAACAAAATTATATTCTAGAAACGTCTCTACAGATTTGGATCGAAGAACCAAAATATTTCAATGCACACACGCACACACATACTGACGTTGATGGTTTGTTCAAATTCTATAATTATCGGTCACAAATAAGCCTAAATTGATTAAATTTAAAATTAATAAAAGATGCCTGTGCGTAGGATTTAATTTATTTACATATTTATTTTAACCTTGAAAACAAAACAGAAACAAAAAATCTAAAAAAGAAAACGATGATGCTTGAAAACATTGTCATGGCTAAATAATAATGGTCATTACAATGAATAATGAGTTTTATTATTAATCAGAGAATTGGTCAATAATAGACTTGAATTCATTTTAAATTTTTATTTCTAGAAGGGGAAAAAAATTTCTTTACCAAACGGATTGATTGATACAATCTATGTTTAAATTCGGGTCAATGATGGATCATTTATCATCATAAATATATTGTGTGTTTCGGTGATTCATCCAATTCATTTTTAATCTAAATCAAAAAAAAAAAAAAAAAGAAGAGACAAGGTGTGTCATTATCAATAATAATAAAAATAAAAACACGTGTATGTTGACCTCACCTACAAATACAGATACGAAAAAAAAGTCATCATCATCATCATCATCATTTTTTTCTGGCAACGAATTGAATTGAAACTCGGCGAGAAAAGAAAAGACAATGTGTTATCGTTTTGTTAAGTAACAAAATAAAATTTCGTTGATTTTTTTTTTGTCTCTTATTTGTTGTGAAATTTATTTTATGAGATTTATTCCAACAGCAACAACTTTTTGTTGTTGTTGTTGTTGTTGATATTGCAATAAATGTATAGATCAATAGAGTGCAAGAAAAAAGAAAAAATTTATGATGATGATATAACACAGCAACAACAACAACAACGATTGTAAAATAATTAGAATTTAAAATTAGTCAATGGAAATGGAAATAAAATTTACACAGAGAAATTTTTTGTTTCATTGAAAAACATTGTTAACAAACAAACAAAAAAAAAGAAAGAAATTAGTGTCAATATTGGAATAATTATCAAAATCGTTAATAGATTTCTATCTCTTAGATATTCAATCGTGGTTATTTATTTTTCGACAAATGATGATGATCCAATGTTGATCCTTGAGATTTTCTTCTTTTTTTTTATTTGCAAACAAATTCATTTATTCATAAATGAATCACAAATGTTTTTTAAAATTCAATGTCATCATTAGCTAGTGTTGAATGATAGATGAGAAATAAGATTTTTATTTCTCAGACATGAAAATGCATTGAAACGTTATGATGATGATGATGATGTCCATTTAGGTCCGGAAGTATGGACCGGAACTTTTTTTCCGAGAAAACTACAATGTGACCAATTATTATCCATTGGAATTTCAATGTTGTCTTACGAGATAATTGTTTCAATTATAATGATAATAATAATAATGTTTTAACTTGTTCATTTTGGATCAAAAAATTACTAATTGCTTAGATGTAATTGTTTTTTTTGTCTAAAATAATTTTTCAACCATAAAAGTCGAATGCTGAAGATGTTGTTAGACTGATAATTATCCAAACTTATGATGAAATAATCAAAAAAAAATTCATTTCAAAAAAAGGTGAGGCATGCATTATATGCCGAAAAAAAACCTGTGAACTACAGTTTAGATTCAAAAAAAAAATTACTGAAACTGGTCATTTAACAAAGTTAAACAGTGAAAAATGTTGGACAGTTTTTCATTTTTTTTTTCGTTCATCATCATAATCGTTGTTCATCATCGAGAAAAAAAAACATATCAACAGGTCAAGCAGAACGAACATTGATTGAAATTATCATTGTTGTGTGTGTGTATGTGTGTAGTTGATGTGTATGCTATAAGTAAATCCAAAATTGAATGAATCTTCATTGTCAAGATCTAGATCATCATATAATCATCATCATTATTCAAACAGCAAGAGAGATTTTTTTTCTGGAACTAATATTGGAAATGTATGGAAATTTACAAGTTTGTAGTCATAAATAAATATATAATAATCGCCATAGTCATATCTTTTTGTTTTCTAGTTAAAATCCTATGTTTTGATTAATGAAATTCATGTTCATCAATTTCATTCTATCCGAATGATTGATTTGATCATTTGTAACCATGAAGAATTGAAAAAGATCCCACAGATCAATGTGTGTGTGTGAGAGTGAAATTTGAAGGAAGTCCAGTGAAAAAAAAAAATTTTTTTTTTCTTCTACATGATTGTTAATTGTTCAGATTTTATTATCATCGTTTGAAAGCTTCTATAAGTTTTTTTTAAATTTTCAACAATAAAAAATGATGAGCTTTAAAACATCATCACACTTATCAAACACACATATACTGACCGTTGGCCACACACACACACACACACACGCATAGAGAAAGATGTTCATTGTAATATTGAAATAAATGACAGACAAATTTATTGTAAAAATGATGATGATGATGATGATGATGATGTTGTCCAATTAGCATCTATTTGTTGTTCTTGTTGTTGTTATTGAATAGGCTTCCATATTCATCGTTTTATATGGATAAAGTTTTGAAAAATTTAAAAGAGAAAGGAACACATTCAATCAACAATACCGTTTGAAACAACAACAACAACAGATAATGATGATAATAAATGTAAAAAAAAGAAGAGTTTCCATAGTGAATAAAAGTGTGAAATAACAAAAAAAATAAGAGAAAGAATTAGACATATGAATGAGCCAAAACACGCCATATTGGATGGAAAAAAAATCATGATGATCTCATGATGAACACATAGAAAAAAACATTTTCTCTTGCAAAGATTACCATAAAAGCTTCGAAAAATCTGGCCAAAATCATCAAATCATTATTTGAAATCATTCGTGTTTGTGTGTGTGTGTGTGTATGTTTATTTGTGAAATCAAACGAAATCAAAAAAATTCAGTGATCATCATGATTAATATTAAGGTTCGTTAATTCGATTATTTGAAGTGATCAAATTCAATTTCATTTTTTTTTTTTTTGGTGATTTAATTTTTTTTTCAATCACTCAGGTTTTTGCTCTTACTGTTTTATTAATGGTGGTAGTTGAAGCACGTTCTTATCGTGGTTTTGCACGATCACAACCATTGGTAGCATCATATTCGGCACCAACAGCATCACGTTCAGCTAGACAAGCTGAAGCTGAACCAGCACCAGAACCATATAGTTTTACATATGAAACTACCGATGAATATGGAATGACATTGACACGTTCAGAATCCGGTGATGCACAGGGTAATGTTAAAGGATCATATATGTATCGTGATCCAGAAGGTATATATCGTACTGTTGAATATGGTGATAGTGGTGATGGTTTCAGTGCTCAAATTCAAACCAATGAACCAGGTGTCATTTCACATAAAGCTGCTGATGCTGAATATTTTAAACAATAATAATGATAAAGAAAATAATTATTCTAATGATAATGTCTTTTTTTTATTGATCCAAATATAACCAATTCGCTCATTTTAAACACACCTACACACACAGACACATTTATTTCATCAATCTAATGTCTATGTTGTTAATAAATATTTGTTTTGCCATAAAAATGACAAAATTTAAAGATAAAAAAAATGCCATGTACACATGAAACATTTTCCAGGGAATAATTGGGATGCCAACATTAGAAAATTCTGGTCTAAACATTGACAAACAAGCACACATATAAACATTCTTGATTCTAAATTTTATTTTTTTTACCATCATATGAATGATGATTATGAATAATAAATTGATTATCGAATGAAATGATTAATAATACAATTTGTCTACGATTAAAATTTGGCCATTACATAATTGCAATGATCATTTATAACGATTTGTATTTTTTATTATTTTTTTTTTTTTTTTTTTTTGATCAAAATATCTACAAATCCTCATCGTATTGCATAGAATTTGATAATAATAATAATTTTACAAATGAACGACGGATAAAGAATATTTTCAAACTAGTAGCTGTATACAAGAAAAGGATTTTTTTCCCCTGAGAATGTTTATTCAGAAAACAATGATAATGAAATTCCATACACGCACATGATGATTATAAATATTGTGAACTATCATCATTTTCAATCGTTAATTGATTGATTGCGGTGAAAAAAAAATAAACAGGAAAAATTGGCTTTCTTATAGTTTTTTTTCTTTTGAATGAAAAATTATGTTTACGGTTTTTTTCCATGCGACAAAACAATGGCCTTCAATATTTATATTATATATGCATATTCTGAGAATTTTCTAATTCTGAACAATGAACATATCACACATATTCTCGATTGATTCACATGACAATAATAATTAATTACTTTTTGTTTGTGAATAAATTCTGATTAGAATTCTAAACTCGTAGTGGTGAGGAGAAAAAAAATAATAATAATGATTGCATCGATCAAGGTTTTGTGGCTTTATGTTTATGTTTTGCCATCTATTTTTTTTTTTTTTTTTTTTTTTGATCAATAATAATTATAATCACCCATTGAAAATGGTGATATATTGCAATGCATTATCGATGATGATGATCATGATGATCATCATCATTATTTTTGCCACTGGCCATTGCCAACAACAACAACAAAAATAAGGCCATCCATCTTTCTATCTAAACATTAATTTCTATTAAAATCTTGTACGTGTGTGTATGTGTGTGTGTATGATACTGAAAAAATTGATTTTGATATCTTTGCTGAAATGTTTCGTGTAAAATTTATTCATCATCATCATCATCATCATCATCACAAATCATAACTTGGCTTTTTTAGGAATATTTCTTGAGAAAAATCCTCATGTCTAAGACAGTAAAAAAAAAATTCATTTATATACATGTGATTCACTGTTTGTTTGAAAAAAAAGAAGGAGAATCAGTGAAAACAAAACAAAACAAAAAATAAAATAAAATAAAATTTCCATAAATCAAGTTGTATAAATGAAATTATAGCTACACATCCAAGAAAGGACAACATCTATGTTGGATGTGATGATGAGAATTTTTTTTTCTTTTGCTTTCATACACACAAATTATAGTCAATTAATTTGCAATCATCAACTGCTAAAAATTCCATGTTTGACCACACGCACACAAAGAAAAAAGATGGCCAATGATTATTGATCAATAACAACAGATGATTGATTGATTTGTTTCATGAAAAAAAACAAGATTTTTCCTTCTAATCCTCTATTCAATAAATGATTGCTGTAATCGAATTAAATGATGATAAGATGATTTATTGATGAAAATTTCTTTTATCGAATTAAAGTGGATTGAATTCAATTGTAAAAAAAAAAATTTTGTGACAAACTAAGAATCAACCAAGAAACAAAATTCAATTTATGTCCCAGTAACGTCATCTATTGACAATCGTATGATTGAATAAAATTTTGATGATGCGCCGCCACATCATTCAACAATAATAACAGCTGTTTATGATTTGAGAAGATGCTCATCATTGAAATTGTTTACTGTTTTTGGTTGTTTTTTTTTTTTGATTCGAAGAAACATTAATTAAAAATTCTTCCATAATTGATAATCCTTTTCAACTCCTTTTTGGAGATTGGAAAAAATGTCAACAACAACAACAACAACAAAAACAACAATCAGTTTCGTCAATCAACATCGAAATTATTTTTTTATGTAAACGAAGCAATTTTCTTTTATTTATATTGAACGTATTTGGTTTGTTGTAAAAACAAATTACGATTGTTGCATTTTTTATTACTATTTCCAAATTCATCTCATGTCTAAATATATCAACAACAAACATTATGGCTGAAAAAGAACACGAATCATTAACACATAGTAATAATGATGATGAACCTCGACGTACCGGTGTTGCCGAAATTTTAATCAAAAATTTCTGGTGTCGAATAATGGCCGAACTATATGAGGATTCATTGAAAATTACATTGAAAGAATCATTGGAAAGAATAGCCGATAACGTGAATGATTTCGAAATACCATCAGAAACTGATGATCTGGCCAATCGTAAACGAACGGTAACTATTCGAAAGAAACCCCATGAAGGTTTAGGTATCAGTATCAAAGGTGGCAAAGAAAATCGAATGCCCATATTGATCTCGAAAATATTCCGCGGTTTGGCTGCTGATTCCACTTGTCAATTATATGTTGGTGATGCTATATTAGCCGTTAATAATTGTAATTTACGTGAAGCTACCCATGAGGAAGCTGTTCAAGCATTGAAAAATGCAGGTGAAATCGTCAACCTTGAAGGTTTGTTACTATTCAATTCATATTCAGATTTATTTGCATGCAAATTAATCGAAATATAAATCGAATGCATCTATAATTTTAATTGCTCTTTTTTTTCGCTAATTCTCAATGATATTTTTCTCTATTAATTTATTTTTATAATCTGAATTTTTCGATTTTTCCTCTAATTTTTGGAATGGTAATGCTATCTAACTTTTTTTGAATGTTGTTCTCAATATCGATTCATTAATCCATATTTGCATGATTCAATTGAATGTCATTGTGTTTGTACTGGTTTGCTCGAATTAAATTCATTATGCACTGGCTTTTTTAATCGGATATATTTAACGGTCAAGTGTGCACGTCTTATCCGCTCATAGTGAAATATCTACCCGAAGTGGTTCCATATTTTCGGAAAGCTTCCATATTAACCGACATTGGATGGACAATGCCCGAAACCAGTCTTTTTCAATCTAAAAATTCCAATACGGCTAAAAATTCAAAAGAAACACGTTTAGAAAGTCCAACAGACACTATCGATACAACGAGCGATACAGCAAGCCAGAGTTCACAACGTTCCAAAATTGAATCAAAAGTGATACCATTATTGGGCGCATTCGTTCATCGAATTCAGCTCGTTCGAACCATACCGAATTCAAATAACATTTCCAAACAGAATAAATCTCCCTATTATTCACCTGAATCTGATTACAATTCAGCTACAGCTGATAATTCTATTACCGATTCATCTATAAATCGAAAGATGGATGATGCTTCATCGATTCAACAGGTGATTGTTATACAATCACCAAATTTATCGAAAGCATGTGTAATTCGTTTTTATAATGAATCAAAGTGCACTTCTTGGTTCTGTGCAATACATAAAATTGTTCAGAATTTGAATACAAAAATTATGAAAAAAGTAAATCAACGGAAAACATTTGGTTATTTTGATAATTCTAGAATCACTTACCTTGGATGGTTCCAGGAACATAAAGACTATATTATTCCATACTATGATTCCAATGATGTAAGTATATATAGATTATAAATTGGAAAATTTAGTATTATAAATAATTTGTCTCTTATTTCTCATTCTTATAGTCTAAACTGGATTCAATCAAAAACAGTAGCTGTTCAACACAGCCGGATAATGTTTCACTTTTTGAGCAATATGAACAAACGACAAAATGGCGTCCATTATTTCTGATATTGACAACAAGAGATTTATATTTTTATGATACATTTCCTTTCATTGGGAACAAATTGATTGAATACAAATTATTATGGCCTTTATTACAGACACGATTTATTTATATAAACAATAATAATAATGAACAAACAACAACAACAACAATGAAAAACGATATTGGTCATGAAGTTTTAGCCGATAATTCCATTAAATTCAATAGATTACAGAATTCATCACAATCTTCATCATTATCATCATTATTACAAGATAGTTCGCTTGCTACAACGGCAACACAGACTTTATCTACCAGTGGTGGTTGTCAATTCAATCCATTGCCAATTGCATTCATTCTTCGTACAGGTACCAGTACTGGTATTCAATCACGATTATTTTCCGCTCAGCTTTATACTGAGATTAGTCATTTTTCCAAAAAAATCATTCTTTGCACATTTGAATATGTACGTCAATTGCAAAATATTTCCGTTGGTAAGTTATGAGTAGCTCATTTTTTGTATTGATTATTAATTGTAAATTTATTTCGGTTTATTTCAGCTTGCCTAATGGACGATGATGATGAAGAATCCATTGAATGCATTCTTCAACTACATTACAAAAAAGGCATTACAATTAATGAAACACGAACCGGTCGAATAATGTATCGGATATCATTCAGACAACTTTGTTCAACCCATGATGATGGCAATAAAATGATCACATTTATATATGATCAAAATCGAAAGGTAATTGATATTTTGTAAAATGAAAATAATTTCTAATCAATTTTTTGTTGTTGTTATTCATTTAGCTTGAATTGAATCTTGTCCAAAATGCTCAAGCATTCGTTTTTATACTTCATTCATTCCTTGCGGCTCAAATTACTGAGATTAATCTAAATTTTCAAAAATTAACAACATAACTTTGTTTGGATTTTATTTTTCAAATTAATAATTATTTTTATTTTTATTACATGAAAATCTAGATAATTTTGTCATAAAATTAATGAAATAAAAAAAAATTAATTTTCTTTTACATTTGATCTAATTTAGTTTACTTTTTTTTTTGAGAAAAAAAACTTGATAGTATCGATATCGTTGATGATGATGATGATGTTTACGATAACGGAATAGATACCATACGATCTATCTTAATATCGGCCTCGAATTCGATACAACATAACCGTATTGTATTGGGCTAGCTGTTTCGTTTCGATTTCAAAAAAATTTTTTTTTCTCTGAATTAATCAAAAAAAAAACATGTTGTCAATTTTTTAAGATAGCCTCGATGGCATCAATTCAATTATTCGAAAATGATGAAAAATTAATGTTGTTCCAATGACCAAATCAGGTGAAATTGAAAAAAAAGGCAAATTTGAATGTACTTACCCGAATCGGAATCGTACAATGATGATGATGATGATGATGATGACAAATTTACAAATTATAATCAAATGTTCAATTTAGTATATCATGGGAAATTTGTAATGTCTGTGTAGTTAGTGAAAAAAAAATATTACTGATTATGATTTGATATATTATTATTTAGGTTTATTATTAACTATTAGAAAATTAGATAATGGAAAAAAAATTACCAAATACGGTTCTGGCCAAAATTATTTTGTTAGAAAATCTGATCGTAATTAAAATTTGTAGTTTGAATGGTATCAAAATTGTTCTCGGTTATTGTTGAATATTTACATTGGGACCCAATCTGGTTCAAAATACAGTTGATTCATCATCATCATCATCGTCATTATTATATATGACTTATTTGGCATTTTGTACTAAAAAAAATTTTCATTCTAAAACAATCGATTTGGCTTGTATTCAATCTACAATCACAATCGATGATATCGACAACAACAACAATATCGATATGCCGACATTATCCATTATTTTACTTGCTTTTTTTTATTTATTGTGGCGATAATTGAGCAATCAATCAATCAATTAATCGGCCAACAATGACGTTGATGATATCGATAATAATAAATGATAATAGTGAACTAAAAGAGAGTGAGTAACACGTTTCGTCATCATTATCATCATCAAAATTGATCGGAAGAAGATAAAGAAAAAAAAAGATCAGGACACCCTTTTCGATTACTATTACTGCCATCATCGATCAAATACATTTGTAGCTGATAGTTGATTTGAGCAAAAATCATGTAGCTAGTGATCTGTTTGATATGAAAGTTCAAAGAAAAATAAAATACAAGTTTGTAAATCAGTACAAACAAACATCAAACCTTTTAAAATACGGGAATCAAATGATGAAAATCATTTTGAGTTTTTTTTTTGTTGTTTTGATTAAACATTCTCAGGTAAGTTTGAATCAATAAGAAAAATGTTTTATTATTCCATTATTAAATGAGAATCACCGAATTATGTGCTTGATGAAAGATGATGATCATTGTCTTCAATTGAATTGATGCTGCTGTTGTTGTTGCTAAATCGAAAAATCATTTTCATTTACTGAATTAATTGATCGATAATCAATATATTTCATGTCGAACGTTTAGCCACTGTTTGGCTTCGATGATGAAGCAATTAATATAACATCGATCTCTCTTTCATTCACTCTCTTTTATGAATGGTGGCCAATGATTCAAATCTGTTCAAAATACATGGCTGATTTTTTTTTCTCACCATCTATAATATCACCTCCACCCACACCTCTGAAGAACAACGATGACAACGGTTTTTTTTCTCTATACTTTCCACCATTATTTGATTCGGTTGTCGGTTTAATTTTTTTTTCTCGATTTACACCAACGACATTGTTGTTTCCATTGGTGACAACTATAACTAACCAATCAACCAATGAAGTATTCTATCGTCCAATCCATAGAAACATCCAGAACAATACGATATATGATAGCTGTCTGGTAATCTATGAAAGAAAAAACTTTGACAAAAAAAAATGTAATTGGATCAAATATTTTAAATGCCAGATAGTTGTTATTTCACATGTTATCCATAATAATAAAGATGATGATGATGATGATCAAAATGAACGTAAAATGAAATGATCCGATTTCATTTATTGTTGTGAATATAATTGATCATTTTAAATCAAATTCAATGACGATAATCAATTGAAAAACAAATGATGATGATGATGATGAACATTGTTTGTTCGTTTTGTATACATTTTATATAATTATTCAACAATTTCGAGAAAAAATATTGAAGAAGATCAATGATCATCATCATCATTCTATCGATGACAACAACAAATGACAATCGAGAAATAAACACAAGAAGAAACAAACTTTTTAATTTTATTTAGTATATCGATCAATCTCTACCGTGTAATGATCATGAGAAATAATCAAACAGTTTAGTCGAATGAATCGACCCGAAAAAAAAGAGAAAAGAAAATGAACACTCACACACACAGAGAGAAAGAAAGAAAGAAAGAGAGAAACGATTACTTTTAAAAACAATAAGTCATAGTTTGACCATGAAGAGTTATGAAATAATAGTGTAGTGTATATACAAAATTACTGTTGAATCGATGAACAAAAAAAAACAAATTTTTTTTCATTTTGATTGATTAATTGATTGGTCGATTGATTTATGGGATGGTCGATTCATATTTGGTTTGGCAAGTACTTATTAAACTAGACCTAATAACTAGCTATTTGGTTGGAATTTTTTTCTGGTTACTCAGCATTCAAAATGAATGAATGGATTCGCGAATAATGATTTCGTGTGGTTTGGATCGCAAAGATTGGAAAATTTTCCGATTCTGATTGTTCAACCTATGGGTATATACTACTTACAGATCTGAAACCAATAAGTAAACACACACACACACACACACACACACACATACAAATAAAATGATGACAATCACACAACAATATGAGTAAATGTCAGCAATGAATGTTGGAATTTTTTTCCGTCTCATTTTTCGTTTTGTTTGAGTATGCCAGATTTGGTCAATAATCGATTGATTAGTAAAATAACGACAAAATGGCAAAAAAAAAATATCCAAAAAAACAAGGGGAGTAAACTTTTCACCAGAATCTAATTGCGTGACAATAGATTCTGATCCAGATTTCCGATCCAAACCCGAACAAAATTCATGTTTGTTATTCATGATCATGATTGTAATTTATTTATGAATGACATTTATGATATTTTCATTGTGGGCGATGGTTATTTTTCTCCACTTTGTTCATCCATTCATTCATCTGTCCATCACGCTATAGCCAATAATTTAGCTGTTATTTTGATCCAATTTTGACAACAACAAAAAAAAAATTTTTTGATCGACATTTGAGATGAATGAATATCGTACCACCAACCAACCAACCAAACAAACAACAACAACAACAACAACAAGATGATGATGAGTACATATACGCCCTACAACAGCCAAAGCAATAAAATACAAAAAAAAAAAAATTTTCGGAAATAGAAAAAAAAATCACAATCAAATATGATCCATTATGAAATATTAATCTTCATCATGTTGATAATGGTGGCTTTGTTTGTATTTATTTTCAATTTCAATCATCAATGAATGTTGAATATAATTTGAATATATATCATCTTGATAGTGATATTTGTGATAGAAATGCTTGTTATCGAATATTATGTTTTCGTGAAATTGGATATTCATGCACACAGAATGACACAAAATACAATTATTTCAAAAACAAAAAAAAATGATGAACATAAAACCAGAATAAATGAAATGATGATGCATTTGGATAGATATAGATTTCCGGCCAAGATTTATTTGCAAATTTTTATCAATGATTTTGATCGACACAAATAAAATATAATATCACATACACAATATGAAACACGATAAAATGGAAATTTTTTCGCTTGTTTGTTTGTTTGTTTGTTTCACTCTTACAAACAGATTGTGATCTGCATCCGGATTTTTACATTTTTTTTTCTAGATTTATATATCATATAAATTTGATCCACAGAGAGAGAGAGAGACGGAGAGAGAGAAATGGAAATTCATATAAAACTATTTATGGAATGAAAAAAAAATCTATGTGTGTGTGTGTGTGTGTTATTGTCAATGAATTGTACTATTTTTGTCATCAATCTCTTAATAACAGATTGATTGATATTAATCAATAATCAGAATCATTACACAGATCATTATTATTGAGATTATAATTAATCATTCATGTCAATGAGAACAATCCAAATGCGTGATTTAGAGCAAAAAAAAAATCAAAATTCTTTCTATTTTTATAAAATAAATCAAACTATCGAATGATCTGTACTGTTTTTTTTTGTTTCTATTCTGTCATGATCATCCTCATTTGATTCATCAGTTTTGTTTTGTTTTGTTGAAATCAAACTAATCGAGATCGATCATAAACAATTTTTCAAAAAAAATGACTTTTTAACCATGTCATGTCTGCATTGTCATCATCATGATAATCATTGACGACTGATTAATTTCCATTCATTAAATCAATTAGTATTGATTTGTTTTTTCAAGAAAAAACAAAAATTCAAAAATTAAAATTCCAAAATAATGTCTTAATTATGTTGGTCGATATTAGATGGCGGCAGCCGTTTTGCCTGTTTTTGTTATTCTTTGATCCATTTGTTATTTCCTTTCATAAATGATCATCATTGACAAGATAAAAACAAACAAACAACAACAACAACAAAACACACAAAAAAAATTGCTGAGATCATTCCATTGGATGGAAACTAACAAGATTTAGAAAACCGTACACAGGATTCTCGAATAATATGCTTAAGCACGAATGAATTTCATGACATATTGATGTTTACGACGACGACGATGATGATGAAGATGAAGATGATGATGTTGTCAAACAAACCAAAATCATTTCTAAGCATAATAATCTTCAGGATTACAATGAAGATGATTCCATAAACATAACAAAAATTGAATTGAATCAAACACATACATACACACACAGAGAATTGATATATACTAATATAATTTAATAATTGTCAATTGTAACAGAAAAAATTATGTCGAAATTGGCATCATTTTGGTTCTGGGAAATTCGTTTCCTTTTATTGTTATTATTATATGTACCAATTGCAAAATTACAACATGATACATCATTATCATTCAACAATGTATGCATTACTAATTCAGATTGTCAAAGTTTATCGAATCATTCAAATGAAACCGAATTAAATGTCAATAATGTTGTTGTTGTTGATGATGATGATGATGATGATCTTCTCTTGTCATTACCATTGTTTTGTTTGGATAAATCTCAATGTCTTTGTAATCGATTACAAACATCATCGAATAAACCATTCTATACAATTGATGGCCAATGTATTGATTGTAATTTCGAAATTATCAAATTAAATGGTCATTTTATTGATCCATGTGTTGAACAAGATCCATATAGTCAATGTAATGAAACTAATGGTCAATGTGAATGTCTTACTGAAGATCAAATCAACCAATCATTATTTGATTATCAAGATGATGGCCATAGCGATCAAAATCATCGAAAACAAAGTGTTTGTTTCCATCATTTAATCGAACGAAAATTCGAAACATTCATCAATTCTACACATCAGACAATGATGAATTGGACTCAAGTTGGCTCTGATCAAACGAAATCATTCGATTGGATTCTGGCCACAATTTTTGCCTATATTCTACCTTTCATATCCATTACAGTGTTTTTGTATTTCATCTATCGAAGTTTATATCGACCAGATGAAGATCGTGATTCAGAAATGATATTATATCAAGCACTTTGAATTCATTTACTTGTTCTGATTCATTCCATTCAATCAATGTATTTAATGATAAAATAAATAAAAAACATTTTTTTGTATACGTTTAAAAAAATTAACAAATATTATTGCAGATAGAAGAATATGATATACACATGGTAGGAATACGGTCAAAATGCAATTGTTAGTTCAATATTCAGTGATCACATTATATTATGATTAAAAGATTATGACATTTGCCATCGTAAATTTGAATTCATATTTCCGGGTATTTCGCTATGCGCCACTCTTAACGGTACCGAATCGGCTGTACCGGATTGAACACCACGCATTTGTTGTTGTTGTAGGCGTTTTTCGGCAGCTTCAGCCGCACGACGACGTCGTTCTTCTTCGGTAATGTTTCCAACCTATTTTAATGGCAAGAAAATCGTTAAAAATTTTATTCATCATCAGAAATCATCATATGATAAATATATAGGATATACTTACGCTCAAATGGCTATTCTCATCCAATGATTGGGAACTAGAAGATCGAGGACCACAACAACATAAGGAGCCCATTTTAAATATCCAGAATTTTCAATCCAGATTCAAAAATAATAATCTCATGAAAGCCAGCGAATAACTGAAAAATATCCAAAATAAAATTCAATCCATCACACGATGATAAAAACATTGTTATTCTGTTCATAAACAATGTTCTCACGTGTGTCACGTGATTAAATTCAAAAATTCATCATTGCTTTTATTATTCATAATTTCATAATTTTATTAATATGTAACAATCTATTTATTCTTTACATGGTTCTTTTGTTACCATAAGTAATTTTGCATCAGGATTATTTTTCTTGAGCTCCATGGTTTTAGTTTTATCCGATTTTGGTGATTGTTTTTTTGACATCTCTTGCATCTTTTTTGACGTTTCTTTGGATATTTTGATTTGATCGTCTTGTTTTGTTCCTGTTTCTTTTCCAGTCGCAGTTTTTATTTGCTCATTATAAGGTTTTGGCTGTCCAATTTTTTTCGATTTTGGAAATTTATTTGTAATCATAGTTTTTGGGCTTTCGTTTTCGTTTGGCTCCTGCTGTTTTTGCAATGTCTTATCATCATCCACTTTAATAGGCTGATGATGTCTTTTGGCCGTTTTATATGCACTTTTACTTTTCTCTTCTGGACTAAGAAAATCATCCACTTTTTTCAAATCTTTTAAATCCTCTTGGACTTTAGTGATTATTTCCGACGCTTTTTCATTGTTCATATTCGTAGTAGCTAATTTTTTTTCGTTTTCTTTGTCCAAACCTGGACCACAAATCTGGATATGTAAAATTTGAAGACAAAGAAAAAAACAAACACAAAGAAAAAAACAAAGAAAAATGTAATGCAAAAAAAAATCATTGAAAGTTGTTATTATCAAAATTTAGATTTAAAATCAATAGAACATTTTGAATCGGGATCATAATCAACTCTAATAATCTGTTCAGGTTGATATTTATGGATATCTTTCTCATCGATCCATTCATATTCGCAATCATCATTATCGAATTCTGGCCATTCAATTCGATCGTAAAAATATTCCCATTCATCATCTTGGTCATTTTTTTGAAGATTTTTTATAATTTCATCCAATTGTTTCTGAACTTTTTCTGGAACGTTTACCTGAATCAATCGCGATTCAATTCGTTTTTCATTTTCATTTACATTCGATTCTGAAATGTTTACCTTAGATGATGGCTGAATTTTTGATTCAATTAACGGATTCGATGGTATGGGCAATCCAGATTTTTCCATTGAACTTTTTTTTGACATTTCAGTTTGTACAAACGATTTGGACAATGGTTCAACATTTTCTTGTTTTTTGACACCGATTAAACTGCTGTCCAACTTTGATTTAGTAAATGATTTTGATTCATGAATCGGTTTTTTGCTTGTAGATTTAATTTTTCGATATGAAGATGTCTTTGTTGTCAATGATAAATCATGCTTTTTAGATCCTGATTTAGATTTCATTATAATTTTTTCTTTTGACGATTTTTTGCCACTACTTTTTTTAGTCTTTGAAAAAGATTTTTGCAATGATTTTGATTTGACCAAAGATTTTGGCTTTTTACTTTTCGTAAGAGATTTTGACTTTTTTGAAGACATGTTTTTCTTGGAACCAGTTTTCGCCAAAGATTTCTTCATCATAACTGATACGTTTTGCTTCGATAAAGTAATTGAATTGTTTTTCTTGTTTGAATTGGATTTTTTCTGTATCTCGTTGAAAGATTTTGATTTCTCCATCAATTTTTGTTCATCAAGTTTTTTCGAATTGGATTTTTCCATATTTTTTTCTACCAAATATGAACGCAATGGCTAAATTAAGAACTAATAACTTTTAACTGAATCAGAATGATCGATGGTTCGATCCATTTTAAATTCCACACACACACAAAATTAAATTAAGTTTTCAGTCATATAATTGCATTTATATAAAAATCTATCAATACAAAAATCAATCAATCCATAAAAAAAATGAAAGAAAATAAAATTGATTAAGCAAAAAAAAAAGAATGAAAAATCATTGGTAATAATAAATCGTCAGACGATAATTGTTGTTGTCAAAATTGTTTTCGAAATGTATACGTTTAAAAAAATTGCTCATTACAAATTGATAATATATAGCTCGTTGTTAATTGAAATTCGAATGTTTGTTTTGTTTTTTTTCTTGTAATGAAAATCGATAATCGATAACCAAATTATAAATGGTTCAAATATTTATGTATGCCATGCATGTAATAATAATGATGATGAATAGCCATAACATTGATTGATTTTTTTTTTGTCTGCAAACATGTAAATGTAATGACTGATTTTTCTGGCCATAGAAAGACATAATCAATGATGATTGTTTAATCATATAAACATATTCAATAATAAGATCGATTGTGAAAAGCTCAAAATTCCCAGAGTGTAGCTTTTTCAGGTGGACAATTAACAAACACAATACCGCCATTTGCCGTTAGATTTAGATAAGCATTTGAATCATAAGCACGAATTGCAATATATGTACCAGTACGTAGTTCAATATGAAATTGTTGTGCACAAGCCATTGATGGTGCATCAGCCGCCAATGTTTGTCCATCGACAACATTCAAATATTTTCCACTGGTAGCTAATTTCAAATAACAACAATTAAAACTTGAATCAATAGCATCGACATCATCACGTGAAATTGTTGGATTATCGGCATTAGCATATTCAATGACAAACATATCCGGCATCGTTTTGTTTGATTCTAATTTATAGGATCCTATTTAAAAAATAAACAGTCAAACAACTTGTTAGATCATATTAAACTAATTCGATGATACTGACCTTGTCCTTTGGTACCGACAAATCCACTAGAATTCGATGCACGAAGACAAACATTAGTTCGATTCATGAATTTAATATGGAATTTAATTGATTCACCACCGCCAGTATATAATTGACCAGATTTTCGTGCACATAATGGTTTTAATTGATCATTATCGTCATCGATTAATGATAATGAACATGTTCCTTCATCTTGATTCCAAGATAAACGAAAACGACCTTTTACCGACATGTTTGGCTGTGATACATGAACAGCCGATGCAACACCAGGTGACCAATATTTTCCATCTTTAGTACTCAAATACCAACAATCATATTTATCATTATATTCAATTTGAAATGTTTCATGTTGGGTTACTTCACTTTGATTGGCAGATAAATCGACACCTGTTGATTGGAAAAGAAAAGAATTCATTTGTAATAAATAATGATAATAAAACAACATTAAAAATAAGTATCATTATCATAGTAATTTGGTGCTACCACCATCATTGTAATTTTAATCAAAATTGATCGATTCATCTTTCATTTTTTTTTTTTTTTGCCAAAGATCAATGTGTCCAATGACCAATCTATCATTGAAACAATGAAAACCAATAATGCTGATAACTGTCATGTTGCCAGCATAGTAGCAAACACATTTATGCCGCTTTGTGTGTGTCTCTATAATTTCTTATTTGAAGCATCTAATCGGAATAAATTGTCCATTGTTTTTTCGATTCGTGCTTCCCGCTTGATTACTCAAGCTCAAAATTTTTTTTCTTATTCTTTTATACAAATGTCAATCACATTTAGAAAAAAATATCATTCAGATCAATGTTTCTGTCATTATTATTATTTGTACGATAAAAAAAAAGAATAATAGCTTTAAAAAAAAAATTGAAATTCAAGAAAATTTTTTTCAGCATTAGGGTCATTGATCATGATCAAATAAAAAAAACGAGCCGAAACAACAACAACAACAACAACGACGACGACGACAACAAAAATTAAAATAAAGAACCGAGCAAAAATGATCGTCAAAAACAAAAAATGACTATAAAATTACGATGATGGGAATCAATCGAGATTGATTGTGGTTGTTTTTAGGAGAAAAAAAACCATTTTGATTTTTTATTTGTTTGTTTTCTGTGAAATCTAAACAAATAAATGATGATGATTGTAAGATGAATTATAAATTGTGGAATGAAATGGAATGAAATACACTTAATAAACAATTGATATATTACCTTGTTTGATACTGATCCATTTGTTGTTGAATGTTGCTCGAAAAGCTACTTGTAATGGTGCCGGTTCGAATACAAATAATTCATCTTTGCCTACGGCTGTTGAACGTGTACGTAATACAGCCTGTCGTCCAGTGGCAGCTAAATAACGGCCCGATTTATCTCGAAAAGCAACAAATCCTCCATGATATTCGATAGTAAATAGGCAATCTTTTGGTGGCATTACAATTGATGATGATCCATTTGTTAATCCATTGCCGTTGGCAAAACCATTCAACTTGTTGTTATTATTATTATTATTGGTGATCGATGACTTTTCATTTGAAGCATCTACACAGATACCATCGGAAGAAATATATTTTATCGAACCAATACATGTTGATGCTGGAATCAATACATAGTTTCCATTTTCAAAATATTTAAATTGAAACAAAGTTTCTGGTCCCCAAACATTGGTCGAATCAATTTGTATTTGTTTTTGATTGCCTTTTTAAAAAAAAAAGATTTCAATGAAATGATAAGGAAAATTTTTTTTTGAATGTTTTTTAAAATAAAAAAAGGGCGAATATCAGGTTTTCACCAAGACTTACCAGATGAGATGATTTGTGCATAACGTTTACGGCCAACAGATTTAAAGCCAAACATTGTAGCACCACGAGCAGGTACCAGATGAACATGCCAAAGTTCTGCTTTTGATTGTGGCATTTTAGCATTACAGATTATTGAACCGCTATCATTTGAAACACCAAGAAAATAGCCTCGAGATATATTACGGAATGCCCAAGATATTTGATCTGATTATCAATGATAAATTAAGAAAATACATAGCAGAAAAAAAAGATTGTTTGAAATTAATTAAAATAATCGAGAAAATGGTATTATCAAAATCAACCAACCTTCATCATGACCTTCTTGTGTCATAGCACATATAGTAATAGTGAAACGACATCCATCATGAAGTATTTGACTGTCACAGGTAACATTACCATAACTATCAACAGCCAGATAACAGTTTAAATGTGATTTGATGGCCACATTTTCTAATTCATCCATTTCTTCAATACTGCTCTGTGGGCTCATACCGGGTGACCGAACATTGATTGATCCACCATGATTACCATTACCATTCGATGAAGTTGATGATGATGACAAACCAGTTGATGTGCCGAATGGAAATGGTTCGATTGTCCATAATTGTTTCTTTTTTAATGCTACACCATTGGCGTTGATTTTATGTCCAAATGTTTCGGCAGTCAAATATTTATATTGTCCATTGACAAGACCAACTGTTCCTGACCACATTTTTTTTATCGTTTGTCTGAATAATATAGAGAATGAAAAAAAATATGTTAATAGAAATATTTTGCTTGGTTACATTACATCACATCATATCATCACCATATATGATGATGATGATGGCGATTATCATAATCATCATTATTTTTTTCTAATCGAAAGCTTTCAAGAAAAAAATAATTGAAAAAAAGGAAGAAAGAAAGAAAGAGTTGGCACAATACTATTTTATCGTCCTGATAATATAACAACAGCAGAAAAAAAAATCAACGAAAAAGGCAAAACAAATTTTTTTTTCTCTTTGTTCACAATTGGAAATAAAAGGAAGTGAAATGAAATCGTGAAATTCATATATTCAACTTCATATTCGCTTGAAAAAAAACAGGTTGGAAAGATTCGATAATGTTTTTTTTTTTAGTTCCCTTTAGAAATCGTAATTTTATAGCGTATATATATAAATAACGATTTTTTTCCACCTGATGATAGCAATGAAAATCGATTTCAAAGATATAAATTTGGTGATAACAATAATAAAACAAGTTTTCTTTGCTGATTTATAAAAATGGTAAAATCGTAATTAAATATATAGTGTTTTTTTTTGCAAGATGAAAAAAATTTTCAAGAAAAAAAATCTGCTTTGTAAATATCAAAACACAAAACAATGTTTTTTTTTGGAAAACAATCGATATTTCGAATGGGCAGCAATCATTTTTTGACAACTACAGCAACAACGACAACAACAACAACAACAAAAGAAAGAAACGATTGACATGGATGAGCATGGTAAACAATTTAAAAATTTTTATATTTTCAAACAAATATAAAAGTTTAAGAAAATTTGAAACAAAAGAAAAAAAGGTTTTTTTAAGTGGTAAATTATAGCCCATCAAAACGAATGATATCGTCCATTATGAATGGCATTTTTTTTTTTTTTTGAATAACAATTCGAATTATGGCAAATATACTATTTTCATCATTATTCAACCAAGTGTATTATTATCATATTATGTCAATTTTGTTTTTTGGTCATTTTCATTTGGTCAAAAAATAAAAAAAAATACAATGACCACAAAAAGGAAATGTTTTGGTTTTTATTATTCGTATGTGTCAAATATAAATTAGACAATGGCTTGCTATTATACGATAATCAAAAAAAAAGAAGATTAAATTAACCGAATCATCATCATCGTGGACATGGCATTTTTACCCGTGAATAAATGAACACAAAAAGAGAGAAATCATCATCATAATTATCAATTGGCTAAAACACAGAAAAAAAATGAACCGTTTTCGGTTTTTTTTCTTCTTTGTCTTCAACAGGTGTTTGGTCACGATTATCTCCAATCATTATGATGATGATGATCAACCATGTTCATCATCATCATCGGGCGAGAATTGTTCATGATTGATATAAGAGATTTCAATGGTCCACCAACATCACAATAAATGATGATGATAATACAAGAACGAAAATGAATAAATAAAAAAAACAAAGCCCAAAAATATATATAGGTCAACATTATACTAATCAAAATGGTAATAATCATTACCTAAATCGGTAATAATAATAATAACAACAACAACAACAACAATCACTTCGCACTTTAATCATCTTTCTACTATGGGGGGGAAAAAACTACAGCTTATCGATACTGATTGATTGAATGCCGATTATTTATAAATAATGATAATTGAGATTTTATGGAAGGATTCATGTCTGCAGATGTAACAACAACACATAGAACATTTTGGACAGAAGATAATATCATTCGATTTTTTTTGACCGAAGATTCTATCGGATATTAATAACAATTTCAACATGCTAAATATATTGTTGCCTAATCATCATCATCATCATTATAATGATATACAGAAGCGTCATGAATCGAAATCCAATGAATGGAATATATTATGATTTGATCTACTCGAATCGATAAAATTGGTATAAATCCATAAATAGCCAATAGCATAATTGTTTGCGTGCGTATAATCATATGTGTGTGTGTGTGTGGCATACGAATTTCATTTCATTTCCAATTTGTGATAATTTATAAAATTTTTGTTGTTGTTGTTGTTATTTGTAAACTTAACCAATTAAATGCTTCGGTCAGCTATTCATCATTATTATTATTATTATTATACGTGATCATTCATTTGAAACAAAATAAAGTGTCCAAAAGAAGAAGAAAAAGAAAAAAAAATGACAGGAAGTACATTATAGAGAAAAAATAATGCTGTTTTGTCTACGCTATTGATAAAGAAATAGTGAAAAGAGATTGTTGTGTAATAAATGAACAAAGAGGCAAAATAAAAAAAAAATTCATTCTGGTCATGCATATGAAAAAAAGGGTCTGTGTTGAAAACAGGAAATTTAAATTATTCAATATGAACGAATGATAAAGAAAAAAAATTTTTTTTTCCATATTTCCGATTGTCAAAAATGATTGTGATGGCTAATGATAATGATATCGATATCGAATAACGTTTTTTTTTCTATCGATTCAATATATATGAAATAATAACTATGTTCTATGGTTACATTAATTTTTTTCGATTTTATTGTCGATAAACAGGATATATTGACCGAATAATAACGACAAAAAAATTTTTTTTTTCATATATTTGACAATGTTGTTGTTTTTGTTGTTGTTATTTTGTTTTAATCAGATCTTTAATTGGCCAGTTTTTTGTTCGATGGTCAATTTACTTGACCATAGTTTTTTTTTGATCTGAAAACTAAGATGAATGGATGGTTGACTGACGAGGAATTTATCAGTGTCGTGGATGTGAGTGAGAATGTATTTTGTCATCATTCTATTCATTTTGAATTGGCCAAATGATAAAATTTTCCCATAACTATGGAAGACACAAAAAAAACAATGGGAATATATATTGTGAATGAATGAATATCAAGTGCAAAAAAAAAAGAAAATCATAATAATCATCATCATCATCATTTTTTTTCCACTGGTCACACGCCATGGATTTTCGTTTTATACATTTTTTTTTATTATTTCTGGCTAATTTCATGTCTCAGACAACTTGTGAATGATGATGATGATGATGACTAAATCAGATAAATCATTATTTTGGCAATAAGAAAATGAAAAATAATCTCATTTTGGGGCGTCATCCATGACAAATGTATATTATCAAAAAAAAATGACAATTATTATTATGAAAAAAATATCACGAAACACCATATGCATATGGTTGGTACCAAATAGCATTGAATGAATTTGAATGATTTTGATTATGTTATTTTATTGCTTTCATTCTTTTGAATTTGATTCAAATCTTTTGGATGATGGCACAGATTGATCAATCAAAAAAAAAAACGAAGAAATACACACACACACACAGTTCAAGAATGATCAACGCCTGTGGCATATTATTATTATAATTATCAAGCATGCACATATAATAAAGAGATATAAAGATTAGCCTATGGTACACAAGGATGACAATGTCAAAATGTCATTATCATCATAATAATGATGATGATGAGAATCAGATGAATAGAATCAAAAAAAAATCCATTTCAGTTTTATTCATCTTATGAATACAAAATATTTCACCAATTGATAATTGTGACAACAACAACAACAACAGCGAATTGTCATCAATATTTAGTGACATTGTGTCATCTTCATTTTCATTCAAAAATTAAAATCATCTGTCTGCTCATTGTATCAAATGGAATAAGATTATTTTGTAGAAAAAAAAATTAAACAAAAAACTTATGAATGATAATGATGATGGTTGTCATAATTTGAGCCAAAAAATTATTTTTTCTTTTCGTAATGAATTTTCATTCAAATTACACTTGCACACGCGTACAGAATAAACAAACAAAAAAGCTTTGTTGATCTGTTGATATAATAATTTTTCATTCATTCAAAAAATAAAAAACCATATATGGTCAGTAGGCTACTACTACTATGCCCTACTGAATATATATCTAGTTTAATTTATTACAAATTTTTGTTGTTGTTGTTGTTGCTCATACAGAATTGCAATCATCATTGTCATCATGTGCTATTGCATCGAGTATAAATTAATTCATTCCAAGATGATGATGATGATGAACATCGTTGTTAGTGTTCGTGACTCATCATTCATTCAATGCAATTCGTTTATTGCCTGGATCTCTCTTTTTTCACTTTATCGTCTGAATTTGTAATATCTGTATATCACAGAAAAAAAATAGAATTCGATGGTATCGTCCAATTAATCAATCGTTTTATACAGGACCATATTGGAGAATTGGATATTCCAGAATAAACAATTTTTTGGAACATAAAAATGCAGCTGTGGCTCAAAAAGGCTAAAACTATAACATCCATTCTATATATCCTATATATGGTCCTTTTAACTATAGTTAATAAAAGAAAAAAAAATTGGGCGCGATAAAATCATTTTGAGTCTGTGCAAAATAGTTTATTGAAGAAAATAGCCATAGAATATATATACTGCAGCAGAAGCAGCAAGATGTCTGGATCGATATCATCAAATCATCCAGATGTACAACATAAAACACAAGAATATACTGAGCATACGGGAACAACAACAACAACAATAAAAGTTGATTGCACTCTATGATGTTATATTGTGTACACTGATGGCTGATTTATATTAAAAAAAGGAAATTTTAAAATTATACCGCATTGAAGAAACAAGATTTTCATAAGAAATGTTGACATATATGAAATATGCATGTCAATCTAAACAATTTGATTCGGTATTACGGCTATTCACATATACTGAAAACATTATTTTGGTCAAACTTTATGATGATGATGATGATGATGTCTTTCAAGGTTTCTAGTCTTTGATATTATAATATATGACAAAATAAAAACAAATTGTCACACACACACACACAGACACGAATTTAAAAATGTCTGCATTTGATCAACAATCAACAAAATAAAATAATATAATATAATGACATGACAACCATGTGCATATCTGGGGTCAACATTTATATTGGCCACAATAGCACAATATAACATAATAATCATCGAGGTCATCATCTGCATGCGAGTGTGTGTGTGTGTATGTATCAAGAATAAATATGATACTTTTTTTTCTATGGAAAACAAATGTCAAACAATTGATATAAATATAAATATAAATAATAATTATGATCCTATGTCATAGGACCCGTGACATTGATATAAATTAGATTGGAGTACTGACCTTTTTTTAATATTCGAGAGATGTAATTTTAAATTTTTTTTTTTTAGAAATTCAAAAAAGAATCTAGTCGTTACCAGAAAAAAAACCAAATGATTTACGGAGTTTCAAACACCAACAACAACAAACAACAACAACAACAAAATTGTCACCAAATACAATGACGACGACAAGCAATTAAAACAAAAAAATTTTTTGTCAACAAATGTGTGTGATTATAAAAAAGATTTATATAATTTGAGTTCAGTTTGTTTGATTGGTTGAAAATTGTGTTTAGAATTCGTTGCCGGACGTGGTGGTGGTCGTCGTCGTTGTCGTCATCGTCATCGTCATCGACAAACAAACAAACAAACAAACAAACAGACAGATAGTAGAAGCAGCACAATAATCAACTATTCAGCATTTGTTTTTGTTTAAAAATGATTTGAATGATCAACAATCAATGTGTTTTTATATATTATAATATGTACAACACATGACGAATTGCAGATTGTCACCATCGAATAGAAAAAAATAAATAAAAATGAAGAAGAAATCTGTCCAATTGTATCATTCGTTTGTTGGTTATTATTGTTACAATATATTCAAACAAAACAAAACAAAAAAAAATGATCATCCAATTCTCATTGGTCTGTTTATTTTATTTTTGTCTGTATTGCTGTGTATTCGTCAAAAAAAATTTTTTTTTTTTTTGCGTAAAACTAAATGGCCAAACACATATATAATGGATATATATTATTTTTTTTCATCGAAGAGAAGAAAAAAAAGAGCTTTGCATTTGCATTGTTTGTGTGTGGGTGTATCTTTATGTTGAAATCGAAATTTCACATATCACACACACACAAACAAAAAAAGAGATTTTTTTTTCTCTACAATGATGTTGATGTTGATGTTGACGAACATGGTGATCATCCAATTCGGTATTCGAATTATGTCGTTTTTCAGTCAGTTTTTTTTTTGAGTTTTTGGAACAAAACAAAGAGCAACCAAAATAATAATGGAAACGAAGAAATTTTTTTTTTTGGTCTCTTTTTTTGACCTGATGATGGATTTGGTTGGTTGGTTGGTTTGTTAGTGTCCAGAAAAAAAAGATGATGGATCTAAATACACAGACACAGACTTGGACAACAACAACAACAAAAATGAAACCAAATCAACAAACCACCGTTCTCACTGCTGTTTTCATCATCATCATCACCATTATATAAATATGAACTTCTGCTCTTCACAACAACACAAAAAAAATTGAATGAATGAATTTCGATGATTACTAGATTCAAGCAAGTTAAAGAACAATTTTCATTTTATATATAAGGTATATTTCCACAAAATACACACCATATGACCATGGTTTGTTGTCTCTTGTTTGTATACTTGAAATTTTTGCTTACTTCAATTCAATTTTTTCATTCAAGTTGTCATACACACACACACACACAATGATTTTGATCATTATGATGATGATGATAGAGATATGTGATGTGTGTGTGTGTGTATCGTATCGTATGGTAACATTAATGTAGAATGACAGATCGTGAATCCCAGCAAAAAAAAAAAACAAAAACTAAAAAAAAATATAATGAAAAAAATAGAAAAAGAAAGAGAAAAACAAAAATGGTAGTGGTATAGATACACAGGATGACCGGGACCAGTAATATCCGACCAAAGTCGACGACCCTACCATGTTTCTGTGTGTGATGTTTGTTTGTGTGTGTGTGTGCATGTATGCTGTTATATCTGACCCTCCTCCAACCAACCAACCAACCAAAAAAAAAATTACCGAAAAAAGATTCACCCATGACCGATAGCCAAATGTGCCAGATATATAGATAGAATTGGCAAACACACACGATATATATCATTTGGAATCATTATGTGATCTTATGAATGAACATGATATCCACTACTAAATCATTGCCATAAGCATTCGAATAATTTTTCATTTTCTAATCCCCGATATACAATAATCATCACCAGAACAAACAAAAAAAAATTTTTTTGACAGCTGTCTTTTGACATTTGGACATTGTCAATGTCATTGTAGATTACTTAATTTTGTCGAAATAAATCATCATCATATTTTTCTTGGATGAAATAAAAAATCGTGATGATTAAATTAAAAAAAAAATTTAAATTTAAACCCAAATTCATACACAGGCTCCATCTATCCACTTTGATTGAATGGACAGCTGAATGAAAAAAAAGGCAATTTGGCTGAATATATCAAGTGGTGATGTTTTTTATTTACATCATTTTTCCTGGCCACTTAATCGGGGCGCCATCTACATTCGTTTTGTGTAAATTTCAAAAAATTGAAATTTTTTCTAAGCGCGATTTTGAGTGAAAACAAAATTATTTTTCTTTTCGAAATATAAATCACCAATGAACATTTAAGACAGATTCAGAATATTCTAGATTTTTTTTTCAATCTAATTTATTGAGACAATGAAAAAAAATAGCAAATGAACAATACAATAATAATAATTAAAATGATGATGATGAAAAAGAAAAGAAAAAATGATTGAACAAGAGATAGAAAGCGAGAAGAAAAAAAAATCATGGACATTCTATGCGTGTGTGTGTGCATGGTTGATAATGACATTACTATATTTTGGTCATTTACATGGTATGATCCATTATTTCAATAAAATTATCATTTTTAGGCTCGTGCTGCCCGAAATCTGACTGGTTGTGCAACGAATGTAACCATCGATGACATTGCTGCATCATTATCATATGGCATTGAATTATCGAAATGTGATTTTTGTTGTTGATAATGAGATGCAATTGGTTTTAGATATTGATAATATTGTTGTGATGCCGATGCTTGATTAGAATCATTCATCGGATTAAATGATTCATCATAACGTTTTTCTATTGGCGGAAAATATAAAGATTGAGATTGATATGATGATGATGGTAAATATTGTTGATATGATTCAGAAATTGGTCGTAGTTGTGTTGATGTGGATGATGGCGATGATAATACAGAGGATAGTGGTGCTACAGCAGCTGTAGGTATGATTTCCGATGCTGATGTTCGTAGACTGACTTTTGTTGTTGTAGCTTGTTGTCGCAATGAATTTACCATTGTCGCAGGAGCTGGTCGCAATGAAACTTTCGGTGTATCGAATCGTTCCATATAAGATGGTTCACGGAATTCACCTTTTCGTGATGCATAAGTATTATCTCGACCATTAGTTTGTTGTCGATTAATCATTGGTTGTCCATATTTACTGTTTGGTGTTTGAATCTGATTCGAATGTTGTTTATTGATCGGTGTCAATGAATATGCTGCTTGTGGTTGTTGTGGATTGCGATTAATATTTGACGATGATGATGATGATTTTCGATCATCAACGGTAGCAGTTGGTGATTGAGATTTCAATGAAACGGATGAAGCAGCTGCAGCATAACCACCGCCACCATATTTACTACTACTGGAACCAAATTTACCTGAGGAACCTTGACGACCACCGCTTCCAATGTTTCCACCACCAGAAATAGTACCTGGTGAAGCACCTTCAACTGTAAGTGGTTCAACTGGCGGTCTTGGTTCACCTTTCGCAATGACTGTATGTGTTTGTTCAATCACTGGTTGTACTTGTTGAATTAAACGACGATATGGTTGAATTATTTCACGAATCTCCTGTTATAATAACACAAACAAACAAACAGAAATAAAATAAAAGTTTAATAATAACCACTTTTTGAAATCGATGTTTGTACAATGCAAATACTTCAAGTTAGTGTAAACCGGGCTATTTTACACAAATTTCAAAATTTTTCAAATCGTATATCCATTTAATTAATTGATTACCTGTATAACGGGCTTCACAACTTCATGAATAACGCGTTGAGGCTGGTCTTCCGATGTTGTATGTTCCGGTTCGGCTATTTCAGCTATAAATAATGAAAAAAAAACGAACAGAAAAAAACCAATCAGTTATTTCAATTACATAATTTAAATTTTTTGTTTTCAATTACCTGGTGTATGTGTTTGTTGAACTAACACACGGCTTGATTGTGATTTAAAATGAACGGTAACAGGCATATCTTCCGATGGCACTTCAACCACTTGTGGTTCATGTGGTTCACCCATTAATTGTACTGGTTTTACTTCAACAGTACGTGTGGATTCAATGGCAGTTGTTACTGGACCGACATTACCACTGCCGCCACCACCACCACCAACGCCAACACCACCACCACCACCCCCATAACTGCTCAATAAACTTTGTGGAATATAATTAGATGATACAAAACAGATGGCCTGCAATAAACATATGGCCAAACAATAATGCCTTAATTGAACCTATAGAACCAATAGAAAAAAAAACGATGATAATTAGCCACAAAAAAACCAAATAATCTTGTTGAAATATTGATTGAAATAACAAGATGATTTCCAATACCAAAATTTTCATATTGTCAATGTTGTTGTTGTTGTTCGATGATGATGATGTTTGTAGTTTGATGGATGAATAAAATGGAAAAAATTACAGACACAGAAACACAACGGGCACTGAGACACACATACACATACACACACGATGAGAAGAGGATTTTGATTAATTTCAGTGAAAAAAAAAACAATTAAACCATTCACCAAATAAAATAAAAATAAAAAACCATTTGAAGATGAACAAAGTTTCTACGAATACGAATCCTAAATGGATTGAAGATGTTTTCCATTTATATACCACACATCATCAACAAGATGATGATGATGATGATGATGTTCTATCTACAATTCATTTCATAAAATCTACCACGACCACATCTTTTTGGTGGTGGTTGATGTTTGGTCATTACGATTAAAAGTATGAATAGAGAATGATTTTGAACGGTAAGCGCCAAAAAAAACGAAATTCTCTTTCACTATCATTTTAGAGTGATCCCAAGATATTTGATACGGCAAAATACTCTCACTCTTTGAAACATAGTTGAACGAAACTATTTCATTTCTGTTTTCCCGAACATCCGAAATGTATCATCATCATCGTTCGTTTGTTCGGTTGATGATAGCTGTATGAATATACAAGACATACAAAGGTAAGATGTAATGATGAAGAGATTATCACAATAAAACAAACCTGGATGGATATTAGGAGAGAGTCCAATAAACAGATAGTACGGACTATACACGGTTATTCGTTTAACGATTCAAAATATATAAATGTTTTCTATATTTTATTGATGTTATTTTCGACTTCAAAATTTTGTATTTCTTCATCGTCTTTGTTATTACTATTACTATTGATTTTTTATACATTCGAATTTATTTCGACCATATTCGTCATCATTATCATTCATAATATAATATATAATGTTAGTTATGTTCCGTGGCGGTGGCATGTACCATAGAAATAATGATGGCCACATATTGTTTTAATCTAAATTATTGCAGCTGATTATTTTTTTTCCAACAAATATGAGGATGTATAAAATAATATTGATGATGATGATGATGATCATCATCATTAATAAGTTAGCATCCTATATTGCAATAGTTATCGTACACAGATATCTTGCCCATTGAATGAATATCCGTTTTTTGTTTTGTATCTATCAAATCAGGAAACATTTTTTTTTTATTTCTAAATTCAAATAAATGATAAAGAGAAAAATTACCGATCCAATGATGTTAATGATTAGGCTTCTCTCTCTCTTTCTCTAATCATTGGTGATGATGATCAGGAAAATTATTTAGATCAATCATATGAAACGGGACAAACATTGTACTCGGTCAATAATAATAGTCATGTCCTTTGTTTGTTCATGTTCAATGATTTTATGGGCACATTATTAATTTGGTTCAACACACAAAAAAAGGGTTGAAAATTTCAGAGAGAAAATTCGACATCGATATAATAATGAATTTTTAGATTGAAATTTGAATAAACAAGTTAAAAAGAGAGCAACAGAAGAAAAAAAATTTTTTTTTTTTTGGATTGCCATTGTTCAAATAACTTTGAATTGATCCTTTGTATTCAGTGAATCATTGGTATATGATTTTCAATTTCGATGTTGATGATCTTTTTGTCTATTTATGAAATGATATTGTTTACTATAATAATGAATTGTGACCAATGTTGATCATGATTGTAATAAATAATTAATAAAAAATAACGATAACGATGACTATATCGATATTCGATGGTATTTAACTGGCTATTTATACCTAAATTTAGCGTTTGACTTTGAATGAATTGAATGTGGTAAAAATAATTTTTTGTGTTGTAAACTTATACAGCAATTAATTTCTTGTGTGTGTTGCCTATGTGTAATTTTTTCTTGTGTGTCTTTGATATTCAGTCTCTTTGCTTTATTCATTTTTTTTCTATTTAGACTTTTTTTTCATCATTCATTCATTCGAGATTGTTTGACTAATCATCCTGTGCGTAGACAATCATTTCTCATTTCTTCATTTCAATGATGATGATGTTATATATTTCTGGCCAATATCATTGTATCATCATTATTCCCTATAGAACAAATGATCATAATGATCATCATTGATGATGATGATGATGATCTGAATCATGTCATCGAATGATAAGATTCATCATCATCATCATCATCAATGATGATCACGCTGCCTTATGAATTGAAACCATGAACCTAATTTAAATTTTACATTTTCATTTCCAAAACCAAAGAAAAAAAAGTGAAACGATGTGAATAATTAAAAATTAGGGAAGTGATAATTTAACAAACATTCAAACAAACGATACAGCAACAACAACAACAACAACAGCTGATTTTTCTATTGTGGGTAAAATGGCTAAAATTAGTTTTGTATGAATAGAATGAATTTTTCATTTTTTTTTTTCATTTTCTCGAATCCCACCATTATTATATGGAACACGTAATTCGTGATTATATTTTTTTCTCCTTCTTCATCTTCATTTGAATAATACACGAACGAGAATGCTAATTGTATGGTATCGAAAATTTCATTTGTTCATCATCATTTGAAATAATCATCTTCATGGATGACGATGGTGATCATAATAATAATTTGTTGAATAAAAAAAAACTTTATAATTTGGATATCATGATGAACATTTTGTGGTTTTCATTTTTTCTGGTAATTTCAATATTTTTTTTTTTTGAAATCTAATTCATTTCGGTCCGTTTCGAATGTTTTTTTCTCTCTACTGCTGCTGCCGATCAATTAGATTACGAAGCTGAAGTTTTTTTCTGTTTCGCAATAATGACTACGATTATTTATTGATTTTGGATGAGTGAATCAATCCATCAATCAATCGAAATGTCAAAACATTTGACTTTTGCTGTTGTTTTCGAAATGTAATTCTAATCAATTCAAATTAGATCAAATTCAACCTCGTTATGATTGATTGATGAGCGGAAAAAATTTTCAATTGAAATTGATCATCTTAAATATATAATCATCATTCAAATATAAATTGACCACACACACACGAACACAGGTGATATGTGTAATTTAAAAAAAAAATTCAAATGCTTGAGAGGGAGGAGGAGGGTGATGGTTCTGAAATTTTCACCTGGTTGGAATTTTTTTTTGTGTGTTTACATTCTATTTTAAGTGTAAAAATGGTAATATCGTATTTCGCGTACAACACAAATACACACACACACACTGATTACATAGCTTACATAATTTTCGATTGTTGTTCGTAGGTGGTTGTTGTTGTTGTTTGGATTTTATTTTATCCATTATTCAATGTTCACCTGATCTTTATTGTATTCATTCAATTTTCATTGATTATACGTCGTAATATGTTTTTTTTCCTGTAAATGTAGAGATTATTTTTATCGCACACAGATTGATGTTGAAAAAACCTTTATGGCCAATTTGTTAATTTGTCAATAAAAAAAATTTTTTTTTCGGATACAATACTTGAAATTAACAATGAATAAAATTTTATTTTTTTTTTTTGATTCAAGTAAATGGGTTTGGCGAACTGATCATTATGGATTTGTTCCATCATTCGAGTTAGTTTTTTTTTGCAATGATGATTATCCGTTGGCGTTGATTTTTAATTATATAAAATTTATTTGCTTAGTTTTTTTTTCTTGGAAAATTTTCTCATCATCAAATTCAATACTTGTTCACCTTTGTTTTGTTTTGTTTGATCGACCTTTTTTTCGGTGAAAGATTTTGTTTTTTTTTTTATAGAATACATTTCGCCGTCATTATCATTCATTGTAATGGCTTTTTATGTATGAATGTTTAACAAAACTTGGCAAATAGATCTTCAAATCGTTAAGATTTAAGCCTTTTCTTTTTTTTTGCAAATAGCAACAACAATTATGCCGACAAATTGGGCAAATAAAATGAACAAAAAAAAATTTCAATTTCAACATTCATTTTAGTGACTATATATATACAGATATATCTTTTTTTTTGGTTTATTGTTGATTTAAAATAATAATAAAAAAAACCCCCGAAAGATTGAAGAAGATTAAATTCGTTGATGATGGATTTTGTTCGTTTTCCATTCAAAATGGCTACGAAACAAAACTAAAATATCTAACCACCAATGTATTAACGTAAATTTATGGTTTTTAAAAACATAAATAAATTGCAATTGTAACAATCATTTGGTACTAACTGTTCAAAGATTTTTTTTTTTGAAAAAAAGTCGGAAATGTCAAAAATTGAAAAACCAAATTCATTCATTCATTTATTCAATCAAAAAAAAAAAAAAAAAAAACATAACGGGTGAGGTGAAAGGATCAACCCCTTTTGAATGAATGAATTGGCCATAAACCTAATTCAATTTCATCTAAAAAAAGAAGAAGAAATGTTTAATGGATGGATGAATGAATTAATTTTTTTTCTTATTTTTGTTTAAAAATAATTTTAATAGCAAGCTGAATTTAAAACTATTTTGATGATGAAACTCGGAGGGGGAGTTTGAATTCCAATTTATGAATTTAATTCGTCGTTTTTGTTGTTGTTGTTCAACTGCCCGTAACAAAACTGTTGTTCGAATTGGTTAGCAAATAGACAGACATAATTTACCGATTGGTTTGATAGATAAAAAACAATGTATTGATGGAAATAATGGACAGATGTTTTAAAAACAGAAACAGGTGTCATCACCATCAAATACGGTGATGATGGTTATGGTTGTTGTTGTGTGATAACTGATGAACACATCAACACCATAAACCATTTTATATGCATCACATCAATGGAAATCTAGATTTTTTTTCTTATTGTTACAGTTCTGAACATTTCCGTAACAAGAATGATTTAGGCTGATAATAATTTCTTTCTTAATAACAAACCAGTGCAAATTTTTTTTTCTCTCCATTCATTCATGAAACAAAACAATCACCTTGTCATTATTATTGAACGATGATTGACATAATCACATCATTTACGTCGCACATTGATGTACATACCGTTCAATCGATCAAATCGATAGATTTGTTGTTGTTTCTATATTCGGAATAGATTTAAATTTGCATCTTTAACCATCATTATATCACGTGTATGTGTATGTCTGTGATCAGCTTTTTTTATATAGTCTACAAACAACATTTTTTATCGTTAAAACAAAAAAATCTTAAAAATAGAAGCTAAATTCAAATTCTGATTATACTAATCCACACATCGTCATCGTTTTCTTACGAAATTCTTATGAAAACAACATTTTTTCTTGACCTGTATGTCATCATCCCTTTTTTGATTATTGAAATCCAACACTTTTTTTTACACACTTTGTCTGTACCATCATAACGTGTATGATTAATAAAATGAAATATCATAATGATCATGGGGATTGCAAGGAGAAATGATAATGCAAATTAGTCCGCAATGATAATAAAAAAAGAATGAATAAATTAATGAATTTTGAAACTTATCTTCATCATCATCATCATCATCATCGGATATTAACATTCATCATAACGATAAGTAAAGAGTTGAAAAGAATAAAAACAAAAGCAACAGAAAAAAAAGAAAAAAAAATTAAAAGGAAATCCAACAAAAAAAAATCAAAATAAAATGTGAATAAACTCTTTTTAAAATGAAAAGTTTGAAAATGCACAAATTGAATTCGAATAAAGAAAAAAAAAGTTTAAAAATTTACAATTATCAACATCTTCATCATCGTCATCATTTCCGTTTTTTTTTCATTTTATAAAGAACATTCATTCCATTTGGACAACTACGAATGGCTAACAAAATGTGTTCATGGATAACAAGTTTGTTCACTTCTTCTTTTTGACATCTTATCATCATCAAATCCATCTCTAATAATATCCGTACATATTTTAACGGTAGCTTTATCTTCGTTATCCGTTCCAAACGAAAATCTTATATAATGAGCATTACATTTTTACGTTGTTGTTGTTGTTGTTGTAAAATTTCCCATATAGAATGTTTAATCTAATGGGTGAGATGACGAAAAAAAAAATTGTCAACATTACCTCTTGATTGATGATGATGATGATGATGATGAAGATTTATGCACCTTTTTGGATCACAAGTTTTTTGTTTTTGTTTTTGTTTTGTTGTTCAAGCTTGGAGAATTTGATTGAAGTTAAATTGAGATAGTATGGATCATCCAAAAAGAGAGAGTGAGAGAGATATTCAAAGTTTCATAACAAAAAACAAAGCATGAATGAATGAACAAACATGCTACTACTATGAACATAATAATGTTCCGGAGATCCATCCTTTCACTCTTTTATTTGTGTTGAAAAAAAACAAAACAAATTGATGTTGATGAAGAAGATAACGGTGGACGATCACAGATGATGTGTTGTGACCATAATTATAGCTCGTGTTCAACTGGTGATTTCAACGATAGACAAAAAAAAAAAAAAAAAAAAAAAAAAAACATTTACTTCGGAAAAAAAACTAGCAACACAATCTTTTTGTGGTGGTTGCTAACAATAAAAATTATTTTGTTCAACAACAGCACACAATAATTGGCCTTAATGATATGATGACAATGTTAATACTGTTTGCATTTTGATTTTGTTTTACTTTATCGTAAATATCTTTGCATTTTTTTTTCTTGTTATTTTCGATGATATTCATCAATATCACATAACATTACATTATTCTATTTAGATGATGATGATGATTATGACAATCATCTTTATTCAATTCATTTTCAGTTTTTAAAAATTGAGAAATTTAAGTAAACAAGGAAATAGAGCAATGTTTGTGTGTGTGTGTAGAGAGTGAGAGATGAAAATTATGATTGATACCAGATGATAATGATGATGATGAAAAATAACAAATCTTTATTCCGGATTCATTTTTTTTTGTATTGTTGTTATTCATTCACCTGATTGATCATTTTAACACACAGTAAAAATCACCATTATATTTTACATATGTATGATAAACATGTTTCCTATGTGTAATATATAATCCAATCATCCAATTGTATGTTTCTAATACAAATGATCGATTGATGATGGTCATCATAATAAAACAGTGGTAACAGATTTGTATGTTAGAACAAAAAAAAAAAACAAACGGTCATCATTCTATGGTTGGTGGTCAATTTTTCACAGATAATTTCGATTCCATTCTATTTACAATGAATAATTTTGCTTTCAATTATATAACATATTGACATTTGCCATGTAATATTATAGATCATCTATCATTTTGTTTTAAGAAAAAAATGAACTTCCAAAAAAAACGATAAATAATCCAACATCCGGTGTACAAAAAAAATTTTGCAATTTTGAAATGAAATGAATGAAAATTTTTTTTTCAATCCAACAAAAAAAAATCCAATCAAATCAAACGGGGAAAAAAACGTCGTTTATAATCATACTATTTTTTTTCGGAGCCAAAAGAGTTTGTGTCGAAATCTAAACATCTTCTCTGCAACGGATATAGCCATAGATTTATTGATTTTTTTTCACTCTATGAACAAACACACTATTTTTATGTTTGGATATGGAAAAAAACGATTAAAAAACAACGAAGAATAAGAAAAATTGAGTTTGTGTTTTCAGTTTGTATGCAAAAAAAATCAAATCAAATTTCAAACCACCGAAAATGATGAGTCAAATCAAGAACATTTCACGGAAATCAGAGAAAAATTCAGAAAATGAATTAATCAATTGCGAAAATCGATAAATAAACGGACAAATCATTCATTGAAACACAAACACACACACACACTGGATGATAATCGTTGTAATGTAACAAAATCATGAGAAAACAAAAAGAGAAAAGAATGTTCAAGTTCGATGGGTCTTCTTATGCCATCGTCGGATATGGACCGTATGGAAAGAAATAGAAATAAAGAAAGAAAATCCACTTTGGTGATTATAATAATGATGATGATTAGTTTCAAACGAAAAAAAAACTAGTTGACATGATACATGGGACAATGGGTGAGCTTTATGAGTTTCAAATTTCTGTTTCTGTTTTTGTCAAATGTTATTATTTTCTTAATTATTGTTCATAATTTTTATGATGATTTTTCACATAAATGATGACATAAATTTACAACGAAACAAAAAAAAAACAAAATCATGTTCCAGAAATTTTTTCTTTCCTTTCCTTTCATTTTTTTTTGCTTTCTTGAAACAAATTGTGTACGGACTATGAATAGATATGATTACTGTTGTTGTTGTTGTTGTTGCCATTTTGGTATGGTTCGTTTCATTTTTTCATTAATTTCATTTTCTGTTGTTACTGTTGCTGTTATTTTTTTTTTTTTTGATAATTTTCAAGTTTCATAACTTTTTTTTTTGGTTGTCATTTGTTTTATTATTATCATCATCATCATCATAATCATGATTGACTTGAAGTGATGACGATGATAATTCGGGTATCTGAAGAAGATGAAGAAAAAAAAATTTTTCCCAGCCAATTTTGTCATTCGAATAACAAAGTGGGAAAAAAAATTACAGACCCAATGAAAAAACAAAGATTAATTAAAGGCAACTAATGAATGCAAAAAAGATTTGGATTTGGATTTTTTTCCCAGTTTTCGGCTTGACCATTTTTTGAAGAAAAAAAAACACCAGACATTTTAGCTTTAATTTTATTTTTTTTTCTTCATCATCACAATAAATAAACATATATATCCAATTAGACGGCGTGTAAATACCGACAGTCATTGATGGATGAAGGTTTTTTTTCTCGTATGGAAAAAAAAGATCAAACAACAACAACAACAACAGTGTTCAATGAATGGCAGACGCTCCAAGATTTTTTTTTGTTTTGTTTCGTTTTCATTTTTCTCCTTTTAAGATTCAATTAGACATAGATAAGATTGAATGAATGTTAAATATTAGCAGTATGGAAAAGAAAAAAGACTAAAATGGTATATTTGGTCCATGTATCGATGTTATCAAAATTCGAGGATCTTTTTTTTCTCTATATATCAACTACAATGAACGATGAACATGATCAACAGCAATAGCAACTACAACAACGGTAAATAAATTGGGTAAAATATCATCGAACACAGGTCACGTTTTGGTCATCGAAATTCTAATCATTCATAGTAGAAAAATAAGAAGAAGACAAAACAAGCGAAAGGCAATCCTTTTTTTTGTAATGAATGAATGTATGTATCTCGATCATCATTATCATTCTATATTGAAAGAAAAAGATCAAAGCAAAGATATCGTTTTCAATTTCAATATACAACAACCAACAACAACAACAACAACAATATACCGTCGAATCGGCGACAATCGTTCGGTCATCCGTTTGGTCAATCCTTTATCTTGTTTTTTATTATTTATAAAAAAAAACTTTTTTTTCATATTATCATCATTTTTTTTCTGAAATGAATTGAAGAAATGATGATGTCTTGTTTCTAGTATAAACGGTGGCATATTTTTTTTTTAGAAAAAAATTTTTCGTCTTCTTTTTTTTCATTCGTCTCCAATAATAGATTTATATGAACGTCAAATAATACATAAAAATATGTGTGTGTGTCCTCGGCGCAATTCGTTCTAGATTGTAAAATGCTAGATTTTTTTCTGTTTTGTTTTGTTTCGAATTCATAATGATGATCCATGATGATGATGATGATTACAATGTTCGGTTATTTTTTCGTCATTATTATTATTGTTGTTGTTGTTGTTGTTGAACTGCAATAACCAGAAATAGAAACAACAACAACAACAACAACAGCGACAACACAAACAATTTAGAGATTGATATTTTTTTTCGCAAGAAAAAAAAATGATTCGAAATATGCAAAAATAACGATTTTTTTTTCTTGAAAATGAAAAATAATGATGATATCCGGATTTAACAAAAAAAAATTGCACAATAATCATTTGTTTTTGCCTATTAAATCGATCAATTGATTGATCTATCCATCGATAATTGGAATAGAAAGATTTTATTTGTAATGTGGATCAAATCTTTTGATAATAATGATGATGAGTGCAATAAATTTATAAACATCACGTGTGTGTGTGTGGGTGGGCGGACATTGTTTAAAAATCTAGATTTTTTTCTCTTTTTTTTCAAACCAAAAAAAAAAAATTTATTCTTTTTTTGGATTTGTTGTTGTTGTTTTTTTTTTGCTTGAAAAAACAAGCTTTTTTTCGAGGCTAAATCCCGTGAATGTCTGTGTTGTATTTGAATTGAACTTGAAAATCAATCGATTTGAAAATATTTTTTTTTCATTCAACAACAACAACAACAACAATCAACGGTCAAGTGGGACAAAAATGGAAATAAAAATTTGAATAAAATTTCCCCTTTTTTAGGTTTTGGACAGCGAGTGAGTGAGTGAGTTAGTGTCACTGTTTAATATTTATTAATGATTGAAATGGAAAGTTTATCTCGAATAGATAGATGAAAGCAGATATGAAGATGATGATGATGTGCTAATCTTTAAATGATAAATCCCTAGTAGATGGGTTGGTGTGTCAAATTGTTTCGATTTGTACCCGATAAATACATAGTATTCGTTTAGAATGAAATGCAATAAAATCATCATTATTTGATCTAATTAGATAATGATGATTGAATTGAATTGAATTGAATCGACCTCAATGATAATTGATTAATAATGATGATGATGAACAAAATCAATGGTAGGAATTAGAAAATTAATTTCCTTGAATTTGTTTGCTTATGGACAATTTCTTAAGTGGTTGCCATCATCATCATTATAATCATCATCCTTATCATCATCATCATCATCATCATAGTAATCGACATCGTAATCAGCTAAAAAATTAAAAAAAAATTTTTAGACCAAGTTAATGCCCACAAACACACACACACATTTGTTTTGGATATTCAAAAACAAATGATCGAAAAGCAAGAAAGAGTGAGAGAGAGAGATGATCCTTTTCCAAGAAAAAACAAGTCTCGAAAACGTTTTTGGATCGCGAATCATTCGAATAAATGAATGAAGTGAATGGATGGGCAACAGATTTTTTTTTTGTTTCAAAATATTTTCAACGGAAAAATCCTTTTTCCGGTTTTTTTCTTAGTTTTTATTTTATTGAAAAAAACCACTTTTTTCTTTGCTTACCATCGATAATGTTTGTGGTTCATCATCATCATCATCACCATCATTATCATCATCATCGATAATACTACAAACTTTTTTTTGTAAAGAAAAAAAATTTACAACCAAATAAATGATGATTTAAGTTAGAGATGGCGATGATCATGATGTTGATCAATTTTAAAAAAGACTCAATCATGTTCATTGAACATTGAACGAAATAAATTAATCAATCAAATGGTTGGATAAAAAAAAATTTGATTGATTCTCGATTGACCAATCGAAAAAAAAACACAAACAGCAAACGATCGAACCCCGCTATGTTTACCTTACCGATGTGCATGTATCTTGAAACCACAAAAAAAAATGTTATGGCCATTTACTACTAGAGAGTATTATTATTACACGAAACCAAATCAAAAAAAAAAAAAACACAAAAAATCTATCGTGTATAACGTGTTTTTTTTCGAAATTTTCCAAGACAGTAGTTGTTGTCATTAATGTTGTTGTTGTTGTTGTTGTTAACTGATCAATAGATTCGATGTGGTTGCGTGTGTATATGTCAATAAGAAAAAAAAATTGATGAACATGAACAAAAATATATTTCGTTCATGTTCCGGTTGTCGTCATCTTTATCATCATCATCAACATCATCATCATCACCATAATCAACGTCGTTAGTCTTTCGTGGACAGTTTGGTCCTTGTTTCTAATGCAATAATAAATAAGTAAATGTTTGTCGAGAACAAGAAAAAAATAGTGAAAAATATTTGCAAATGCAATTATAACCATGATGATGATTACGATGATTAAGATCATGATGAGGATTATATTATTATTATTATTATATATCATGAAACTTGTTGCTTTTGGTTGTCGATGTGTTTGTGTTGCGTGTTTTAGCTATATAGCTGATTTACACGAGCCCGTTATCATTGAATGTGTGTTCCCATCCCAAATATTTTTTTCCTTGATTCATCCACTGTATATCATCAATTCGGATATAGTCTGAAAAAATAAATTTAATATTTTGTCGATAAATGTCATAGTTTAAATGGTTTTTATGATGAAAAAAAAATAGGACCGTCAATTTGTTTTAATGAACAAACACTCACACACATACTCACTCACATACACAAAATAATCAGCAAAGATCCGGTTATTATGTAGATAAATAACAAACATTTTGAATTAAATTTTCTGGATGATATAAGCACATGTAATAGGTGCGCACCAATATCTATGCAAGTGTGAAATAGAAATCCATTTCAACGTGTGAAATGTGTATGCGTGTGTGTGAAAAATTCATATTTTTTTGATCAAAAAAAAAAAAAAAAAAAAAAAAAAAATTTATGAAAAGGAGTGAAAAAATGGGATTTTTTTTCTCGCACATCTCATCAGAGCCGGTCATAATAGAAAAAAAAAATTCGAATCCAAATTCCAACCATCATCATTTAATATATATGAAATAATATTGAAAATGGCGTTCAATATCAATAATAAAATATTTTTAGAACTATAACACATCACGAATATCGTTTAAACGATGTGTTTCAACAACAAGTATCTTGAATGATTTTTCCTAACCACCAACATCATCAACAACATTGGTGTTTTCGTTCATTTCTCAATACCGGATACAAATATTTTTTTTTTTTTTTTTTTTTTTTCGTTGACGATGAATACGTGATACAAATGTCGAATAGTTTATAATGAAATTTGATTATAATTATCAGAAAAAAATGACCCAGACAACAACAACAAAATGATGGATTTCAGTTCATTAAACTTTTTGATGACAATTTTTTTTTTTTTTTTGATTGAATAATAATCATAATAATAATTTAATATTTTTCATCAATAATAATTGAACACAAATTTTTTTTCTTTTTTTTATAAGATGTGTAATTTCATAAAGATAAAAGAAGGATGTTGAAATTGTAAACAGGAAAAGAAAAAAAGAGTTAGCGAAAACATTGCTATAAAAATGTTTTAGATAATTAATTAAATCATTTTTGTTCATTCATTTTAAACATATAATATATATACGTGGTCCATAACTTGGCTATCGACAACGATAACGATGATTATGATGATGACAATATCATTATCATTATCAATGTGTGTGTGTGTGTGGGGTGAGAGTGAGAAATCCCAAAAAAAAAAAATTTTGTAAAAGAACAGATTTGACATAAACAGGAAAAAAAAGTGAATGTTACATGCAGTTGGAATTGAATACAAATCAATGAAAACAAGTATGCAATTTCAACATCAGATCATCAATTATTTACATGTCTTGTTCTATGATGTTGATTCTCTTCATGCAAATTTAAATTGATTGAAAATTAATTGATCAAAAAATTATATGTAGTTTGTATGAAGGGTTGCATATACATATTGTATTTGTTTTTTTTTCGAGACATAAATATAAGCCAGAAATAGACTATATAAAATGTAGTTACAATATAAATAATTCATAAACAGAAATTTTTGTGTGTGTGTGTGTGTGTGTGTGTGTATAAAATAATTGTATCATCATCAATTGTAATAATATAAATGAGAGGCTATAATAATAATAATAATAATTGTGAGTGAAAAAGAAAAACAGAGATCAATTGAATATAAAAATTATTTTTAATAATAATTTTGTAATGTCTAATAAATTCGTTCAGGTGTGTGTTGTATACATTTTGAAACATTAAAAAAAAAAATTTTTTTTTTTTTTTTACAAAAAATTTTGCACCAATTAAAACAAAAAAAAATGGTCAATGATGATGATGATGATGATGCGAGCCGTGGCCGTTTGATTTGTTCATGTTTTAAATCTTCATTTTGTTGGTCATTACAATATTGATTTGAACTTAATTTACGTTTTTTTGTCATTGATTTTAAATTATTATTATTATCGTCGTTTGATGAATCTTCATTTTCACTCAATTCCATTATGATATCATTATTATCATCATCATCATCATCAATGGCTGGTTCTGAAGCTTCGGAATCATTATCATCATCATCATCATCATCATCATCAGCATTGTCGTCGTCGATGATAATAGAATCCTCAAATGGAAACGATTCAAACTCATCATTAATCGATTTTAGCTTAAACCTAGAAATTGAATGTTTTGACAGTCTCCTTTGGTTTAATAATTTTTCATTTGATTGTTGTTTATAATGAATTGGCTTAAAAATGGCATATGAATTACGACCAGAGTTTATTGCCGCCGCCGCTGCTGCTGTAGATACAGATGTTTTTCTAGACATCGATAATTTTGTTTCATGTATATTCTCAACATTCATACTATATGTAGGATTGATAGATAAAAATACGTATATGTTACTAAAAGCGAATCAAGCAAACATAAACCAAATACATACATGTCTTGTTTATGCCTTGTTGGCCATTTTAGTGTGTAAAAATATTCACCATTCGATTTAGTCTTGCAAGCAATCACCTTATAAATGATGAAACAAAAAAAAAAAAATTATAAATTAAAATTTAAATATTACCATAATCAAAATTCATAATCTAAATTCGAACGAAAATTACTTCACTTTCGAAAGGCACATTTGCTTTTCGGCGATTCAAATCGAATAGTTCTTTTTTGAATACATTATATATTTCAAACGTTGGTGATAATGATGATGATGAAGCTCCTTGTACATTTTGTTGTGGCCTATCGCCAACATGGCTATCATTAAATGATTTATTATTAGAGGCAGCGTTATTGATTTTAGTGGGAGTTCTTTTATCCAACTTTGATCGTATATTCATCTGTTTGAAAATTGAAGATAATGATTGATTTTTTGTTATTCTTTCAACAGAACCATCTGAAGATCTAATATAACGATTATATGGTGGATAACTTTTTAGGCCAGCCATTAAGGCTTCACGTGTTCGAAATTCATAAGATAATTTCAATGCAAATTCATCGTCCAGATAATCAGTATTGGCAACGCTTTTCACTAAATTGACAAAAATGGAAAAAAAATAAATCACTAATTCAATTATTTCTTAGTTATACGAATACCTTTCGTTGCTGAACACAATGGTTTTTTATTCTTGCTTGTTTTTGATAATGTCAATGACGATATTTTGGAAGTTGTAGAGGATGATTGCTGTTGCTGTTGTTTGGTTAGACAACAACATGCAGTATGGCAGTGAAATTCAAAATTGTTAAAATGTTTAGAATTAATTGTATTTGAAAGACATTGTTGTTGGGTAAATGATGATGATGATGATGATGGTAATGAAGACATTTGGGCAACATCTGAAAATGATGAGGATGATGAACACGATGACTGAAGGCTAATACCTGAATCAACACTGGGACTTCGATTTGTTTTGTCAATTTGTTTTGATGATGTTTGATGTTGTTGTTGATCGTCCTGATTCGATAATGAAGACATGTCGAAATTATCACAATTATTATGGTTCAAAAATAAAAACGAATGACATTGACATTTACAACAGCTATCCGTTATTGGTCGATTCGATTCTATTAATGATGATGATGATGATGTAGAGGATGGATTCAATAGAAACGATGATGATGGTGATGGGGGAATCATTTTAATCGTTGAAATTTGCTTGAGATCTGACGAAAGCGATTGTTGTTGCGGTGGATTTGTCTTAAAATGCATGTTAACATGTTTTTCCAATTGATTCTGTGCTCGAAATCGTTGTCCACAACCATCAACAATACATTTAAATGGTTTAGGACCAGAATGTTGTTCAAGCACGTGTCGTTCGATCCAATTTCGAGATAATGATGGTTTACCGAAAACCTTACAACCTCGCCATAAACAAACAAATTTTTCCAGTTTTTCATGATTAGAATCACCGTTCATTGAATTTTTCTTTGATGAACGACGTGATGAAGACAGATAATTATCTGATGTCATCATGGATGAACAACCAGAATCACTTTGAAAACGCCGAGATCGTCGTCGCGTTGCAATTGATGAAATTTTCGATGATTGATTATCATCTTCTGTTGAACTATTCGAACAATCTTCATCATCAGAATCTAGATTTGTTTCATCATCCATGGTGGCTTGTGAAGATGATCCATCAAAATCATCCATCATCATCATTGAATTGGCACCAGATTCATCATGATCTTTATTCAATTTGGCCGATAAAAATGAAGATTTGAGACGTTTATTCCATTTGATGACTTTTCCATTAGAATCCAAAAATGGTTGTAATTCTACATGTATTTCGCGAAGATGTTCAGCCAGATCTTCATAGTTACCTGGCCAATCACAATCATGCCATTGGCAGCAGAATGTTTGTTGTTTTTTAACTATACTGGCGTTATTGTTTTTATGAATACTTTGAGCTTTCATTTTTATCTGTTTTATCATTGTTTGCATATCGGTCGTTGCGTTACCTTGCGTTCGTATCGACATTTCAAATGAATCGGCAAATGAATCCGATTTGTTCAGACAATGATTGGAATTTGATGTCGATTGGTCCATAGGGAAATCGAAACCAAATTCAAAGCCATTTGATATTAAGCCTGTCTGTTCGTCACGTTCATCATCACCAGCAATACCGTATGTCGATTGTTGATCAACATCAGTCGTTTTATCCTGTTCGGCATCACAATACATGGCTTGCAAAGCTAAATCTAATCCATCAAATCGAATATTTGGAACAACTGCTTCAATTTCTTTACTAAATTGAAGAATTTCATCGTCATCGTTAACATCATTGTCGTTCTCTAGTACAATAGTTTGGTTTAATACATCTTCAACATTAGTATTTGTTGTTTTGAGATCATTCGGAATATTTTGTTGTTCCTCATTTGTTGTTGATTCGATATGTTTTGATTTATCATTATCTGACTCTTGATGATTCGTTTCAATTAGTCTGTACATTTGTTCCTTATCATTGGTAACAATTTTTTCTGTAGTTTGCTGACGATTATTTTTCAATTGAATCAAATCTAACAATGAATCACATTTATCACCGCTAACATAATGGGGAATGATCACGGTGTTTGTCGTTGTATCTGTTATTGTATCTTGATTTTCTACAGGAGATTTTGCTGGTGTCGGAAATATCGATTGATAATAATCATCCGATTCTTCATATAGACTTTTACCATCAGGACTATGGACAAGTGATCCGCTTACACCAGAATCTGGGGAATCAGGTGCGCGAACATCTTCATCACATTGTAATAATGCGGCTACAGTTTCATTAATGTCACAACATTGATCATGATCAGAACTTTCGCAACAACTTGAAATAGCCGATGACGTTTCGGAATTTGAAGGCGATCTGGCAGTACGATGTTGATTATGTTCTTCATTATTATTATTATTATTATGAACAACAATCGAATGATAGGAATGATCAAACGTCGTTGTTGTTGTTGATGCTGCTGTTATGGGCGGCATAGTTTTCGTCGATATCAAACGGAAATCCTCTTGCTGTTGTAATGGCTTTTTGATACATGAATTCAAAGATTTAATAGTATTATTGGTATTAATCACATGGTCTTGTATTTTATGAAATTTTGTTGTCATTAATGTTGTCGTATTATTTGGCAGTGTTGTTACTAGATTATTATTATTAATAATCGAAGGTGGTAATGATGATGATTTCGATAATGGCAAGTAAGTGGTTGATGATGATAAGGAAGGTGATGAAGAATTAATTGGCCTAATGTGATTGGTGGATATTGATACCATTTTGGCTGAACAAACGGATACAGATCCTACTCCTCCGGCGGGGCAGCCCGTGCCATCGGCACCAACACCACCTCCACCAATGTTCATGTGCATAATTCTGAAATGGAAAACAACAAAAACAAAAGATTAGTAAACAAACAATTACAAGCAAATTAAAAGAATCAACAATTAGAAAATCAGACATGCTTTTTGGTTAGATTATTAATCAAGAATTAATATAGAAAAAAACCATACAAGACTAACAATCAAAGCAAAAATGATTATCTCAGGAATCGAATGATATAATTTTAGGTAAAAAAAAATTTTACAATTTAATCAATTCGTTAAGACGACAGCAACAGCAGCAAACTGTCGTACACTTATATATATCCATGGCAGCAATAGCAAAATCAAGTTGCTGCCATGTTGGATGTAAACAACAAAAAATTTAACCTAAAAAAATGTCCACAAAAAATTTTTTTATCGACCCAATTGACTATGGATATATACTATATTTACAACTACTATGAGTATAATATCAACAACAACAACAACAACAACAACTACAACTACAACTACAACATTACAATTTTTTTTTTCATTCAATGAAATTGCCTTTAGAATGATAATTTAATTCAAAAATCAATCAAATTTTTGATCCGTCGTTTATTCACAAAAATACTTGATGAATTGATCCATTATTGTTGTCGACGTTGTTTAGATGGTAATTACGATGGTTACGTTTTCATCATTATCATCGTGATTGTTAACTGTATATTTTGATAATAATGATGATCATTTAGAAAACATTTTGGAAATCAAAAAGAGATGTTGATTGATTAATAGAAAACAACAAAAAAAAAAGATAAATGAAGCACGAATAAAAACAAAAAATGTATACAGACCTTTAACATCGGTGATGATCAGAGATAGGGTGGATTCTATTTTTATTTCGTTTCAAATGGACTAATAATCACAACACATAAACAAAAGACGTGGCGTGATAATCTCTCATTCAATTCTTTTTTCAAACAAAAAAAAAAACATTTCCCCTCACATTTTTGCTGCTGTTGTTTTTACATTTTTATTTTTTACAGAATATTACAACCAATAAAAATCATAATCACACACCCCACACACACACCGATTCTCAGTAGCCAAATCCAAAAAACAAAAGGATCAAATAGAATCCAAAAAAAAACACCGTAATTATTGTTATTAAACGATCAGAAAAAAATCAAACATCCTGAGAAAGAGAGAAAAGCCAACACACCAAACAAAACATAGACCGAGGAGAGGAATAGATGAAAAATCCAATCGTAATCAGCCTGAAGCCAGGCCGTCAACCAACCATCCATTCATTCATTCGAGGATGAAGCTCACACACACAAATAAATACAGACTTTTGAACCAAAAAATCCAATATGAATGCTGGTTGTATAATATATACTATCCATATGCAAGTGTTTGAAGTACGAAGAGCAAAAGAGGAAAACTACTAACCATCCATCCATACATTCACATCCAATTCGGGCATAGAGTTCAACATTTTCCATTCATTCAATTTGATTCGATTCAAGTTTAGGTTCAACAACAACAACAACAATATATACGAATTTATCAAGCAAATACCAACCAAACCGAAAAAGTATTATCATCATCAAGCAACGATGATTATATGATGAAAAACGGACAAACCAAACCAAACCAGAAAAAAAAATTAGAAGAAGCAGCAATATTCAATGATGAACAATCAGATTATATAGAAGATATATATAAAAAAAGGGAGGATCATGAGATGTATTCGCCCATATCTTTTTATACACACACACACATTTGATTCATTCAAACAAATCAAATTTACACCACTACGATTATTACAACCCCCACTACTTTCCTCTATTTTTGTTATGAAACATCATCATCATCATCAAAATAATAAAATATCCACGAGATTGTCGAAAGTATACACCACCACCACCATCATCATCATATCGAAATGACCCCTCAAGCATCCAACAGATCGACATAACACACAAGAACGTAAACTAAACACCCGAGCTGAGTTCATACTGAACGATCATTTTGAAATGAATAGGGAAAAAAGTGAAAATATAGGTGGTGGTGGGTAATGTGATGGGAACATTAAACATGATCCTGGCCACTACTCTATGTGCCCAGTATTTTGGGGAATAAATTCCCGTTTATAACACGAGTTGATGTGTGATAATAAAGTATCGAAAATTGATCATGATGTGAATTATAAGTGTCATGCGTGTTAAAAAAAAAATATAAGAGAAAAAAATCAAATCCAATGAAACAACAACAACATAAGAAATGAGTAAACTTTTTTTGAATAATAAACGCGCGAGAAACCGAAACTATCATCACTTTAATCAAATATATATATATTGAGGAGTAGTAGCCCGACTATACTGCAGAAAATTCAGATATATGGATGGATGGATAGATTCAATGATCATCATGATGATGATGATGATGACCCCTTGAAGAATTGAAACTGAACAAACGACCTTAAAGAACGTGTTGAGCGTATGCATGTATGGGGCGTTTACATATACAAAAACATACACACATCATTGATCATCAAACATCATTATTATTATCAACAAACAAAATCGTCGCCATCGACCATCCAAACCAACCAACCATTCATCCATCCATCCATCCATCTTCACACAATCCAAAATAGAAAATTCAAAAACAAGAGGAGAAAAAAAGGTCAAATCTTTGTCGTATTCACAAACACAAAACGCATAACTATCGTCATTATCATAACAATTTAGAATCATTTTTTTCGAATAAGAAAAAAAATAATAAAAGGAAAAATGATGATGATTGGAGTAGTAGAAAAACTTTTTTTCTTAAAATTTTGACTTCCAATAAAATTCACTAATAATAAATAGGAACAAGAATATATACATCACACACACGCACACACACACAACACACGTACCTGTATTTAAATTTTATTTCATTTTTTTTCTTCTTTTTCATCTGCACGAATCCATTCTCACATGCGTACACAAAACTATATATCAAAAATAAAAAAAAAATCAATCGACACAGAAGAAAGAAGTGGTTGAAAAAAACCGGATCAGAACTATTAAATCACAATCAATAAACGAATAGTAGTGAATTTCGGCCAACAACCTGAAACAGAAATTCTTCATTCAATAATCATTATTTCTATCATCATTCATAGTTTGATGATCGAAAACGAAAAAGAAACAAAAAAATTATTAGGGAGAAGAAAACAACCGTCCATCACTTGTTGATTATTAAGGTTTTGATTATGCTTCTTTCTCCTTTTAAATTTCTTTTTTTTCCATACGTAATCCATTCACATTCTAACCATAACATACACATACACAAACAATAAAGCAGACGATTTCAATAAAGCATCATATCTTTTTAATACACATACACACACACACACACACACACACACACATGGTATACAATAAAAATTTCAAATAAAATTTCTGGCGCCAAACTGAAAATTCCTATAAAAATTCAAAACACAAAAACGTTTCATTGATAAATTTTGAATGAATGAATATGGATTCTTTAAGCAATGCACACACGTGAGTGTGAATGTTTCACAATATCTGATTTTATTCTTTGCTAGTTAGTCATCAACGGAATTCATATATATAAGAATTATTTCCGCTTTAATGGATTTATTTTTAAAGATATTGCGTTTCGATTACTCACAGTTTGGTGACAATTTCGTCGACAATAGACCTATTACATACACACATACACACATTTCACTATTACGCAGATAATAGAACGACAAGCTAATGCAGACTTATGGCGACGACGACCAAGACGGCAACAAAATTTTAATCATCAACAACATAATTTTTGCCGACGACAACGACGACGTTGTCGCCACCAAATGATATTATCATCATTTCATTTCATTTATCATAGGTATTTTAAATGAAAAACAAAAAAACAAAATCTACCTCATACCGACATAAAAGCCGTATAAAAACCACTTAAATATATTAAGATTTTTTTTCCAAGTAATAAACCGGAAAAGTGCATCAAAAAAAAAAAAAATAAAAATAAAAAAAATACCAAACTAAATGCCAATGTTCACCAATTTCGGATTCGAATTGTGTGAGCAATGGATGAGCAAAAGGGTATGTGTCACCATCATTTTAACTTCAACAGAAAAACAATAAAAATTAAAATATTCAACTATCTAACCAGAATAAACAAGTTTCTCAACTGACCACCACTGATGACAATTAATATTGTCAATTTATAAGATTTATAATAAAAAAAAACAAAAAAAATTCCCTTATAAAAAAAACAAGAAGAAATAATCCTACCTTTGAACGGGATGTTGTTTGCCATCATCATCATTCAAGTTGACTTCGATTTGATTATCTGGTTTGATCAAATCGGTGTTTACATTGAGAATATTATTTTGATGGCTAATTTTTTGTCTTTTTATCGTTGTTTTTTTGCTTTCTTGATCAGCAATATCATCATCATCATCCAAAATAATTAACGGAATATTTTTCTTTATACGTTCGACAAAAATAACATCATCATCATCATCATCAATTGCTTCAATTTTTGATCGATTTATTATCGATCGTTGATTAATGCCATTGGTCAAATTTATGTTTGATTTAGTTTCAACAACAGTTGATGATATGATGATGATGATGATGAATGTTGTCGTTGCTGTTGCAATGATGATATCATCAAAGACATTTTGTCACATAATCAATCAACAATCAAATTGAACAGAGAGAAAAAAAACTAAATAAAGATGCTGATGATATGATTCAATGAAATCGGATGTAATACAGATGAAATTTGTCCTTTCTTTCATTCATATAATTTTTTTTCCACGAAAAAAAAATTATTGAAATAAATGATAACAATAGAATAAAATGAGAAAATCAATAAATGATAAATCTATATAATGAATGAATTGATTGATAGGCCAGAAAATAAAATGGATGGATTTTAGATTTGATGGCCAAATTGCAGAACGTGTATTTCTCTTGAATATCTGTTGATCATGATTCTTATGAGATAATAATAAAAATTGACAGGCAATGATGGCGAAATGATTGTCATTTACGATGATGATATGATTATGAGGATTTTTTTTCCTCTTGCTTGTTTTTTTTGGATTTCGATTAAAAGAAAACAACAAAATTTTTTTTGTTTATAAACGCCCATTAACTGATTATGACAGTGATTTTTTTGTTGTTTTGTTTTTTGATGATTGAAAGTTCCAATTTCAAGCCATATATTGAATGTAGCTAAATATAAATGAAAAAAAAATACAAAATGTCAGAAAAAAAATTCCTAGAATTTCCTAGATTTTTCGGCCATTTACATTTTCGAACATTATATCGAAATATATATCAAAACAATGAAAAACATTACCTCATTTCATTTGCCATTTTTGATAATTACATCAGCCACTTGATGTTCAAAAAGATGATAATCAAGAGATGTTCAATGATGACAGAACACATTTAATGTGATTGGGCGTTTCATTTCATCATCGTTGTTGGAATGTTTTTTTTTGTTTTGTTTCTGTTGATGGCAGTTTTAATTCAATCATAATATGGATGTGTATCAACACATAGAAACCTAGTGAATAATTTTGATAGATTCAACACCACACATACATACACACCCACAAAAATACCACGAGACCAAAGATGATTACCAACCCGAATTCCCATCACACACACACACACACACACAAACAAACAAACAAGCCGTGAGGATGGAAATCGGTGTTTTAACCAGAAAAAAAACTACCCGATAAAACAAACGAAAACGATAATGAAAAGAGGAACGTGAAAGAAAAACACCAAAAAAAATTCGATATTCGGATTCGTTTCAATTTTTCTTTTTTTCCCATTGATTTTTTTTTAAACTGAGCTGTACAACACACACATAAAATAAAATAAAAACACACGCACATAGAAGACGACAATAATGGTAGTGGTTAACCCGAATGATAATAATAACCGCGAGTTTTTTATTGTATGTCGTTTTTTTTTTCGTTTGGTTGTCGTCGTGGTACCAGAAACAAGAAACCAGACTCAGCATGTCATGGTAAATAAAATTTTTTGTGTTTTAGCATGCTAAGAACTTGGTGTGCATATATATTGATATTATTATAATACCGCGATAGTGAGGCACTTCATGCTTAGTTATGAACAGAACATAATGACCAGGCCATAGGCTAGGCCAAATGGTTATAGAAGTCATCATCATCAAATAAAGTTTGATGATGGTTTTCATGATTAAACGAAAAAAAAGTGTGCATTGTATATACAGTATATCGACCGATTTCCTGTCATTTATGAAACTGATGAATTACTACACTAATCATTGATTTCAATCTATATCTGAAACCATATGGATTTTATTTAATTTTGAACACAAACCATTTTCATAAAATGAAATGATTCAACAGAAAATTCAATAGTGCTAATGTGCATATTTAATTGACATTGACATTGTATTGATTTGTTTTATGTAAAACAAAAAATTACCTGCTCCAGAAAGGAATTTCATTATCTCATGGAATTGAAATTGCATCAAAAAAAAAAGAATCGATAAACCGTTTGTCGTGCATATACTGTATTCTCAATAGTAACGATAATGATATTTTTTTTTTGTCAAAAGAATGAGCAAAAATTAGTATTTATATCTACAGGTAGCGGCATTATAGATGTTATAAACACACGGTACACATTGAAAGCAAGTATGTGTGTGTGTGCGACGACCCCATAATACGGCTATTCCTCCGGATGTAGCGAAAGCATTCAACAACAACAACAACAATAATAACAACCGAAAAAACCATGGCTAAAAGATGAGAGTATTTAAAAAAAAAGAAAAAAAAAATATTACGCATGCTCATTATAAAAGATTAAACCATCCTTAAAATTCAATTGATATTCGACAAAAACCAAAATGAGAGACCAAAGTTCTCGTGTTTAATGTGCACATATAATACACATGCACGAGTAACAAACAAAACAATTGGTGTTTTTTGTGTGTCTGTGTGCAATTTAAATAACTTTTCCTGAATAGATTTTTTTTTTTTTTTTTGGTGGTAGTGGTATTCATGTGTTGGTCAAAGGTTATAGTGTATATGACATGGATGGATGGTATACAATGGTAGGAGGTGTGTATGAAAAGGTAGTTGATATATTGAATATAAAAATTAAAATTAAAAAATACAGCACTACCATCTACCGATGATGATTTTGACCTTTTTTTTCGTATTGTTTAGGTCCGGTCAACCATGAATTCATGTGTGTATATATTGAGGTTATAGTGTGAAAATTTTACGCGCGCGAACATACCATACTCGTATATGAGTATTCTACCACTGCTTCAATGGCTACGTGACTTTTGCCCGATCGATACCGTATATTAACCCACCAAACTAAAACACACATCGATAATTAGGAATCTTTCTATATATAGATGCGAACGCCCTTTGTACTTTCAATACTTTAAATTCATTTATTTTCACATCAATTTATTCGGGTCGATGGAATATTCGATTGACAAAAATGGGACATAGGGACCTCTTCAGTTCAGAAATCATGAATCATTTTGCAACAAGTGAGTTGTCAAACACTGCCATCTATCCATACACTATTAAACATCTTTATTACCTATTACCTATCTCATCATCAATTTTGTAATATAATAGTTGTTATTTTGTTCGTCAGATGGCAGTATAATTCAACATATCCTGTTCCAAAATGTTCCAACAAATAATAAGTTTCGTCATTAATTTATTAATTAATTTAATTGACATCCATTTATTATTACTCAGTCATTTAAAAAAAAGAATTATCCATTTATTTATTGACAAAAAAAAATACGATTGAATTATGAGTGTAATCCAATTGATTTGTTAATTCTTTATATTATGTTGGTTCATTAACGATGGTTGTATTTTTTCCAATTATTCCAAAATTTTGTTAAAATTATCCGCAAATCTGACTGTGGTTTTTTTTCGGTTTCATTGGTACATGGAATAAAAATAGAAAAAACAAACAAAATTAGTTCATGTTAAGTGGTTAAAAGTTTTGAATTTTTTTGAAAAAATGAATATAAAATTTTCAACAATTATAATATGCCATTCTACTTACTCGAAAATTTTTACTCATAAATGAATAGATAATTGGATTCATAAAACTATGTGCCATTGATATCCAATGACAGAAAAAATAACTACCAACAAATGCATAATATTTGAATGCTGAATCAACATGAAGAAAATTTCTTTTAAAATAGATAAGTATGTTGAATAATTGTATTGGTAGCCAACAGATGGTAAATACGCCAATTATCGTAATGAGAATCTTCAATATCTACGATTTCGATTCACATGTACATAAAAACAAGGGATGAGTGGTTGGAAAAACAATACATCACATATATGATAAAAAAAAAGTTGAAGAAAGAAAAATGAATCAATCATTACTAACCTTATGGCGACGATTACTAATAAATCTTGTTGAACGATGATTAACTGGATCCATAATTTTATTGGAATTTATTTGCGTTGCAGCAATATGTGGTGTTGATGGTGTTGTCATTATTGTTTGTGGATGATGATTTGATAATTGATAATGATGATTATTATTATTATGGCCATTTAAATTGCTAAATTTATTGTTGTTATTATTGATACAATATTTTGTCTGTATTGATTCTGTTGTATATAATGATTGATTTTTCGTCTCATAATAAACACATTGTATTAGATGATGATTTGATGATGGAACAATATTATTATTGTTTTTATTATTACAAGATTTCAAACAAATATTAGCATCGGAATCAATTGCTATAAAATGAAAAGAATTAAAATTCATTCAATTTATTCGTATTTATTGGTTTTTTTTGACTTACCTTTTGTATCTATGTCATTTTTGTTTTTTATCATATCATCATTATTGTTGTTGTTGTTGTTGTTGATAATATTATTATCATCACAATGATAATCAATGTGGCCAATTCTTTTGGTCAAATCATCATCAACATCAACAACATCGTCGTCATTATCATATATTTTTTTTTGAATTTCATTATTATTTTGATGATGAAAATGATTATGAAGACTTTGTAAACGTAATTGATATTCAGGTCCTTGATATCGAAATATTTTCCAACCCATTGCCGTATAGATAATACAAAATGCTGACATTGGTATGGCAAATGTTGTTGCAAATATAAATATTGTATATAGACGGCCTTCAATACTTTCCGGTTTCCAACGTTCATCACAAGATATATATTTATGACCATTATGTTCAAATGTATCTGTTTCAGTGACAAAAATTTGTGAAATTCCAAGACATATACCGAAAATCCAAATTAAAATGACAATAAATGTTCGATGTCGTTTAAACCAGGAAATTGATTTACGTAATGGATACATAATAGCCATATAACTTTTATTTATTTATTTGATTTTATTATCAAGCATCCATTCATTATCACGATGATGATGATGAGAATCACAGAATTTATGTGTCGAGAAATAGACGAAAAAAACAATGAAAAAAAAAATATACAAAGGGATTATTTTAGTAAAGATTAGAATCATTGTTATTCTTTATCAGCATTATTTATGTACCCCATTTTCATGATAAAAGATTGTTTTTTATGTGTCTCTGTGTGTGTGACAAACAAACATTGTTACATGAATTTCAATGATTAAACATATGTGGAACATCAATCACGATCTATATATTCAACATTGTAAATGATGACCATTAAAATGAATGTAAATTCATTCAAAATGTGTAGAGACAGAATATTGATGATGATTTTCAATGCTCTAAATGTGTGTGTGTTTGTTTATTATTGATTTTCAACTTGACTAAATTTTTTTTTCAATAATTTTTTCTCCACATTATCATCCAGTTTATACTGGTTCATAGAAAAATGATTCACAACAACAATAACAACAACAACAACAACAACCATGAAAAATTAAATTTTTTAATGTCAACTTGACGCCGCGTACCTCTCTCCAATATAGAGCTAGTTAGCAAAAAAAAAAAACTTAATTTCGTAAATGAATAAATTTTCAAAAATTCAAATTATTTATCACTACTATTGAAATGCACACAATGATGCAAATGATTTGATGATGAAAATGTAATGTTCTTGACATTTAATTAATGTGACAAATTTACGCTCATACACAAAGTCAAATGTTTATTATGGGAATTGTTGTTGTTGTTGTTGCTGTTGTTGTAAATTCATACATCCTTTTATTAGATAGCCCATCTTCAAAAATCACTACACTACACTATTTGATCCATCAGAATTTCACATTCGAGAAAAAAAAATTCAAATAATTTTTTCTCAGTAAAAAATTAAACAAATAAATTTACAGATATAAAATTCAATTACAAATAATGTTCCTAAGGGAAAGCAATCATGACCAAAAAGCTAAGAGAGCAACAACAAAAAAAAAACATCGAGGACAACATAAAATAAAAGAATCAATTCTGCATGGCTGCTGTTATAATGTGATTATTATATATTCTTGATTTTTATGGTGATATTCTTTAGAAATAAATGAGAATGGTTGAATGAAATTAAAAGAATAAAAAGATGAGGAAAAAAAATTCATTTACTCTTTTTTCATATTTATCTAGATTTTTATGTTCGTTTTTTAGTGAATTAATTACACACATGCATTATTGCTTCTTGAACAAGAATATTCTGGTTGATTTTTTTTACAAAAAAAAAAACTTACCGATCAATAGCAATAGCAACCAATGTATAGATGCTAACAGTAATTGTTGTCAATTGTGCACAATTAACTATTGGACACATTATCGCTATGAATATCCATCTTCCAAGCATATAATTTGTATATGTGAATGGTATGGTAAAAATGGCCATCAATAAATCGGTAATAGATAGATTGATAATGAATTTTCTCATATCACCACCAATACAACGTTTACCGTTTATCATGACAATAATGGTCAAAAAATTTGATATGAATGCAAATAAAGCTGTTAATGAATAAAGAGTTATGAGAAATACTTGATATGGATATTCAAGTGCTTCCAATGGCATTGTATTTGTTGTGTTTGTTGTTGTTATCGTTGTAGTCGTCGCCGTTGTCGTCTTTGTCGTCATTGAACGATGATCCATAATATAAGATTGTAATGATGATGATTCTTTTTTTTTTGAATAAAATTAATTAAAATTTATCAGAGCGCAGATTTTTCATTTCATTGTAATCAATGATGATTTCAGTACAAAGAAAAATAAATTGTCATCATTTGATTGTGAATGTTTCGGCAAGAATTCGGAAAAAAATTCTTAGTTTAGACTAAGACACACACACACAGAGAGAGACATTACACATCATCAAATAAAATATATTACGCGTCTATCTATGACGTAGGCACAAAACAAACAAATCTCTATCATTTAAATCAAATTCATACAACTGGTGGTCAAGTAATAATCATCTTAACGAACGATAAATAAAATCATTCACACATTCACATTATTAACAACAATATATATAAACAAAACACAATTCATCACACACACACCCATTTATGAACAACAAACAGGAAAAAATTTTCATTAAATATAAAAACGGGAAAAAAAATACTGTTGTACGAATACGAATATATATGAATTTTAATATTAAAAAAAAATCAACTAAAATTTCTCATTTGAAACAATTGATTTCTCTTTTCTTCACTACTAAATTAATCATAATATATAATGCTGATGACGATGATGATGATGATGATGTGTCATTTGTTTGTCATTGATGATGATCTACAAATAAAAAAAAATTCCATCATCAATGATCATGTATGGAAAAAAAGTATTTTCATCACCAATTCACATCGAATCAATTGATTCTATTTGAATGAACGCAATTATTCTTTATTATTTAATATTTTATGATGATCATTATCATTACATTACATATGTATACGCATACACATTGGCAGATGGTAGCGTTTTTTTTGTTGTTGTTGTTGTTGAAAAGATCACATATGAATGAATGCAATCGAATATTGTTGTTGTTGTCTGAATTATGGCTATTTTTGACATCTTATCTGATTTTGGCTATTCTTAGACTGTTTTTCATATATATAGATAATGACTTGTGTATGTATGTGTAGTTGAGATTTATTATTCCAAATTGAACACTATGAATGCGCAAACTCTTTTTTTTATATGATTCAATTGAATATATAAAATTCATGTTATGTTATGTGATGATTTCCGACCAATGGATTGTATAGACATATTTTACACATTGTAGATTGGATCAATGAAAATCTATGATATTTTCACTTTTATTTAGCGAATCAATTTCTAACCAATATAATCACATCATAATATAATATACAAATAGAAATGTTTTAATAACAATCAAAATAACATTCTCCGTCTTGAACAGTATGAGACATCGAATGCACAATGATAATAAGACATCATTGAACAGTGCTGGATGAATGAATTTTTTTTTTCG